>NC_049173.1:2400000-3000000 GCF_009769625.2 Cygnus olor | reverse complement strand
AGCTGCAGGAAGGAGAATTCCCAATCTGTTATGGTTACTAAAAAAAAAAAAAAAAAAACCCACACCATAAATACACACAATGAAAATTAGGTATATGGAAGGTTCACTTCTCAATGCAATTGGTGTCATGCAACCCAGAGGGATGATTCTATTAGGGTTTTTATGCTAATACAACTCATGTAAGAGGCACAGCATCTGTCTGCTGGCCTGTGATTTGCAGGAGCCTTAACATAAATCTGAGGGGTTGCAGTGTGATTTAGGTGTCCTTAGCATTGTTCTTACAGGAAGGGTGTCTTGGATCATGAGTGATATTCATATGATCAGTCATGAAGCAGCTTGCAGTCTGCTCCCATCTTTTCTGCTCTGCCTGGAACATGATGCTTGGCCCTGAGGAGGGGAGAAAGCTTTGTGTGACACTCGCAGGCAAAATTCTGAAACAGCACAGAAACTTGACTTAGAGTTGTTTTCCACAGCTGCCCAGATGTCCTGATCTCTCTGACCTTCAAAATGAAGTTTCTAGCTTAATTGCTAAAAATGAAAAGCTGCTGAAAGAAAAAGAAGCCCTGAGTGAGGAATTAAACAGATGCATCGATAAGGTAAGACAGAACTGCAAACCCATGTCACTCCTACATGCTGTAACAAGGTGCTAAAATTATTAAACCATGTTCTCCATCACCCTAACCTGTAAAACTACATTGATTTTTTTTCTTACCTTCAGGACGAATAAAGGCTTTATTGCCATTGCCTTTTTACCCTTGCTGCTTTTAGAGAGCTTTTGGAGCACAGCTTCACTGTAATTTGATTATGTAGCAAATTCCAAACATCGCAAGGAACAGAGGGCTGGATATAAATATTGTAGCAGGACAAGGAAGACAGTGTTCTTGCACTTATTGCAGCTCTGATGTATTGGAGCTCTGAACTGGAGCAGTGTAGTAGGCATGCCATAAATAATGGTCCTGTTGTGCGGAGATTCGGGCAGGGAGCTGAGGGTTTTTTGCTTTCCTGCGCTTTCTTTGCATAGCTGTAACTCCATCTAGCTTAACTCCCAAAGTCAAATGGAGTTAAAGAAGATCCTGAATGGTTCGGGCTTACCGATGTAATCTTATTTCAGGTAGCTAAAGTAAGCTTCTTAGAGAATGCAGTCGGCAGCCTGAAGCAGGAACAGAAGTCCTGGGAACAACAGAGTCAGACACTGAAAACACAGCTCACGGTTGCACAAGAAAAGGTATAAAAGTGGGTTTTGTTATAGCCCCAAATCAAAAGCATTTCTTAATCTCTTGTAGTGCTTTTTTCCTAAAAACAGTCGTCTTCTAATATGCTCAAAGGCTTCATGCAGCTAAGAATGGACACTGATGGGCTTTCAAAGTGACGTTCTTAAAGGACAAGAGGAAACTTGTTAAATGAGATCTCTCTCCCCTGCCCCCAGGAATAAGCTGTTTTGCATCTACAGCCAAGTTCCCTTTGCCAATTCATTCAGCCCAGCGATCCCTAGAACACTACAGAGATTCTGCTCTCTCCTTTCTTGTGGTGGTTTGCTTCTTAACAGTCAAGGGAGTAGAACAAATGGCCATTTGCTTGGCTTTTCTTGATTCTTCTGGGCCACGGGCTGCCAAGAATAAATAATTCAAAAGGAATCTCCTTTTCCCAGCATATCACAGGAAATATTCGGGGGTGGAAAATGCATATCTGAGTACAGTATTTCAGCCATGTTTAAGAGTTTGTGGCTAACTTCAAGCAGAAATTCAGGGAATCATTTAGCATTTTCAGGAGGTGGGCTGTCACCGTTTTCTTCACCCCTTCCAACAGACAGCGGCCAAATCCCTGTGACTTGTGGCATATGTACCCCTCAGCGGACCAAGCTCACGACAAGTCTTGGTACAGCAAACATGAAGTTGTGTTCCTGCCCGTTACAGGTTCAGAGTCTAGATGAAACGCTGCAAAACACCAACCTCCAGATGTCCCGCCTGAAATCGGACCTACGGGTGGCACAGCAGGAGAAGGAAACTCTTGAACAAGAAGTGATGTCTTTACACAAGCAACTGCAGAATGCTAATGAAAAGGTAACTGGCTTCAAGGGCCTCAAATT
The DNA here is from genome assembly GCF_009769625.2 of Cygnus olor. NCBI lineage: Eukaryota > Metazoa > Chordata > Aves > Anseriformes > Anatidae > Cygnus > Cygnus olor. Next base: position 2,997,914 of record NC_049173.1, on the reverse strand, counting down.
TGGTCAACTCCACTTGTAATTTGAATCTGAAAATATGACAAATTTAATAGCAGCTAGTTGCTGCTCTTCTGTAGCCTGTCACTGTAGCCCACTTATTTTTTGGAGGGTTAGCTTGCTCACTAAAAGGACACAAATAGAGCTGCAGATCTGAGCAAGTAGACTCTGAATTGTGTAATTATTGACTCTTTTGTAAACACAAGTGATAAAAAGCTAACAAAAACAGCTAAAAGGAGAAGAGTACAAAAAAGTCCTATTCTAATGATATTTTCTGTTTTAGTTTTCAGTTTTAAAATAGTTGACTAAGAGTAGTTCTGTAATGTTGTATATAGCAGCGATTTACTTATGTCTAAATGTGATGGCAGGCTATGATCGGTCCATTTTCTAAGAGTCTTTATTCTTCTTCCCCAGAACAAAATCTTTTCAAAAAAAATAAAGCAGTGGGTAATAGGAATTTACACATAACAGACTGTAAGTGTATCAACAACAAAGCCAGTAATTGACAGGGAGGTCTAATTTTGAAATTTGTTTTTGAAAGGCACGGTATTGTAGCAGCCTTTCTCAGCTGATAAGGAACTGTAACTGAAGGAGGTTGCAGACAGCAGTTTCGTGATTGGTGTTATGAATTCAGACACTAATTTGGCTTGTTTGCTATGTAATTAAAGGAATATTTAATGTCCACATGGAGAAGAGAGTGCTTCAGGACTGTACAACAGGAACTAAATTACAGCTATTACTGAATAATATATAATGGAGTTCTATTATTTGCTTGATGAGGCTGTGAAATAGAGTGCAAATTGCCATTTTGTATCATCGAACTGTGTGCACTCGCAGTAACCATGCTGGCGCACGGCTGTATCTGTGATTTTAGCGGAGGGAAGCACTTGGAGAAGCACTTGGCTTTGCACCGTGATTAGCATATTGGGTTTTATGGGAAAATGGTGCCTGGGCTGGGGGGAAGACGGGAATCCTGTGCCTTTGGTCTGCAGCTACTGAAAGCCTACTTAAAACCCGCCTGAAGAGAGCAAATGTCTGCTTCTTTGTTTAAGGCCTAACCCTGCAATTCTGTCTGTCTTAAGAACCGGGTCCTCGAGCGGGCTGTGCCTTCCCCAGGGCCGCAGGAGCAGCAGAGGCGTTCGCAGCAGGACGAGCCGGAGCAGCAGCAGCTCGGGCAGGAGAACGAGCGGCTGCGGAGGGAGGTCCACAGCACCACCGCCGACCTGGTTCTCGCCAGGGAGAAGGTAACCTCAGCGAGCCCCCAGATCACGAGGGCAGGCACTCATGCAACGCAGTACTCAGTGATCCTTATTTCGCAGCGGGTAGTGCAGAAGAGGAATGGTGCCCATGAGTTTTGGGTAGAAACTTTAGTAGAAAGAAGGCATCGTGGGGTGGCTTTCCTTCCTACCTGCACTGAGTAGGCAGGCGCTCTTACGATAGTTCAAGCAATGGCTCTTTTTTTTTAAAGAAAATCCTGGTAATTTTAAAGAAAATCCTGGTGACTCTTGTCTAAGATTCTGGTCTAACTTTCAGTTATTACCATTTTTTAAAAAAAGTCTTCATACTCCTAGCATTAGTCATGTTTAATTTCTTAGCTCACACTGTTAGGCAGATTATGGGGAGAGGGAAGGGAAGATATGATGCTCAAAGCTAAAACATCAAAAATACCAGAATCTGTTATGAGTCTGAAATAGGTTGATACTTGATATTGTAAATTAAGTAGATGCAATTGATTCACAGTGCAATGTCAGTTTTGACCTACTGGAAATGCCATTATGAATCAGGCTTTGAATGGTTTGGAATGCCTTTCCACATTTGTTCATCTCTGGTCTCTTTAGATCCGACAGCTGGAATCCACCATCCTTTCCCTGAAGCACCAAAAGCATCAAAGCCAGTCAGGTATTGTCAAAGCCATAGAGCAAGAGAAATTAAGCTTGAAGAGAGAGTGTGAACAGCTTCAGAAGGAGTTGTCATCTGCAAATAGGAAGGTTAGTTTCAGATGGTAAATGTGTGAGTCAGTGCTGTGCTTATCACAACAGCTCTCAGAGATGGAAAGCTGTAACTTTCTTTTACTCCGAGCTTTGTGCTCCATGTCTTTTTTACAAATCCCTGTCCAAGGAGCCCACAGTCTCCTGTGCTTCTGTGGTGGGGCTGTTGAAGTGCCAGTATGCTGTAGGACTTCTGCTTGGCATAAAGAGTTCAGTGGTGGAGCATGGGAACATAAAAAATAAATAAATAAAAATGCAGCCTTTCCAAGTGCTCTGCAGCACACAGTGCTCATATGCTGGCATTACCACATTTAAATTGAAAATCAGCTACCCTACCTATTATTTGACACTTGTCAGCCACGCTGTATAACATTACCTTAGACATAGGTTTTAACAAAGCATTATGCTTGTCCAAATGCTTAATCTTTCAATCGTGAATTGTCTGGATGTGCAATGACTCATGACTTGCATATTGAACGCAACAGATGAAATGAAACTACTGCCTTTCTAAGGAAACTTCCTGTCTTTCGTAGATCAGCCAGATGAATTCTCTTGAACATGAATTGGAAACAAGCTCAGAAAATGAAGGGCTAAGAAAAAAGCAAGTCAAACTGGATGATCAGTTAATGGAGGTACTGTTCAATAGGTGTTGACTGGACTGACTGTAGTGGGGAGGTTTATCGGTATCTCACTGAATCTGTGAATTTATTTACCAAAAAAAAATCCTCTTCAGGGGAAACTGATTGAAACTAGAAGAATAATTGATCTCTAATAATAATATAATCTTTTATGATCAATGTTAGTGTGACAAACATGAAGCACACTGGCTTACCATAATCCACGTAAGATCTCAGATACAAAGTCAAATAGTGAAGAAATTTGCTTCTGTGCTTGAGGCAAGGCTAACGCTTCCCTCTTCCTTCCTAAAACATGTAACCTCAAGTTTCTTAACTAATATTTGCATAATGGTGCTCTTAATGTAGAAACCTGTTCTTATTTACTATGGGAATAATTTGCTGAATTGAAGCCTTGCTAGTTTATCTAGAGCATAATCAAATAACAATTTATGCAACTTGCTGTTAATCTAAAGGCATGAGTGAAAACTTCAGCTGAGACTCTTCAAAAGCCTGCCGTAAATGTGAAGGTTTGCTTGGTGTTGCTGGAGATGGATCGTGTGTTATGGAAACTGCTTAATTCTTTGGTGATGGTGGTTACAGGAACAGAAAAGCTTAACTGAAGTTACTTTATCCCCTGTGGTCAGGACTGACCTGGGAGCTGTCTCTGCAATTTTGTCTGAATTTGAGTCTTAAAACATAACTTAACCCCCTCAAAGTTTTGGCATGTTCCATAAATTAAAGTATCTTCGAGATAAGGCTTTTACAGCCCTTAAAAATATCCCGTAAGTGAATGGGAAACATGTTATACTGAATGTACTGTGTAATTAGCTGTAAAATTATTAAAAACTCAATTAGAAAAGATGAGATCTTGACAAGTTACTGACAACAGTTTTTATATCCTGTGCTTTTATGCGTTCTTAATATTGCTTTGGGAAAAATCTAAACACTGTTAATTCCTTCAGTATAAACATCAAGCGTGGAATTGCATTTCCTCCCAAAACTTTGTATTTCACACATGCAGGATTTTTGTTACTTCTGATAACATTTTCCCAACAGGTGTGTATAACATTCACTTAACGCTTTGACTTCTAACTTTCTCTTTTGTGCCTGTTCTCCTTTTGTTCGTGGCTAACCTGTCTAGAGCTCAGTGGTTGGAACTAGCAGAGAAGGGTGCAGTTCTCTTTCTGAAATAGTGTGCGAAGGTAGAGCAATCATTTTCAATGTACTACCATAGCATGGAGAAAACACTTTGTCTTTTATGGATTTCTATTCCATGTGTCTTTTAAGCAAAGAAGCCACTATTCATTTTAATGTTCCATTCTTACTTTGGCAGCTGAACTAATTTGGTGTGGCTAGCACATGTCTGTGATTTGATTCTGTAGGCAAAAAGCTGCATGTTTGTAAGGCATTACTGTGAAAATGGAGAAATGACCAATTGCATTCCAAAGAATTAAACTGATCGTAAGAAAATGAAAAGTGGCTCAACCCCTTCCTTCTAACCCAATGACTGTAAGGCTTGAAGGTGTTCTCATATTTACCTCTGACATCTTGCATGCTTTTTGACCAGACTGTCAAATGTTTCCTTAATACTTGATGTGTGACCGCACTCAGTGTCATCCCTAATAGTTTAGCAAGTTCGTTACTGTTCTACTTCCTTCCACAGCTGAATATGGCAAAACTACATTGTTTTCATTAACCATGCAACCGGTATTTATTTTGAAGATGTTGCTAACATTGATTGTTTCATCAGCACTTTCATTAGATACTCATGTGCTTTACCACATCATATGAAACCCTAAACAAATTCCACTGAAATTTCATTATTTCTGTGATTTACATTGTCAGTAAAAGAACAGGTCCTTTACAGACAAGTTGATTCAGGAGAACCTACTAATAGATTTTTTAAAAAGTTGTATTTTCTTAAGTGTTTTAAAATATTATAAATATTTAAGCCTATATTCTGTTTACTTGTGCCAGCAGAGGTGAACAGACACTAACGTGGCCAGGCACTAACATTACCACACTTCAAACAGGCCAATACTATGTCTACATTAGAGCAGTACCCCTGATACCAAAACTACACCATTATGAGAAATGCTTATAGTTGATTCCATTATAGATGAACTCAATAATTGAACTACGGTTACTAATTGAGCCCTTAATTACAGCATTTGCGAAAGGAAAAGTAATACCACTAACACAGTCTCACATGCCTTTTCCTAAGGGACCACAGTAATGGTTATGAGATAATGAGGGAGCGTTTTATGATATGGTTAACTGACTTTTACAGGAAGAATGATCTTTACAGGAAGAAAGCATTAATCTTATGCAAATTCAAGCTGCAAAATGGCTTGCCTGAAACATCAGGGGTTTTACTGTATAGTTTAAGGTGGTTTCTTTTTAGTATTATAACTTGTTACAGCTGTGAAGTAGTCTTACCGGGATTTCATTTTAGTCTAGAAAATCACACAAAACAATCTTAATTCATAATATTGTCCAAAAGTTCATCTAATTCTGGGGTAGTTTATCTGTCTCTTGTAGTTTACAATGCTACCATAGTGAGGTAATTCCAGAAGTGCCTGACTTCTCTACACACCTTCATCCAGTAACTGTCATGGCATTGTTTGGCAGCGGCACTTAGCTACAAGATGTGAGAAAGTTAAACCTTTTCAGACAAGTCTGTTCTTAAATGCTCTTTTTGCTACAGCAAGGATGATTATGAATGTGAAATATTACATGTGAGTGGCCTAGTCCTACTACTACAGAAGCTTTTTCATTGGTGTAACTTCACAAAGGACACCCAGTATGTGCAAACTCTATGCTGGCAATAACTACCTTTTATATAACAGACTTGTTACATGCAGAAACCTTTTTAATGAAAGCAAGACTTAAGTTGGGAATTAAACTACTTCAGGTTACTACATGCATGCATCTCTCAAGGGCCCCTCCAGGTACGCTTTTGCTTATGCAGCACAGTCACTTAAGACTCCAGAATTTCTATCAAGCTCTGCTTGTGGTGTGACTCTAAATGAAAATCATAAAATGCGCTGAAATTTCTACAGTAGTGAACATAAGGAAAGATGTATGGGATTCTAACTACTGGATTTTGAATATAATGTAGCAGATAGCATGAAATTACTTAAATCACCATACACGAAAGGAAAACAAGTTTTCTATATAGGGAACTTACCTCTCCATCCTAAATTAAAGGCTAGAAGTGAGCAGCACTGGTGGACAACGGCCTGCCTCATGCTAGTGCTTTTATTTGTAACTAGATACTATTTTTAAAAGAATTGCTAAGATCAGGGTGAAAACTAACAAGGAATATTCAAGTTAAAGCTCACCACAGGCCCGTTTAAGTTTGACGTGATTTCATCAGAAATTCAGTGAATTACAACTCAGGTCTGAAATTATGAATCAAAGTTCACTCTCCTTTAGACTTCGACTGTAGAACTACAGAGGGAGAGAGATCTTCCTCAGTGAAAAGAGGAGTTTTAGCTTCTGTTACTGACTTCAGGCTTGTTTCTCTCGTATACACGGAATTATTTAAGACTAAGCTGATGTCTAGTGAATTATGTATCATGCAAAAGAAGCTCTGAAAAACACCTTGTGCGAACTGCAGTGCTGCTTTCTGCTGATGGCGATGTGTTTTGCTGTTCAGATGCTACACTCGAGCAGCAGCGTGATGCTTAGCCAGCCACCGCACCCCTGGGAGCTCCAGCAGCAAGGCTGTGCCATGGTGCCCAAGGACCAGTTCCTGCAGCTCCAACACCAGCTACTACAAGCAGAGAGGAGGAGTCAACGTCTTCAGGAAGAACTTGAAAGCAGACCCTCTGAAACAAACATGCAACAGGTAAAACCCTCGTTTCTCTGCAGGTTACAACTTTAGAGGGGTGTTTGGTTAGTTGACTGTGTTTTTTCAGTTGGATGAGATCCATTCTCTGTTTATGCCAGTTCAAAAATTAAAATTCAGTTAATTAAAATTCATCAAAATTCAACTAACAAAGGTTAGTTTTGTACATCTTTGACATTTAGCGTATTTAGCTTAAGTCATAGCTCATTTCTGAAGTCCCCTTCTTGAAATAAAATCACTCCTATCCACATTCTACTGGCTTTTCTCCTTCTGATCAATGTGCAGTAAGTGTTTTCAGTTTTTTCTTTACCTAATGTCCATGTCTGCAACCATTGTTTTGAAAAAAAACACCCTATGCCACATGTTGCACAAGCACATATACATCAAATATAAAACATTCGTTTTGGCTGTTGCTGTTACACAGAATTTTGCTGTCAAATGTAGTAGAGCATAATACAAACAAGTAGTCCTTTATAAAAAAGGGTCAGCCCATCTGCATTATTTGGTCATGACAGGACGTTGTTTGGATAACACTGTTACTGTTATACAGAGACTTCATCATTGGCATTTCTGAGAGAAAACAATCTAATTCCAAGGAAGAATACAGTCATTGCACATATTGGGCTGAGTTACTTCTCGTATTTTAACATGTAAGGTTATAGGTAAGAAGCTTATAGGTAAGAATAATAAGCTCTGGTAGAAAATTTTGCATCTCCCATAAAAAAAAAAAGACTTAAATTAGGCTTGTCAAATGACTTGCTTCTTCAAAAAGTAACCAGATCTCTAAAGCCTCAGCTCTGGCCATATGTTTTAAGATCAAGTTGTATTATTATTTTATAAGAAAAGATAAAGTTCTAATAAAAATGTCAGTGTTTTATTTAAGCTTTTAATCTGTTAGTAGGAAAAAACCTTTGTTTTACACTCAGGTTGTTGTTGCATTTTATAAAATATATATAAAAATATGTATGTATAGAAAAGTTCAAGACTGAAGTTCGAAAATTCTGACCATGCATAATCATACTATCATACCATAAATAGGGTATTTTGGAAAAAAAAAGTTATGGAGAAAGAATATATGCAGTAATAGTTTCTAAAGCCTACAAAACTTGGAGTAAGATTGTGTTTTTAATAAAGGCATTAAATTGAATGTTTCTCCTTCAAAAAATGAGCTTAACAACAAATAATATAGGATAAGAAAAAAATCAGTTATAAGGTTCTCTCACTTTCAGCTGAGTCCTGATGGAAATGCATTACTACAGGTTAATGTGCTTGGTCACATACCCTAGAAAGCAGGGCATGCGGTTTAATTTTGAAATCAATAAAAGCCATATTACAGCAGTAGCGTCTGCAAATGAATGTGCTGTGAATTGCATTAGGAGTCATTTTGTAATTTTGCCTTTGAAAGCCTGAGAAACAATTTGCAAACTAGTCACATCCCGGAACTTGTAGTTCTACAGATGCATCACTTATGTTTCCTGTAAAAACCTTTTATCCTAGAAGGCTTCATGAATTTAAAAATCCTTTTAGAGAGGTTTCGCAAGTATTTACTGTCAACATACTTAATCCTTTTAACTTTTCTTTTTATATTGATTTTTGCTTAAAGTGAATGGATATCAACAAGCTTCCAGTTTATAACGTCTCCTACAGCTGTTTTCATGAGCTTTACTACATAACTTTCTAACTACATAACTTTCTAAAATCATTGTTAAACGTGCATTCTACAGCAATTAAAATGCTACATTTGTCAGTACTTCAAGCTGAGACAAACTGAAACACTTCTTTAAGCACATCATGCTTTAATTCACGTTGATTCTATTTTTAATTCATCATCATTGGTTGGATATTAGGAAAAACTTCTTCACTGAAAGGGTTGTGAAGTCTTGGAACAGGCTGCCCAGGGAATTAGTTGACTCACCATCCCTGGAGGTCTTCAGAAAATGTGTAGGTGTAGAGCCTAAGGGACGTGGTTTACTGGTGGACTCAGCAATACCAGGTTAAAGGTTGGACCAGATGATCTTAAAGGTCTTTTCCAATCTAAATGATTGTATGGTCCTGATTTCTAGGGTTAACATCTAGTTGAGCTTATGTCCATTTTAATGTCCACTTTAGCATGTTGAAAAATTGCACCCTAACCCCCCTTCATCATCTTTTCACCAGTGAGTACGACGTCAGGTTGGCTGTGCTTTCTATGTAAACTTAACTACCTAGTTTTGCTGCTACTGCTTTGCACTTTGCAGCTTTCTTCTTTCAGGTATCCAAAGTTATCCTCCTCTTTGGTATTCCTGTGTCTTCCTCATGCTTTGCAACTTCCATTTGCTTTCTGATGGTGGTGGTCTGTGTTCTCATTTGTATTACAGTCAGTGTTAGCTGTTGTCCACCGAGGTTACAGTTCAAACTTCACCAAAATAAAACTCCTCAGCCTTTTCTCCTGTGGTGACCTGTCTGCACTCTTCTGAATTACAGATGACTGCGTCTGCTGTGGCTAGTGCTGTGATCCCTGCTGCACAATAGCAATTGCTGCACTCCTTTTCCCTTTCCCTTCTCCCTCTCCTTGCTCAATAACTAGAGCTGTGAGCCTGTTAGTGACCTGAGGTTTTCCCAAGTTCCCTTACAACCTCTGCTAACCCATATTTTTGTTCCGAGTACTTTGAGTTGCTCAACTCCCCCTTTATTCAGGTCTTCATTTGAAAACTCAACCTCCGACCCAACAGCTTGTTCTGTCTCAAGAAAAGACTTGCGACTAAGTTTAAAATAGAAATGCAAGCAAGTTTTCAAAGGAGGTCAGTTGGACTGCATTTTTCACAAATGCTATTTGGCAATCTGTGAGACTATATACAGCAGCAGATAATTTCCTCTTAAGAAACTTAACTGCTTTGCTAATTGCACTTAATTACTGTTACTGATCTTAATCCCCCAAAAATGTGGATAAGCCCTCTTCAGAGACCTTACGTCTAGGAAATGCATCCTGAATATTTCCTTAATTGCGTTTGTGTAGCGCTAATACTAGTATTCAGAGAAATATGTGATACTCTGCATGTTTTCTTGTGTGTTTTATGTCTTGTGTTGCTTGCTTAGCTTGTATTGGTGGTTTGCTTTAAGTAAACATACATATTTAAAAGAAAATCTGGATATCAGGGTGAAGTATCCCACTTGCCTTCTTTCTCTAGGCCTTGCTACCGGAGCAGCGAGCAGTGCATGCAGATTCCTACAGGAGGATCGGGCACCTCTGACAGCTTGGCTGCTTATGATCTCATTCCTTACCATGATAAACACACACAAACATACGAACTGGCATAAGCTGAGAAACTTGAGGATCAAATGTTGTGCTTTTTTTATAAAAAAAAAAAAAGTCTCCGCAGTGTTATTTCCTATTTATATGTCTAGAAGCTATTTTGTGAAAGTTCATAAGCTGTCCTTTTTAATTTGTTACAAATCATTTCTATTTATGTTATTTAAAATGTGGATTTGTTCAACGGGGAAAGACTATTTTTCTCAAATGGTATTAATTTTATATGAGACTTGAAGAAAATCTGAGGTATTTATACTGCATTTTTGTAAAAGATGTATAAACTTTTTAACAGGGAAAGATGACATTTTTTGATGTAAATGAAAAATAAAATTTTTTTAAACATAATGTCTCTTGTCTTAATGGTATCAATAGTCCTAGCTTTATGACAAAGAATTAACAGATTTAGACAATGTCATTGATATTGAGGATCATCTTATCAGGACTTCACACTGAGGGTGGTGAAGCCCTGGTGCAGGCTGCCCAAGGTCTCCAGGCTGGATGGGGCTGGGAGCAGGGGTCCCTGCCCCTGTCAGGGGCTGGAATTAGATGGACTGTAAGGTCCCTTCCAGCCCAGACCATCCTGTGGTTCTGTTCTGTGACTTCTGGGAAAGTTTTTCAGTATGGGATATACTTACATACAGATATGCTGCTTCCCCAGCAGACCCACATTTGAGAAGAGAATTTCCAGAATATGTAGACATATCTTTCTGCTGTGACCATAAAGTAAAAATGGTAGTTCCAGAAAAAGGGAAAATTATTAACAGACTTTTTTCTCTGAAGGCATTCCTTAGTGATTTTCTTTGGTCTCAAATTACTAGATTAAATGACATTTCTTTTCCCTAGTAATTTGAGGTCTACCACCACTGCTTTAAGAGCTATGTTTTTTTCTAGTTGGGAGCCATGAACCTTTTCAGCTGTTTCCTTTCAACGATCATTTTGCTTATCTTAATGACCTTAAAGCTAATGCTTGAGCTGGCTTTTCCCATTAAACATGCAATAATATGAAATTAGGCAGAACATTCTCAAATTAACTTTAAGCCAAACAAGGATCACAGATGTTGAGACCACTAGTTCTTAGATTCCACTGAACTACTCCCTCAAGGTTCCTGTAACCAGTAAGAAACGTTATGTTCAGCCACGTTTTTGAATTCCAATCAAATTACAGAAGATAGCTGAAGATAATTTGTTTAGAAAGTCCCTTGCAAATTCTGCTTAGTAGTACTTTTATTAACCTGGAAATATCTCTTGTCCAGCAACACTTTAAAACTGCTTTCTGTACAGCTCTGATGTAACTTTTTTCAACTTCTTTACAAGCAAAGTGATTGTATAACCCCATACAAAGGTTTAAAGAGTTTCTGGTGTTCCAACAACTATGTTGAGTGGACTTCAATCAATCCAAGAGGGTCTTTCTACAGTGGTTTAGATGAACAACCAATTTTTTGAACTGGTCTCCTTCCTCAGGGTTTTTTCATTTATTCTCCCCCCAGAAATATGAAGGTACTTTGGTTTTGAAGGTATTTTGTTTTAGGGAGAAGGTTAGTACTTTCTCAAAGTAATCTTCTCAGATGACTTCCTAACATTAGCATCAATAGCAAGACAATGACCGCTGGGAAGTGGATTGTAACTCCTTATAGTTCCTGGTGTTTCTAATTTATTTGGGAAAATCTCTCTCAACTGCTGGTGTAACAGGCACTCTCATGACAATCCTTTTAGTTAGATTGTCCATCACTTCACTGAAGGAAAGCAGCAAAAGCATGTTAGAGTATTCAGAAGCATTATCTACAACTAATCTGAAGAAAGTAAAAACCAAGTTTGGGATAATAGCATCCTAGATTTTTTAGGATATTATCCAATTTTGAGGGGTCTTTGGCAGAGAACAGTTGCACAAAGCGACACCATTATGACCTCACTTTTTTTCTTTTCCCCTAAAGTCACTACAATTTTGATTGGTATTGTTTCCCACGTTCAGCAGGTATATGGCAACACCTAAAAACAAGAAAAGGAAGCTATCCAGATCTAATTACCACAGTCAAGATGGAACTTAGAATTTTATATCAATTTGTCTTAGATCTAGTAATCTAAAATATAACTTAGATTTGGAAAAATCCATTAATGCTGTGAATGTCCTTTAAACGTTGCCATAACATTTTGCTTCCATGAGCTGTTTATTAACTTAGTTGACTCTTTAAAATGGACTTGAGTGTGGATTGCCAACTTTTTTCTTACGCATAAAGTGAAAGGAAGAAGACTGGTGAAAAGGAACAGATCGTTGTTAACTGATTCTCCTGTTGCTTTCCAGGGGGGTCATGAGCAGCTTCTGAAAATGATGGAAGAACGTATGATGGATGTTGAACAGAAACTAAGGCTTGTGAAGAGGCTTCTCCAAGATAAAGTAAATCAGCTGAAAGAACAAGTAAGCATTCTTGCTCTTTTCCCAAATCTTCCCCATTGCTTCTGTAAACAATTAGGCGAGCCGCCAAAATCATTCTTGCTGAAAAGAAAGTTAAAGGAGTTTTCCTTTCTCTTTTAATACATCTGAGCTGAAGTACAGCATATGTGCCCCAAACTTCCCCAAAATCCAAACTGGGGACCAAATTCACTAATCATTAATTTCCTGAAAGCCATGCACGTTTGGTATGCTGATACATTTAAAGTTGGGAAACAAACGCCAAATTTGGGCCAAGTATCTTAACTAGAAAAGTTGCTTAGAAAAGGAGGGAAAAGAATTTCCTGAAGAATACAGATGGGATTAGTGTACAATAATGGATTTTTCCACATCCACTGCCCCATTACGCCCTTTGCTTTACATGATTTTGGGGTTTCCATTCTTGCCCTGGTTTGCCTTCTTCAGAAGTTTCCGGTAGCGTAGGAAAAGCTGGCTTCTGAACACTTAAGAAGGCATGACATGATAACAGTGGGGAGAATATCTGTTTTCTACTGCGGTACAGTCTCCTCTCTCATGTTAAGGAAGTGCTACACTGACAGGGCCTCCTGCCAAAGGGCTGTTCCCAAAAGCATGCAGACAAGTGCTAGGTGCTCTCCCTAATTTTATAGGGGGAGCTGGCAGTCCAAACCTCTGGGGAAGTATCTCTGTGGGATCACAGGGTACGTGAAGTAGACCAGTCCTTAGAGGATAAATGCTGTAAAGCAGTACTCATCTGACAGACAAGTCATTTGAAGCACGCCAACATCTGCGCAAGCTTTCAAGATCCTTACAAAGTCTTTCCAGTTCCAAAACATTCACAGCATCCATAAGGACTTCACAAATGTATAGCTTTTGACAAATGAAAATAGCATGAATGGGTGGGTTGTCTTCCTCTAATACGTTACAATGAACACATTACCTATATTCCCAGCACTGTTCTTGCTTTTTATTATTTTTTAATTTTTCTTCTGCTTTTAACTTGCTGAGTAATTTTGTTTCATTCATAATTCAGCTTTCCAAGAACACTAAAGCAGATGCAATGGTCAAGGATCTCTATGTTGAGAATGCACAACTGCTGAAGGCTTTGGAGATGACAGAACAGCGCCAGAAAACTGCTGAAAAGAAAAACTATTTACTAGAAGAAAAAATTGCCAACCTCAACAAAATTGTAAAGAACTTGGCATCCCCATCTTTTAGTTCAGCATCCGAGTTAAGGTCATAGCAAAGCCATTAAGTATGCCACAATCCCATGCACTTTACTGAAATTTTAATATTTCAGCTTTTCACTATGTTGCCTTTTGTATTGGTGAATTTTAGTTAACAGATGCCGCCAAGGAGATGGCAGAGCTAAATCCCAAACCAGACACTGCCAACAGATCTTTTGTTTACTCCCAAACTATTTTTCTGCTAAATTTTTCCTAAAAGTAATTTTTGGTATTTAAAAATACAGATGTTTTTCTAGGTTAACTTATTTTGATACTTTGGTTTTCATTTAAAATACAAATTCTGAATTTACTGAATTGGTTATATCTATCTAGATTGAAGCCAATGTCTAATGCAAGCTTATGGTATTGAATTAAAACTCTAAATACTTTTTGCTTTCTAGGATACTTCATGGCCCAAACGTAGTAATATTGACGGGTCAGTCTTGAACACTGTCAGTGTAATTGCTATTGAAAGCAAGACTTTACTGTTGTCATCTGTATCCTGCAATCTGATTCTAGTTTCTGTAAAGCAATATGCTCCACCTTATGCATTAGGCATCTGGGTTTTTCTTCGCGGCTGTTCTTCTGCAGAGCTCAGAAAAAAAAAAAAAAGGAAGAAAAAAAAACATTTAAAAATATGTAAATAGACTACCGCATCCAACTAAGCATAACCGTATTTTATCAGAAGAAATTTCCCAGATGGCAAATAAAGACTACTGCTTTTTTTTTTTTTAACTGTGCTGCCAGACAACTTAAAAATTGCAGAGGCCTTAATTTTTTGTGTGTGGAAATTAGTTATGCTAAACAATGGAAGAGTCACTAAACAGAAGTGAAGAAGTGAGTTTATATAACTTGTAAATTGAGTAAAGCAGTGGAGTATGTTTGTTAAACAACTGGCAGAAGAATGAAGAGGGGGATTTGAGTGATTTCTTCAGTGAAATCCTGTCTTTAGGCCTCACAGATGTGAACTTTTGCCACTTAAGCAGAGTTCCGTTTGACGTGAGTGATAATTTAGAAAGGTATGTCGTTTGTACTAAGTCCTGATACAGAATCTAAGTTTGTAATTAATTGTGAGGAAACATATTTGATGTGAATACAAAAAACTCAGGGAATAATAGCCTAAATTACTTCCTTCAATATAATACATGTGGATATTAATGTCAATAGATGAAGATAAGCATGCATTAAGAAGAGCAGGCTAAACCAAATTGGTTGAGTATTACCTTAATACTCCCCGACCAACCTGCAGTAGTGTTGTAGTTGTGAAGGCTGAAGAGCATCCAGGTTTGTAATGACACGTAATACCTCCTATTTGATGAGTTTATGAGGCTAGGGAACTGCAAGTGCAACAAAGAAGTAGCTGAATAAGAGCCTGCATGCTCAAGCTTGTATATAATCCATTACTACAGTCTAAAGGAGAGGCTAGCCCTTCCTCCAAATGCCCTGCCTCCGTCAGTAAGACATACTTAAGCAGCGTACATAAAACTGGTGAAAGGGACCATACTGGCAATACTTGAAACTGGACCTCTTTATATATGTATCATCATGGTTGCAGAGGAAGAGGGCAAGGTTCTTTGTCTCTGGGACCACTAGCAAGGTGACAGTTACAATAGCGTTTGTAATGAGCCAGATGTCTCCCAGGCACTGGGATAAGACTGCCTGCAAGCTGTTGAGTAACCTATTGAACATTATTTTCACTTGGTACTGACTAGAATGTGGCTGTAGGGGATGCCCTCTATGTCTAAAGGGTTACCTGCTGCTTGGAGGGTTGAGAGACTGAACTATACATACTGCATATGACCTCCTCTTCTCCTCTCTCCTCTTCCATCCGTTTATGCAAGCAGTGTAGGGGAAATGGAAATACAATAATGGAATACCTTAGAGTAACACAAAATCCTTT
Source organism: Cygnus olor (assembly GCF_009769625.2). NCBI lineage: Eukaryota > Metazoa > Chordata > Aves > Anseriformes > Anatidae > Cygnus > Cygnus olor. The sequence continues at coordinate 2,982,643 of NC_049173.1, read as the reverse complement.
TAAATTATTTCACTACTATGCTATTCTAAATGCCTGTAATGGTTATTTGTCTGCATAATCTCAGAGATTTACATATCCCATTTTTCACAGGCTGCAAAAACACTGAAAAAAAAAAAAACAAATTGCATTGGCGTAAATTGGAGCTTGCTTTCAAAATCTGAAGTAGGGAGATCTTTCTTCTTTTTACATTAATCAGTAAGTGGTATCAGTTATAATAAACCTCTGTGTATGGGTACCAGGGCTGTGTGTTAGCAATATGGTAATTGAGCATACCCCAAAATCATGCTTATGCTATGGAAATTAACAAAGTTTTAAAATACTTCAGGAAACACAGGTGAGGTTCAGATGATCAGAACTATATTATCAGCTAGTACATTTTAATGCTACTTCATATGGTGATCTAGATGTAGTAATAATGCTCTGTATGTGACCAAAGTCTGAACACTGACATAAGCGAGTACTTCACTTGAGCTACTGTGGAGTTAATTTCACATTACTCATTTTAAAGGCTAGGCTACTTACCCAATTCATTTAATCTCCTGGTACTTACCAGTTGTTGTTGGTTTGTTTGTTTGTTTGTTTGTTTTTTAATCAAACAGACATTTCTAGAGCACAGTAGAAGCCAAAATATGCTTTTACCATTGGAATACAAGGAAAAAGCAGAGAAAAGGGATTTTGACTTCTCCTTTTCTCACCCTATCCTCTGTTGCTCTACTTTTTTTTTTCCACTTAGCTTCAAAAAATTAACCTAAACACAGGAGAAAGTAGAAGGATGGAGGAAGAAGAAAATGGTAAATATTTTTTAGACAAAACTCAAATTTCACTGGAATACTTGTGTGAATTAATTCTCAGAAGTGCCTTTTGTGATTACATACACTACAGCCTTTCTGTACTCAACTGTTTTTGTTGCTACAGGACAATTTTCAGGACAATCCCTTCCCAAGTGGAGGGAACGCAGACAAAGGTAGTGCTGCTTACCAGCGAGTGTAGTGTTGCTTATTGGTTTGTTGTGTCAGCTCAGAAGATGAGCAGCTAGTTCTACAAAATTAATGCTTCTGAAAATAAGCATATAAACATGTAAGTGTTAAGCATTTGTGGTCTTTTGTGCATGAATGTGTCCCCTGTGCAGCATAGGCATTTTAAAGACACCAAAGTATTTAATGGTATTCTGACAGTCAAAGCTCACTGAATTACTAGGCCTCATTCCTCCAACAGGTCTCACCAATTAAGATATTAACCACTTTATTACCAGAAGGTGTTTTAAAAGCATTCAACTCTTGCTTTGTGAATCACTGTGAAAATAAAGGCACATAGATATCTAGGGTTGGGATTTTGGGAAGAGGAGGAGGGAGAGGCAGAGGCAGTATATGCCCAAGTTAAAGTTACGTGTACTGAATTCACACAGGTGGAAGTGCAGTGTGTCGACTTAGAATGACACAAAGGTTCACAATCTCCAATTACCACTTTAAATACAAAGAAAGAAAATAGAATTCTTTGAATTCTGATTGAAGTAAAGGGTTGTAACATACGTAATTTTAGCCAGATTGTATGTAAGGTAGAGTAGGGGACAGTCTGGACCTGTCAGGAGTAAAATGCCCTAGTTTACTTTCAGCAAAAGTTAAAAAAAAAAAAAAAGTTTTACTTTCTCTCAGGTTTTCCATCGTTTACCTGTTAGGTCTCCTGTGCTGTGTCAGATGCTGTCATTGCTGACGTGTTCTGTATAAACGAGAACAATTGTATATTTTTTCTATTATGTTTTGTTCCAGTGTAATATATTGTCCTTACAACATCATGTAAAACTGAAAGATGAACCAACTTACATGTTATTTATAATGAATGTAAAAAAAATAAATGACTGTACGATCCCTGTGTGTGGTGGTTGGGTTTTTTTGGTTATTTTTTTTTACTTGAACATGATTGTAATATACCAATAGTTTGGTATGTTCCCATACAAGCTGTAGGTGTTTTAAGCAGTACCTACAATACTGTGATTAATGTGTACGGACCTACACAATACCTACAAACACACCATGGTATCGGAAGGTCGGTTCTTTCTGTTATGAGAGCATAAAGCTGTTTAACGGGTAAAAAACTGATGGGCAGCAAGCCAGGTTTATATCCGAGCACACCCTGTCCTTGCCTCACGTACGAATTCTCCACCTTCACAGTACAAGTTATAAGTATACATGAGTTATAACTTATTATACAAGTATAAGTTATACCCCCGTCTTGTAAATTTAATCTCGTAATGTGTTTTGTGGTGACTGAGGGAAGGGCGGGCACCGCTCCTGTCAGCGCCCCCCCCCTTTCACAGTACAAGTTATAAGTATATAAGAGTTATAACTTATACAAGTATAAATTATACCCCCATCTTGTAAATTTAATCTCGTAACGTGTTTTCCCACACACGACGCATGCGCCCTCCCGGCCGCGCGGGGGCGCTGTGCCCCCCCCCACCCCGCGGCCGTTCCCTCAGGGCGGAGCCCGCCGTCCCACAACCCCCCGCGCGCGCGCTGTAGGCGTGTTGGGGGGGGGGGGCGCGGCCGGGGGCGCGCTCGGCGGGGGCGCGCTGCCGGGCACGCGCCGTCGGGCACGCGCTCACCCCCCTCAGGCCCCAACGGGCGGCCCCTGAGGGAGCGCGGCCGGGGCGGCCCGGGGCTGAGGGGCGGCGGGGGCGGCGGCGGCGCCGGGCATGCGGGCGGTGGGACGGGGACGGGCAGTGGGACCGGGACCGGGACCGGGAGCGGGCCGGCAGGGGGATGCTGTCGCGGAAGAAGACCCGCACGGAGCTCTCGAAGCCCGGCGAGGTGCAGGGCAAGTACGTGAAGAAGGAGACGAGCCCGCTGCTCCGCAGTGAGTGTCGGGGGCCGGGGGGGGCGGGCGGGCGCGGGTCCTGAGCCTCCCTTTTGTCACGGTTTTACAGAAGATTAGCGAGTAGGCGTCGGAAGGGCGCTTGGGGTGCTCGCTGTGCGTGTCTGAAGGCGAACGGAGCCGAGTTGTGTGGTGGTGTAGCGGCTGGGTTAGCCTGGGGACCGCAGGCACCCAGCTCCCAGTCAGCAGCCTGGTCACGCTGGCCTGGCCCTTAATCAATACACATTAAGGCCTTCACGCCAACCTGTAGGTGTGTCTGGCGGCCTAAGGCCTCTTACACAGCTGCTGTTTGCCGTGATGTAACGATTGTGTGACTGCTTTACGATGGCTGTCATAAACTGACTGATTACCCCTCCTGCGAGGCACTGAATTCTTGGTGCAAGTTGTTAAGTTATAACTTCACAAGAGCTCGTTAATAAGCTTAATAACAGGCATGACCTCCCTGTAAATTGAAGCTGTTTGTGTTAGCTCACCTGGAAGGAAAGCAGTTATTTAAGCCATGCTGAAAGCAATAGGAGAGGAGCGAAGCTTTGTTTATGGAGGGAGGCGGCGAAGCCGCGTGAGGGGGTGTCAGCGCTCACGTGCAAAGCTCCTTTATGTAAAGGAGAAAACGAAATTTTCTGATCACTTGACAATTTACGTGCACAAAAAGACAGTGTTTTGCTGGCCAGACTTTATAATTAGCGGAGAAAGGACAAATTCTGTTCGTGGTTCAGTTGTAGGCAGGGTATGTGGATGCTCTGGGCCACGTAGGGAGGAGAGCAATGAAGCCTGGCTGATGTAGCCATGGTCCAGAGGTAGCGGGGTGGGAGGTGTTGTGTGTTGTTTTTTGTAGCTGCAGTTACGCTGGCAAAACTGTGCTTTTTTGGCAGTAGGCTGTTGCAGGCAGAGGGTGAGTGGCTTTTGTTGTGCCAGTGCACGCTGCAGCTTTACCATTATACTCACATATGTATTAGAGGCACTTTAAAGCGGTTCTGGCGTTTGAATTTCCTAGTTTCCATGGTGTAAACCAGGCGTTGTAGCTAGCCAAATACTGTAAGTGCACACGCAGTTCTTATTTCTCTTTTATGCTATAACAGATCTGATGCCTTCATTTATCCGCCATGGTCCAACCATTCCAAGACGAACTGATATCTGTCCTCCTGACTCCACTCCTGCGTATGCTGCTGGGGGAGATGGAATTGTTTCCAGGAATCAGAGCTTCCTTCGAACTCCAGTGCAGAGGCCACCTCATGAAATAATGAGACGTGAAAGCAACAGACTGTCTGCACCCTCCTATCTTGCTAGAAGCTTAGCTGATGTCCCTAGAGAATATGGCTCTTCCTCCCAGTCCTTTTTAACAGAAGCTAATTCTGTTATGGAAAATGGAGACGCGGGCGCCCGTTGCTACTATTACGATCACTTTTATGATGCCCAAAGGAGACGTCAGTTAAATGACCGCTTGCATGAGGACTACAGGTATTACGAACACAACAGTGATCTTTTCCAGAGGATGTCCCAGAATCATGGGAGGCACACTTCAGGTAAGTGTGGATTAATTGTTGGTTTTGAAATGTTGTTGAAAGACTTTTTGTGCAGAAGTCTATCTGTGGTCATGTTTCTGAGTTACGCTTATAGGACAGAGCTTCCTTTCAATGACATTTCTATGATCTGAGTACGTGTTGACACTTCTTAGTGTTAAGAGTGCAATTGCATATGTAGATGGTGAGTAATTTATGGAATAAATGAGGTAAGTTTGAGCAAACTTCTCTTAATCCCAAACCTATGTGCAGTTTTCTTGCCCATGTTGAGTTAGCCCCTAGTGAGCAAGCAGTTTTACTCATTAGGGGACTGCTGCTGTTTTCATGATGTATTGAATAATCAACAGCTCTAAACTATAATACTGCTTTTTTGTTGTTGTTACTATTATAAATATTTATTAATTTCATAATGAACAAATATCTTTATTTGATGTCAAATAAAGAGAAGAATGATTGTTATGTGTAATTAGCAAATTGGCATGTAGTTAGTGCTGAAATTGACTTCTTAGTCCTTGACTTTTTTTTTAGCCTGTAATATTGCTTGAGGGGGTAACAGGCATACTTACAAACTCAGTGGAACCTGTCTTTGTTTTCTAATGGAACAAGGCAATAAGAAAGAATCCATTAAATACTTTTTTGAAGTATTGGATTACCTGTGATGACGCTGAAGAAGAATTCTTACTGTCAAGAATCTGTTGTTGAAATTAAAAAATCTAGGGTTTCAATATTACATGCGGAAAGGTGACCTTAAAAGTAGTAAACCTGGCAGTACTGGAGCACTGTGTATGCTACTGCAGCTATGTTCAAGGAGGAGTTTGAAAGAAACATTTCAAACCTGTAAATAATATGCTGCTAGCTCATTACTTGTAATCTGTAAACGAAATAGTAAATCTCCTGTCTAGAAGAACAAATTTGCAAGTAAAAATATCATGGTTTATGGCTGCTGACAGAGTGCATGGAGTTACAATCTGACATTGCTTTGGTGTTTGTGGTGTGTGGGCTTTTTTGTTTTTGTTTTTGTTTTTTTTTTTTACTACAGGAACATTTCAGTGAAAAATGGCAGAAAAGTAATGTTAGCATTAGTGCTGTCAGCCAGTAAATCTTGAAATGCTATTGTTTAAGGCTGGCTACTCCATCCTTGTTAATTTTGTTAAATGCTGGCTTAATACATAAATCTGTCTGGATTGCGCGTGGAAGCCCTCCATCTCTGTCAGCTGCTTTCAGCCAGCAGTCATTAAACATTTACCTGGCCCAGATAACAAGCACCTGTTTGCATCTGCTGTGGGCTTGGAGGCAGGAAGGGAGGACGTGATAAACGAATCCATCATTTTGACCTTCAAAACGACAATACTAATGCTGAATGCTGAGAGAGGCTACCAAAATAAGATTGCTGCTTTGTAGAATTGGATCAGTGCTTAAGTGGAAAGGGATCTCCACCTGTTAGTTGAAGGTGAAGTTAATCTAGCAAATTTTAAAACAAGCTGAAAGAAGAGCTTCACAGCCATATTTTTCTCAATTGTAGCAACACATTTCTTTCTCATAAGGCTTTTCTCTCCTGTTTGTCTTCATGCCTTCTTAGCGATTGGAAAACACAAAGGAAATGCTGGTATTTGCTTGGTCTTTGTCCTTTCCTCGGATGTTTTAACAGTTTGAACAGATTTTACACGTTTGGAAAGGGGTGGGTATATATAGGAAGAAACCAAAAAGGTGAACATCTTGCCAGCCAGTGTTATCCCTTTTCCTTTGTGTTTTTTTTTTTTCCCTTTCATCTCAACCTGGAATATGACCTCTTAAACTCCACCTTGAGGTTTCACTGCAGTAAGAGCATTGACCTATGTCCTCAACTTCTCTGTGTCTTCTCAAAAATTGCTGTTACATTTTTCAGTAGAAGAATTGTGTCCAAAAACAAGAAAACCCCATGTCGTCTTATTTCTTTTGCCCTGCTGTAAAGCTTTTTTTCTTTGAACCATCCATTGTCATCAAGCCTTAAGTGTTTCTCTTAAGCAACGCTAATCTCTGCAGTTTCTAATTCCTCTTTTTTCCTGCATCTCCAGAATACTGGGTCAGGCCTTTTGCTTTCATTGTCTTTGTCTGAGTTCTCACACATTTTTAGTGTTGTTTCTAAGTGCCTCACCTAATTGAAACGGTTCTTCAGCAGGATCACTGACTGCAGCTTATAAACTTGCCTAATACCTACAGGTGCAAAGTATAACACATACCCCTTCATTAGCTGTGGTCTGTAAATGCTGCCTCTTGCCTCCTTTCCCAGAAGGTGCTCTCAGTTCTGTTCTGGTTTGGGTTCGTTGTTGAGGAGGTGTTTCCTGATGAGCACAAGGTGTAATCACCAGTGGTGAGTGATGTTTCATTTAGTGGGGGTTACAGCTGAGATGGCTCTTCAGAAGCAGTGTCTGGATACAAAATGTGCATGTGAATTTCAGCTTTCAGTCAGAATAAGAATTCCGCTCTTTATAATTTGGTGATAATGTGAAATGTGCTTTTTATTGACATCTTCATACTCAAAGTGGTTAGCAAAGTATTTAAGCAAGTTTCATGATTTTTCAAAAGCTGCCTTTCATAGGCATTCCTCCTTGAAGTCATGTTGTCTCTCTCTGCATGATTCAATTCTCCATATCTTCATTTTCTCATTCTCATTAGATTTATTTTTAATTAACAAACTAGTGCTAGTTGTTTTCCTGAGAAATGTTTTTCAGTTATTTCCTAGTTTTGTATGTTTAGCTACCTCTGTGCAATTTCTTGATTTTTTTTTTAATTTAATTTTTTTTCCAAGTGTCCATGTCAAACTTAATTCTAAGAGACTTTACCTGTCTTTCCTCGACATCTCTTTCCTCTCTTCTAGGTTAAAGGTTTTGGGAGGTCTGTGGTTGAAGTTATACCTACAGTATAGATTGGAACTAACTTGTAACCAAGACCTCAGAGTTATTTGTACCTGTTTGAGCGGTAAGCTGAATAATTCTTGTGTATATGCAAATTGCTGAGATTAAAAAAAGGGATTTTGTGGTGTAGAATTGTAAGTAGTTGACTGTGATGTCAGAGGAGAAAATTATTTCTCCCTCTGAAGGGAGAGTCTGGTGAGCTTTAGTTGAAAGGAGGTTTGCCTCGTGTTAAATTTTGCCCCTTTGGCATTGCAAAGTTATTCATATTGAATATGAGAGCAAAATCAAGAAATACAGGTTATTAAATGGAATCTCTATAGAGCTAAAGCAGCAGGGCTTTTCTTTTCAAGTGTGTACACTTCACTTTTTTTTTTTTTTGAACATGGCAATTCCTGACCTTTTCTTCTTTGCTGATTCTGCGGTAGTTTCAGTGTAGAACTTTTGGAAGCTCTCAAAGTACTTCCTGTCATGTCCCCTTCGTTAATTTATGCTTGCCTGGAATGTCCCGTGCCCTCTGACAATGGAGGTACTTGTGCTCAGGAAGTACCTTCAGAAGCTCTGGCATGCATTAGGAAGGCCCAGAACTTTTCTGATTTTATTATTACTTATTCCCTTAAACATTTCTCTCTCTGCCTGTTTCTTATCCTGGTTTGAAGAGGGAAAGGAAGGGGATTTGGGTATCATTAGGGAAGGGGGGAAAAAGCTTTCAAGACAGTTAACCTAATTAAAGGCAAATAAGACGGCCTTTCGTTTGGCTAGACTTGTTCTCCAATACCATGAATTTTGGTTGAAGCTAGCTGTGGGGAGTTTATAGGCTCTAAAACTTCTCTGCCTATGTAAGCTGTGTATCGAATAAGGTGCGACTTTCTGCAGTGTCTTTGCCCTTTTCCCTTTATGCTGGGCTGCTCTGGTGGTAGGACTTCTCTCCTGTGCTTTCCACTACCATTGTTGATGAACGGAAGAACTGCTTGACTTTTTTATGCAGAATGCTTTTATGTTAAAGCCCCTGTATTGCCCTGTGAAAGTATTTCCTCCTATCGCTCACGGTTTGCATTGTTCCATATTAATGGAGTAAGCCGAACAGGCTTCCACCATTGTAGAAGATCCTATGGAATTGTCCCATTTGTGACATCGTTAGCCGAAGGTAGATTTTTTAAGGGAGTATCTTGGAGTGCACTAGAATAAGGTGCTCAAAATTAAACTTTGGGATCTGGTGTTAAGACACCACCCCATTGCTGAAGATGTTGAGAAAGAGACTGAATAATGGGCCTGGCCTCACTTAAAACTCAGTATTTTTAATCTTAGTTCTCGTAATAAAAGTGATTGCTGTTCCTTGGCACATTCTTTTTTCAAAATACTAAGAATATACATGGTGATGTTCCTAAACAAGCAAACTATTGAACAGGATTTCCTTTTGCTTTAGGACAGCAAATAATACTCTAGGCTACTTTGCAATTCACTCAAGACCTTAAATTGAAGATACTGCGTTTTACAAGCATTAGGAAGCAGAATTAACAAATGAGACTAGGCAGGTTCCAAAGATACGAGCTGAAAAGGATTTACAGTTGCATAAATTTAAATTCATTGGAGACTCTGCTTGAAATGTAATAGTGCTGCTGAGAGTTTTTAAAGAACAGTGCTCATCATTAAACAGAGTGAAGGAGACTTTTAATGTTAGGAAAAAGCAGATAACTTACATAAAACTCTGTTCCTTGGCGAAGCAGGAAGAATAAGAATTTCTGCCTGGCCATAGGTACAAAAGCATGTGTGTGACAAAACCCCGAGTAGTTACAGTGAAGGGAAGATACTTTCTTCCATCAAGAAGAAAGTCGCAGGTTTTACACTACGTTCTGACAAAAATAATTCGAGCTGTACATTTTAATGTTTTTCTTCCTGTAGATAACTTTGTTATGTTATTAAAATACGGGTCCATAATTCAGGGAATATCCTTGTTTTTTGCAGTAAACACCTATGTGAAGCTTTGTGCTGCTATGAAAATGCTTTAGGGCTAAGACCTTACCTGAAATTAAAACCCAGAAGAATATCCCACTTTGGCAGTATTACACAGGAAAGTGGTGTTCATGGTAGACGGCTTCGGGCTTTCTTGCAGTTTGATTCTTTGGTTAGTACTTTGGAAAAGATGATGTCCAAAGTTATTCTTTGAAGTGTGGTCCTGTCTTACTGTTCCTTACAGGTGTATGTATCTGAAAATAGATTTTCATCTTCTCTCGTTTAAATTGTAGCAGGAACTACTTGCTCCTCATACATGCGTGCTCATTCTGCCTTGAAGGAAACATCTACTGAGCTTTATATGGAAAAATAGGATACGATTTCTTTTGCTCTCTGGTAACTTTAATTATATAAACAAATGCCTAAATTATACTAATTGCCATAATGGCTTGATGGTCGTAAGACACCAAGCATTACCTGACATCTGAAAACTTGCAGTCTGCAGAACACTTCAATGTGGTGCCTGGTTTTAAGGGGAGGTAATGCCCACGGAGACTGTACGCTGGGAGAAACCAGGAGCTGGAACTTAGTGATGGGACAACAGCAGAACTGCCTGTGGTGCCTTTCCAGGGGGTGTGTAGCGCTGCTTTTTAGCATGCTTTCTAGGTAACTTCTCTCTGTAGTCAGAATCTGATTTTCATCTTTACACGGGTGCATCTTCCAGTCTTCTCTGACTTCTGTTTGGGGAAATGCAGGCTTTGTGTCAAGAGAGCTTCTGGTGCAGAGGATGGCTCACTGCTCAGTGTTCATCATCCTGGCTTGTGCAACTTTTAATACCAACTTGAGATGTTAAAAAGCATTAACCTTTACCCCCAGTAAATAACTGTATTGGTATCTTTCTGCTGCAGTCATGCTAGAAGTTAAGTGGGAGGAACTCATTAAAAAAAAAAAGTGCTGTTTTTAACAGTGAACAGAAAAGTATGTTTATACCTGTATACCTTCATGAAAGTTCTTTGCCCCGTCAGGTTTGTGTGTTCAAGCTTGTGGCGGTGATTTAATGTTTGCTGTTTGTACGTATGCAGAATTACAACACAGCAGCTCACTTGATTGGGGAAAATACTGAATTTGTTTATCCCAAGTGCAGTATTTCCAAGAAGCTGAAGTGCTTGTATTTTGTCACTGGAATGAAAACAAAAACAGTGGCATAACTGTAGCTAGGGCCTGAAATAGTCTCCCTGGCCCCAGTACTGCTAAAGGTCAGGAAGCGTCTAGGATGTTTCTCCTCACTGGAAGTAAAGGTCTGGGTTGCTTAATCCTAATGCGAGGTGGAGCTGTCACATGAAGGCCGCTATTAACTTTCCTTCCTAAAGCTAACGAGTAGGTGAGCGCTCCAGCAAGCGGAGATGCTTTAAGGCCAACAGTTCAGAACGCGACAAGGCTAGAAACAGGGTTGTAGATGAGCACAGATCTTCTAAAGAGCAGTGCTCAGCAGGAACTTCGTGGGTTTAATTTTTTATTCGTTCAGTTGCTCTGTAACCTTTCCATTACGTTATTGCTGATCGCTCCTATCTTTTACTAGAATGACAGCCCTGTGTAAAATATGACAGAATATGTAACCTAGTACTTAAAATCGATGGCACCCCTTGGCTGGCATGCTACGGATTGTGCGTGTTTTGTTGCAAAGGTCTGTTGTCACAGTCAGCAGCCAAGGTATGAAATTGCCTGAGAAATATAACAGCTTGGCTGCTACTTAAGTATTGTCTCTCTGTTATTGACCAGACGTGAAATTTCTTCTTAGTAACATGATTTAGATGAGATAGGCCGTGCTTTTTCTTTCTACTCTCAAAAATAAGCACACACAAATGTTACCCCTGAAAAACAGAAGGGAAGGGGTGTATTCCTCAGTCAATAAACAAGGTGTGATGGAGTCACCTTCTGACTTCTAACAGAGTGGGAAAAGTTGCTCCCATACTCCTTCTGGTTGTAGGGAAATAGCGATACACAAACTCTGAATACTGTGATCGAATAGATGCATTTGAAAAGATAATCAGAATTTCTTTAAAGCCAGAAATGTGTAACTGTAGAGTTACAGGTAATGCAAGGTAATTATTTTAAAATAGAGGCGAGTTTGAGCCAGCACAGTCAGTAGGCTTCCAAAAGATGAAAGAGACACCTGTGAAAATCTTGATTGTCACTTAATTGTTTTTTATTAACTTTCTGTAATTTTTCTTTGGGTTTTTAATCAGCTACCCACCTAAGTATCCCCAGTGTATAGAGGGAAGGAAAAGATGAAATGGAATGATGTTTCTTCGGTACATCTCCCAGCATCCAGCACACTAGTTTTTATAATGTAAAAGCTACGTGTATGTTGGAACAAATAGGTTATTTTAAAATAATCATGAGCAGTCTCTTTAACTGGTTATTTGTAAGTCGTAAATGTGCTGTGTTTCCAGGGCAGAGGTAGGAAATAAACCAGGTATTGCTTCGGGTCAGTTCTCCCAACCCAAAATACACTTGACGTGGGTCGTTTTACTTCTCTTTTGCTGGAGAGAGTCTTCTCCTAGTGCAGCCTGCTTCACCAAGAGAGCTGGAAATTACCATTTTTCATGGGCCTCGTTAGCATTACGAAGTGCAGGTGCTCAGTACCAAAGAAGAACAAGATGAGAAGCGGATGAGCAGACTGCTAGGGCAGGAAATGTCTCTCCAAGATCTGTGGAAGGAAGGGAATGTGGGGGGAGGAAGAAAGCAGGAGATTTTGTGACCTTCTCTCAAAAAAAGGCCTCTAAATCCTGGCTGGATTGCGGTCAGAAGGCCTGACTGTCCCACTCGGGGTGCACATAAGCTAGCTAGTCTAGCAGGCATGGGTGGTTTTGGCAAAGAAGGCATGGCAACACGAACCTCAATTTGTGCGGAACAACTCTGTTCAGCAAAGGGCTTCTGCAGGATCCTGGGTGGATCTGGCTTCTCTGTTTTCTGTAGTTACTGATGCTGTTTTTTGGCTGTGATTGCACGCACATCACTAATACCCGTCAGCTCAGTGCTAACCTCTTCCCTCCGCTTGATTTTCCTCTTCAAGCTACCGATTTTGAAGGGTTAAGGCTTTGTTGGTATCCTGTCATTTTTCTAGTTAGTTGTTTCTGACTAAACTAGGGGGGAAAGAAAAGTTTTTTTTTTCTTGTAGATTCATCAGAACTATTTATCTGTAATAGCGTATAAACAGAAACTGTCATTTAGGTAAAGCTTTAACGCTTGTAATCTTATGTCAGCTCTGTGCTCAGCAAATTGAGCCAATAACAAGAGTTTTATCCCTGCTGAGTATGCTAAAATATATCTCTTAATTGAAAGAGCAAGGAGGCTTTAACTGTCTGAACGAAGGTGGCCAGTAATCCTGGAGTAGGAGGAGAGCAAAACACGTGAGATTTAAAAGAGGAATAGCTATTTTGAATTCATCAGGATTTTTTTTTACTAGTGTGCAAGTGCACACTCTTTAAATCTTACGGTATTGTTCAAAGTTCATAGTTACCTCATGCAGGGGGAAGAAAAGCTGACTCTGTACATAATGTTGGTTTGGGTTATTGCCGCTTTGGCTAAACACCGTTTTCCCTTTTTTTGTTAGGCATCGGGAGAGTTGCTGCTACATCTCTAGGAAATTTAACCAACCATAGTTCTGAAGACTTGCCTCTTCCTCCTGGCTGGTCAGTGGACTGGACTATTAGAGGAAGGAAATACTATATAGATCATAACACTAATACAACTCATTGGAGCCACCCACTCGAGCGTGAGGGACTGCCTCCGGGATGGGAGAGAGTCGAGTCAGCAGAATTTGGAGTGTATTATGTGGATCACATCAATAAAAGAGCTCAGTACAAACATCCTTGTGCTCCCAGGTATGACATCAGTCTTGTCTGTTATGATTGTTCTTTTCCTAACCCAGCTGAGAAAGTGGAACTGTTTTTGCCTCATATATAATGTGCCAAAACCATCTTATTTTTAGAAGTAAGCTTTACTGGTTCTTGACTAAGTTTTTTAGAAGTAGTTATAATTGTTAGTGTCTTTTTTTCTCATCTGTTACTATCTTAAGTTTAGAAACAGGATATTGTTCCTAACTCACTAAAACAAAGCAACTATTCTCTTCAACCGTTGGTAAAACAGCCAAGTTGCTGAGAACAGAACTGAGTTGTTGATTGAAGAGAAACTTGATCTGATGTTCCTGGAGGCGCTCTGAAAAATGGCACCTATAATCTGAACTATGAATTGTCGTCTTTAGAATGAATTTAGGTATTTTAGCTACATAAAATATAAAGGTTAAATAAAATTAGTATGTACCAGATCTACCAGTTAAGTTCTGCTACTCAATCTTTTTTTTTTTAGTGTTTCCCAGGAAGAGAAAACTTTTTTTAACATGTGACACACAAAAGCAAACATAAGAGGATGTCATTCGTTATAAACGGAGTAACGTATCAGCTGCTGCCTGAATACTTTTGTTCTAAAATACAAAATGGTGTGTTATTTGGTTGAGTTTGCCTTTTCGCTCTTTCAAAACCAGATAGCACTTCCTTTCCGCTTTAGCGTCCAGGTAGCGGGCACTAGGTCAATAGGTCCCGAGCGAGTTGGGCAGCGTGCGAACAGATCGCAGCACGGCGTAGAGCTGCGGTTGCAATGAAGCTCAAATGTAGCAAGAGGCCGTTGGTCTCGGTAAAGGCTTGCTGAGGCAACGCGCCGCGTGTGGTTGCATCACTGGCCTTTGCATGTATTAATCTGTACATTAGTGTTAACAATTAAATGATCCCTGCTTGGAGCTCACTGGGTGTCTCTGCCTTCCTTCGTACAGCGTTCCCCGTTACGACCAGCCTCCCCCGGTGACTTACCAGCCCCAGCAGGCGGAGCGAAGCCAGCCCCTTCTGGTCCCTGCGAATCCCTACCACACCGCAGAGATTCCGGACTGGCTGCAGGTCTACGCCAGGGCTCCTGTGAAGTGAGCTTGTTTCTTTACTCTTCTTTTCACACCAAGTTACTCATGCGTAGTTTAGAAGGAAACCAGATGAGTTCTGATGACTGAAAGAACTCCAGCTGGTGTCTGTTTTATAATTGCATAAAAACTGATGCTGACAGTGTGAGGAAGTTATACTGGATGTTTTCATATAGAATCGTTAGGGTTGGAAAAGCCCTCCAAGATCATCTGGTCCATCCCCCTGCCACCAATGTCACCCACTAAACCATGTCCCTAAGCACCACGTCCAACCTTTCCTTGAACACCCCCCGGAACGGTATCAGAAGCGTGGTTTAAAAAATCATAGATGCTTTAATGTTCACAGCCTGTAATTGCATGGGTGAAATTTTTAGCAGATGTGAAAATGCAAAATAAGTATATTTGGGTTTTATTCCACATTTTTACGTATTAAAAAAGCCACACTGAATTTAGTGAACCACTATTGCTTTTTACGAGCTGAGGATCTAGGCTAAACACTTAATATCCTAAATACTTAAGCTTCTAATTTGCTGTTGTTGCTCACAATCAGCCATTCAAGAAATTAGTATCAAAATATGTTTTTTGAACCATATGTAGATATAATCTCACCCTATAAAATATATATGATGTTATTAATGTATAATTATATAATTATTGTTATAATGAATATTATTTAAATAATTTAAACCACATATATACATTATATTATGGTTTAAACCATTATTATATGTATAATTTTTATACCTCCCCAAAACAGAGCTAAAATCTGCCTATTGAAGTGATTTGACACTTTTTTTTCCTTCCAGTTGAAAATCTTGTATAATAAGTATGACCATTCTTTATTTGTGTCATCTTACTAGAAGATTTGGAGACTCTTTCATCACGTTAGCTTGCTTTGTATTAGGCATCAGTTAAAATCATTGCAGTACTTCTTGCAGATCCCATGGCTTGCAGAATTTTATGTTGGAGAACTGGTAGGATGTGATTTACTTTCAGTGTATTTGTGAGAATAGTACCAAATGGCTTATAAAGAATATTTTTTTTTCAGGGTGTTAACTTCCTGATGTGTGTATATTCCCTTTTTTTAAAAAAAAAAAAAAAGAAGAAAAAATAACTATGAAGGAGGACTTGTAGTTTGAATTCAGACTGAAATCTGTTTCCAATCAAAAGCTTTAATTACTACTAAGTGGTGATAAGTTATTTTTTCGAAGAAACATCCCTCTAGAAACAGGGAATTGCTTCCAAGAACAGATTTAAGTCAACATAATGAAACATTTTCTGATGGGTTCAGCTCTGCAAAAGACTAACTAAATAGAAAAGCAATAAAAAATCCAGGTAACGTTTCAGTAGTTATGAAACCACGTATGTTTTCATAAGGGAAATATGGAGAAACTGATTTTTACAGCAGTGAACAGGTCAGTCTATAGTTGCAAATTCACAAGCTGTGTATGATCGGTGGCTTCCAGCTGAAATATTTTTGTTGCTTCTGCTTAACTATAATTTGGATGTGCTTAATTACTTCTTGTGGCTACTGGGCTTGCCTAAAATCCAGCAGTATATTATACACCAAAGACATACTAAGTTCCTGTAACCTATGAGAGGACTTATTTCCTAGAAACGCTTTCAGGTTTTGGCTGCGACTGCATTTCTTTATTTAGGTCTTTGGCACATTTAGACAATGCAGTTTGAAATATTTCAGCCTGTGTTGTGTAAATTCTTCCCAGTACTTCTCTTGAAACTTGAGGATAAGCAATGTAAGATTCTCAGAAATTTCTTTAATAGGCTGAGACGTTTCAAAATGTTTAATTCATTCAGAGTTTGAGAAGAATTGACATCGTTCAGAGGAACCAAAATCCATGTACTTGCCCGTATCCTTTTAACTTTCTTCTGTTAAGGTAGTTCTGGTAGTAATATGAATATTCATGTAATTCTCAAACACTTCTTTGAAGAAGCAAATCCTGTTTTATGCTACTTTTATACTACAAAAGTGAGGAAGAGAGGTAACAACTAGCTTGCTGTCATCTCAGCTTGAGGACTTCTTGTAGAACATTTGATAAATATTTTCAGTTACTGAAATCAAGATCACTTACACATTACAAATTAATTGTGATAACAAACCTCTGTTGTGAGAACAACTGGCTTAAAGCTTGAGGGGAAAATCTAGTGATGCTTGTAAGTTCTTAAACAGCACTTCCTAAAAGTGGAGTATAAGAATTGTGTGTGTTTCTTACCGTGTTCTAGCGCAAAAATGAAAGCTGGCAAAACACTTTTGTAGTGGTAGTAGAGGAGTATCTTTTAAGATCTGCTATTTGAAATTTGCTGGAAAAATTGTTGGTTAATAGTACTGTTTTCCACTGAGATCACTGTGGTAAATTTTGTTATGGATGCCTGGTGCTGTAGCTTGATTAGCTGACTAAGGGCCAGTCATTGAGGGGGCAAAAAATAGATATTATGAAGAAAATAGATAACAGCTTTTACTTTGACAAGTTTTTCTAAAGAATAAGACCACTAGAAAGATCTAATGGGGAGGAGAAGTGGCAGGCGTTAGCCATGTTTTCCTATTTTAGTGAAGAACAGTCAGTCTGTTAAGAACAAAATGAAGATACTTGGCTCATTAGACAGCAAAGAGGCTTTGAGGTCTAACAATAACTTGAGGCGTAATGATTTCCAATACCAAGGTACTGGTGACACCTTGAAGCGCCCCTTCCCCCTCTGCCCCAGTATCTGTCCAGGGCTTTTTTTTTTTTTTGGAAGCATAAGCACAGTTACCAGAATGTTCACAGTGAAACCAAGACACCTGGCATGCGTTTAAGCCCTTGCCAGACTCGAAAGATGAATAAACATTCAATTTTAAAGTCCTGAAGACCAGTGGGGTAGGTGCTCTAAGAGTATGCCGTAGTGCATGCGAGGGACTTTGAGGGTGAGGATGCTGGAAGTGCCTTCCTCGTAGGAGAGGCTGCGGTTCAGACTCTTCCCCCACCTCTTTTGGAGCAAGGATCAGAACCCAGGTCTTGCTCCTTGCAGCCGTAACCAAGAGGCTGTAAATATTTGGGGCAGATCACCATCTGTTGTGTTGAAAGCGAATGTTGTATTGAGTACTTGTTGTCTCCTGGGAATAGCCCTGGAGACGGAGCATTCTGACTGGTAAGCTCTTCTCTCCTTGCCCAGGAGGGAAGGTTCGGTGCTGTGCAGGAATCTTTTGCCAACGTGCTCTTGGTTTCTGGCTCTGTGACTAGTTGCCCCTCTACGAAATGCCTGGGGTGTCTAGGTCAGGTACTTGTCCTCTGGGCCCTGTTCTACGAGGCATCTCCGCGGTGAGTGTTCCTAGCCCTACACCACTTTCTGGATCGGAATGAGTCCGTTCCTGTTAAGGTGCTGCTAGTGGCTTGATCTTTAGTTAGACTTCTCTGTTCAGTACTTCTCTCGGCAGCCAAAGTGAAGCTGACACTGGGAAGCAGCCCTGATGTGCCGATCTATCACAAACCATCAGCAATGAGTTTCAAAGAGCTAAAGAACAACCAAGGTTTTGGCAGTCTGCGATGTTTTAAAATAATGGTGGGGGGGGGTTGTTCTTAGCTGCAGGTCCCAGGAGATCCGCAAATGCGTTACTGCACGTGGTGTAGCTTTTTTCTTTCCTGCTTGTGCCACCACGTTAGTAAGAAACAGCCCTGGGGGCACCCACTGCCTGCTTGTCCCTCGTGTGCCGTGAGCCTCGGGAGGCGCGTCTGCTCCTGGGACCAGGCGGGTGTCCCCGTGGCCGCCAGCTGGGGCTGGCTGTCCTGGCCAGACTTCGCCAGTCATCACGTTGAGGTGGAAGGAGACATCAAAGGGAACAGCCCGTTTATTTTAGGCTTTGGTATCTCTCTGGCTCTCTGAAGTCCTTGTACTACTTTCTTTACGCATATAAGGGGAGGTCTGCACTGCGGCCTGTTAACACATCCACTTGTCAAACACGCTGACTCGGGGCAGGTCTCCGTTAGTGACCCCTTAGCCACGGGGGCATCTGAGCCTGCACTGGCCTACTGCAGGTCTTCACCAAAGGGATTCTTGCTGTTGGCCCAGCGTCACGGGCTTCTCTTGAATTGTTTCAATTGCCAGCTCCTGGAGGAAGAAACATCCTGAATTCCAGCATCTCCTGCTTTGCGCCATCGGGCAGCTATTCCCCCGCGGGGTGTGGTGGTGATACTGGGTGTCTGGCCTTGAGCCACAGACCTGCAGTCCTCTCTCTGCAGCATTACCACGATTTTGTTAAAAACTTCGTTAGAGATGCTGGTTTTCTACTGGGACCTTGGAAAACCCTTTCCCACCACCGGCACAAAAAGCAGCACATTTAAAAAAAAAAGTTTTTCTTGACAGGGGGGATAGAGATTGGGATTTTGGAGGCAACCCAACCTCCATATAGTTTGATCTGGTGGCAGCTAAAAAGTGACTGATAGAAACATAGAGTGTATTTTGGAGCATAGAGTGTATGGGCAACGTGTTCAGTGAGTCTCAGCACAGACTTGTGTTTACACGCACGGCCTTTATTCTGATAGTTTCTTGCTTTAAAAGCATCAGAATAACCTGAGTTGGAAGGGACCCACAAGGATCATCAAGCCCAATGCTTGGGTCTATGCAGGCCCACCCAAAAATCCGCCCGTAAGGAGTTGGATAGTTCCTGTGGTTTGTATATTGAGCTAAATCAATACTACAGACACTAAACTTGGGAAAACAAGTTCCGAAGAATTTTTATGGCATGAAAGTGAGTCGCTGACTAACGTGTGACTGAACAACCCTCTCCATTATGAGTGTCCATAAACTGGCCTTCATTTGACCAGCCACCTCGTTCCCGTGCAGCTGCAGTGCCAATTTGGGTTGTGGAAAATTACTCGCAGGAGAATGGCCTTGATTACTCACAAGGGTGGCTTGGCAGTCAGGACACACAACGCAGCCTTCAGGAAACTTCGGCAGCTCCGCTAGTGGAACGAGGGAGGCTTGAGAAGGCTCGTATTACACGAAGTTCATACCTACCTAGTGGCAGCAGCTTCGATAGCCAAAGGTGCGATCATAAGGAGATGTTTGTACGTTTCAGCAGTTGGAAAGAGTGTTAGGAGTACAAACAGTAATCCAGAATTGCTCCCTATTAACAAATAAAAACTAAAAAGTGAGCACTGGTTGCAGCTGTATCTCCTGTAAGAAAAGCAGTGCAGGAGAGAAGGCTTCCAGAATGAAAGGCCAAGTATTTTGAAAGGCCAGTCAGCACGTAGCCAAGGAGCGTGTAGTGGTTAGAGACATCCAGCAGCTTTCCTTAGGTATCGTTTCTCTTACCTTGCAGACTGGCGTCACGCTTCTGCTTTTCTTTGTGGCTTGTCTTAATTAACGTGCGCTGCTCTTCGTTTTGGAGAGTGAGGAGTTTGATTTCTAACAAAGCCTGTCTGTACGCAGCCCTCTTCCTCTACCTGCTTGTGTTTTCTTTGAGCCTTCACGTTCTGCAGAGTACTGCTGACCCGTGTCCATTTCCCTCCTCAGGGCAAACTCACTGGCGATAGGAACAGCTTTCTGATGACCCAAGCTGCTGTATTTTGCCTTGCACAACCCGCTCCTCCTTGTGAGTGGTGGAAGCGGGGAGAAACGTAACAGCCTGTACCCAGAACTGGTTGACTTCCAGCTGGGTGTGTTTCCAGACAGCTAGAGCAGATGTTCCTACAGGGGGGCTTGAGGTGGCACCAAAGTTGCATGCAAAACCAGCGCCTTTCAGGCTCTCTTCCCTTTTTACATCCATCTCCAGGGACCTCCCCATGTCCCCAGCAGCTCATTTTTTCCAGTGCGAGGACGAAGAACATCTGTGGGCTTCCTTCTCTCCCTTCTCCCTCCCTCAGCCCTCGCTGGTGCTATCTAATCCCCCCGTCTGCTGTCCTGTGAGGTTCATGACCTGCAGTTGGAGACGCTGATTGAGATTATTGCTGCTAATTAACCAAGAGCAGGACAGTGTCCAAGAGTGCTCGTTAAGGCTGGAACAAGAATGCTGTGGAAACAAAAGCACGTTGTGAGGGAAAACTTGCAGGCCTGCAGTGTTCTGCCCTCTGGGAGGTACTTGCTGGGGAATACTAGGATAAGCTGTTAAAATAGTTCATTTTTTCTTTGCTACTCCAATTTTAAAAGATGTTTTACTGCTAAATCTTGAAGGCGTGTGTAACAGGATTGATGTTCTAAACCAAGGCATAAAATGCATTTGGGGAGTGTTAGTGTAGTCAGTTAATAGGAAGGATCTTTGGTACTTCTAGAATTTACCTTTATAAAAAGTAACTTGGCATATTATGAGTGATTCTGCAGTTTAGCTCTAAGTAATGTTTCTCCAGTGCATTTTGAGACAGCTCACTGTCTTTAGGTGTTAATTAGTTACTTCTTCACACGGAACAGGCTAATCAATGTAGGCTGTAGATGGCCAGAAGGCTGCTGAGTGGCCACCCAGCTGCGAGGTCAGTTCTTCACAGAACACCCGACGTTGTGCATTTGCTCGCAGTGGCACGTGGATAATCATCTCCCGTCTCCCACCAGGTACGACCACATCCTGAAGTGGGAGCTCTTCCAGCTCGCGGACCTGGACACGTACCAGGGCATGCTGAAGCTGCTCTTCATGAAAGAACTGGAACGGATCGTTAAGCTGTACGAGGCGTACAGGCAGGCCCTCCTCACCGAGCTGGAGCATCGCAAGCAGAGGCAGCAGTGGTATGCCCAGCAGCACGGCAAGAATTTCTAAGCTAACAACTCTTTCTAATAGACTTCTATGAGGACACTACGAGCTTTAAAAAGTTTCCACACTTCATACTATGAAAAAGTGCTTTGGTTGAAAAGGCAGCTTATTTTTGTTGACGTTGCACCTTTGTTATTATCCTCTTGAATATTTTTCTACATGTATTATGTATTGTTTATAAAACGAAAAATGTTTGTTAACCTTTTTCCATACAAAAACTAGTTTATTATTCTGAAAACCAGCATGGAGTTACGGAGTTTGATCAGAGACTTGTTTCTGGTATCTTTTTCTAGCAGTTGGCTGTATTATTAAGAAGCTGACTATATATTTTTAAATGGCAATAGATGCAATTACAAGAAATGCCCTGGATGCAAAACATTGTTAAAATCCAAATTACTATTTTGGTGTATTTCCCTCTGGACTTTGTATCCCTCTTGAGAGAGGTCTGTTCTTTGTTTACAGCTTTAATGTACAGAACACTGACACTGTTACTTCTCAGTACTATAACCGTACAGAAGCTGATTTCACCAATCTAAAAGTGCTTCATGAAAATGAAGTCTGAGTTGCCTTATTTTTTACTTTGTTTAATGCATTATTACCTTAGATTTATTACTAGTTTTCACAGAAGTTAGTCAGAGGGCGAAATACTTGTACCTTCTTAAAGACCAATATCACTAAGCAAACTCTTCAAAGGTTCTTAAATGCTAGGTAGACTGCATTTTATGAGCCCCAGTCGCACGGGAAGGTAGTAGCATTGTCTAACCAGCTTACCAACCAGCTGTACCACACCATGAAAAAAATCAGGGATGTATCAACATTTTTTTTTACCGAGCTTTGTCTTGTATTAAAGTTTCCTTACTTGGGGAAAATTTTTACTTGTACAGTTACCCTCGCCAATATTTTCATTTGGTTCATTGATTGTCCTGAAATGTTATTTATGGATTCTTTTTAGTGCAATAAACATTGTTGCAGACAAAATACATTTCTTGTAAATCCTGTTAATTCAATAAAAATCACTTTTGTTTAATGAGTGAAAGGGTGGTCAACTGATTTTTCACCTTTCAGCAGGTCAAATGAAATGGTTAGAGCCAAGAAGATCTGATTGGGAGTGGTCACAACAAGCAGAAGCTGCGGTGACTGCAGGTAGGACCTGTACGGACGCTGTCCCCTGCACGAGTCCCACTGGAACAGAGCTGCTGTTAGCGCTGTTCTCTATAAAACCCAACCGCTGCCCCTGCAAGAGTGCTGTGCCCAACCTGCTGTGACTGCCGGGTGTAGGACCCATGCGTGAACTTCTCTATTGTAAAACGCACTGGCTCTTCACATCTCACAGTCTCAAGTCTTTGCTGCCACCAGTGAGATGTGCAGGCGTTGTTTGTACCCTGAGAGGGCTGCAGACCTGAGCACGGAGCCCTCCTGTGGCCTTGTTCCCTTACAAGAAGCTCTCTCCTCGGCTGTTAAAAAGCTGGAAGCTTTTCTTTGCCCAAAACTTGCTTTTACCCTACCAGTGACAGAAGCACCTTGTGGAGGTCACACCCTGGCAGTGAACAGGCCAGAGTAACGTCAAGCTACTATTGAAGCACCAGTTGTGAAGGCCAGAAGAAAATCAGAAAAGAATGTGAAAAATAACACTGAGAAGCTCTTAAGTCATTAGTCAATAATTGCTTCCTATGGAGCCAACTTTTTAGGAACAAAAAGCAAACTTTAATAGTTCTGATGATAAAAGAATAGAACTGTTTAACACACTTTCTATGCACTATAATGAATATATATATATACAGAAATACAGTGAAACTTTCTCCAATACATATACAAAGTGATACTTTGTGCATCAGTTACGAATGGAAAAGTACACTTTCCTTACAATATCGTTAACGTACCATAGCATGTGTCCTTACAGTTTCTGATAAAGCAAGTTAATACATTTTTAATTATGTTGATGTAATTAGTTGATTGAAGAAAACCCTTGGTTACATGTTATAACTTGTTCAAGTATTTGAAAATAAGATGATTTTGAATAATGCTAAGGTTTGGAAGGTTTTTAGTTGCAGTATCACGTAAATTATAATTCTTTTAATGACTTCGTGACTAATTAAAAAGGGGAAAATAAGGCTTCATAAATTAGTTGGGAAGTGTGCCGGATATTGCAAATTAAAAGCACTTTGTACTCGCAGCAGTGCCGATATGTACATATTAACAAAACAAAAAACATGCCTACGTCTTCCCATCGAACACTGTTGTCGCATGAACATACTGAACCGTCGCGCGCGTGGACTTGTTCTCCGCGCTCCCCTCCCGCGGCAGGAGCTCGTGATGGGTACAGCGATGGAAGCGTCTAACCGGTGAGCGGCCGCGTCTCCTTCATGCACCGAGGGGAGCTCGTCCGGCCTACAGCTTCTTCCTCTCCGAGCCCTCGGCGGGCTCCGCTTTCTGTGCGGGGAAGGCGTGGTGGTACAAGTGTCTGTGGGTCGCGGCTGCGCTGTACAGTTTGTACAAAGCCTAAAAAAAACAGAGAAGATGCTGACGGGCTGCGCTGCAGCAGCAGGTTCAGACTGCGTGCAGCGTGCAGTTTGGTTTGGGCACCAGCTTGGCTGTGCGTAATGTCCAAAAAGGGGAAAAAAAAAACAAAAAACAAAAAACCTAGAGTTCAGGAGTTCACTGATCCCTCAAACTTCTCACCTAGGGGAAGAGCTGCCTCGGTTGTATTCAGCTGAGGCCTACCTGCAGTGTGAGTAAGGGGTTGGCAGTTTTTCCTACGTATTTCACATGCAGGCTTTAAATTTCTGCACTCTCAGCACTTTTTCGCCCCACCAGGCAGAAATACATTGCATCAAAGCGAGAGCTTTGCTGTGCAATTTGTATCTGGCTTTTCTACCTTATTTTTCTGCGGGTGGGTGCAGATTTTTTTTTCTTCTCGTGTTACCGTTTTTTTTTTTTTTTTTTTTGCTTTTACCGCTGGTGCCTTTCCTACCTGACAGCAAGGCCTGTCCTTGGCAAAGCAGCAGCACGGCGGGCTCGGGAAGCAGCGTGCCGGTCCCGCAGCGCGCCGGCTGCTGTCGCACGAGTCCTGCGGAGCGTGCAAGGGCCACGCCTGGCACCAGACCCGGGCGTTGTCTGTGTGCAGCAGAGGCTGCGTTACCCGTGCTCGCAGGGACGGTGTGGCCATGGGGCGCGTGCCCCTTGCAGAGCTCAGTTCGGAGCAGCCACGGGGCCGTGCCCAGGCCCCTCGGGTGCTGCAGCCTCCCAGAGGAGTGACACTGGGCCCCCCCCCCCCCCCGCCCCAAAGTGCACCCAGGGCACGGCGCAGAGGAGACGCTGCGATGTATTTCATGTTGCAGAGGCCTGAGGGTGAATGGGTAGCACAGCGCTGAGCTTTTTACTTCAAACGACTTGTAATTGGGGCAAATTAAAAAAAAAACCAAAAACATCAGTGGCTTCTGCTGGGGAACCTGAAGACTCCTGGTGCTCTAAACATGGCTTATAGTGGGGAGGGACCAGGCAGAGGCTGGCGAGGCGCGCTTCATCAGAGGGTGATGGCTTCTTCATGTGCACGGGGCTGTGGAGTGCAGCAGGTGGGTGTTGCACCAAGGAAGCCGCAGCACAGCTGAGGGTGAGCAGAAGGCCCCAGGGTGACGAAGGGCTGCTGCCCGCATCCCTGAGGAGCCCTGGGAAAGCCTGGGGGCTATTGCCTGCAGGTGGCTGCGTTTCTGGGGCTGTGGTAGCCTGATGCAAGGGTCTTCAAGCAACTTCTCTGGGTTTCTTTATCTTCTGATGCTGTCTGAAAACATGTCCTCATCTCCCCCCCCAGCAGAACTTGCAGCGCTTTGGGCTAGTTTAGGTGTTTTTTTTGGTGCCTTCACCCTCACACAGCTGCCTTTTTCTTGGCAGGAAGGCTTTGTTCGAGAGCTCTTCACTAGCAAAGAACACGTTCTGGCGTTTGCTGTGGCACAAGACAGAGCAAAGCCTCTGGCCCCAGAGGTCACAAAAGCTCCTAGCAGCTTCGTGGGCACAGCAGGGTCCCAAAAACAGCCCGCCTGTGCTGGCTGCTATGGGCCATAACGGGTTCTTTTTACCTGCACTCACAGAACTGTGTTCGGCACTGGTGAGAGCTGCTTCAAACTCCTTTTAAGAGGCAATCCCCGCGTAACTCAGTGGCAGAGAAATGCGTCAGCACCAAGCGAGGCAGCACCAAGCTACAGCGCGGGACTAACCACGTGCACGGGAATGGTGAGGAGGCTTTTTGATGTTTTATTTAAACGCTTCCAGGGCCCTGCCTGCGCAGCCGCACACGATGCACGCGGGTCAGCGTTGCACCGCTGCAGCGCTCATGCGAGGGGTGCTTTTCTCAGCTCTCGGCCCAAGGAAGAGGCTGGGGAGGCAGAATACACCTCCAAGTCCCTGAGCTCGGCTTACTCAACCCAGGATGTTGGGTTTTTTTTGTTTTTTTTTGTTTTTGTTTTTTTTTCCCCAAAGCAGGGCACGTGGCACTTGCAGAAACACAAAGCGAAGGGCTGTGCTCACCCAGCCTCGCTCAGCCCGAGCCATGCCTCTGTGCCTGGTGCCACAAAACAAACTCACGGGCAGGGCTCAGCACGACGGGAAAGCCCCCAAACACAACTGACGGGGGGGAAAGGCTAAAACCCCCGTCATAACAAACACACAGCCCCTCCTTCTACCCCAAACCCACCCCAAAACAACCCTCCCTCAGGCTCCTGGCCGTGAGGTTGGGGTGGATGGCAGGCAGCAGCTCCGAGGGTGACGCCGGCCACGCCGGAGCCCTGCCACCAGCGAGCACCCCGCTGCGGGGCCGGGTCCCAGCTGCCACCCGGGGCCCTCCTTCCTCTACGAGCCCGAAGGCCGGGAGGCAGCCCAACGTGCATCTAACCCCGGGAATGCTCCGCTGTCCCTGTGGCTCGGCCGCCCTCAAGGATCCCCTGGGAGCCATGCGGTGCATGCCGGGGGAGAGGGGGGGAAATGAGAGCCACTTACCTCGTTTGTGCTTCCCTGGGGAGAGGCATTGGGAAAAGAAGGGGGAGGGGGGTGGAAAAAAGGAGAAGAAAAAAGAAGCATCTCTGTGTATCATGCACATCCACGGAGCAAACAGCGCTCACACCTCCAGCCAGCAGCCACCTGCCGGAGCCCCCAGGGCAGCATATTTGCAGGGGGCTCCCCCCCGTCCCCTCGCAGGTCCCCGCAGGGCTCTGGCCACCCCGCCTGCTGCTGGGGACACCGTGTGCTCGCACAGGACGGAGCCACAAGGGCTCAATCCCTGCTCCCCACCTGCCTGCCTCTTCCTGCGGGCTCCGTCCCGTCCTCACTGCCGTGCTGAACCTGCCACTGGCTCCTGCACAGGGATGGGACAGCGCCGGGCTTACACACGCCCGCATCTCCCAAGGGCACCGGAGGGATGCTCTGGATGCTGAGGCCAGGGCAGCCCAGGAGGATGCAGGCGAGGATGGGCCCTTGCTTCAAGCTGCTTTATTTTAAGGGCAGCCCAGCTGGGGGATGAAGACCCGGGGTGTTAGCGGCCCTCCTCCCCCGTGGCACTAAGGCCAAGCAACACGCCGCTGTGGCTGCTGGTGCTGGGGGCAGAGGCGCTGGGGGAGCGGGCGGAGCAAGGCTGGGGTGCGGGGGATGTTTTCTCACCGTGACCTTTGTTAAGGCTGGGGGAGGTTTGGCGCTGCAGCCCAAACAAGCCCTTTCCAGGTTGTTTGCAAAAAGCAAAGACAAAGAGAGGGTGAGACGGGCTGACCCAGGAAAGCGGGGCGCAGGGCCAGAACAGGCAGGGCACAGCCCTGACCTCGGCCTCCCGCAGGCCAGGGACAGCCAAAGTCCCTGCCCGGGCCCAGGGGGCAGGAAGGGGTCTTTTCTTGGCATGCACACACACATGCAACACACAAAACCACCACGGCCCTGAGAACACCTCCCCGGTGGGACCCCAGTCTGAGCTGCTCCATGCCCACAGGTTTTCGAGTCCACAAACCGGCATTTTGGGACGGGTAAGACAAGCAGAAAAAAAACAAGGCCGAACAAAATAGCTTGGGGTGAGTGTTCTGATCCCCGGCGGGACCGACACCGCTCATCTTTGACAGCGGGCAGGGTTCAGGGGGTCAGGCTCAAGCAGCCTTGCTGCTGATTCCTGCTCTCGGCCCCATCTCGCTCTGCCCATCTCTGCTGCGGCACAGGGCAGCTGTACCCAGGCCCCGTCACTGCTCCCTAAGAGCAGTCCCCTTGTCCCCTCCATCCCCAGCTCCACAAACTGATCTGAAAATATTCCCCCCGCCGCTGCCCTCCCCACTTAGAAGGCCTAAGGAATGGCCTGGAGCGCGCTGTCCTGCAGCCTGAGGACAGCCCAGCTCTTCCCTCACTGCACAAGCAGCTCAAGCAGCCAGATCTGCCCGGGCAGGCCCTGCTGGAGCACCTAACAGCCCTAAATGCGAATGCAAAAGCCATTTCAAAGAGGAGGAACAGCCCCAGGAAACCCAACGCTTAAGCACTCGGTGTGGGGATTTGTACTGGTGTGGTTTTGTTTTTTTTTTTTTTTTTTAAATCAAAAGCTCTTTATCCTACCTGGTCCCATAACGCTGCGGCCACTTGGTCTATTACTGCGCCCAGTTCTCTGTACTCCCCAGAGTATCTGATATATGCCCAGGTACACAGTGTGATAAGTGTCAAGCCCATGATCATGTTGCACAGACTGGCTATGATGTCCAAGCCAATGAAGCCGGTGACTCCAGCTATCACGTAAGTGATGAAGATGACCACGAAGAGCGTGGCGGGGGTGCGGGCAGCGTGGAAGATGTTCTTGCTGTCGTTGTGCTTGATGTACTGGATGTAGAGCTCATCTATCTCGGCCTCCAGCTGCTGGAGGTAGCGGCGGCTGAACTCCTCCCCACCCATCTTCTTCACGCCGCGGAACAGCTTCACGGCCTCGTCCTTCAGCTCCAGGTGTTTGCTCTGGAGGTCGCTAGGCGCGAGGAAAGGCTTGTCCCCACCACAGACCTGCGTGGAAAACACAGCCCCATCACTGCAGAAACCTCAGCACCCTCAGCTCCTGTGCCCTGCCACGCAAACCACGGGAGCTGGGCTCTGGGGCTCCTGTTTGGCACAGGTAACTGAACTATCCCCTCCCCTCCCCTTAGCCCTGAGCTCCAGCTGCAGTTTTGAGACGTCCCAAAACCAAAGGGCGGTGCAGGGGTTGTCCCTGCCCTCCTCTTGGCACTATTTCTTCAAGCTGCAGCTACTCAGGCACAGGTTAAAGCGGGGCCGTGGGTGTCCGTGCTGAGAAGCCGGGTCCCACGACCCCCCCGTTCAATTTGCTCACAGCCTAAGCCAGGATCTCGGGCAATGCTGAGCTACGCCGCCCGACAGGATCTGGAGCCCCAGCATTTTCCTGTGCTGCAAACTGTGCAGCTTTTTTTTTCCTTCTGGCTTTAAGCCATAAGCACCAACACCCACCCAGAGCAGCGTGCAGATAATTTGGCCATGTAGCTCTGCACCCCTTTCGTGCCATTGCAGCCATCTGCAACACTGGCGAACAGACCGGACACACCTGGAAGTGGCTGGAGACAGGCCGAGGTCTGAGCCTCCCCCTAAAACATCACAACCATCCCTCACCAGAGCTGACAGGGCAGGGCACAGGTGAAAAGCCTGTTATAACGACTTTATCCCCTAATCAGCACCAGCCACAGCACGGGTTAAAGAATGGAACAGAATAGTTCAGTTGGAAGGGAGCTTCCATCAAGTCCAACTGCCTGAGCACTTCAGGGCTAACCAGAAGTGAAAGCATGTTACTGAGGGCATTATCCAAATGCCTCCTGAGCGCTGACAGCCCTGGGGCATCAGCTGCCTCACTAGGAAGCCTGTGCCACTGCCTGACCAGCCTCATGGTGAAGCAATTTTTCCTTATGTCCAGTCTGAACCTCTCCAGGCACAGCTTTGTGCCGTTCCCTCACGTTCTGGTCGTCATGGGCTGCGTGGTCACACAGCGCTGCTGCCCCGTTACGTTAAATTTTGGGTTGCAGCTGGGGGAACAGTGTGCAGAGGATGCAAATTCAGCTGAGGCCTAAAGCTGCCATCAGATGAAAGAGAAACCATCTGTCAGTCACCTTCCCATGGCCCGCCACGAAATGCTGACCGGGCACTGCTCTCCCCTCGCCTGTGCGAAAGCCCCTTTTCCACCACGAACACGGGAGGGAGTCTTGCTGGGAACAGGATTTCTGGCCACGTCCATGCAGGACGTTTTCCACCAGGAAGCCAAGCAGGGAGGTTTCTCCAGGAGGACAGGAGAGCCTGGGAACCGAGGTGCTCAGCACCACCTACCTCTTCCATTCTCCTGCTGTAGGTGTCTTTGGCAGTGGCAACCGCTGCTAAATTGTTGGCTTCTGCTGTGGCCTGCAAGAAGGGCAAAAAGGGCACAAAGTTTAGCTGCAGAAAGGTGAGGTTAAGAAGTGTAATTACAGAGAAGAGCAGCCGCCAGCTGGGTGCACATGGCCCACGTGTTTTCAGCCAGGATGCGTGTGTGGTGCATACACACAAAATTAAACAGCCCCCTTGTCTCAGCCAGCTGCACTCTCCCCAGCATCTGACCAACGCCAAATCAAATCCTTCTGTATTTACACATCCAGCATCCTCAGCCCCCCCAGGCAAAAACCTGCATCAAGGAAGGATTCCTACCCTCCAAGCCACGGCAACAAAACCTCTGGCTGGAGCTGTGGGAAACACCAAGGAAAGAGATAAAAGGCTCAGCTGCGTGTAAACAGCTACAGCTGCAGCCTCCCGCTGAGCTGTCTGACTCGGAGCACGGAGCTGCAGCACTGTGGGCAGCTCAATATGGGTCCACGCTACCTCCGTGTGCCAGAGCACGATGCTGCTCACCTGCAGGGAATAATTTTGGCCAGGCTGAGTGCTGCTGCGTGCGTGGAGTGACCGCAGCCCGGCCAAGGTGCACAAGCCATGCTGCCTCAACTGTCTAGCCACATCAGACCTTCCTCAGGCTTTGAGTGACTGCCAAATACAGCCCAGAGGGATGGTTTTTGGGTTGTGCAACTAAGACACTTGAAACAAAATCACAAAGGCTCGAAGTGCTGCACTGCCTGGACTCTCTGACAATTAACTGGAAATCGATGGCAGTTGCAGCGCACGGATGCCCACCAGCTCACACTCACGTACCTGCAGCATGGACTTTGGGTGCGGCAGTTCTTCCCCTTGGTAGATCTTTATGTATGCCTGCAAAACAGAGCACAGAAACACGGAATCAATCGGATGCAGCATGCACTAGCGACACGCAAACACCTCCACCCAGTTCCAGACGCAGCATTAACAGGATGATAAGAGCACAGAAGAGGAGGGGGTTCCTGGCACAAGATGGCTTCAGCAGGGGCTGCTCTGTCGAAAAAAGGCAAGTAGCACGGCCCAAGGTCGATTCCTTGGGTGGCATGGGTCACTCACTCAAGGCTCACACTCCACCGCTTACTCTAAGTATCTATACCACAGGATTTGCACCTACCTCCGTCCTTCACTGAAGGAGAAGGAACCAGAGTCAGGTAGCCCTGGAGAGTAGGTGGTGAGAATTACTCACTGATATCTTGCATCAAAATGTCACAGTAGTCATGACAACAAAATTATTTTTTTTCCAAAGGCAACAGGTATGCGGCTCTCTGCCTACCTCCCCCTGGGCCGCAGGTCTCCGTGGTGGGGTAAGAGCCCTGGCACCTTTTCAGCTTACTGCATGGCCAAATACACAGCTGTGAGGTGTTTGCTCAATGCAGCAATGGAGCCAGCACTATTAGGCTAGACCAAGATCCCTTCCTCCAGCCAACAAGTGCCAGCTTGTCTGCTGCTGCTTTCCCCTTCCATTAGAAGTGCAAACATGCTGCAAACAAATAAGCCCGGTTTCTCTTGAATAAGCCAATACCTTAAAATACTCCACAAGGCCTCGACAGGTGATCTGGTTTCCATTGATCTCCTTAACGTCCAGGCTCTCGGGACTAAGAAGCCAAGGAATCAAAATCTTCAAGTTCTTGATGAACTCATCGTCTATTTCTGGAAACAAACCCAACGTCATCAGAACCAGCCCTCAGTCAGCCTTGTGCTTCCGTGTGCACTCCCATCAAAGACAAGAGACTCAAGCCAGGACACCAGCTCAGACACCCTGTAATTTAGTGATGTGAGCACTCAGAAATGATCACGGCCCCAGTGAAGTTGTTATTTAACCCACAAAGATCGTACAGCTGTGCGTATAGCCATAAACCGGCTTCATTGTCTCAAAAACGGTTGCACAAACACAAATGCGACTGCACGGGGAAAAAAAATGCTTTTGCTGATGACACGGGTAATGCACACCAACACTGGCAGCCAGAGAACAGCGCCTTCTTGCCAAGGCAAATACAATCTTTGCAAAGCATGATCTTGAGTATACAGCATGGAAACGTGCTGTGCCTTCCCTCTGCACTCCTCTGTGGCACCTATAGTGGGAATCTTCAGCCAGGGCTTAGGCTTTGGCTCTTCTGTGCCAGCAGGTAGGACTTCCCGTGCCCAGTTCTCGGTCCCCTGTGCACCCATGTGTCAGATTCTCATTGCAAAGTATCTTAAAGCTTTTGAAAATCATTAGGCTCTCAGCACAAATGCACTAAGAACTCCTGCAGGTGACGGCATTTACACTGCCCCTACCTGCATTTACTCTGCCACTACCATCGGACAGCCCTCGGTGCAGGGCTCAGGAATGGGCACAGCCTGTGCTCCCCCAGCGTGTCCCCTCACTGAAGTGCAGAGCTGGCACAGAGTGTCACCGAGTGCCCCATGGGCTTGTGTCACCTCGAGGGAGGCAGGCTCATTGCCTAACAGTCACTTTTATGGCTTCAGAGTGCCTCACATCCATTACTGCTATTTAAATTAAACTGTAGACATGAAAGCAATGCAACATCTGGGCATCTGGAAGGTAACGAGAGAGGGGAAGTTTCCCCACATTTCTCCTCAGAGGGCACAAAAAGCTGAGTACAGCTCTAAAGGAACAAGAAAACGCTGTCGAGATGCTGACAACTCCCAGGCCAGTTCTGCACACACCACTTGTTAATTGCTGCTTAGCACCTGAAATTAAAGGAGGAACTAATAGAAACCAGTTCGGTTTCCACCAGAGCCTGCACGTTGCTAGTTAGCACAGAGTTTGCCACAAGGACAAGTCTGATCACTAGCCAAAACCAGAAAAAGTAACTTCTTTCTGTCTGGTAATTTACTGTAAGTGAATAACAGCCACTTTCTCTATTGCTCAGAGACTGCAAGCAGCCTGTAAGCAGAGATGCTGGTAAGCAGCTGATTCACAACAAATTGAAAATCCACAGCACGCGGCTCCTTTCAGGGTAGAGAATCCTACCTTGGCTTTTTTTTTCCTTCGTATTTATTTTTACCTATGAACTAAGTCTGCCGTGTAGGGAAACCATTGATCAGATAAGTCAGGAGGATTAAATATTCCTTGGAAAGCTTTTCAAAGTGAAATAACGTTCCTCTGAGAGCACGTGTAACCGGCCTGCCACCCTGCGCAAGCACAAGCCTGCCGTGCAGCGACCAGTCCGCACAGCTCTGCGTCTGTGCCCAACTGCAGGTGAGGCACGGGAATTAATTGCAGGCTTAGCATCACGTCCATAAAAATCATATCTCACCTGCCCTTCCCCATTTGTCTATCAGCCAACTGTTGGCAGGGCTTGTTGTCAGCGAATGTGAGCTCACGCTAAGGTTAAAAGCATCTGGCAAAGAGCAGGTAGCTGGCTGTGCTCAGGGGAGTGAGCTGAGCATGTGTATGTAGTTGGGAAGAGGATTCAAGTCCTCTTCCAGAAGCCCTTTCATGGAAAATACTCAGAAATGTTTCAGGAGTCAGTGGGACAGCCTGTCAGGGCATCTAAGGCACCAGTTTAAAAGCAGACCTTTGCCTCGTACCTTTCAGCTTTCCGTCGAAGTTAGGATTGGTGGCTACCTTCAGGCCGGGGTGAGGTAAGAGGAAGCAGGAGATCTTGGTGAAGCAGGAGTGGATGTGCTTTCTGACATTCTGCAGTTCTTCGTGCTGATTTCCTGAGACCTGCGAGAGATCAGTTTGGGGTCAGGTTCCCTTCGGATGCAGACAGCGGTGACGCCGGGGTGCCAGGAGCACGGGGTACATCGCATTGTGGCTGCTCACACCAGGAAGGAGCCAGCCAGGACGTCCCTGCGGAGCATGCTGCATGAGCACCAAGACAGGGCTCCTCCAGCGACCAAGGAGCTGGCCTATCTCTGACCACACGCCCTGGGGCATGTCATTATCGTTGGGAAAATGTGCATGTCTGTGCATGACCGGAATACAAAAACATTTGGGATTTCCCACTAGGGCCTTTCTTGTCTCCCCTTTAATTAGGTCTCTCCACTACCAAATCGCCCATGCATTTCCTGATTAACCCCACTGGAGCCTTTGCCCATCGGTTTAACCGTACAGCTACCTGTTACTGAAGTGTTATTCCCGGTCCCAGGAATCTCCCAAGCCCCATAACTGAAGAAAGCAGCACGGGAGCCTCCAGCCCAGCTGGGCTTTGGGGCACCCCCAGCAGCCCTCTTCTGAGCACAGCGAAAGGGAGCCCGGCCTTCAGCAGAAGGTTAGCCAGGAGACCTCAGCCCCCCGCTGACCACAGCAAGGAAAAGTTAACCTCCTAAAATGCCTCTTCTGTGATTTTAAGGCACGGGATTGGCAAGTGTAAGCGTCTCCACCTGACACCTGACCAACCAACCCTGCGGCCTCCCTAGTGCCGGTGCCCCGCGCCCCGTCCCTGTTCCCTGCCCAGGATCGGGCTCTCCAGTGCCAGCTTTCCCCCAACCAAGGTCTCACCCTTGTGCCCACACACTCTAGGTCCATGCAGGCGAGGACAGCATACTGCCACCAGGGCACAAGCCAGGTTTGCCTCTTCTCCTCCATCACCCATGAGCACACAACCCTGGCCAGCACCGGACCGCTCGTGCAGCCGTGCAAGCCCACGTGGAAATCGTTGAGGAAATCCAGATCAGAAAGAACAAACCTTGAGACGTTTTTCCAAAAACTTTGCGCCGCCATCGGATCCATAGGAAAACTCGTAAGGGAAGCTCCAGTCGCGCACGAGGAATATAAGGGACTAGAAGACAGAAACACGTCCAGGTCAGTGCCACACGACAGGAACCCAACCACCGCCGCTCGGCTGCACGTTATCGGGAGGGTTCTGAGAGGGAGGCCGGGGCCTCCACCACCATCGCTCGCAGCAGCCCGGATAGATGACAATTTGGTTCCCGAGCTTGAAAAATAGAGTCAATCATTTCCACTGCAAAACAAGAAAGAGGTTTTTGCTAACCGGGACAAAAGGCAACGAGCTCCCTAATTCCAGCCACATTTAGTTCCATCCCATGGGAATTTCACAGGCTCATTTTTTCAGCCGTTTTCACTGGGCAGCTTTCCAGACAGACTTTTAATGAGAAGCATATGTAGGATAACGAGGGTGAATAAGAAATTGCTGGCTTTTGTAATCTTTATTGAGGCAGTCGAATTTCTATTCAATGAATAAATAAATACCAGCACGGTCAACGTCTAATTTTTTTCCGAAAATCATTTTCAGAAGAAATCACGCCTCCAGTGCTTCATCTACGCAAGAAAGCTACGTCCCACAGAAGGGATGCAGGAGCTGCAGAGGGAAGCCCTGAAAGCAGAAGCCCCGAGTGGCCTGGCAGCAGTGCCAGGGCTTCTCCTACATATGTGAATAAGCCAGTCAGTAAGTGGAATGCATTTCAGTGGAATTTCCCTAAAACTTGTCCACGTTTAAAACAAAGATTATGGGGAGGGAGGGAAAATATTTCATCTCCTTAATTAAAACATAAAACATCAGGGAAAAAAAAAAAAGAAGAAGAAGAGAACAGTGAGTTGGCCATTCCCAGAGGCATTACAAGCCCCAGCAAATGTCCACAACTAGCTCTTCCAGGACATGCTGTTCTTTCTGAGACTGCAAGATCCTTAGGAGGCATGACCATGTTTAGGGCTTTTCCACAAACGCATTATGCGCTCATTGTACTGTTTGGATTGGGAGCTATTATCTTTTTTTTCTAAAGCAAAATTGTTCCTGACATGCTGCCCGTATCCCACCTAATGTCCCCCCTCGCCAAGGCACGGCGACCTGGCGGCAGCTGGCGCGGCGCACGCGGTTCTCCGTGGGCACAAGCTGACCACACAGTGGGAGGAGAGAGTGAAGGGAAACGTTCATTTTCCACGGCCAAGAGCTGCTTCCTTTCCGGCTGCATCCATTCGACTATCTCACTATCGGCACTTTCAGAGCACTCCCTGCTTGGCAGCATCCTCCTACATGAGCTTTTTTTTCCAAATCCTCCTTTCCAGACTCGTATATTTCAAGGACAAAAGAGATTCGTTGAGTTTGACTTACAGGCCTAGAGCCTCGCCCAAGCAACTCGAGCTGCACTGCCTTCTGCAGAGAGCTGTCTTGGTCTGAAGAGCCTGAGTGAGGGCTGCAGGCTGCGAAGGGCTCAGCCTCTGGCGCTCTCCCGGACAGACCAAGGTCCGTGCTCGGTGTCTCGCTGTTCCCCCGATGTCTGACCACTCTGTAGCAGTCACTCAGAAGATCCCTTTTCAAGATGTCCTCCGCAGGGACAGGCCGACCCCATGAGGCTCACCCGGCCACGTCGCCAGCGATCCTTCCACCAACATCTATCTCAGCTGCAAGGGTTACTGCCAGTCCTTTGATATTTTTCTTCAGATCGTTAATGGAGATTGCAATGAATCAGAGAGACCCTGGGGGGAGCCCCAAGGAAACACTTCTGAAGGATGATGATTCCCTATTAAAATTAGTTCAGCGTTCTCAGTCATCTATCAGTTAATGGGTTTTTAATCCATTTACACGGATTAAAACAGACAATGCTGACTTGGTATGTTGTTCGCTTTATTTTTAATCAGCATTGTATGGAGATAAGGCGTACAGAAGGCAGAATACCATGGTGATAGTTACCTTTATCAACCAAACTTGTGGTCTTTTTAAAAATTGATACTGGGATTGCTTGACAAGACTTGCTATCTGCAGAACTGCGTGACTTGACATCAGTTACGGTCTTTGGTGAAATCACAGGCTATTATCCAGTCCTAATGACTTAAGCATATTTAAAAGTGTCTCATTACAGCCTTCTTCTTACTGATGGAGTAGGAAGTATTTCACTTTCACTGTAATATTTGGCTACATTATCCTGGTACTTTCTAAATAAGGAACAGAAATATTTATTTAACGTCTGGCTTTTTCTGTACCATATTACAATTTTCTCCTAGCTCTTACTATAAGTCATATACTTTTACTGGTAGCTTTAACAAGGTTTATCAGTCATCTGCCCATGCTAGCATCCAATATGTACTCAAAGCTCTCCAAAATCTCAATTTGTCCATTTGTTGTACTTTTTAACCTTTCAATTTTATTCCCACTTCCTGACCGCAGCCACCTTACAAACCCCTAACGCCTTCCAGGATGATGGTGTGGCCAGCAATTCTCTTTTTATGTTGGAAAGCAAAAGTAAAATAGCTGTAACCCACCCCCAATTATTACTTGCATTTTTATAGCATGTTTTTACTCGCTGTTGTTTTTCACTCTGGGAAGCTCACAAAACCCCCATCCAGCCACCAGCTTGCCTCCTGTGGACGGAAGCTAGAAGTCGGAGCAAGCCATCGGGACTGGCAGAGGGCACCTGGTTAAGGAAACAACCTGTACAGGATGCCCCACAGAAGGTGTCCTCCTGCTTGGCATTGCTATCGTGCAGAGGATAAGCAGCCCTGCTGCTGGAGCCCTGGAGCCCCACAATTGCACCAGGACACGTGCGGGTCTCCCAGCAGCACTCCCTCCATCCCTGCTGGCCCTGCTTCCTGGCCTAAACCCACTGCCCACGATCCCCAAATCTTCCAAACCTGTTCAATCGCCTTCCCAGCCTCCCAGGGGCACAGGACTTGGTACAGCCATTATCAAAGCCGTACAAAACCACGACTTGTTCTGTTACAAGCCTGCAGTTATAGTGAGCTGCTGAACCACCCTACTCAACAGCAGCAGCTACAGCCACCCCATGGACTCCTAACCCCCTTCCTTCCACTTCTTTTCATCCACATTCATGGATGGGGCTGTCACAGCCCATCACCTCCCGCCATCCTGAGCTGCTTGTAGCCCTGGCATCCAGAGCAAGCCTTTTGCCCGACATTCTCCCTCTTCCGAGTGCCAGCTTTTCACAGGTTGGGAAGCAGATGTTGCTTATTTGAAGTTAAAATCCCACTTAAACCAAGCCTTCCCACAGCTCTGCTGCCACCCGCAAGCGCTCTGAGCTAATCCCTGTCCTTCTCTCTGCCAAGAGCAGGGATTCCGGGGGCAGGTGGCTCCAAGCCTCTGACAGCAAAGGCTGGGCAGAGAGCATTACAAACCTGGCAGTGCATTCATTATGCAGCTCTGCCACAAAACCTGACTGCTTTCTGAGCCCAGCAGGATGAGGCAGAGCTGTGGGGACAGCTGCCTGCGCAGTCCCTGCTCTCTCCCTCCTTCAGCTGGGGGCATTGCAGCACTGCATGCACAGCTCCCCGAGGACGAGCATCGCTTGTATCTGGGAGCAGGGCCCTGCCAGGACGCAGCTGATGCCACACAGCTCTCATTGCATTTCACCCAATGCCTTTTGTCCCCCCGAACAAAGCCTCCCACAGATAACAGCCTCCAGCTGCATCCAGACCTGCTGGGCGAGGAGGCTGCTGCAGGGCTCGGCGGAGCTGCCAACAACAAAGGTTCGGAGTGGGAAGAAAGAGGGATATTGGATGTATTCAGAAACCTCCTTGGGGGCAAGGAAACATAAAGCCCTTCCTTTGCTTCAGCAGAGCCAGTCTCCAGGCCTCCCTTTCTCCTCCCCGTCCTGCAAACTGCAGTGACACCTCGTGGCGAAGCCAACCGGCTCAGGGCCAAGCCACCTCCAGCAGCAGGAGGCATGGTGGTCAGGACCCTCTACTCACCTGGAAATGTGGCCAGGACCCTCTACTCACCTGGAAAGGTTTCAGGAACGTTTCCTCCATGGCCAGCCGTCCGTACTCGGTGAAAAGCTGGAGAGAAAAGCAAGGAACAGCAGGACTTTTAGCTCCCCAGCCTACACGCAGAGCATACAGCTGTGGCCACACAGGCACAAGCAGCAAGGCACAGTTGTTGATTTGGGGCAAAAAACACTATTTGCAGAGGTGGAACCGAGACTGGCTGGCTGTGTGGTTTTGGTTCCCATTTAGAGGCAGACGGAGCTGTTAGGGACAATCACCATGCTAAGCCCTTACATGAAAGATCTCGCCTAGAGTTTCTGGCTGCCAAACCTGTGAAAAATGGCTCAAATCAGCTGCTTGCCGTTGCTTTCATACCAACCAGAAACTTCACGTGCCAGAGGGGACTGCTGGAGCCCAGCTCTCTTTAAACACTCCAGGAAGAAGCGGAAATGAATTCAGAAATAAGTACTTTCCCTGCAAACCCCCACTGTGCATACTGTAAGATCAGCCTACCAGCAAGATTTGAAGGCTCTCCAGTCTCCCTGGACTGTAATTTCTAGGCGAAGGCACCAATAATGTATTTCACAGATGCCTAAAAATGGGTCAACATATTAAGCAATAATGGCCTAAAATTCAAACTGAAAGATCAGATTTGCACTGGATAAGTTCAACATTTAAAAGGTATTATTGTTAAACAGTATTTACTGACTGAAACAGAACAGAACTCTTCTGATTTTTCCAGGCGGACTTCCGTTTTCCTTTCCTTTTCCTTAAGCTACTGAAAAAAAACTAACTAACCAGTCAAACAGCCACCCAAACAAAAGAGAAAAGTGTAAGTAGAGGTAATACCAGGAGATGGGCAGGACAAGAGTGCCACAGAAAAAAAAAAAAAAAAAGGAAAAAAAATAACAACCTTAGCTGCTTGTCTCCAACAAGCAGGGTTGTAATTATCCTTATGGGTCATCTGTATTGAGCCAGTTCCAGATGTCAATATCCAAGTTTATAAACCAGTACCCAATTTATTTGGGTTTCTCAATCAAAAGGTCCTATCATGTGGTGTGAACAGTGTAAATTCTACCTTCAGTTTCCCGCTCACTTAAGTCAAAGGAGCACTTTTACTGCCACCACTCAAGACATGCTCCAAATATGTCACACAAGTAACAGAGCCTCCATTTTAAATACAAGACCCTGCTGCTCCCCTACAGGGCCTGACTCTGCCCCTGGCGAGTGTCCCACTGACTGTCCTGCCAAACAGCCCAGGCCCCAAGCAGGTGTGCTACAAGAGCACAGGCAATACAGGTTTCAGTCCCAAGCGACTGTTCCTCCATGCCCCTGAGCCAAAGTGAAAGCTGGGAAACTCAGAGACCCTTCTGTGGCTCCAAACACACCTTTCAAGCACAATGCAGCTTGTAAGTGAGGAGCATAATGCAGGCCCCCCAGTGACACGGAGCAGCAGGACAAAGGTACTTACCTGCAGGTGCTGCAGATCATCCTCCTGCACGTTCTGGGACAAGTTATAAACCTGCATGTGAAAACAGAAACTTCAGAGCACTCAGAATGGCCTGTCCCTTAGGCCAGTGCATAGTTTGGTGTGGTTAAAGCTCATGACATGACCACAGGAACACAGCCACAGGCCCAGGTGGCCTCTGAAGCTGTTACAAGACAGGCCCCAAGCACAGCTGTACTACTGGGTAGACACAAACAGACAAACAGGCGTAGCAAAACATGCCAGCATGGGAGCAGCAAGGGCTGTCGTGCCCCAGCCAGGAAGGCTGTCAGGTCCAAATGATGCTTCTCCTCCTCCATTTATGTGTTGAACTCTGTATCAAGACCCAGCTTCCATCCCGTTAATGCTGCTCTCTGGGAGCAAAGAGCAGAAGACAGGAGGGGAAGCCCAAACAGACCTTGCAGTAACCACCTGCTGTGTGGCTGCCCCCAGCCCAGAGGTTTGTCCAGCAGCACCGAGAAAAAGCACACTCAGCTTGCCACACCAAGGTCGTTTCCTCTCTGGTAGCTGGGTGTAAAGGGGTGCATCTGCTGCTGGCCCTGCTCTTGGGGTGAGATGAAGAAATGAGACTGTTCCCTGGGATGGTGGAGTCATCCCTGCACTCAGTGCAGCCAACATGATGGCCTTTCTCCCACCAACGGTCCCAGCTGCCCGCTGCACTTGGCTGGTGCCAAGCTGCTGGTTTTTAGCCACCACCTTTAAGGAACTGTTTCCTGGAGACACCCCCATTCTTACCTGTATCGAGCTGATCATTGTGCTAAGGGCAAACACGGTGGCCGAATCCCGCAGGGTGGACTGGCTGTCAAAGGTCCCCTGCGTGTCCATCAGCAGCACTGCAACCTGACAGGCAGAAAGCTCCAGGTCAGCTTGGATGCACCCGTTCCGCATCTGCACCCAAGCGAAAACACTCTCAAATGCCAACAGGGTGGGTGGGTAAATGCCAGCTGTGTTGTCATGTGGGGAATCTCACTGCTCATGCCTCAGACTTGCAGTTGGTGGAGGACAAAGGAAAAGAAATAAACTCTAAGGAGTCCAGAGTTGGAGAGACACCCAGAGAGTATATCAGGGACACAGGGGAACCAAGACATCATATTGCTCAGTGCATCGAATTATGCTAAATTCAGGATATGGTATGCTAAATTAGGGATATGGTATCAAGACCTCACCTCACACAAGTATTTGAGACACCCATGGCAAGGCAGGGGAGTCTTACAAAAGCTGGAGCAGCAAGATGAGCCGACCAGCAACAGAGGGCTAAAAAAAACATGCAGCAGAAAAGCAAATACCTTTTTACCATCAGGCTTGTCCACTAGGAAAATCTCACTCCATATCTGAATGCCAGTCGTCTCCCGCTCAGACCCTCCCCTCCAGGAGAAACCAGTCAGAGGCTCGTTGTAATCTCCAACCCAGTCCACAGCTTCCTGCAGGTGGGAACAGAAGAAGCGCTGAAGTTCTCATCCCACTTTGGTTTTACACCTTTCCTCTGTGCTGCCTCACCCAGCACTGGAGAGAGGCAGCCCCCCCAAGAGGGGTTTCCCACAGGGCAGTAAATGTGAGCATCTCTGCTCCAAAGCCAGGAAAAGCAGAGTCTCACTGGAGACCCACTAGTACATGGGGTTGTGGAAGTATCTGCTCTATTTTATTTTGTGAGGCCTCATGTTAAAGAGAGGCTTGAGCATCTCTAGAGCACCGAGCCAGTGTCCTGCCCAGCTCATCCCCGGGCAGCACACGGGAGCAATGAGCAGCAGCACCGTACCTGCGGGAAGAGCCCCCTGCAGCTGCAGCCGTACCTTGTTGTACATGTACCGCAGCATGAAGTCCATCAGGAACGACTTCCCTTTCCTAAAAGCTCCAGCAACGGACACAGCCACGACCTCTTTATCTCTGACAGCCTCTGAGAGGAGGATGCGGTTCAGCGCGGCTTCGTCCAGTTCAAAGGAATGGTCATCTTTGACGATGAGGACTTGCACCGGTCCTGCCTTCCTCACAGACTCCTCCTCCTCCGAGCTCCACTCGTAAGTCTTCTCTGCAAAACTACCTGCACAAACAGTGAGACAAGAGCTCTTTGGTTCCTTCTGCAACGCACAGAGTCACAGAGAGCAGGGCTGGACAGGGCCCTAACAGGTCAGTTAGCCCAAATACCACCCCAAGACAGCATAACTCAGAGCAGATGTCTGTCCCACATTCCCCAGACATCTTGGTGGAGCCGCCCAGCTGTCAGCATGCCCACCCCTCCCAGCAGCCAGGGAGCTTGCTGGGATCCTCCCGGACAAATATTCCTGTTAGTTTTTTTCCTACAAGAGCTGACATGAAGAACAGATTGTTCTCTTCTTACCTGCAACATCTTACGTACACAAAGACTGTCCTAGCATCTCCATTAGCCTCAACAAATGCCAGACCACCTTCCTTAGCCTTCTCTCTGCTACGCAGAACTCCAAGCCCCTGATGATCATCCCTTGCTGACTACACTGTTGTCCTGGTTTTGACTGGAATTTTCCTCCCAGTGTCTGGTGTGGTGCTGTGTTTGGGATTCAGGATGAGAATAACGTTGGTAGCACACCGATGGTTTAGCTGTTGCAGAGCAGTGCTTACACTAGGTCAGGGACTTGGGGCTTCTCGTGCTGCCCTGCCAGCGAGGAGCTGGGGGTGCACAGCGAGCTGGGAGGGGACAGAACCGGGACAGCTGACCC
Source organism: Cygnus olor (assembly GCF_009769625.2). NCBI lineage: Eukaryota > Metazoa > Chordata > Aves > Anseriformes > Anatidae > Cygnus > Cygnus olor. The sequence goes on along the minus strand of NC_049173.1, from coordinate 2,940,486 downwards.
CAACTGGCCAGGGGGACGTCCCATGCCATGTGGCATCATGCAGAACCATAAATCTGGGGGACTTGGCCGGGGGGGCTGCCACTGCTCGGGATCTGGCTGGGCATCGGGTGGTGGGTGGTGGGTTATGGTGCTGTGAATCACTTGTTTTGTGTGTTCTCTTATTATTACTATTATTATTATCATCCCTTCCTTTTCTGTCTTATTAAACTGTCTTTACCTTAACCCACGAGTTTTGCCTTTTTTTTCCCCGATTCTCTCCCCCATAACAACAAGGGCGCTGTGTGGCGCTGAGCTGGGTTACACCAGCGCTGCCTGAGCACCCGGCTGCTCTCGGTGCTCTCCTCCAGACACTGCCCACCAGGCCCTTCCCGGAGGCTCCTCAGACATGGATGCAGCACTCGAGCTGAGGCACGCAAGCACCTCACAGATCCATCAAGGACTGCCTACATGCATCCTATGTGGCTGCTGTTTCTGTAGCAACGGCTCAGCGCAGGGGCCTGCTCCATCTGCAGGCCGCACTGACGCTCTCAGCGCAACCCGCTGCTCCTGTAACCTTCCCGACCGACCGCTTCCCCCAGCCTTAGGACAGCACACGTGGGTGCCCAGCACCCAGTTACTGCCATCCTGCACCCAGACCCTGCCATCCCCGCTCGGTTCCCCGGGACGAGCGGGCTGCTGATGGCGGCTCCTCAGTTTGGGCCTTGTTCACCGACAGCCGCCCGGCGGTTCAGCAAGCGCAGGCCAGCTCCTGTAATTTTCCTTTCATTGTCTCCCGACTTCCCAGCACAGGAAAGGAAAGCCGAAGGTGATTAATCACGCTGCTCAGCTCACCTACAGCCACGTAAAATCTCCTCACCAGCGGGGAAGGGAGCGTGCGGTGGAAAGTTTCCCCTCATTTCTGCAAAAAGTCCCCAGGTCACTGGCTCAGGCTGCAAGTTTCCGAGCACAGGAGCCTGAAGTCTCTGTTTCAGACCCTGACCTCAGGGGCCCAGTTTTCAGCCAGTCCCAGCTGTTTCAAAGCACAGGGACGATGCGTGCACATGCTAAAAGACGAACTATAAATACCGCAAGGAATGGGGTTTGCCCATTCCGGGCCTCTTTATAAAGAAGCCTCCAGCAGCAACTTCTTCTTTTAAATAACAACGGCGCTTTTGTACGCGGTTCTGATTTCCTATGATCCTGAAATATCAGGATCATTAAGCCTTGTTGCTAGGGGATATCTGGTGCTTCTCAGACATATACTGCAAGCTTTCTTTGCTCACAGTTGAAAGACAAAGATCTTTTCTTCCCGATGCCTGGACTTTCCTTAGCAAAACAAAAGTCCCAAATGCTCTGAAAAGCTAGATTCTCCACCAGACTCCAGCAGCACCAAACTCCCTTCCAACACCAGCCCCTGGCCCATGCCGCTGCTGAGTGGTCTCCAGGAAAAAGACCTTCCTATTTCCAATGCCCAGAACCAGGCAGACATCACCGAGCCACCTGAAAAATGAAGGCCCTGAGCACACTCAGTCCTCTTGCTGCACACACCAAACACCATCTCCAGCATTAAGATCTCCCCAGCACGTAAGCATGGACAGGTGCCCAACGGCCACAGGCTTGCGTGCTCATTTTAAGGACTGCCATGCTGCAAGTGCCATATAAAGCCTACGATCGGAAATACCTCTCTCCCGTGGTGTTTCCCAACACCCCGCTACGCTAACCGAGTCCAATTTCTTTTTTCTTTTTACAGCTGCATAAAAAGGACAGCGGAGAGATCCTTGTAGGATGTGACTCATGGCGGAGGCAGGAAAAAATCCGTAAATGGAATTAAATCTAAACATTTCTGACTGTAGCCATCAGCAGAGGCAAAGCCATCGGCGTGCAGGTGGCAGAGCTGTACCACCTCCCCAGACCCACCTCGGGGCCACACAGCCGGGCGCCCAGATGGGCACAAAAGCTGCTGCCCCAGGGCCTTATGCAGAGGCAAGGCAGCAAGGACATCCCCAGCTCGGACCCGGCCTTGATGCACATCCAAGCACACTGATGAGAGCCTGGGGAGAGCCTCGCTTATCCCTCCCATCCTGCTAGCAGAAGGGACGCTTGGTGCCGAACTTCCCCCTGCTGCTGCTGGATGAGGCCTCCTGGGTCGTCCTCCCCCTGTGGCTCAACTGCCAGAAAGAGCAGAGACCAGTGCTCTGTTTCAGGGGTTAGTGGAAATCTCCACAGAAGAGTTTTTACTGCTTCCCACCGGTCTCATGCGAGAATTAGACCACTCAGTGATATCAAGAGCAGACCAGCTGCACATTTCCACGGTGCTACAGCAGCTCCTCGCATGCAGAATGGGGTGGAAAAGGGATCTAGCGAGTGGTCGTCCCCACTGCCATCGCCAACAGTAACCAGCTCAAAGAGGTTGTGCTGTCCCTTCAAAACACCAGAAACCATGAGGAGCACCTTGTTATTCTTCACCAGGTATTGACAGCTTTTGGGAGAGTGTCTCTGGGCAGAGGCAGCCGTCCAAAGCGGCCGTGGTCTGCTAGAGGACATCTCTGCCTCTGTCACCTGAGCTGGCTGTTTGCACAACACGGGGGCAAAATACAGAGTATTATGAACAGGATCTGCTGATTTTCCAGTTCATTAGAGACATCGGGAGAAAAGGCACTATATTAACAGGTCTCTGAGCTGATTTCAGCCCTATTATCTCTGTTTCTTTCATGAGGGCCGTCTGCAAACAAAACTCTGTCTTTCATATTTATTTCCATGTGATGAAACTTCTGTGTCCTGGTTATTAGATTATCTGCTGTACTGGAGAGCCAGAGATTTTTTTACAAGCTGGCGGCACATTACTGGAAATCAATTATTTTAATTGTTCTTTCCAGCATAAATTAGTTATCTGCTTTGAAGGAAGTTGTACCTGGCAATGGCAAAACATCATCTGGCCAAAAGGGAAAGGAAGGAGGCCTAAGCTTTCCTAAACACGCTCTTTTTTTTACTCGTTTTCCAACTCGACTCCTCCTTTCTGTCGGCTCTCTCTCGGCGCCTTGCAATTACGTCAATTCTCAAGCTGCTCATTCAGAAATTGCCAGGATACAGTTCCTTTTTCCCATTTCATAACAGCTCGTTTCCATGACTCTGAAGCGGGGTGGAATCCACGTCTCTTTTCCATATGGTGATTTAAAGTGGAAAGGTGGAGGAGACTGGAATTTGCATTCATGCTTATTGTGTTGTCAGACAGCAGCAAGAAAATGGCCCTGCTCCTGCAGGCAGTTCCTTAACACAGGAATGCTCACTCTGTGAGGATCCACGGGAAAAAATAAAGCACTTTGCAATTGCTGTAGGAATTCTTTTTGGTTAAAATTAAATAAAGTTCAATAAACTAAAACAGCATGTTTCACATTTTGCCCATGTAAGGTCAGACAGCTGATTTAATGTATTTAAGCTCCCATAGAAGAACAGATTAGATAAATTACATGTCACTGATCACGCAGCATACTTTGGTGAGTAATTAAGCCTGTTCTTCCTTAGTTATGGACGAACAGGTCACAGAAATGCTGACTGCTTTCCAGAGACCCGTTAATAAAGTCATCTTTTTTCCTAAATCAGTTTGCGCAATAAATACATTTCATTCCAGAGACTAACCCATGACCCAGGACATCATCTGTGCAAACACGGGCTTGCCTAACCGACCTCGAGAAAGCCAACTTGCCAGCCCTGCTCTTGTGCTCCTGGGGCACCCGGGAACCTTACCTACGTATGCACAACCTGTGAGATGCCAGGGCTGCAGCCTGGGTCCTGATTCCCCTGCTGAAATACACAGACATAATGCGGAGCTGCTATTCTGAGGGTCTTTGAACCCAGTTTCTTCACTGCATGAAAAAAACAGAAACGACCAAGGAGACAAAATAGAGGCTTAATGTTTTAACTTGTTGTTCTTCCTCTGGAATGAAACATCCCTGTACTGGCTGGGTTAGGTTGCTCATCAGCAGCCCTCTCGGGATCAATTCGATCAGCAGCGATAGCTGTGTGGATCCCTTCTGAAGCCGTTTCCACCCCAGCTGTTTGCCTTACAAACATATCACAGTGCCACTAACATTACCACGAGCCGAGCACTGAGCAGACCGCGGCCAGGCAGGATCCCTTTGCACAGAGGGCTTCAGCTGCCAGGAGGCTTATCTGCCCTGTGCAAACAGCTCCGGCAGAGAAAGACATCTCTCTCCAAGCTACGGTATCCCTTGCACTTATCCCATTCTGCGCTGCCATGCCACAGGTCCTACTCACTCCGCTGATGCTGAAATAAGTCCACTGCCTGCCAACCAGCCAAAGATCACGAGCAAAGCTCGGAGGAAGCTGGAAAAGGCAGCGCCGCTTTGAGCACATGCCAGAGACCCTCTCCTTCCCTCCGAGAGAGGCTTGTGCAGAACTCTCTATTTTATCATGCTAATAAGGAAAAATGAGAAGTAAACTGACACAAAGCACATACTGGACAGCCAAGGCAGAGGAGATGTTGCAGAGCAATAACCTGTATCGATCCTGCACAAGGGCAGGGTAGGGGAAGAATAACACTCCTCACTGAGCGCAGAAGGGCACAGCTGCATCCCGAGGTGCTGAGACTGCCCTGGCAGCTATGAGTGAGCAAATTCCCTGGGCGCGGGGCTGCCATAAGGTGTCTAGACAGCGCTGCCCCTGGGAGATGGTGTCTTCGAGAGGACAAAGCGGGGCCGCCCGGCTGGGCAGAGCCCTCCCTTCCATCCATCAGGGCTCTGCCAGCTTGCCGCTCCCAGTTCCCAGCAGGTGCCTAGCCAGCAGGTCGGAAAGCCTCCAGGGCTGGGTTTAAAAATACACAGATGTTCACCTCCCCTTCCTACACTACTCATACATGTCCAGGGCACGGCTGCCCCCATGGCCCCTCAGACCCTGTAAGACCCCCAGGCAGCCAGAGGACAGGGGCACAGCACGCCTGGGGCCCCGGCCTCGCCCCCAGGGCTGGTGCTTTCCCCATGTCCACGCAGGAATTGTGTCCCTGACTGGACGTACAGAGACGGTCACTGCTCTGTCTTGAACCCGGGTGCAAGGCAGGCTCTGGCTTCCTGTGGAAACGCCGGGTAAGTGACACAGCCCTCAGAGATGGGCAAATGGCAGCGCTCTCAGCGAGCACCACCAACCAGGCGATGCAAAAAATCGGCCCCGTCCGTGGTCAATAGCACATGGCAGGTAAAAAGCCACGCTTGGTAGCAGCCTGTGCTCACTTTGCGGTCCCAGGCTATCCCCGCTGAGGCCAGGCGCACAGTGGTGTTACCGCCTCTGCCCGGGGCCATCAGCACTCTGCCGTGCTCCCAGCGAGCTTCTCCGCGCCCAGGGTGCTCGCAGGAGGGAGCTGCCAGGCAAGATGCCGAGTGCACCTTCCTGCCACCAGCCCTGAGTCATCCAGCTGGCAGCGCAGCAGCCTCGACTACAGCACGAGCAGCTCAGCTCCTTTTTCCTCTGGCAGCCGGAACGAGGAGATGAGCGAGCGTGCTGATAACGCCAGTGGTTTAGGAACTCCCTGCACGGAAGGCTGCTGGGAGAAGCAAGGGCTTGGCTGATTACTGGCCACCAAACCGTCTGTTACAAAGAGGGGCAGCTCAAATGCCAAAATACGAAGTGAAACCAACACCTATTACCTCCCTCATTAAATTTCAGTGCCTCAGCCAGCCCTGAGACAACAGCAATGCCTATCGCGGCGGAATTCCCAGGGCTGAGTCTGTAATTAGCATGCTTCAGAGACGGGCACACCAACTACCTCGGGAAGAAAGCAGATCAAACAGATTCCCTTCTAGAGGTCGTTCAGGAAGTTTGAGGTCACGCCACACAGCCCTGTGGTTATGCCCACGCCAGTCTACGTGCCAGGACAGGCTGATTCAAAGCCCAGGTGGGCAACTCTCAGAGGGAACCTTATCCCATCTCTGTTTGTCAAAACACTATCGTAAGAGAACACTCCAGAAAGGCCATCATTTATTTCTGAGACAGAAATTCCGGGGCTGTTCGCTCACCCACATTTAAGTCTAGCCAGACACACATGTGACACGATGACCGAAACACACCTTGCATGAATACGTCTCCAAAAGTCTTGCTTTGCACCCATTATGCATTTCCTGCACGGTCCTTAATCCACTTGGTTTGTCAGCAACCAGCCTCCCTCCACCACCAGTATTTCATTTAGTCATTTCTGATCAGTTTTACCCTTTTGTTGTTACCATTGCCTGAAAACAAAGTTTGGTCAATGTGCCACAAGATCCCAGGATATAGCATGAAAGGCCACTATGCTCTGAAGGAATGTTAATGTATATAGAGGGCTTTAAACATATTTTACAGGCTTGGCAGAGGTCAGTGAGCCTCCACCCCATTTGGGAAATTTGCGTTCAGTTCCTTCATTGCTCTAACACTTAACTGTCCTTCACCCAGTCATAAATGTGAGCGTTTCTCCAGGACCCAAGGAGCTGGGGTGGCTCCAGAGCGAGGTGGCTTTGGAGGTGACCCACCTAGGCCCTAAGCAATGTTTGTGTGTGCTCCTCACCTGTGTGTTTAGCAGTGAAAATACAGCAAGACACAGCCCCACGGGCTGCCTCCCCTTCCACTGAGCAGGCAGGCAGCCGCCGCCAGCGCTTCTCACGGCACAGGCATGGCACGGAGCAGGCCGAGGGCACCGCTCACCGCTGCAAAACAGGCCCAGGGCATCCTGCTTCCTCCCCAGAAGGGGAAAGGCAGGCTGCTCTTGCTCCTGCTAATCTTTGAATGAAACAGATCCCGCTGTTTTGATTTATTATACAATGCTACTGCCTCAAAGGCAAGGGCATGAGGACCAACCACCACGTGTTGGGCCTCGTTTCTTCTTGCAAGTCCCAGAACTTCATTTTCCCTTCTCATTTACAAGCTAGCAATGCTGTTGTGAATCTTCTCATATCTATTTTTTTGTGCAAAGGCACACCTGTCTGAAAAACCTCAGCTTTCGCTTTTCAGGAGGTTCCCAGCGTTGAGAGTGACAAAGAAATGCCTGTAAGGGGAATCTGAGGTTCCACCAGAAAAGGTCAGAAGCAAAATGACAACCAGAAGGGCTGTTAGCACTGTTACTTAACACCAACCAACACAAAAATCGTCCTTTTCTTCCCAGCTGAACCCCTTGCTGTCCATGCAGAAAGCGTGGCATCGCTGATCTGTCTGGCCTGCTTTGGAAGAGTCCGTTCTCCCAAAATAGTTGCTCAGCACTTCCTGACCATCAGGCTCCTTTAAGAGCTCTCACTAGCCTCTAGTTCAGCTTGAAAACCCTGACCAACAAGTATTACCTCTGTACTCCCTTTTATGGTTTTGAAACTGAATTCTTGATGAGTGGGTCATTCTGATTACAGCATGGGCCGTGATGGGAAATGAGAAATTTCAAGCAGTTTGTTCTCATCTGAGCTGTGTAAACGAGTGACGGGGAGCAGAGGTCTCTAACGGCTTTGCCACAACAAGGGGAGCAGGCTGCTGAGCACCTGCAACTGAAAAGCACAAAGAATTTCAGAAAAAAAAAAAAAAAAAACATCAGTGGAAGCTACTACGAGCCTTCATCAAGCTGGCTGGACTTGACTGCACCCATGAGGATTCAGACTAGCAGTCCTTATTCAGGCAAAAGCAGGATCCCTTCCTCTGATGCACAATTCTACATGATTTTTTTTTCATATCCAGCTCCCTCAGCCACTCATCCCACAACTAGCAGCAGTTGTGAGGTCTCGGCACCGCTTAGCACGCTCAGTAACGGAGCCCTAAGCGATGCAGAGCCTTATGCTGACCTTCTGCCCAGGGCTAAATCCTGCGCTTGATGCATTACGTGCCCCTGCACGAGCTCGCGGGGAAGTATGCGTGTGGCAGCAACCTAGCTTTGAGAGCTGACTGGAGGCAGTTTCGTCTGGGTGCTATGCAATCGCTCACCCTAATTCACTCTGTGATCTTTAAAAAAGCAAATTATTTTTATGAAACAAAGGCGAAGGATTGCACTAAGCAGTCGTCTCCTTTCAGGCCTGGCTAACCGGAAAGTAACTAGGACAAAGTTTGATCCGTTTCAAAATAGCATAGTATTTTTAATGACCCATAAGCACATTTTTAGAGCACACCGAGGACTTGCTGCCATAGCTGGAGAGCCCGGATGGTGAGAGGCTCAGACTCCTCCTTCAGCAGGCAGGCTAAGAAATGGAGCCCTGAAGTCCCCCCACAGGCTGATGTCAGCACCCAGTGGGCATAAACACATCCTTCAGGGCAACGAGGTGCTGTGTATAAATGCACGCTTCGTTAAAGGGGGCTTTTGCTGTATTACAAAGTACAGGCATTTTGCTCTCTAATTTATTACCTGTAATAACATCAACTGGCCTGGCAAAGCGCTGGGAATCATTCTAGGAATACCTAAACCTCTGTGGGTACGATTTGGCTCCGTGGATGGAAGGCAAACCCCGCGGAGATCCGCTTAGATTCGCAGGTGGTTCCAGGTTCTTGCGAAGCTTACCCAGAAGCTAAGCGAGAGTTTAGCGAATCAGCGGCAGATCGCATTTCACTCCAGCATGGCTTAGCAGGAGGCTCACACCGAGGTATGTGCCTAATTGTTCTGCTAGGTCAAGGCTCTACCTTCCGAGATGATGTTTTTCTCCCTTGAAATCTGGTCTGACATCGTTTGCATTTTCTTCTCATGCTATCAAGATGAGAAGGGGAAGCTCAAGCGCGCGTACGTGCGTGTAATACTCAACCCGCACAAAAACGGGACTGACAGTTCTGCGAGACAAAGCTGAGAACGTCAAAATATTCACGAGAAGTTTCCCCTGCAGTTTATCCAAGGCCTAAGAGCCTTCTCGTAGTGTCACAGCTACAAACGGCCTTTATCAAATGAACGTTGCTTATTTTCTCCCGCTCTCCTGCAAAGAGAACATCGCATGCTCCGACTGCTTAAATCGCAGGCTCCGTTATCTGAACGCTTCTGCAAACGTGTCCCTGAACTGCTAATCATTACCGTGGGAAACACTACAGTCATCTATACAAATTAGACTGTAATTTGTGTATCTAAACACCACGGCTCAGCTCACCTGCTCCGCCTGAAGAGACAGGGCACCCCGAGCACTGATGGCTCGGTTCGCACGGCACACAACTCGGGGGATGACAAATCACACCTCAGCAGCCTTAAATGATGGCAAATTGCCGTATTAAACCTGGTTTTTCCACAAAGCTGACAATGCATCAGCAGAAGCCGGTACAGCGGTGCACCACCGAAGGGCGAACAAAGAAGGCTGGGCTGTGGCCCCGGCCGTGGGCAGGGGGAAAAAGGTTCGGAGCCCCCTTGGTGCCCTGCACAGCCCACCTGTGGGACCAGCTTTGGCTGTCCATGGCTGGCGGGCGCTGTTTTTTCCCCAGACCTGCCCGTAGGATGGCGGGTTGGAGGAGAAGGGAGGCCCTGAGGGAAGCAAGGCTTCCTCCTCCCTGTGGCGGTGCCCGCTCTGCCGGCGGGAAGGGGCACTCTGAAAATGGCCCCTCTGGAGGGCCCGATCCTCCAGCAACGCCTCAAGCAGGAGGAAAGCCCCCGTGTAGAACCAGAGGGCTGGGCGTCCGGGACCCCTGCTCGCAGGGTGGGGGCTGCTGCCTTGTCCCCACCGTGCCAGCGAGGCCGGGGCTGAAGGGGGCCAGCGGGGGCGGCCAGGAGCAGCAGCAGCAGCAGCACCACCACCACCACCACCAGCACTAACAGCAGCAGCAGCAGCAGCAGCACCACCACCACCACCACCACCAGCACTAACAGCAGCAGCAGCAGCAGTACCGGCAGCACTAACAGCAGCAGCAGCAGCCCCCCCCCGCGCAGGCCGAGGGCGGTGGCGGCCGGGGACAGGCCTCGGCGGCCTCCGTGCCTCCCTCCCTGCCTCCTTCCCCGTCCCCGTCCCCCCGGACCCCCCGGACCGGCCTCCCCCCCGCCCTCCCTCCCGCAGCCCCCGGGTCCGCCCCGTCCCATCCCGGCCCCGGGCATTGTTCGGCCGCCCCCTCCCCTCCCCTCCCCTCCGCTCCGCTCCCCTCCCCTCCCGTGCCGTGCCGTGCCGTGCCGGCCCCGCCGCCTACCCCAGCCGCTCCTCTCCCTGCGGTTCCGGGCCATGGCGGGGGCTGCCCGGGGCTGCCCGGGAGGCGGCGGCGGCGGCGGCGGCTGCGGGAGGCTCCGTGCGCGCTCCGAGCCGCGCTGCGTCTGGCGAGGCTGCCGCGGGGGCGGGGGGCGGGCGGGGGCACCGGCAGCATCCCCGCCCGCCGCTACGGCACGGCTCGGCTCGGCTCGGCTCGGCTCGGCACGGCAAGGAACGGGGTCCCACAGGGCACCCGCACCCGGGAACCAGCTCGTCCCCGGGCGCTGCGCACCCCCAGCGGGCACCCACGGCTTGCGGGGGCTCCGTGCCCGCGGTACCGGGATCGTCCCCCGGTACCCAGCCCCGGTGGGGCGGCGGGGTTCGGGGTGCGGGCAGGGTGTGACCCCCAGCAGGGCACCCCCGGGGGCTGGGGGTCACGCCTGCACGCCCCTCGCCGGGGGATTGTGCCCTGCTGGGGGTACCCCGCAGGCCTGGGGGTGCACATGCAACACGAACACCCCACGCCCGTGCACGCCTGGGCTCACGCATTCACGCTTCCCGTGCACACGCCGGACAGGCGTCCAGCCCTCCTCGTCCCTTGTGCACACTGGGGTGAAGAAATCACTGGATAGATCCTGCCCTGGGGTGGGGGTGGCACCCGGGGTCCTGCTCCCCACCCATGGCAGCAGCATCCCCCGGAGGTACACCATACACCTACGGATGCAGCACAAGGGGTGCCAGGCTTGGGCTCACCAGGATTTAGCCGCAGCACAACTGATAACACACACCAGTTTCCCCATATCAGCGAGCAGTCGTATTTGGGATCGTAATGCAAGGGTTTCCCTTGTGTCTGGGGTTGATTCACTGCTCTGTCACGCGAGACCGTGACTCAGCCCGAGTGCAAGGGAACGCCCAGGCGCGAAACTTGGGCAGGGGAGCAGCAGCACCAGCCCCGGCCGTGCCCCAACCGGCCCTCGCCCACAGCTTATGGCCTGTGCTGATGTTTGCCCGCACTTCTGCTTGCCAACAAGCTGCTGATTGATCCACGCGTCACAGCTCTGTGCCGCCCTTTGGAAGGAGCACGGTGCAGCACTCGAGGCACAACCGCCTAAACTGGAAATGCGGTGGTCTAAGGAGGGTCGTCCAGGCAGAAGTCTGGAAGGGTGAGGAGGGAACTGAGCCCCAGGCTGTCTGCAAGGGGAGATGCTGGGAGAGCACTGCTCGATGCTGCACGCTGGCCCGCAGTGGTCAGGGAGAGTCCAGATGGCTGCTCAGCCCCATTGGGTGCACAGGAACCGTTGGGATCTGTTCTTTGTGAAAGCAGGGAAAACAGACAAAAATGATGTAATGTTCCAGGCGGCTTATAGGTGCCAAAGCCACGTTTCGTTGCGCTCCCATTGATATGCTGACACTTAATTCGTAAGTGCCCTCTCGAGCACCCAGCGACTGCCCCCCGTTGGCTTCCTCTCCGTGTTTATAGCGTTGGAAGGAAACATGTAATTTCGTCTCGCTGAAGTGCTGGCTCACGTGGCCGGCAGCTGAATCCTCCTGCCCGCAGCCTGCGGGCTGCCCAGCCACTCGCTGCCTTTGCAGGAGCTCCCTGACAACTTTTATAAATAACGCCTGTAAAATAGATATTATTATAAACAGAATAAAAATATAATACATAAATATAATAAAGAATTAAAATGGGGGTTATTGTTAATATGCATTTATATGTATTTATAAATATGCACAGAATAAAGTCGCGTGTGCATTTTCATTCTCTCTTTGAAGCAGACAAGAAGCGGGCAGCATTGCAAGGGGGATTTCTTACACTGGAGACAGCCAGAGTTCAAATAGGTTGAAACAGGAGATTAAAAGAAAAGCAGCTGGGAAATGGAGAGGAAAAAAAAAAAAAAGGAGGATGGAAAAGGAGATCTCTTAATTTGAAAGTCTGATTAAACCAAGATGGGCTCAGGCCCTGTTTTCTTCATTCCCTCTGAGAACTGCAGCTCAGGTCAAGCTTGTAATGCCCCATTTATGGGCGTTTTTTCCCTTTCTCTTTCCGTTAAGGCATGTGGCATCAGAGGGAAGGAGGGGCAGAGGTTTGGTCCTGTGCTGTGCCAGGTGAACGTCGGTGTTCCTGCCATATTTCCCCACCCGGGGCAGGGTGTTCTGCTCATGGCTTCGTTCCCAGGCGGTGACTCCACACGTGCTCATTGCCACCCACCCTCCACCCCATTGCTCCGTCGATTCATCCTGCCTTCATTTTTCCACTTGGAGCAGCCCTCCCTCGGAAGCATCTCGACATGCTTGCTGCCCGAGCTGCCAGATCACAAAGAGCTGACTGCAGGGCACGTACGCTGAATGGGCACGCAGTGGAAGCACTCTGGAGGAAAAGCAATGCCAAATGGGGGAAAGACAAAAGGAGAGAACTGCGCAGAGAGATACCGCGGCCGTGGGGTCCCCAGGCTGGTGTGCTGGGGGGCGCAGAGCTGAAAAGGCCACAGAAAACCTGGATTTAAACCCATAATGTGCAACGCTCCCGGAGCTCGCGGGGGCAGTTTCATAATTCACCTTGATTTGACTGGCCCACTTACCCCGGCAGCATTCACTATTGCTTTTCCCATCCCCAGTCCTTCGCAAGCAGGAGCCAGCCGTGCTGTGCAATACTTATGTAAGGGGTCGGGTGCAGATGCTGCAAAATCCCTGCTCTGCCCCAGGTGCCACCGCACCGCATTAGCCCGGGCCCTTCTGGAGCGCCAGGTCCGTCCTCACGCTGGTTATAAAAGGTTCTTGAACACGTTCGCTTCTTCCCGCAGTTATTCTTATCGCTTCCGCCTTCTCAGTCTTCATTCTTACACTGCTTCTGCTTAATTGCATGAGAAAGTACAAGGGATGCAGATCTTAAATGTGCTTAAAGAGGGTTGCAGGAGGACTTCTCCTAAGCACTTACACTCCTCTGTGGCAGTGATTTGTCATCACTGTTCTTGTTTCTGTAGCCTTATTCTCGGGTTAAGAGGCCAAGATTCCTAGGAAATACCAAAAAGTGATAAAATGAAATGAGCTTTCTCCCTCCTCTTCTTCTGAAGCCTTTCTCATATTTCTGTGTTTTGTTATTGTTGGTGGTGGTGGTGTTTTTATTTTTTTCCTTACTGAAGTATTTTTAAGCGAAGCAGATCTTTGTTGCTTAGGAAATCCTCCTGTTCCTGCTGCTCCTATTTCTCACCCCAAATCACGTTGTGACCGCCTACATTTAAACAGGGATTGCAACCAGAGGAATTATCTTTGCTCCTTCAGTAAACATTGCTGCACACCATGGCTGTAACAAAGCCATCATATTTCACTCGGAGAGAAGACAGAATTTCAGCGGTTAATTAATTGACTCGTTTCATCAGTCTGTGGGGAGGACCTTCCTTCTGGAAGATGCTCTGTAAACTGAAGGAACTATTAAAGAATATGAGAAGTGATTTAGATAAAAGAGACGTCAGGCAAAAGCTTCAACCAAGGCAACCTCAGAGTGCATTCGGGGACAGGATGGGCTTAACACTGTGGGCTGCCTCCCTGCTGTCTGGGTCTGGTCAGGCTGAGCACAGGGACAACAAACGATTGCACAAGTCCTACAATAAACAGATGCAACTTTTCTAATCTGATTTAGACTATCAGGCCAGTTTCCAGTAGGTTCCTCACCCCGAATGGCACCCTCAGGACTCTTCCAAGGTTTTGCTGAATTTGAATAAAATATCCCACTCACGGCTCTGGATTCAGATAATTCTGGTGTTGCAGGACTAACCATAACCTTCCCAGATTTCTTTTCCTTCCTCATATTTCTCTAAGGGTCAGTAAGAGCTCTTCTAAGCCCAGCTGCCCATTTATTTCTAATATTGTTTTCAATTCTTTCTTTCTCTCCTGTGCTGACAGACAGATGGACACTATATTCAAAACATCCTTCCCCACCAGCCTGCAACGTGGCTGTAGTAAGTCCAAGCAAAATCTGCGTGTGCCAAGTTGGTTTCTAGGATTTCCCCCTGAAGATACACCTCTTCCCAGGGAGAGGGTTCCAGCTCCTCTTGTGTCTTGGCAGAAATAACCGAGTCCACCTGTCTGCATGATTCAGCAAGATATTCGCAATATGTTCCAGGCAGGTTTATGCACCTGGAAACAAGGGGAGAAGATGGGTTTCCAGGCAGTGCTCTGAAGTCCCCTCGTTAATGCTGCTTTTAATTGAGCGGTCACATTTTCCTGCATCCCCGTGCTGAGCAGTGGCTGCCAGCGAAGCTGCCTGCTTCACCTCTGCCCTCGCTTCCTTCCTGTTGAGCACAAACAGCACATTCAGCTGCAAAGCGACCTGAGCTACAGCTACGTAAACAAGGTGACGCAGAGTAATGTATAGCCAGCGGTGCTCCCGTTCCTTCCGTGAAAAACAAATCCTTGCCCAGGGACCTGAGTTAAAGCCAGCAGAGGGGCTGAGCTCTGTCTTGGTTAATTTTCCTGCTCCTGCCAGGGATAGAAGCCTCTTGACAGCCTGGGAAGGCTTTGTCATTCAGAGACCTTTGGTGACTTTTCTCTCCTGGATGGTGTTTCCATCTCAGAAACACCCCTCCCTCTTTCTACTCTTGCAACTGAAATAGCCGGCTGTCTTCAGAGCCCCCTTACCCACTCTTCATTTTTTTTCCTGGCGTCTTTTGCACCGGTCGTGTGCTCACAGCAACTGTTATCCCAGCTGCTTCCAGTTCCACAGGGCCGTTCGAGCAATGAGAGCTCATTTGGCCCCTGGGAAACCTGCCCGGCCCCTCTTGTCCATGGGTCCTGCTAGTAGAGCTCAGCAGGTGAAGCGGCGTTAGCAGCACTGTGAGCTGCTGAAGTGATGCTGAGAAGCTTTAGCAGGCTCAGCATCCTTCCTGCCACGCTGAGAAGCTTCAGTAGGCTCAGCATCCTACCTGCCACAGGCAGAACTGGACTCGGTGGTGGGGAGCTGCCCTGGAAAGAGCTCCCCCATCCTCCTCGACCCTTCCCTCCGGGCAGGCCCCGGGCTTGCGGCAGCAGTCTGTAGCAACAGCACGTGTTTCACCAGGGAGGAAAAGCAGTCTGAAAAACCAAAACCACAAACCCCACAGTGAAAATGCTGCAGCATTTCTTGAGAGCTTACTTTGTCGCCTCAACAATTAACCTTGATGTAAAAGAGTATATTGCTCAAATCAATGAGCAGAAAAAGCTGCAGACCTTGTCGCCGATTCCTGAGTCTTTGGCTTCCTTATTGCTGTTCGTCTGATCTATTTTAGTACCGAAATGCACCAAAACCATGAAGTAATCCCACAGGATAGTTTTGAACACCTTTGGTGTGAGATCAGTAGACCATGTGAAATTAAAGACACTTTAGCAATCTGATGAAAAGTAGGGCTGAAAATTTTTTCTTCTTGCTAATGTTTCATTGCTCAGTTTCTGATGTGACAATGAACATGCGTTCACATGCACAGCACACTGTGCTGCTTTTACAAGCACGTTTATTGCACTGCTCAGTTAGAAATTGGTACACTTTTGCACCGACCGCTACCAGATAAATCTAGATGTCTCATTTAAATAACTTTTGCTGTTCTTCCTGTTAAGACTACAATGCAAACAGATCACATTCTCTAATCCTACGTAATGCCTTATGTAAAACCACTTAACATTCCTTTTAAGGCTGGGACCCATCCAGATGAAAGATGCTACATAAAAGCACATTCCTTAACGTGCTTGACCAGAAAAGCAGCGTGGTCCTGGGTGGAAAATACAGAATGGAAACCAGCGTGTGTGCAGGAGGAGATGGCTGGAAGTGTGCAGTGTCAGGCCATGTCTTGGACCATATGCTTTGCACAACCCATTTACCTCAATTTTTGTAATCATAAAATGGCTCTAATAATACAGACCTGGTGCTGCTATTATGTATGTACACTTTCCAGAAGCGCTTCCAGCAGGGCCTGAGACCCAGCTGGGGAAGATGGAATAAAGCACGGATCACGAGGCAGTCTCTGAGTTCACTCTACAGCACTGGCAATGTGCTACAGGAAACTAAACCTCCAGGTGGGACGTGAAGACTAACCAAGCGAGGGCAAAACAGTGGTCAATAAAGGAGGCTTTGCATTAAATTGCAGTCATCGGAAGGCCCTTGGATCTGCAGGACGCTCTAGGAGGCCAAGCCTTAATGCACCATCTGCTACTGGAAAATGAAACGGCCTCTTTCCTGTGCTGTCTTCTGATGTCTTGACAAGAGCAGAAAATCAGTAAAATGAGAAGCGGTGCTCGAACCCTTGGCCAAGGAAGAGGGAAAAAAAAGGACACAAACAGCTCGCTATCAGGAGTGCAGGAAGCTAATTTATGGGGGAGAGGTAATTGTTTTGTTAAAAATCGCTAGAGGAAACACAGCTCCCTAACGGGTAAATAGTTTTTTCTTTTCTTTATTTGCTGGGTGTTCAGGAAAACTTACGTATTTATGTTGGAGAGAATATACAGGATGTAGAAGGCTTTCAGAGTACAAGGGGAAATTAAATGCGAATCTCTTTAAGTTAGCAGTCACATGCTTCCCCGCCTCTTTGGAAGCAAGATAGTTTACATTTCTGAGCCTGCTTCTGAAACACACCATTTCAAATGAGCCCATAAATCAAAACCCAATAAAATCAGATGCGACTGTGCAATTCCCGAACGTCTGCATAAGTTGTCTTTAGTTTAACCTCAAACAGCCCAATAATCCTAATGAGTTATGCTGGAGAGCCTGTGTTTTGAAGGAAAAGCTTATGCAATCACCTGTGATGTTTCAGGTACGTGCATGTGGCATTTCTAAATGTGCTGAAGTAAGCTAAAAATCCAGACTCCATTTTAAACTGGGAATCAGCACCTAGCTACTTTGTCAATAGACTAGATTGGACCTGGTTGGGCTGTCTGCCTGCCAAGGGGGCAGAATCTGTTCTCAAGTAACCAGCCCAGTGTCCTGAACACCAAAAAGGCTTATACATCTGGCATCCATTTAATTTTTTCTACCTCGCTTTTGCAAACATATTTCCTGCATTGAGTATGTGGTATTTCTTGCACCTAGAAAATCACACCTCCTTTTAGGCCTTAATGATTTTACTGTGCAGCAAAGACTAATGCTAATTCCAGCATTCCGCTACTCTTACCCCTGCCTTTTGGTTCATTAAATTGTTCAGCACTCAAGAGACCATAGGTGGGTTTTACTCAGAAGTTCGGCTATTTTGCCGAAAATAATTATTCTCCAAAGGCGGAAAGGCAGATACAGCATTCTTGCCATCTCACGGTTTCAAAGTGTTTCTGAGTTTGGGAGCCCAAGGAGACAAGCCCCAACAGGCCCGAGTTACTTCTTGCGTGACTATCATCGCACTGGCTGCCCGTGGCCCTCGATTTGCCCAGGACAAGCGTTACGTGACGACGTGGCTGCGAGGTTGCAATCCGGATCACAAAAATCTGGGAAGCCCAACTTGTCCCATGTCGCTGGTGTGTGGCAGTGGGTGAATTGCCCTCGCCTCCGTGCTGGGAGCTGGGTTTTGCTGTGTGATAAGCCCTCCCGGGGCCTACACAGCTCAGGCGTCGGACAGAAGGCTCAGCCCGGTTTGGGCAGCAGCATACACACAGATATGAGTTTATTTACGTGGTGAATCGAGGCTGGAGGCTCTCCTCCTGCCTCACAACGCGGGGAGCAGCCCAAAAGGCGTGTGCTCCCCCCGGGGGGCTCACGGTGCTGCCCCCTCCGGCCTCAGGAGCCTCGGGGAAGGGCCTGAGGGCGCAGCAGGGCCCGGGGCAGCGCCGGGGAGGGAAGGAGGAGGAGGAGGAGGAGGAGGAGGAGGGCGGGCAGGCGGCGGGCGGCCGCGCTGTGGCGCTGCGGCGTCGCGGAGGCCCGGCCCGGTGCCGTCCGTCCCGGCCTGGCCCGTCCCGGCGGTGCGTGCGGGAGGAAGAGGAGGAGGAGAGGGACAGGAGGAGGAGGAGGCGGAGGAGGCCGAGGCTCTCGTTCTCCGCCGGGACAAAGGGCCGCGGGTGCGCAGGCAGGGCCCGGCCCGGCCTCCCCGCGGGCCTCCAGGGGCCGCCCCGCCGCTGCCCCGCCGCTGCCCGCCGCCCTTGGGCGCTTCCCCGGCGCCTCGGGGAGGGCGCAGCGGCCGCGGCCGGGCCCCAACGGCCGTGCCAAGCGCTCCTCCGCCGGCCTTTGTCCGCCCTCAGCGGGCAGCCCCTTCCCTCGGCCGGAGCCATGCGGGCCAGCGGCTGAGCCCCGGCCCCGGCCCGCGGGGCGAGCAGGAGGGAGGGAGGGCGGCCGCGGCTGCCGGGCCCGCCGCGATGGAGCCTCCGGCGCGGCCGAGCGGGGACATCCTGCGGCGGAACCCGCAGCAGGACTACGAGCTGATCCAGCGGGTGGGCAGCGGCACCTACGGAGACGTCTACAAGGTGAGAGGGGGGCCAGGGCCCTTTTCTGCTCTCCCCGGGATCCGCCGGGCTGGTGCTGGAGCCTCGGGGCCGTGAGGGCTGCAGGCGACACTTTTGCGCCTCCCTGCTACCGAAGGCAGAGGGTATTGGCTTGCCCTACCTGTTCTGAGAACCCTCGGTTAAAGCACCTGATTAAAAGGGTGCGAGTTTATCCCCGAGGTTAATAATAGCACGCGAAAGGCAGAAGCAGATTACGGCTCTTCAGAAGCTGGAGCTGGGCGAGAGCTCGCTGTGGGGTTGGCGCTGCGAGCCCGAGAGATGCTCTCGAAACTGCCCGTATCGTGTCTGAGGCAGTCGTAACCACAGCTGTGTGATACAGAAGGTGTAGGCATGGCACGTCCTTTTCTCAGGGAGATGCAAGCCCCTTCCGTAGGCATCAGGGATGCTCTCAGCAACTTCAGGAGTTGGGTTGCTTGTAAAGAAAGCGTTCACGATTTCGGCCTGTGAGATGGCAATCCGAATTGTTTGGCTTCGTGGGAAGGGTGGCTGTGCCGTTTTACATCGCACTGCTGCTGAGTGTGTTTTAAATAGACCTAGCACAGCCAAACGTACAGGAAAAGGTGCGTTGCTCTGCCACATGAAAGGCGCTGGTAATTGCCGCATGCAGGGGGAGGGCTCTTTGCTAATGTTCAAATTGAAGTTTTATAGCTGGATCTTGTTCCCACCGCCCCTTTGAAATGGTTGCTCATGGCCTCGGGGAGTTCTTTTTAACAGTTTTGAAGGTACTGAGTATTTACCTTTTTATTTTCCTAGAGCACTGTGCACAGATCAGTCAACTTCTCTGCTAGGGAACCTAGCCCTAAATACTCAAAAAGGACATTTCAGGTTTCCTAAATCTGAAACTCAGCACGCCTTCAGCTAGCGTGTTTGGGCACAGCACAGGGCAGCACGATGAGAAATGACGAGCTGTGTCGCAGAGAAGTGTTTTTGTGTCATCCCTTTGCTCTTGGTTGGGAAAAAAAAAAAGAAATATTCTGCTTTTCATTATCCTGCTAATTAGGGGAGAGCTGTGCTGACATGTCATACAGTTTCCGGTTCCGGAGCTGGTTGAATGCATGGCTCTGCTCTGTGCCATGTAAACATAGCCCTTTTTAAAAAAACATCACCCCCTCCTCCCAAACCCTCCTTTTTTTGGGTTGTGAAAAACGTGCCTTCTGCTCTGAACGGGTCCCAGGCGGGAATAAACCTTCTCATAGAGCAACCTGACAAGTTTAAATCAAAGCCTTTGCCAGAGTTATGTCCCTACAGCAAGTATAAAGTTAATGAGTTTAAAGTAGTTTAGGAGCCTGCATTTGTTTCTAGGTCACTGGTTTGCTCTTTGTTTTTATAAACCTCAGCAAACAGGGAGGAACTGTGTCAAGGGAGTACTGAATAGGGTGGCCCAGGCACTTATGGCAAATATGCAAAGCCAACTTATTTCTGCAAGTCATTGATGTGGTGTTAATTTTAAGAGTAACTAAGGTAAACCTTTTTTCTTGCAAGCAGTTACATATAAGCATTGTACTTTTAATTTTCTCTGTCCATGCTAAGTCTCTTCTTAGCGCAGATGGCACATCTTGTGCGTGCTGAGGGCTGTCAGTTGTGTTTATAAAATGCATTTCTTAGTCAATACCTGATCATTGTTCTGTTTCAGAGCTCAGGCAAGGCTTGCTAGAGAGCGCTCTGAAATTAAAATGGAATTTTCCTCTCACCTCTTCAAGTGGTTTCCCTGCTCCATCACCAATAATGAGTCACCAGTGTCTCCAGCACAGTTGTTTTTAGGATGTCTAAATGAGGCAGCCTTTCTGATTGTGGGAGATCTGCCTCTTTCTCAGTTGCTTTTTGGTGGCGGTGGTGGTTCATGCCTCAAATTCCTCTTGGGGCATTTGGTAGCTTTTGGAGTAATTAGTTCTTTTCTGGAAGTTGAAGGCGGGGGTTAAGCAAATATTTGTGTTCACTATTAGGTTACAGAAACTTATTTAAGGCCTTCCTAAAAATCTCCTGCCCACTTTGCTTTTCATAACTGCTATGGAAGCTTAAAACTAAAATGTGTTTTCTTAGTCTTTGTGCTTTTTTTCCCTCTGTTCCATGGCACACAATGGTTGATTGTAGGGTACTCATAAGTACTGGATTGTTGACCTTATTTTAATATTTTTTTTTCCCCAAACTGCATTTCAGGGTGGGAAAGAAGCCGTCCTTAAATAAACTATTTTCTTATCTGTGCACTGTGGGTGTAAGTAGGTCCAAGTTTGGGCCTACCAGTCTTGGAAGCACACTTTTCATTAAAACCCTAGCACGTTACTTGTTCCATTTGTGTTGGGAAAGCTTTTTTTCTTAATAGAGGATTTTACTCTTAAGCTGATTGTAATCCACTTGAATACGTTTTCTCCCAAAGCATTGTGTTAGGCACATCTTAAATTATTGGCTTCTGAAAGAGGTGGTAATGTAGCTGGGCGCTTACTGGAACTTAATATGACAACAGTTGGTTTTCTTTCCCCCAATTCCTGCCAAGTGGTTCGTGTCCCCAGCATCGTACCCATCAGCACTGCAGCAGTGAGGGCTACAAGAGAGAGGTTTCAGCTTGGCTTTCCTGGCAAGATTTCTGCTTGCCCGCTTCCGTCGCATACCCGTCTCAAAGCAGGAGTTTAAAAGTGGTGTAGGCTTGTTCGTGTTCCTGGTGCTGGTACTGAAACGGACCTCGTGTGTGTGGCGTTAATGCAGAAAGTCTCCAGCTGTCCAGTGACAGGACAGAAAGCTGAAACGAGTCCCTGAGAAACTGCAAGTAGAATTTAGCCTCCTGCGCTAAGTGGCCCGTCAGATCCCATCCCACGTAAACTCCCGTCTTGTGGTTAGATGCTTCCCAGATGTTCCCCGGGTCTTGATGGGGTTTCCTGGGTGCCAGCATGACCCGTCCGTGAACCAACCTGCAGCTTTTCAGTGGTGTTTTGTAGTCGGATTTGTGTGAGGCCAGTTTTGGTAACAAATTCACACGATCAGTTGTATAAGCACGTGTATCTGCAAGTCCATGATATTTTCTGGAAGTACTGGGACAGTGCAAGGCTGACCCGCTTTCTTTAGCTTGTAGGGGATTTGGTTGCATCAGAGCATCAAGTTGTTAGGTTATACATATTTGTAGATGTTGATGTCCTAAGGGACTTGGAAAACAAGCGTTGGATTAGGTCAGTAACTTCAGATTTACATCTTACTGGCATGGAGGGTTTTATTTGGCCATTTATTAATGACTTGGAATAGGTTTGGTGAAGAGATTTTGGAGAAGGAATACCCCGTGTTGTGGTGAGAGCTGTGGGGTCACCACAGCGTGCACATAAAAAGGAATTTCAAGTCTTCTGCTGCGTGTGAGTGCCTTCACCAGCAGTCTGCTGGGGAACAAAAGGCTCGCTACTGCCTCCTCTGTGTGCCCTTCTCTCCCAGCTAAGCGAGGCTTTGCTTTTTGTGGACTTTTAATGCAAGTGCCCCAAAGAGAGTTTTAACTAACCTTCAGCACTGAGGGAGGGGAACAAAAGGGTGGTTGATGCTCTTGTTTGGCAGCTGAGCTGAAAAATCATGTATTTGCTCAGCCCAGCACCCTCTGCAGGCTGCTTTTGAGTGATGAATAGCTAGATGTCTGTCCTCACTGAGAGGCGATGATAAAATACGATCTTGTGCAGCAATACTGAAGCTGTCTTGTCTTGTTTTGTTTTGTTGCTTTCCCAAGCAGGACTGTGAACAGTGCTGCAATAGCTTTCTGTAAAAGTAAGCACGGGGGAGACAAATGCACCAAATTAATAGCAGAAACTATCTGTAAACAAGAGACATTCTTAGTAAATATCACAGAAATGTAATCCCTTCTTAATTCATGTGCTCAGTCTCTCTCATTCTCTTGGGATGTTTTTTAATCTCCTGAACCAGTTAATGATGTTGGCTGAGAAGTACCCTGTGCAAGAAAAGACTGAGAGGTGGAATAGCATCAGCACAGCCAGAGGTGCTTTTGCTCAGTATTATTAAAAACAAACAAACAAAACCCCACAAAATCAAAAACACCACCATCAACATCAAAAAACAACTGATTATTTTAAAAGGTTGCCGTCAATTCAGACTTTCTTAAGTTCAGGTCGGGTTTTTGCCCTGTTTCTGTGGTCAGGACCTTACGCACGGGGCCCTGGAGTATGTATAACTTCTGTAGGAACAGCCTGCTGAGAACGGGTATTTGATATTCTTAATGTCGGTCTGGTTTCACGGAGCATGAGAACCTCCTGGTTAAAGCCAACAGATCAAAAATGGGGTATTAAGGCTTTGGGTTTTTATTCGTGCTCTGTATGAAAGTCTCTGCAGCTGCAGAGCGTCCCTGGTTCGGCGCTTCTTTTCCTGGTGCCTGCACGTCGCTTACACGTATCGATAACAGTAAGCATTTGTCACGTAGAGGGATTCCACTCCTCCTCCCCAGCTCAGAGCCGTCTGGTTGAGCAGCGTTTGCTGTAGCCATGCATGAACTCTGCATACTCCTGTTTTTCCCATATGAAGGGTGTTTGGAGTGGCATCGAACCAGCTGCTGTTGAGTTTCTTCCTGCTGCTGTGGATTTTCTCTTCTGGGAAATTGCGTGCTTTTCTTCTGGACGCAGTCGGTGAGATACATACTGCTGAGAACTAAGTTGCTCAGTGGCTTCATGACACCCACTTGTAGGATATTCAGGAGTTGGGGAGAAGCCCTTGTTTTTCTCTTTGTAATCTTTGATTTTTTTCTTATTAAGCATTTGGTCTTTATCGTGAAACATTCAAAGCTGTTTGGGTTTAAGTACTACCTCCTGTGTGCCTGTGGTTCCCATTAATGGCGTGTGAGGACCCAAACTCATTCCCTTGAGTGCTTAACAGAAGCGTTGCCTTTCAAAGCGAATGCTGAACACACAAGGTCTCGGTGCCAGAGTGCCCCATGTGAAATGTTTCTGGTCTGATGGCTCTCACCTCTGAATGCACCACGTGGCAACTTCCTGACCTCGTGGGAGCTCTGCTTTCTGGTGAGCCCTGCGGTTTGGCTGGGGCTCTTCAGAGGTTCTGCGGTGGGGAGTAGAGCACCTCTCCCTAGGAGCATTTCTCCCCATTTCTCATTTTGAAAAGCAGGCAGCATCCGAAATCTTCAAAACACGGTCTGATTTCTTTCCCATCTCGTTGTGAAGAGGTTTGTCCTCCCAGGCTGGGTACCAGAGGAGCCAAAGAAAGCGTGGCAGCAACTTTCAGTATGCTTCTGTCAGCTAGTACTGAGGCTGCATCCAGAAAGGCAACTGTGGTGCTGTTGGTGCCAGCAGTGTTTTCTTCAGCGAGGGCTGATGTAGGAGGCAATGTTAGGTGTGTCGACAGCACTTGTCTGCAAGGATTATATGCTTGCTTGGGTTCGGTGCATTGTCTGCCTTGCACTGATGCATCCCTTAAGTCGTGGAGGAGGGAGCTGAGAGCCTGTTCTGTCGAGTTTAATGTCCCGGTCTCCCCAGCCTTGTCTCTGATGTAGTCTTCAGTTCCCTTTTCTGCCTTCCACCCTGGAGCTCTGTTTCAACCGGAGATACCCATTCGGAGGAAGCACGTGGCGCAGTTGGCATATCCCCTGTGAATCGCCCCCAACAGCAGGGGAAATCTCTGAGAAGGAAGAACAGATCAAAGATCAGGACATTTGCATACCACTACCTGCTTCAGCTTCGTCTCCAGAAGATGCAGCGCTTACTTTCAGAGCCAGCTCATCTGGATAGCTTTGAGCGTGGCCAAGATTTGCAGCGTGAGGTGGCTGCGTGGTTCCAAACGGAGTGATACGCAGACCATCCGTGTCCGATGGAACGGCTCTTCCTGGAAGCATGGCCAGAACGGAGCTTGCCAGCTTATTTGGCTGACACCAGCAACTGTCCATCCGCCCTGCAGCTGGAAAAACAAACGCGCTTGCTACCTTTATTCGTGTTTGGCACCTCGCTTCTTGGCTGTGGCTGTGAATGAGGAGAGGAGGCAGCATTATAACCACAGGTGATTCCGCAGGAGAGCAGTGCAAAACGGGTAGGTCTCCTCATACAGAAAAAGTTGTTTGTCAGCTCAAGGCAACCCTGATGCCTCCTGTTTTAGATTACCGAGACTTTCTTACGCTTTGCCATTTTGTTAGGATTTCTGATAAAATATTTCTTCACGGATTTAATATTTCTTCAAAGATTTAGAACGCTTTACCCTCTCTCCAAATTTCTGAAGGCTTCCTACCAATAAGGACTCTCATCAAGGTTTGGTGGACCTTTGATTTGTGGTTTATGGCAACTCGTGAGGTTATGAGGGCGTTGCGGGATTCCAGTAGAGACGTAGGGAGAAGGGCAGAGTCTTTTTTGTTCAAGATTTGCATTTATTACCTATAAAAACAGATGTTACCTTGCTTTCAGTGAGGTAAATAAGGTAGACCTGATACTGACAGTAGTTGAGAAATAGCAAAAGCCAATTTATTTCATTAGGGCTTGTTCAAATCTCCTGGCAGAGCGTTTCTATGGAAGAGGTAGTGCAGAGAATCGTTTGCCTGAACTTCCCATTTGGCTTCGCCACGTAGAGTAGTCTTTCTGACAGGCTAACCAAGCCTGCCTAGTTATAGGGAAGGGGTCTGTGTACTATGTGCCACCACGTTTTTCTCCAAGCTGTGGTGTGTTAGACTGGAGAGTGGGTTTCCACAGCATGAATTGTACAGGCAGCATTGTATGACCTGCACCTCCCATCCCCTTTCCTTGTCTTGTTTATGGAATCTGTTCCAGAGTGGCTTGTCTGAAAGATGGGAATCGCTTCTGTTTATCAGAAAAGCAGAGCAGTTCCCCTGAGAGTGAAGCCTTACCCACATAACCAGCTCTAAAATATCAGTGTCTTCATCTGCCGGGTAGCATTTAAACCGTTGCCATCGTTTTGAGCCCCTGCTTTGCCTGTTCATATGCAGGCAGCTGGCCCACGGGAAACGTCTCTCACATGAAGCTCTGTGCTGTCAGGAGTTCCTCACTTAAGAAGGCTGGATAAGGTGCTCTTCCTTTCAAGATTATTTGAGGGAAAATCTCAGCATTTGGTACAGAGGGGTTCCGTTCTGTGCTTCAGCTTGTTGCAGGCCTTTACCCAAGGGTTCGAGTAACTCATTTTACCCAGCACGGTGGATAGAGTCTGCACGGGCTCCGTTTGCCCCTCGAAGAGCCGAAGCTCATCCTTCCCCGTGGCGGATGGAAAGCACCGTGCTGCGCTGTGCCTCGACTGCATCCCTGGGGCCCTCTCAACCGCTCTGGGTGAAAAGAGCGCACAGGAGGTGAGCAAGGAACTGCTTCCTGGCTTCTTCTTCTAGTCGGGACTGCAGGTCAGAGGCAAGTCTGTTTCATGGGTGCTGTTTCCATCCTGCCCCTGTCAAGGCAAAGGGATTAAGATGGGACTGGTCTATGCAGAAACTTTAGGAAGGTGGGAGTGGGGGTGCTAGGGAAAAGGCTAACATCTTATCTCTGATTCAGTGACCGCTAACACAGCTGTCAGACACAGCACGGCATGTTCCTCTCTGCTCTGTCAAGAGGTAGTTGAATTACGGGGCTAGCACATTTAGCATCGCAGAGCTCTTGAAATTGCACGCTTCAGAGACTGGAGAACACTACGAAATGGTTTGAGCAAATGCCTCTCACTACATCACGAGCAGGCCGTAAAAAATCTGAAGCTTATTGCAGCAGAGGGAGAACAGGAAGTGTCAAGACTTTTGTTCCAAAGTCTTAGCCTCTTCCAGCACTTTTCCCTAGTCTCTTATCCCGTGTGTTGGTGTATGTGTTTCTGCTGACTTCTCTGCTCCTGAAGATAGTAAAAAGATTGTGCAGGATGCAGTCACGGGTATCCCAGGGGGCTCTGAGCTGACATACAGTGCTGGTAGCCAGAACTGCTGCTTTTACTGAACTGGTCCGTGAAAGCAGCACCTTTAATGCCATATTTGATATTTTAGCATGTTGGAATTTTCTCCCAAGTCTATTTTTATATCTTCCACATGAGTGTAATGTATAGAAAGTTCATGATTTCACAGAGGTACGGAAGATTTGGCTAGACATGTTCAGAAAGCTGACTGAAACATATTTTCAGGTTCATGTAAACCGCTGGATTTGTAGCCTGTTGAAATGTGAAAATTGAGATATTCCAGAAAGGCAGGTGCTGTTTCTCCTCACAAAGCAAGAGATCTTTGCAGGGGTCTGCTGGTAAGTAACCCTTATTGAGCTTTCTTTGAATAACTACCTGTGCAGCATTAAGGGCATCATTTATTCTTCATAAGTAGAAATACAGAAATCTGGGTTTAGGTATAAGCCATTCATGTTCAATTTTATTCTGGTTATATATGCTAAAGAGATCATTAGAAAGGGACCTTGCTGTCAAACAGCAGCCTTTGAACAGTAGTAGCCACAATTTAAGTTTGCGTGGAGCAGATGAACTTACTTTGTTTGGATGCTTTGTCAGTGCACCATACTAATGCCCTACTTAGAGAAGAAGATGGAGTTCTATTTTTGGTGTTTCTCAGTAACCTACTTTGCCAGGATGCTGCCAAAGGAACCCAGTACACGAGAAATGGTACACTGTATAGTTTGCCTTCAGAGTTATTAGTAAGAAGGAACAGCAAAGGCTGAGAGATGATAAGGCCAGATATTAAATTTAATTTGATGGTCTACTCCAAGAAGTTATATTTTTGTTCTGTTTTCCGCTGTGCAAATGGCTGTTTGCTGACCATTGTTGAAGCAATAGTCAATGGTGGTACAGTGGTCTTAACTCACTGTTTAATATACAGATGTGCAAGATAATAGATTAATTATAATCATTGGATAATCTCCCAGAGATGTCTGAGACATTGCCATTAATCTTAATGGAAGATAAGCGGTAAAGTCTCTTGCAGAGGCATGGGAATGTAAATGCGGTAAGTAGAAAGAATAAAGGTGGGGCTATGCTGTCCTGTATGGATGTATTTTGTCTCGATAAAACTTAAAGTATTAGCATTTGAGCGGAACAGGAAGCAATGTCTGTCTGATGAGTGTTCGTTGCTCTGCAGTGACTAACAGCTTGAGGTATTCGTGTTGTATTTACCAAGGGTTTGAAAATGGCAGGAGCTGAAATTTTTCCTTTGAGTTTGGTCTATGGTGGGGTAGGGGAGAATATTTGATGTGTCACTTGCAGGTATTCACAGTCGTGTGGGCTCTCGGGGATTATTAGTTAAAGTATGATGATGGATTCTCTTAAACTTCCGAGATGCAAAAACGTTTTTCAAAGAAAAAGGTGAAAGAAGTGCTGCCATTTTAAATGCCCTCTACCTTCAGAGGACAATTTCCACTGCAGGGGAGAGGTAATGGCAGATGCGTGTAGGGAGGCAGTTGGGCATCTGTATCGGTAGCAGTAGTAGCTCACGAGGGATGAGGGTTTCTGGGCTGTGCTGAGTGTGTCTGTATATCCAAACTATCTACACCAGCATGAAGTTCAGGAGTTCTGTGGGCCAGCGTTTGGGCAGGATAAGCAGTTTCTGATAGTGCTGTTTCTTCTTGTGTCAGGCACATCTGCATTAAAATTAAAAGCACTGTTTGAGTTCTGGTAGTCTACTGGGGTAACTGTGAAGAGGCATAAGTAACGGTGAGAAAAATTGTGTAGTGCTGTTGATTAACATAATGCCTTTAAAACTTTGCCAAACTGTTGCTGTCTAGAGAGCTGTTTTTTTAATTTGGCTCCCGGTACTGAACTGGGAAGGAAGGGAGTTAGGAGAACGGTTAGGGAGTTCTAAGGAGAATGTTTTATGATTTGCCATCCTAGAATTGTAGAATGGTTTAGGTTGGAAAAGACCTTCAGGATCACCAAATCCAATGATCAACCTGACCTCCTGAGTCCCACCACTAAGCCCTGTCCCTCAGCGCCACGTCCACGTGTCTCTTAAATACCTCCGGGCTGGGGACCCCACCACCAGCCTGTTCCAATGCCTGACCATCATTTCCATGAAGAAATTCTTCCTGATAGCCAACGTAAGCCTCCCCTGGAACAACTTGGGACCGTTTCCTCGTGTTCTGTTACTTTTCAGCTGAGAAAAGAGACTGGCACCCCCCTCGCTGCAGCCTGGAGGCCTCCCCTCAGCGAGGCCTCCCCTCAGCCTCCTCCTCTCCAGACCGAGCAGCCCCAGCGCCCTCAGCCGCCCCTCACAACTCGTCTTCCAGTCCCTTCACCAGCTTCCTTGCTCTTCTCTGCACATGCTCAAGCAAATGCATGGCCTTGTAAAGAGGAGCCCAAAACTGAGCACAGCATTCGTGGTGCGCCCTGACCAGTGCCACGTACAGGGGCCTGGCTGGCCACACAGTACAGGCCGACAAGCCCAACCAATTGCCTTTTTTAGGGTACAGGAACATAAATTTTGCCTTTTTCTCATTCTGTGGGTGTTGACATTTGTCTCAATCCTAGACTGGAATGTCTTGAGTACAGACGGGCTGTGTTGGCTTGGGCAGCAAAGGTAGCTGCTGTAGGGACGGCGTTTGTGAGGAGGAGGAGGAGGAGGAGAACCAGCAGGCTTTGGCTTCTCTCCATGAAACTATGAAGTGATGGACTTCAGAGAGAGATGAAGCAGTTGCTGCCTCTATTTCTGGGAGCCTTGGTGCTTCAGGCAGCCTGTGGGAAATGCTGCGCGCCAGCTAGGGTGGATGTGCGTGGTGTGCTGTAGGAAAGGTGTGGTGCTGGGCTGTGTCCTCGTCGACTTTGTCCTTCCCCGGGATGCAGTCTCACTGGGCCTCAAGTTCAACTTGACGTGGTGGTTGTGGCCCTCCTACTCTCTCACGGTTTCTGATTTCATTACTTCATCTCTGTATATCATTTTATTTGGCTAAGGGCAGCTTTCCAAAGCTTGAAGTGGAATTTGCATGTGATCCCTGTTTGGTTGCCCTTTGATTACGTGAGTTTAGTCTCCTGTGGATTTATGCAGAGAAGGGCAAGAATGATATCTTAAGCTTCCTGCAGGTGGAATATACTTGCAGGATATATCATGTCTTCAAGACACCTTATAGCAAGTGTAACATTACATGTGACAACTTTGGCTTTTCTATTTAAGGATGTGGCTGTAATCTGTTTTAATTTACAGGGCTGCTTTTGCATTTGTTTTTTGCATTTTGGCTGCTGTCTTATGTAAGAAAAAAAAAACCATCCCACAGCTTAGTGTTTTATTTCATGAAGATCTTGTGGCTTGTTCCTTTCAATTAGGCAGGTGTGCAGATCATCAAGCCTCCATCACGGTGGTTCTTAGCACAGCAAAGATGCTGAGGACAGCCTGCACGTGGCAGCTGAACTACTCCTGCCAGCTACTACGACTGACTTGCTATCACATTTTCTTCCAGCTTTCTTGAACACAATCCTTGTCCATGCAAAATCCGCACAGCTGCAGAAGGGAGAGGATTACAAGTATTGGGGGTGGGAATTGCGGGTGTTTGCAGAACCGGGGAGCAGACTGTTGGGCTAGCCTGGGATGGAGGGGCATTGCCTTCACAGCCTCGAGGGCCCACCGAGGGTCAAGCAGTTAACGACATCTAGAAACAGAGAGGAATAAGGCAAAATGGAAAATGTTTTCAACTATATTAAAATTGGGGGGAAAAAAATCTTTAAAAATTTAGTTAAATCATAAGGCCCAATTTACTGTAATATTATAATTTCTGTAGTGTGTATGCTACTCAAGCAGCAGGTCTTCCATCCATGTTGTAAAGAAAGTTGAACAAATGAACTGGGGAAGTCACTGGCCAAGTGACTTGAAACCAGGCTACTGAAGTGAAACTGGTGTTTGTCAACTGTAGCTTAACTGTAGAAAAGCACTTGTCTCTTTTTTTCCAAGTTATATCGTTAAATGAGTGGGATGAGCCAAAATTTAGAAAACTATTTAAAAATTGAAAAAACAAAAACCTGAAAAACTTCATTCTGACTAAAGTGTGGTGTCAGGGGATAAGATAGCACATCTTTCAGGATTTTACAGCTGCCATTTCATTACAGATGACATCCTCTCTGCACTTGGTGTAAGTGCAAGATGCATTTTATACTTAACCTTCCTTATGTATCTAGCACACTTAAAAGTTATAATTTTCCTCATTAAAAACTTACCAGAAGTTACTAAGCTTATTTTCCAGACTGATATTAAATTGCCTACAGAAGTAGAAATGTTACTGATCACTATTTCGTCATGGTAAGACATAAAATTAAGATTGTAAATAAATGTTGCGTTACATTCTAGTAGAAACAGCTGAGCAGTGGTGCCATCCCAGCGATCTGAAAGAGGCAGGCACACTGTGATGTGTATACACAGGTACACAAGCAAAATTGAGAGGCAATTGCTCTGTTTTAACCAAGCCAAAGCCTTTCTCCATTCTCACCCCAAGATGACAATTGATACAGTACAGGTGCAAAACAGAACTTAAACTTAGGACAAAAGTATCTCCCTACTCCTATTTTTAACTATTTTTCTTTTATCTTCTTTGATTTACACAGCAGCTTTTTTATTCATTCTTTCCAATCTGGTTGCTGTTTTATTTAACAACAACAACACAGACCAAAACACCCAAATCTGTTTTCTTCATGAAGACAACTTTATGGCTTGTTCCTTTTATTTTGGTAACTGTTAGTATATCTGAGGAATTGAAATTTAAGGAGGCAGTCACTGAATAATGATGTTGGAGTTAGATTTCTCTATTTAAATGCACGTTTTTCACCTGCACCTCTCTGCATTCTATCAGATAAATTGCAAAAGAGATGTGTGCCCTTGGCTTGGAAGGCTTCGTGTGTGCCTGTGTGTGACATAAAAGCCCGAGGGGTTTGCCCAAACACTCTGTAGTTAAAAAGAACTTGCACACACTCAGTCTCAGCACGAAATGCCGCAATTCTAGGCAAAATAGCTTTAATTAAAAACAACAACAGAAGTGTACACTTGGATATTTCATTCTGACTAATCTGAAAGGACATCCAGAAGCGTGTCTGTTATTGTAGGAAGTTGCATGCATTGGTGCTGGTATGAGAGTCGCAGTCTGCGACTTGCAATTTCTTCTTAAAAATACCAGCGGCGGTTCCGTTCTGCCCTCCTGAAGGGACAGACGCTGCTTGTTGTGGGTTAACTCGTGCTTACAAAGCAAGAAAGTAAAATACTTCTTTTTTCTGTAGTACCAAAACAGAAGATGACGGTCTTTAATTCTTTAATGAAACAGAAGTGGCTTAAGACTTGCCTTTTCCTTCAAAAACAGGGTTTCTTCCCAGTCTAGAAAGCCAGACGGGATTTTTTGTCGTGAACAGTCTACGGTTAGGCTCCAAAGCACTAGATTTCCTGCATGACTATGACGTGTCGCCCAGTGGTTCTGTCCTTGTTGCGTGCAAACTATCAGAAATTCTTCATAACTTCCCTGAAATATAAAATGTTGGTGTCCATCATGTGAGTTCCTAATGTCTAAGGTTCGTAGGGTTAAGGGTTCTGCCTTGACCTGGAAGGGAAGTTAAGAGATTGACTGCGGCGGCGGTTCAACATGCTCATTTCTCTCTGCAGTGAAAAGAAGAGAAACAGATACTCTTCTTCACGTATTTTGGTTGACAAATCTCTTAGTTCTTTCATCTCTAAGGAATAAATAAATTCCCTTGCAGCTGATAAAATGTGCAGTCTTTTAATGTTACTTGAATTTGCAATCCATAATACCGTGGGGGATTTTTTTTCCTGTGTCTTGATGTGTGCATTCAACGTAGGAATAGAATTGATTAAATTTATTCTTTTTATTTTCTGGTGAATAAACTCTTTTAAAATCCAAATTGGTGTGTAGATGAATAATATGTCTGAAGGTATCTATTTATTTATTTATTTACGTTTCCCCCTATTTTACACCCTGACCAGTAAAGCTGTTAGGCACGGGCTCAGTTTTCAGTATATTAGCAGCTTCGTGGGCTTTCTTTGATTAGTGTCATCTTATGCTATGTTCACAAATAGTATCCGGTGCCACAATATATGAACTTTTCAAAACAGTCTTATTCACATAGCTGTAACTTGAAGAAGTTCTTTTGTTTTGTCTTTTTGCCAATGGTCTGCTCCAACTGAGTCAAAATCTGGCCTTTTTTTTTTCCCCTCATGTGGTATTTGTTTGTATCTTTCGTGCTGCATTAGTTGCTAAATAGTACTTTTGTGGTCAAGGTCTATTTCTAGCTTCAGCTTTTCAATTTTTGGAGGGTCATGCCAAATATTTTGCAAATTATGGTCTGCCAAAAAAATTTCATAGGAGAATAACCAACTTGGATGCATATAGCTGCTTTTTTTGTTACTTTGTCCCCTAAATAAATACTGTTAAGATGCTCGCTGATCTTAGCTTTGTTACTATTGTTTTCCATAGTGCCATAGGTCTTTGTCCTTCAGCAGTTATTGCCAGGAATGAGAATTAAACGTTTCAGTGTCCGCTGAGATCTGTAGCAGAACGGTAAGGGCACGTTGCTTATACAAATCCCGAGTCTGTTTTCTGTGCCGGAATAAAAGGAGTTGGCCTCCCATCCTTAATGAGCTTCTAATCCCTTATTGCTTGAGTTAATTGGCCTTGAGTAAGAAAGTGTATGAAGTCTGTGAGTGAAAGGTAGGTTCCCCTCCTACCAATTTTCTCTGCTAGAGATACGCTATCTAGACTTCACCAACTGCCAGCAAAAGTAAATAGGTTTGAGCTTTATTTGCATTACAGCTGTGCTTGGGAGTGCCAGTCACTGATCCTGCTGCTCTGGGTTTGAGGTTTGAATGTGGAATTTATTTAAACCCTGTTACTTTTGTGTATTCTGGCTTTTGCCCCTTCAGAGAGGGAAAATGTGAGCACTGTAAATGTGGAAGTAGGCAGTGACGGCTGCGAAGCGTCAGCTCCTGCTTTGTTCTTGCATGCGGTGCTCACCTGAGGAACGAGGGGTATCGTGTCTATCTGCAGAGCACCCTGAAAAACTAGTATTTGTGGTTGGAGAACAGCATGCTGCTCCGGCATCCGCAGTGGTGGCTCTCGGTGGTGCTGCTGCAGTGTAAGGAAAGAAAAGGAAAGTTAGCACGTGAATCTTTATTTCTGGTTGATTCTGAAAAGCACCATGGTGTTGGTTGTAAGAGGCGACTCTCTTTCAGTGTGTTGAATCTGTAAAGTCTCTGTTACAGAAATGGCTTCTGAAAGCCTCTGTGCCTTTTCCCTATAAAAGAGCCTGGTACTGCTCTCTATCTTAGAAACCCAGCTGGAAAACTGCGGAGTGAACAATTGCCTTTTGGCTCTTTCTGCCTCCTAAAAGAGAAAGAGCCCTGAAAATTAGAAATTGCTGCTAGGTATCTTCTTCTAGCAGCTCGGATTAGATTGGCATCTGCTTGACACGTGAGCTCCTTGGCACACCTTAAAAGACAAATGGAGGGTAGGAGGGACTCCGAACAGTTGTTTCTGCCCGGCACAGATCCAAACCCATTCAGTAAGATTTGCATTAGGATTTTGTAGAATCATCCCACTCTTACTTTTTGTATTTTTTCCTTAAAGCTGTTCTATTTTGTTCCTTCTTCTAAGATTTTGATCCTTTCATCGAGCTTCCCACATGAAGGAGAGAAATACCTGTTCAGCGTCTGTTCCAGAGATGCTCCCAGTGCCAAGCAGGAGGGCCTTTACTCAGTCCACTACTCTGTTTAGGTTTTCTCAGGATGGTCATGTAGGGAATTTGGGGTTGATTTTGTTTATTTTGTTTTAAATTTTCAAAACCGCATAAATAAATAACCACACACACATTTCTCCAGTAGTTGCACCTGTGTGGGTTTGGTACGTGCACCCAGGAATGCAGGAAGAAATATGTGGGTCCGATGCCACTTCTGCAGAGGTCTCCTGAGGATGCCTGCAGCCCGTGATGGCTGCCACTGGGACAGGAGCTAGGATGCTCGTAACTCAGTCTAAAACTGGAAAGAAAACTGGAAAGCTGTGGTGGGATCTACTGGTTTTGGCTGGGGACCAGGCAGAAGAGCTCTGCGGTCGGTCCATGGCCCGAAGAGGTGACTCTTTCACTTTTCACCATCCTGACACCGAGGTCTGGTTTTGTACTGGCAGAAGGGCGGCCGTTTATTTTCTTTGCAAGGTGCTGCTCAGGTGAGCAGCTCAGGAGACTGTGTTCAGCAGTGAGCTGTCAGAGCTGGTCGTTGTACTGGCTTGGGTTAACCTTTAGCTGGAAATTTTCAAAGATTTTTTTTTTTTTTTTTTTTAGAGCTTTTGAAGAGTTTGATTTCTTCTGCAAAAGTGCTCTCCTAAGGTGGGGCACCGCAAAGGTCCCGGTATCCTTTTGTGAAAGACAAAAATTCTAAACTCAAACAATGGAGATGAACTCTTGTTGCTTTTAAGCTGGGTTTTGTGAGAAGTTTTGGGGTTACGCATTGACTTTTTTATGAATATCCAGCTCTGCAGTCCGGGTGTTAAACTGAGCTGGCAAAGAGGTGGTGTTTCAGGAGCACAAGCTCCTCCTTCCCGTTCGCTAATGGTATGTCTGCTTTGCCTTCCCGATTGTCTTCCGGCTTGCTACCACGGCTCTGTTTGCAAAGCATTTTTACAGCTGACAGGCTGGTTACGTAAACCACAGGAGTAAGCAAAATTGTAATAGATAGTCATGGTAAACACTAGGAACAGTTGTTTGAACTTGCGCGTCAGGACATAATTCGGATTCTGTTAGAGGCCAGCAGGTTGCCCTCCACCGAGACCTAATTCTTTTCTAACGTGTCTTTTGCTGCTTACTTGAGAGAGAAATGACAAACTGGACAGGTCAGAAACGTAACCTAAATTGCCCTCTGCTTGCTGATTTCGTATGGCTGTTTATTGGTGTGTTCACTAAAAAAAACCAAACACGGGATGAACCCCCCACTGACCATCCTGCTGGAGGTAGCGGGGCTCTGAGGACTGGCTGCAGGTCTGCCTGTTGGGGCTGCAGCACGGTGCAGGGCCTCGGGACTTCCTGATCCTTGATGGTTTCTTCTGGCGTGCCGGGAACAGCGGTGAGGAACCGTGGGCCTGATCCTGAGAAGGAAGGGCCACCTTTGCGGAAGGTGCAACCGGTTTGAGCACAGCGCAAAAAGACTGAAATGGGGTCACGTACAAGAATGTGGCATGTTTATGGGAGCGCTTGTATTACGCAGGAGAGGAATACTACAAGTGGTAGTACAACTCAGATCATTAAGTAGGAAAGAAGCTCACGGCTGAGGTGCTGCTGAAGGGGCTGGTGGTGGTGCCACGTTGTGGCAGCGGCTCACACCAGAGGTGGGCTGGTTGTGGTGGCAGCTTCAAGATGCCATCTTCTGTTCCAAGGTCTCTGCCCTTGCCTTCTGGTACCTGTATGTAGTAGTTTTGGTTTAGTCCACTATCTCATTCTTTTTATTCTCCGCAGTATTTTGGGTTCTCTTTCCATGACAGCTAAGAGACTTATTGTGTGTCCTGCGTATCAGGAAGGATGCTGTTCTTGTGAATTTAGAGCAGCCCAGGTGAGAGATTTCTTTGGGTCACCTTAGTTGGCTGAGAGTGGTGGTGGATGGGAATTCAGAGCCGTAGGTAGGTGGATTCAGGGTTTGGTGATGCTGTGAGATACAGGCAGAACGATACAGCGTGATGGGAATTTCAAAACAGGGCAGAGCAGCTTAAGATTTATAAGTGTCAGAGGCCAGAAGCTAGAAAGCAGATGAGAAATTTCCATTTCGGTGTCTGGGCAGGAGGTTAGGGGACCTTTTGGAGGTACATGCAGTAACTGAGAAGAAGCAGGCAGCACGTGACAAACGCTGTGGTCGCTGATGAGTGAAGCTTGGCAAGGAATGAATAAGATGGGGATGTGTGGGAGGGTTGCCACAGGGGCTGCAATTGTGATTTGATTAAACGAAGACTCCGTTGAACAAATGGATCTTCTGGAGAACTGGATGGTTGATCCAAGGCTGGAGATCAGACCAGGGCATAGGAGTAAGGAGGTGGTTTCACCATGGAAATTGAAAATACTGATCTGGAGGTTGTGATATTGGTGTCTGAATGTTCTCCTTCTCTTCCTCAGTGTGGAAGGAGAAAATGGTCGGACAAGGAAACAGCACATAAACTTGCACTTCAGATGTGTGCAAGTGCAACAACTCTTCTGTCCATTTCCACTCAGCTGAGTACTGTGGACCCCTCTTGCCTGGGATCATCCTGTGTGCACTCTTAAATAAAGTTGCGGTGTGTAACTGGTTCTGAAACCAGTTTTCTCTGTTATTTCTGGTCATTAGCTATAAAAAGTGTCCTACCCAAATGTGTTTTCTTGTGTGCATTCTTTGGGGATGCAGAGGGAAGCATCACACGTACGGTTTGCCAGTGGTATCGTGTTGGGTCCCACTGTCCCATGGCAGCTTTTTGATGTCATTCTGAGAAGTAAGGTAAGTCTCGGTGGGAAAACTTGATGATTTTTTTTGTGGGTAATATCATAAACCTCTCCCAACTGCCCCAAACCCCAGATGTACTGATTCTGGACCTCTGATCTTTGAGTTTGGCATTGGGGCACACAGCTCGTGCTGTGCCTTGTTGGGACAAGGTGGGTTTCTCTTGGATCGACAGCACAGGCTCTGTCTGCAGCTCCTGATCCTGCAGCTCCCGGTCCTGATGCTGGGAGGGTGCAGCAGGAAGGTGACACCACTGCTCGTCAGTTCTTAACCACTTGCTGAAGCATCTGCAGTTTGGGATGGGCACGTGGATTTAGAGGAACCTTTGGTCTCTGGTGCAGCTGTGTGTATGCTTGAGCAAATCTGTGGTTTGTGTTGGCAGA
The DNA here is from genome assembly GCF_009769625.2 of Cygnus olor. Taxonomy (NCBI): domain Eukaryota; kingdom Metazoa; phylum Chordata; class Aves; order Anseriformes; family Anatidae; genus Cygnus; species Cygnus olor. The sequence continues at coordinate 2,903,215 of NC_049173.1, read as the reverse complement.
TGCTGACATATACTGAGAAAAAAAGTTAACGCTTATTGTGTTTTAACATTAAGCTGGTAGCATTAATCCTATTTCTAGGTCACTACGTTTCTGTAATGAGACATTTGAAAAAAGGTTTCATTTTATTTTGATCGCAGACTCTGTGTTGTTCTGTAGGATTAGTGTTTAGCTAGTAAAATATTGTGGAAGAGCTGTGCTCACTGGGATGCTGTCATTCATCCCGTGTGGGATAGCTGAAGAGGAGGTGGCCAAAAGACCACCTAGCCCTTCTTTCTTGGTAAATATATGCTGTATAGGACGTAGAGAACAATAAGGTTAATTCTGTGGCTCACCTCATTCAAATATACCCTTGCTCTGGTCCTATTCTTGTGTAGATCAAGGTTTCTGTTGAAGCTTTGCAATTGTTCTGCCAAAATCCTGTCATTTTAATTTTCATTCTAAGTAACATAGAGCATAATTTTCTGTTCTGAGTTCACAGTATCTGTGTTCACAATATCTATGCCATCTCTGCGTGATGAATGCAGATGCATGATAACTTGCCATATCAGTAATAGATCAAGAGATATTAAACAGCAGGTACTGAAGTAAGATATTTGTTAATTGGCAGGACGTGATTACTTGGCATGCAGATATTGTGAAACAATATCTGGTCCCTGGTTTAAACTACTTTTAAATTAAGACTTGAAATGCAGAGGAAATTTCAGGGGAGCAGAAAGAGGCAGATATTTTGCTGTTAGGTTTTAAAAACATAAATAGGATGACTAGGAAAAGTACAAGTTTTTGGCTTGACATCCTTTTTTTTCCCAGTGAAGAAGTATATCAATAATACAAAAGGAAAGGTCATTAACTAATTCACAAGAGGGAAATGGGAAGAAGTTAGGTTTGTCAGATATCACTTGTAGTAAAATTTCACGTTTGGTTCACAAAGAGAGCGGTGTCAATGGGGCGATTCCTGTCCGTGACTTCCTCAGCACTGCACAGCCCTTTTATAAAAGTAGAGTAATGCGGGCTGCAGTGACCCATAGGAAATAAGTTGAGGATTTCTTTAACAAATGTGTCTTAAAATGATTTCAGGAATCCTTATTTGGCAGCTTTCTTATTTAGCTGTACGCCACGGGGAACCAGTTTTTAGCCTTCACCATCTTACATTTTTCATGATATGCAAGATACGAGTGATTCATTATTGATGAAGTTTTCAGCTGACAGAAAGGTATGGAAGAGAAAGCTTTAAAAAACAGGAGGTGACAGCAGAGAGAAACGGAGGTACCTGTGTAAAGCGGGTGCAATCGAAGGTGAAATAACAACCGTCAGTCATGCTTACGGCAGGTGGCTGTCTGCTGGGAAAAGCCACTTTGGGTAATTTGCTGCATGCTTGCGACATGGCTGTCTAGACAGAATGCCTAATACCGTTCCTGCACCTGTGAGCATCCAAACAAGGACATCACAATGTGCCCTTGCTGCTAAGAAGACGAATGGTGTCTCGGCTGCCTGAGGTGAAATACCGCCAGCAGGTCAGGAGAGCCGATCCTTGCCCCGTGCCCAGCACTGAGGAGGCCGCACCTGGAGGGCTGGGTCCGGTTCTGTGACTGGATCGGGTTGCCCAGGGGGGTGGTGGTGTCACCGTCCCAGGGGGTGTTCAAGGAAAGGTTGGACGTGGTGCTTGGGGACGTGATTTAGTGGTGACATTGGTGGTAGGGGGATGGTTGGACCAGATGATCTTGGAGGTCTCTTCCAACCTTTGTGATTCTGTGGTAAACCTGATGTGTTCAGTTCATGAATACCAACCTGGTGACGAGCTTTCCATTCCGGCAAAGTCTGATGGCTGAAAACCGAAACAGACTGTGTTCAGGCTGTAGGTCATGTGCAAGCACTCGGTGGCAGTACCGGCGGCAGCAGGACAGGGTTTGGTGAAGCTGCGAGGCCTGTGCCGGGCGCGAGCTGACAGCCAGCAACTGCAGCGGCCTCTGGCCTGAGCCATCGGGGCCCAGCCAAGCAGCCTGCGTACGAGAGACCTTTGGCAGACCCCATCTGTTCTTTCAGGCTTCAGCATAACAGTAGCAGTGACAATTACTGCTTGTGTGGAAGAGGAACATAGGGAAGGAATGCAATCTTCCCCGTGTTTCTGAGATGAAGGTGATCGCTACACAGTGCAGTCCCCTTTATCTGAACAGCTTGGCTGCTCAGCAAGCTTGCTTGTGGATAGAGGGATGGGTAGTTGATGTTCCTTGACTTTAGTGAGTGAGTGTGTTCTTGGTCTCTTACGGGACCCTCTGTTTTTTACTGATAGTTTGGTGTAACAGTACCCAAGAAGCCCTAATCCTCTGTCCATGCTTGGTTGTGTGCTCCTCCTGGATGTTGAGGGATGCAAATGCTGTGGTCTTCAAAGCATCTCTGGTAGGAAGGTACTTTACGAAGTGGTAAAGATTTTCTTTGTGGTTAGCAGATACCTGTTCCTCTGTTCAGTGATTTGCTTGAGTCGTTCCGTCCTGTTGCGGTTGTTCAGGTTCTCTCTGTCTTCAGCTGAGTCATATTTTCCTGTGTCCTTAGCATACATTTCAACAGCCACCACTTGCCTGAGCACTACAGGACTTCAGATGGGCCAATTATTTTTTTTTTTTTTTCCTGGCAGTTGGAAAGCCATTCCTGATTTGGAAGCTTGACTAAGTGTTGACAAAAGTGAGAGATTCATCTTCCAAGTTCTTGCTCTACCTGTTGTCAAATGAAGACTTTTTCTTGTCCATAAGCAAGAAAAGAGGGTTCTGTTCTGTAGTGGATTTCTCCAGCTCAACCCACAGGGGCAAATTTGCTTTGCATCCTCATCCCACTTACCTAAATCAGTTTCACCTCACCCAGTTTTTCCAAAAATTTTCTACAGTCTAGCTTTTAACCAGATTTTATATGCAGCAGACTCTGCATGTTTGTTGTGGTAAGAAGAAAAGAGTTGGGTGTAGACTCCTGTAGCTTTCGGATGCTCAGCAAAAAGGGAATGGCACAGTCCCTAACTGGATTAGGTTGTGTGTCAAAAACAGTGTAGCTTAGCTCTGGTGACGGTGCCCAAGTGATTTAGAGCTCATTTTACCAGAGTTAACACTGTTAGTGAAAGCCCCTCTTAAAACTTTCCATATCTGAGGTTCCTGTAGCATTTTCCTCCAGCACTGAATTCTCGGGGTGAAGTTTACAGAAGTGCTCTCTGCAGGTGTAGTGCGAAGTTTTAACTGGAGCTCTGTACCCCTTCATCTAGAGGGTCGTGGGGACCACTCACTCTCAGGGTACACTGGAAGAGTGTAAGGGTCAGGTTGTTCCCAGGGAACTGAGACTCATCCGTGTTGCATCTGCAGTGCTGCTCTCTTGCTACCCATCAGTTCCACTTTCAGAGTGCGCGGAGGTTTCGCACCACGAGGTGGGTGGTTGAGTAGTGCATGCTCTGGCAACTCCTGTTGCAGCACAGCTCTTTTGTACCACCCCAGTCAGCACGGGCAAGGCACTTCTCAGACTCAACAACCCTTAAAAATGATGTTTTAGAGGCATGAACTCTCATTTGTTGACAAGTACCTGGTTGTTTTTTTTTAAAGCTCTGGAAAGAGCTGCCAGTAACTCTTCAGAACTCAACGAGGTTGTTGCTGTGCTAATACTAAGACCAGATAATCCTCACCCAGGTCGCTCTCAGCTAATTGCATTGTGCCATATTTGTAGCACGTTACATCATAGCATATCTTTTCATACCTTGTAAGACTGCATGAGAAACCTTTGCAGTATAATTGAATGTGTCTTAACTCTCTTATTGCAGGCTAGAAATCTTCATACCGGAGAACTGGCTGCTGTAAAAATAATCAAGTTAGAGCCTGGTAAGTTTTGCATTCTTTTGTGTATTTTTGTTGCATTTTCAGTTTTCTCACATGTTTATTTTTTCATAGCTGCAAAGCTCCAGACAAAAGAAGTGTTTTTTTGCTGTTTCAGTGGTTAGATGACAGGAAGCTCTGCAGGATGTGTTATTACTCTTGGTTATGTCCTGCTCACTATTTCCTTGTTCGTTCTTATCTGCCTTATCATTGTTTCATAAAAAGTTGCAGTTACAATGTGTTGTTAGTACAAAGAGAAGATTTAGGACAGATGGTAGATAGTGAGCTCTGAAAGAATAGGGAGCTGGGAGGCTGTGTGAATCAGAAGGGGAAAGAGACCAAGCAATGACGCTAATGCTCACCAAAGGTGCATTGGGAAAAAACAATGCCTTCTGCTTTGTAATGTGTTGTCTTTTTTCTCACCTGTACTGTGAGGATGGCTATCCTCATACCTTTTCTCACTCCTCCTAAAAGAGGGCAGGAGAAGCTCACTTGCTACCCAGGATATTTGCTGAGCTGAAGCCTAATCTGAGTCTTGCACAGAGAGCTGAAATCAGAAATTAAGTCTGAAGTGGAAATGAGGCAAGGAGCTTTTTATCTGTCCCACCTGGGGGTCAGGTATTTCCTTGAAGAGGTAATCTGTCATTACTTGTTCACTGGAATACCTTTCAAATCCCTCTTTAGTGAAGTCTTCTTCTGCATCTCTTTACCGCCTTAGTCTCCCCATAGCCATTCCTTGCCTGAACTTCCATGCTGTGTCCGTTCAGGGTGGCTCTGGGACGGGATGAGGGAGACTCCTCTTTGTGAATGTGTGCTTTCCCCGTGCTCATGTAGTATCACATCCCGTCTGTGAAGCAATTAAGAGACGCTGGAAATTAACGTATAGTCACAGAGCTAGGAGGTAGTAGGATTTCTGGAGACAGGATGGGATAACTTTTGTGACTGGGGTGCTACAGGCAATGAATGTGGACTCTCTAGGCAGGAAAAGTGGAGGAAAATCTGGAAAGACAGTTGACATAGGAGAGGCTGATGGAGCCATGTGGTTTTTGTCCTGGAGACAAGACTGAAGAGGGATCTAACCACCATATTCCACTGGAGACACACAGAAGATGGAGCCAGGCTCATCAGTGGTGCCCAGTGAAGGGCTGAGAGCCAGCAGGCACAAGCAAGGGAGATTCCAGTTGGAAACGGGAAAAACTCTTCATTCTGGAGAGCGCTTGTGCTCTCGACAGGGCCCCGAGAAGTGGTGGTGGGATCTCCATCCTGGAAGAGTCCTAGAAGTTGACTGGACAAGGCGCTGAGCAACATGGCCTGGCAGTGCGGTTAGCCCTGCTCGGAGCAGAAGGCTGGAGCAGAGGCCTCTGGAGGTCCCACCAACCTGTCTGCTGTGATTCGGGGGTTTGAAGACCAGCTCTGAAATGTCTCCAGTCCCTGAACTCCAGCATTGGTGGTGGTGGTGTGACAGGACAGGTTAGAGGGACTGTCATTTTGATGGGGTCTTGCAACGTCAGTATACTGATAGCGACCGAGGTGGATGCACTGTTTTCTGGTTTCTTGCTTAAGAAAATACATTGTCCCGTTTGGGTGTAGTTACTTGATTCCATTCACATGGGTTGAAAAGCATAGCTTTTGTTTTGTTTTTGTTTGTTAATTTTTTTAACAGTTAAAAGTCAGTGAAATCAGAACAGTTTCTTCAATTGGAAGAATTTGAAAAATTCAAGTGAATAAATAAATGAGAAAAAAGGCTCAGCTTGATTCTTTAGCTTTTTTTTCCTCCTTTCTTGATGTTTCCTTTGAAGGAAACATAGGATAGGTAAACAAGCAAAGAGCTGCTGGGCCACGTTGGTGACAAAGTGACCCCAGAACACTGCCACATTCATTGCAACTCTCATCTTCAAGAGTCAGCAAGGTCTTCTGCAAGTTCAGCTTCATGCACTCAGCGTGGTTCGGATGTCAGCGGCTGTGGTTACATAAACGGCCTACATCTCTGAACCCACTTACCCACACCAGAATTCATGATCGTACGACCTCGGGAGTGGTGGTCAGTGGGCAAAACCTCAGGTATGGCCTCACCTCCTGCTAGCAGCACCTTGCCAGCCACTCTGACTCCTTCAGCTGGTCCCTTCAAGTCCTCAGCTGGCGGATCTCATGAGGTGGCAACCTCTTTGGAGCAGAGCTGTCTCTTCCCTGTCGTTGTTTGGTGCTGTGCATAGCGTGGGTTTCCATCTTGTTCGGGGATTGCTTTCAGGAACTGAAATGTCGTAATGGTTCAGGATGGTTCTCTTGGCCCTATTTGCTTCGTCCTGTCCCCCTGAGACTCTGTCCCTCGTGCTGCTGTGAGCATGTGGGTGGCACCATCCCAGGGGACGGTTTTGGAGGCAGTCAAAAAGCGTGCAGTTTTTCTCTGCACGTCTGTGAAACTCCTCATTGTATGAAGTTGTGTTTACTTAGGTGCAAAAAGCAACTGTACAAATTTGTACGGGAGAAAAATAGATGGAGGACGATTAAATACAAAGATCCCATCTATGACAGAGAGATTTTTCTGAGCCATCGGTCTCTGGAGGTGGGGAGAGCGTTTGGGGGAAGCACCTCTGTGTGGTCCGTTTGTAATGCTTCCTTGGCACCCTCGACTGGAAGCAGGACGCAGGGCTGAAGGCCCCGTTTCTGACTCAGCGCAGCGTTAATTGTTGCTCCTGGTTGGTTCCATGATCCGCTCCGCAGCCAAGCAGATGTTTGGGAAGCCGAAGGCAGAAGATGTGTGGGGAGGCTCTGGGAAGAAGCTGAAGCCGCTGCCTTGGAGCGACCGCAACCACGGGGACGAGCGGCTGCCCAGCCCCTGCTCAGCGGCCGTGCACCCAGCGCAGGAGCGACGTGAGGTGCTGCAGCCCACGCCTGGGGAGAGCTGAGTGCCACGTCTGTCTCTCGGTGGGACAGAGAAACATTCCCGTGATGGAAGGAGGATGATATCAACCTCCTCATAGTGTAGTGAGAGGCTTCCTTGAGTCTCCGTGTTGCTGCACCTGGTGCAAGTGAAGTAGGTTGGTTTCTATTGTGAATTTCACAGAATCACAGAATCATTTAGGTAGGAAGAGACCTCCAAGATCACCCAGTCCAACCCCTGAGCTAACACTAACAAGTCCTCCACTAAAACATATCACTAAGAACAATTGCTTTGAAAACTTAGCAGAGGCAGAGGCTGAATCCTCTGCTGTTAGAGCTGGAGGAAGAGTACAAACCTTGGGCAGCTAAGTAAGTAATCCTAGTCTCTGCTTGTTGCTGCTTAAGCACGACAATGAAAAGTGCAAGGCTCTGGCCCCAAGTCATCACTACTGAGAACCCCATTGTAATTAGCACCGATGACCACATCTTTATAGCTCTTACTCTATTTTTAGTCTGACTTACCACAGAGAAGTGATTTCTTCTAGGGTGGCTGTCTTTTTTTTTTTTTTTTTTGAAATATATCTTTTAAAACATTACCAGCCTGATCTCCATCCACAGCATGTACACCCACAGTCTCTTGGCAGAGATCTTGTCAAGGTTTTGTTTTGTTTTTAAGGAGGGTTCACAGCATTTATTTATTTCTGTTTGGTGCTCTAGGACGTCTGCTGCCTCTGCAGGGTAGCTCGATGGTAGCAGCTTACTGTCTTGGCTGGACAGGAAGACATAGCTGTTCAAAGTCTTCCAGATTAAAAACAATAATAATAATAAAAAAATCAGCTGCTCCTTTTAAGAGTTTGTCTTCAACATTCAAACTAGTTTTAAGGATTTTGAGTAAAGTTTTTGGGCTGTGCCTGCAGAACACCAGCAGATCTTGGATCAGGTCAGCGTTAGAAGTTGGTGCAGCTAGCTGGGTGCTCCCCCTGGGGGGGCAGCCAGTATGAGCTCCTGCCAGACTGCAGGGCACAATGAGCAAAAGATTCATCATAAATTCCATAAATTAGTCAGCAGGGAAACAGGCCTGTGGCTCTCTTTGAGTTAGGTACAGCATCTTTGGGGGGGGAGTGGAAGGCTGCTTCATAGAGGGACACCTGCTACAGGTAATAAACGAGCTGGTAGACTCGAACTCACAACCAAGACCCCAGTATGACTGCCTCTTTAATTTCATCTGCTATTGCCTTCCTTTGTCTGCTCTCTGGACAAAAGAAGTAAGCTCCCTACATAGAAGGTTACTGTCATTAGCTTACTTGAAATTTTGGGCAGTGTGCAAGCTCTGCTACCACAGTTACTTAGGCTGTGCTGTTAGAATCGAAATAGTGTTTTTCACTTTTTTTGGCATAGACTTTGGAGAGCATTAGGCAAAAGTATTATGGCACGCTAATGACATTTCCCAGCATTCACCGAGTACAAATGCTTCAAATAATTTGGGAGCCAATTCTATTTCAGAAACTAATCCAACTGTACTCAGCAGCGTAGAAGCCAAAACCATCTGAAACTCTAAAGCCACTTCCTTCTATGGGTTTAGCAGATGAATCGAGAAGGCAGTCAATACAAAGAGATAGCTATTTGCCAGGGTAGCTTTACTCCGCAGAATTTTCTCCCTGGGAAAATGTAATAAACAAAATATTTTAAAATTACTAGACATCTAGTGTAAATACTGTCATAATGATAAATAGTGACCTCAGAAGCCTTTGATACTTTAAGGGCTGGTGGTAATCTGTAGTGCAAGATTACAGAAGGATCTCGTTTGTGGTTTTCTTTGGGTTCAGTGACTGTGTTTTCTGTGTGAGATCTCTGTAGGAGCCAGAAGTAGCCAGTTACGTGTTTCAAGTTGGATCTTAATCCGTGCGTGGAACTGTTGAAGGGTGTCTGTACAAGGGGAAGTAGTCATCCAGCGCCGTGGAGCTTTGTGCTCGGTGCATTCACAGCCGGATCTGGTTCGTTACCTTTGTTTTGTATCTGGTGGTTCGGATGTGGAGGTTCACGTTCCACGCATGAACACCGCCTTTGGGCTGAGCCGGGCTCAGGTCAGGGTCTGTCCTCTCTGCACCATGACCGCAGCACAGAGGAGCTGCGGTTTCACACCAGGGCCGTGGGGGACTGAAGAGGTGTGCTGCAGCAGTGCAGCCTCATGCTCTGTCTGTGTGATTAATTCCCTAGAGATGCTATGAACTATGGAGAAAAACAAGCCTGAGGCTTATTTGAGCTAAGCCTGCAGGGGTCAAACCATTGTTGCAAGCTCCAGGAGCTGAAGAAATATGAAAATAACTCCTGGTTATCCCTTTCACCTTCACTGCCTTGTGGTGTGTAACCTGGTTGGGCTGGGATCATGTCTGGTGTGCGTGATGGTTTAACTAGACACAGGTTTTACGTGCTGAACTGTCGGACTGCCAGAAGCCCTCACTACCCATTCCTGTGCTCCTTTGCTGGCTGCAAACTCCCGTGGCATCAAGCTGGCATCACCATACCCCGGGGATACCAGCACCATTTTGTTGGAAGAAGTCGAAGCGCAGCTCGTTCCACACCACCGCTGCATCTGTCTGAGCCCAACGCCTGTGTTTCCAAATGCGCCGGCGCTGTTAAAGGCTGGACGTCGCCGGCTTGTGCTGTGCCAGGTGCCGAGTGGTACCGCTGCCGCCTCGCACAGCTGCTCAGCCCACTTCTGGAGCGTACCCAAAGCGAAACAGAGGCAGCGTGGTCTTTTACTACAGAGCGCCCAGCATTTTAATTATATTTAACTTCTTGGAGAGTGGTCCAATTTTGCTTTGCCTGCTTCTAATGCATTTATAATCTGCTATTCTTCCTTCAGAAATACAGGTATCCGGAGTGGGTGAGCTCACGGTCCCATGTAGCGTAAGCTTTCGCTTACAGAAGCAGTTACTTGGATGAAGGCGACCAGCAGGAGAGGTTGGGGCTGGAGGAGGTGGTATTGTGAGTAGGAAAGCTGAAAGATCGCGCTTTTGGGCTGGGGAGGTAGTGGACAGTGCGACACTTGGGGTGAAGGCAGGTTGGTAAGGGGTGCTTGCAATCGTGAGGACGCTTAATTTGACAAAACCTGTGAAGAAAAATAGCAACAGTGAGGTGGGAGCAGTGAGACCAGGGAGTAAAGGTGTGATCGTGAAAGGCTGAGATGTGCAACAGTAAGTACAGAAGGCAAGGAGAGAGGGAGGGAGATGAAAGCATTAGGAATAGGCGTACAGGTTATTTGTTGACATGGTTGCTTGTAAATAGGACCATGCAGGGGAAAAGAGAACGTACGCGGGGCAATTGGTTCTGGCGTTGGAACAGTCACTGAACATCCATGTGCTGCGTGCTGCCAAGCTCGTGCTGCTGTGGCAGCGCTTTGCCATCAGTTGTATTTTGCATCAATCGAGAGATAATCAGTACCATCAGCCCTTAGCAGTTGGGAGCTAAGATGCCTGGCAATGAAATCTGCTGGTGGAAACATCATTGTTTCCAAATAGTTGTATCCTACTTGGAATCAAGTTTCTCAGCTTCAGGGTTTGGGAATTTAAATTCTTTCAGTCAGACTGCAGGTTTCCTTGAATCCCGAGAAGAGAGGTATGGCTAAAACGGCTCAGATGCTTGAGTGCAGTCTAAGTTATTCTTCTTAAAGACGTGAAACTTTTTAAAAGGATTGTTCACAGTTTTCAAAATGGTTGGTAAAGAGGAATGCAGGTCTGCAGGGTAGGGAAGAAAGCAGGACTTCTGTGTGTGTCAGAGCTATAGGATGGGATGCTACACTAATGCCTTGCGTCCTCTCCACCTCCCCCAAAATATTTTGGGGCTGTTGTTCAGTCATATTGTGCGTCAGGCTATCTAAATGGGAATTGGAAGACATCTCAGGAGCTAAACTTAATTAGGCTGGAGGGAAAAGACTGGCAACAAATTCCAGTCTTAAGAAAAACCTGTATATTGGGGATGCCACCTCTTTCATCAGCAGAGATTGAACCCTTATTAAGTTCAGAAAAGTGGCTTGGAGTGATTAAGAACTGGGTGGCACAGGGATGTGTGGAAATCGGCACAGGGATGTGTGGAAATCAGCACAGAGGAGCTAACAACCTGTAAGTAGTGCCTGATGGCAGCTTGGCTGTGGAGTTTGTCTATTGGGATGAATGGTTTCTGCAAAGTAGCGATTCCCATGGTGCTTTCTGGCCTTGTTCTGGCACCCAGGTTGTTGAAATAAAAAATAAAAAATAATTAAAAAAAAAAAAAAGAGAAATGGTCCCAGGTGTACCCAGTAGCTGCTTCTGCTAACTGCGGTGTCCACCTGGTCTCATTGCTAATGGCATCTCACTTTGTCCTGGGCCGTGTACGGTTTAATTATTGTGATGAAAATCCCAGCTGTGCCAGGTACGTACAGGGAAGCCTCCAGGGGAGGCTGCCGGGGCCAGCTTGTGAACACCCATCGCGCCTCCTGCCAGGCAGCCTGGCGTGCCTGTTGAGCACATTTGGGCGGCCAGGAGTATACAGTACTGCCTGGCGGGCTGGCACCACGGAGGTCTGGTCTGTCTCTCTGTAATCACTTCTGTCCCACCCTTCGTGACACCGTCAGCATCTCCAAATGCCATCAGTTTTCTCTTCCCAGTTGTGTGCAAGGCCTGGACGCTGCCTGCCTGTCCCTCCCTCTGTTCCCTCTTGGTATCAGCCCTGTGATGCAGCTCTGAAGTAATGCAGAAGAAACCAATTTAACAATAGCTCTGAAATCCTCCCCTGAGGAGCCTCCTGGACAAAAAAGTGGATCTCAGCTGACCCAGGAGGAGATGTGAGGGGTGACCATGGGTCTTTTTGACAGGATGGGCCCACTCAAAGCAGTCAGTGGAGCACATGAAAATAAGACCAGGAACAAACTTGCTTGCAAACCATCAAGGTCAGGCATGCTCAGAGGACCTAACAGTGCTGCATGATAGGCACTAGAGCCATCAGGTCCTTCCCGTGCTGCAGAGCGGGGCGTGCGGACCCAGACCGAGCATTTAAGAGAGCTTGGCAGGACATCCTGTACCAGGTGAGAACTGGTGTCTGCAAACGGTCCATTAACACTCGTGAATTACTCCGTCAGTTTTGTCAGTGATCTCCCGCTTAAATATGGATTTATCGTGAATTCACCAGGCCTTACCTTGCTTAGCTTCTGAAATCTGATCCGCTCGCAACACAAGAGGATGGGGCTGCAAGTTCCAGTAGTCGTCCTCCCCACCAGCTGTGCTGGCGGACAAGTGGCTCATTGTGCCGAGCAGAGCAGCCTTGACCACGGACCCTGATCGGGGGAGAATATTCCATTGTAACCCTCCATTGTGTCCTGTATGTCTCATTAGAGAGGTAAAAATTACATAATAGTAGCGCGCTGTAGTGAGTCACCGTGCTGCTGGTGTGATTTACAGCAGCTCCCTAAACTACGTTTTTGCTCAGCATGCCACATAACCCATAATTGCAAACATGTGAGTAGACAAAAAGTACATTTTTCCAATTCCACGTTATTTAGCATCAAGTGATCTCTGATGACTAAAACAGATGAAAATCTCTTTGTGTGGATATATTGTCACCTTTGATCTAACTGCTCTTATCTTGCTGTCTCCTTCTTGATGAAGTATTTTCTACAAATTCGTCTTACTGTCTTCTTTATTTTCATGCTATCCAAGGATATTTAATTTTTGCCCTATTCCAGCATCTCTTGCCAAGATTAATACTCCAGCTGCCTGGAAACTCTGAATTCCATTGTTTTGAATTCATTCTTGTCATCTTTGAAGCACTATACATCTTCTCTCCTATCTTTGAGTCTGATCTTTCAGAATTTTTTTCTACGTATTTTGCCAGACTTTTCTCGTCGATACGTCTCTTCTTTCTTCCATCTGTTTGTTACTTTTCTGTCAGCCCTGTGCCCACATTCAGCCCATGCCCAAATCCCTCTTTTATTCCCTTTTTTGTAGGTTACCCCATTTCTTGCGTAGGTTCTCTGTCTATTAATTGCACGGAGGTCACCTTTTCTGTGTTCCTCTTCTGAAAGGTAGGATCAGCCTAAGTCACTCCTGATGGGTACTTGTTTGGTGGTTTTGTGTTTTTTTTATTTTCCACTGGTGGGAAATTTCTCAGCTTTCCATGCATTGAGTTCAGCGCTTCATCGTCACTTTGGTAGGAGAAGCTTTTCATCTGTACAGGGGTTGTAGGTTAAGGCAATTTAAGCCCATTTCTAATTGTCCCATTTTAGAACAACAGAATAGATTATTCCTGTTGTTTTTATTTTTCCACAGATATCTTTTATGTGTGTGAAGGTTGTCTCGTCTACCATCATTCTTTCTAGTCCAAATCACTGTATTTCATTCATTTTCTCCCCTATTAGTTACAGTTTTTACAGCTGACATTCTTGTTGCTCCACACTAGACAGTCCAATCCATGTGCTATCGAAGGGCAATTCAAGATGCTTCCTATATTTTTTTTGCTGTTTCAGGGATGCTTCTTGATCATGATGTTCATGTGGCAGTGTTTAGCTGTTCTGAAATGCTGCTTCTTACATACCAAAGATCCTTTGATTTGAAGATTTGGGATTCAATTCTCTGAACTCATGGACAGCTGGCAGTATTAGAGAAAGGTGGTAACTTCTTTGGTGTGGGGTGGGAGTTTTTTGCTTTCACACTTGCTCAGATTTGACGTTCTTGAAAAACTTCTTTAATTTTAAAATGCTCCTGTGAGTATTTACCAGTTTCCCTGTGGAAATTTGTCACAGAAATAGAAGGGATTAATCCACCTGGATCAAACTCACAATCCTTTGTTCATAGCAGTTGTTTATAGGCAGGGTGCTTGAGTTCAAGCAAAGCTATAGTTGAAAGGTAACCCATAAAGCACAGTGTGAAGCCTGTGCTAAATTTGATTGCCTAGTTTGTGTTGTCTTTTCCTTTTTTCATTATTCCCAAAAAATAACTGCTCATGTTTCAAATGTCAAGAGTCTGTTTTAAACTCCTCTACTAATATTTTCCTTCCCCAGTGAAGTCTTTCTCCACACAACTCAACTTCAAGAAGCCCTTGAGGATTTACTGAAGTTAGTCAGGGTTGTGTTTGTGCAAAGGTAGTGAGGGAGGAACACATTTGTGTTTCGTGGTTATTTTCTTATGTAAAAATCCTAAAGGTTGCGATCACTTGAAAATCATTGTAGCAAACAGACACTTCTTTCACTACTAGATCTGTAAACATCTACGCACCAGCTGAGCGTGTGTAAGTAGACACGATTTTTACCGTGATATCCAGTGCCATGGGGCAGGACATCAGTCCTGGCTGGCTGTGGGTCCAGCCGGCACGGGTGGAAAGTCCGTCCAGAAGACCCTCAGGTGTGGTCTCCTTGGTGACTCCATTGCTCGGTGAAGTTGCTTGAAGCACAGCCCATAAAAACATCGATTTTTTAAAGAGGTTATTAAGAATATTAGCTACACTGTTACTTTTTAAATAAACACACCAGGGATCCAAACAGAATTTATAGCAGTACTTGAGACCTCTTGGACTTGTCAAAATCACGTAAATTAAGGGCAGCAGTATAGGGCTGTACTTCTGCTTCCACATCCCTGGCTTGATATTAGGAGATAAGTTTCACTAATGAAACCTGAAACAAAAATAAACATACAAAGCTCTTTTTTTATCATGAGAGGACATGGTAGTTGCCACATTTTCGGAAGCAGCATTTTATCTAAAACCCAAGACCTTTATCTAAATTGCAGTCTTTCATGTCCTGCAAGCTGTTACAGGCGTTTTGTTCATGCCAAAGGAAGAACAAAGGTAATAACATCCGCTTGCATGACCGCGAGGCCGGCAGACGCCTGCGAGGGCCCGGTCGGCCGGTTCCTGCGGTGCTGTTCCCCAGAGGCAGGCTGCCAGGCTGTCAGCCTGTGCTGGCATTACGTTATGGGATAGCAGGGAAGTGCTGCTCACAGGGAGGGAGAGCCTCTGGGCCCAGGCCACGGACACGTCCCTCGGCCTGCCCTGAGCCATGGGCCCACGGACTGAGCCCATGGGCCATGGGCTCTGCATCCCATGTGGAAATTCTGCCCATGGGATTTAATAAATGTACACCAGCATTTTTCCTAGGGCTCGATATTTTTCTTGCCTTCATTGCAGCTATAAAGCTATATCTTTTTGAGCTTATGATAGCTTTTAAGCTTTTACCCTTTTAAATTAACGTGTTAGGAACATGCTAGGCTATTGTGCTGTCCATAATGTGTTTTTAAGCACAGGGCTCTTTTTGCAAAGGCTGTGTAGAATGTGTAAATGTGCTTATGTAGCTGTCCTAATCAAAAACTGCTCTCACAACAAGGCAGCCGGTGTTGAGGGCTCTGTGCTTCTCTTCTGAGTCAGCGGTGGCTGAGTGGGCGTGCAGGCCGTATGCTGCCTCAGAGGCATTTTGAAATGAAAGATTCTTAATGGCGAGCCTACCGTGCGTGTTTTCTCTCAGTTTCAGCTGGGGGACTCTGGAGTTACATTGCCACAATATTTCAGTCTGTGGTTGGGACCCTTGTGCTGCAGACACCGTGTCCAGTGGAGCTGGGTGGCCCTGGGAGTCGTGAAGGGGCCGCTGCAGAGGCCTCAGTCGTGCTCCTCTGGGGGACCCTCTGGTGAATTCAGAGCACTCTGCTTGCTGAGCTCTTAGCTGATTGATCGGGATCAGGCTGCCAGGCCAGCCTTTCTCTGTTGGTCTTCAAGAAGTATTTGTGCCTCATGCAAAGCAGGTCATAAAGAATGGGATATGGAAGGCTGGTGTATGTAGAATAGCTGTTACTGAACAGGCTGATGTGCTAGAAAACCCTTGTGAAGGGCTTAGCAATTATCTCAGCCCATGGCTTGTTTTTATGAGTGTCGTACACACTTTCAGGTCTCTTTCAAAGTTCAGTTTTGTGTGACGTAACTGTGATTATTTCCTGTTTTTCAGGAGATGACTTTTCATTGATACAGCAAGAAATATATATGGTTAAAGAATGCAAACACTGCAACATAGTCGCCTATTTTGGGAGCTATCTCAGGTAAACCCCACTGTATTACCTACATTTCGTCTGGTTCTTTCCTGGGACAATCTCAGTCTGGTTTATTACTTATATCCTCTCTCATTGTTCTTCTCTATGCTGAATTCCCTTCAGTTCCCATCTGGCTTAAAAAAAAAAAAATGTAAAAAAGAAAAAAAGTGACTAATACTTTGTTTTCTCTGCTGGCCAAAAGGCTGGAATATTTTTATCACTAGGAACAGAAAGAAACTTTTCCCTTAGAGACTCTTGCAACATATCCAATCCTACTCTCTTGCTGGGCAGATTTTAAACATTTATCACTTCTACTATAAAGCAAGCTCACTGTTTATCTAGAGTAGAATTGCTTTTAGGTATTTAATTTAATGGCAGTATTGTGTGCTGTGCAAGGATAGCCAGTGAGTTGTAAGAGCAAAACGCACTAAATCTGGGCTGCTGGTAATAACATTTTTCATAGCTCTGGTGCGACAGATGCGACGTACTGAGAGCAAGGTGATGCCAGCTGGCCACATCTTCAAGTGCACACGTTAAATGTTATACAGAAAGTTGGGGAATATTTTCCATTTCTGTGGAACAATGCCATTTATCAATTGGCTCTGTGGGAATATATATCACCACTTTGCCAATTTGGTCTTTTTCTACACAGCTTCATCTTTGGATTTCATGAAGGACTGCATTTTTTAAAGTAATTTGTACAGCCCAAGTGGACTTCAACTGGAAAATAGCTGGATTTCTAAATCCCCAACACTCCTTTTGGAGGCTGTGAGGAATTTTTTAGATACAATTAGGTAATTTCAATTTCAGATTGAAACTGTGAGTTTAGTATGCTTATCTAATGTACTCATGCTGTTAGAAGGTAAACCTCGGGTGTTTACACATTATTCCTTGCAGTTAAGAGGTCAGGGTTAAAGCAACATCTTTTAGATCTGATAACAGTTAAAAGCTTGTCAGTGATTTTGGCATAAAATTTTCATTTTGATAGGTGAGAATTTATATTGAGATTTTTAATGACATGCGAAACGTGTAACTGCTAGTCATGTATCAGAGTGTATGTTTTTAACTAAGAGCGATCAAGGCCGATAGAAAACAATTTAAATAATCATTATTAACAGTGTTCTGCATACAGATCAATCAGCTTCTGATGTCTGTGTTTTTAACTTTTTTTTGATAGCCGTGAAAAGCTGTGGATATGCATGGAGTACTGCGGTGGGGGATCCCTCCAAGATATTTACCATGGTACTTTGAAAATTACTTTATGTTTGTACCCTTTGAAAGGTTTATGCAAAGAGGAAAATTTGAAAGGAAACTAGCAGGGAATGGTTGGTACTAGCCAGCACTACATGTGTTTTTTCTTAAGAAATGAACGGTGTTTTTTAGCTACAGTCAACAGATTTTGTCAAGAGCACTTCTCAACATGGAAACAGTCACTTTGTGCTAATATCCTGCCATTCTAGGCCAGAACATGCTTTATCTTTTAATCATCACACTGTTCATTTTCCTCTGTGATACTTAGGTAACAAGAGCTTGATTTATTCCAGTGGAGAGCTCTTTGGTAACTACAGTTGCTGTACATTGTGAGCTCGTCTGTGTCTTTAGTTGCCTTCTGTCAGCCCAGTGTCTTGAATGGCAGTATGCAGTAGTAGTTTATCTCCTCTCTCTGAAGGTACTGGAAAAAAAGACCTCTAAAAAGTTCGCAGCTAGAAATCATTCTATTTAGATGTGGAGACTCTGCATGCTATGAAGAAGCAGGTTTTACTGAGAAATCTCTAAATTTGATCTTCAAAGGATAAAAAAGACCTTTTATCTCTCCTCTTGTACAATACTGTACCACTCTTCTATTATTATTTTCACCTCTCAGGTCTAACCTAGAGTTGTTGACTCTGTAGAAGGATTTACTGGAGTTGTTAAAAAAAAAAAAGCAGTCCAAAAACTTGCTTTGCCTTTAAATGAAAACGTGGGGGTTTTGAGTACCAAAGCTTTCCACCTTGTTTTTCGGACAGCTTTAAAACAATTCTAAGTCCCATGGCCCCCTAGCATAAAACATTGCTGTTGCTAATATTAGAAAATTAGCAGAAGTCATTTTTATTGCTTTCTACGTTTCCCAGAGTACAGGATATTGTATTGCTGGGAAGTCACTTTTAAAATGATAATTAGATTTCTGTCAAACAAGTTTTCTTCTCGCTGTGGGTATTGTCTTCTGTTGCTGTGCTGTTTTTGTTTTTTTACAAAAAGGCTTTCTGTAAAACAAACAAACAAAACCCTCTTTTCAGCTGAATGTAAAATACAGTCCTTGTAAAAAAAGGTCTTTAACTTTCACGGCAATAAATTCTTTTTGGCTGCTTCACAATATTATTTATGTGTTACAGGCTATAGACTTACGTACTTTTTAATCTTTGTTTTCAGTAACAGGACCTCTGTCAGAGTTACAAATTGCATACGTATGCAGAGAAACTTTACAGGTACTGTACTTCTGCAGGTGTATGATGAAGTCTTGTGTGATAGTCTGTGTACAGAAAGTAAATATGGAAGATGAGTCATTGCAGAAAATGATTCAGTACCGTCACTTCCATTTGCAAGCATTGGGAATCCACTTGAGACCAATTGACCAGGGTTAATCTGTTAGTTTCTATATTGTATACATAAAAAAGAGCAAGAAATACCGTAATGTAATGCACATATTTGCTTAGAATCGTTGTCAGAGCAGTGCTCCTCAAGACCAGGCTGGATAGGGCTTTGAGTAACCTGATTTAGTGGGAGGTATCCCTGCCCGTGGCAGGGGGGTTGGAACTACATCACCTTTAAAGTCCTTTCCAACCCAAACCATTCTATGATTCTTTTGCAATGTAATTTGCAAAGGAGCTTATTCAGGAGCAGATGTCTCTGTGGATCCCATTACAGGGCCAAAATACTAAAACTCAGTCCTGTTCCTGTCTCTTTGGTGATCTTGTTGGTTTCAGTGAAACTATGGAAGACAGGTCTTTGCAGGCTGTGACCACAGTGCTGTCTAGGCTATTTTCATGCATTGTTCTAACACAGTGATTCAGTGCAGAAAGTGTTTAGGACAAAGTTCTGAATCTCGTTGCAGAAAGCAGCTAATACCTAGCAAGCAAGGGTAAGTCCCTGGGTAATTTAAAATAAAAATTAAAAAAAGGCACATTTTAAACTGCCTGCTTGATCTGTGGCATTAAATTATAATTGTTTGTAGAGGAAAAATATTACAATCAAATGACTAAAACGGTTTCATTTTCTGATTGCTGATAATTGTAGAAATTTAAGATAAGGTGATGCAGGCAGCATGTTTCTTAAAGGAACTTTTTATTCCCTGCTGCATCTATGAATAATTGCATAAGAGAATCACGAAGATGCACACCTTTCCCTGAAGCGGTGGCTGAACTCGTCACTGCCAGAGGCGGGGGTGTAGACCCATGGACAAATCTGCTTGGGAGTTCTGTTCCTGATCTCCTGTTGCTGCAGGAACTGGTATTGCTGGAAGGGCAGCTCAAAAACTAAACACCCGTTTGTTGAAACCTTCAGGACTTCAAAAATATAGCTAATTTTAGTAAAGGAAAATGGTGATTTATCTTGAGGCTTGTTTTGAAAACACACATATCCATATGTAAAATGCTAGACCATGACTGGTTTAAACAAGTCTTCACGTGTGTTGGCTAGGGCTGGGAGAGATGAGGAACAGAATCCAGCATACCTCTTAGCTGCAAATCTCAAATTTTTGAACTTTCAAATAAGGTACATTGAGTAATTCAAATTTGTTAAATAAGACTGGCTTTGCAGTATGTTAACGAATGGCAGAAATGATGAAGTGTTATGTCTCTTTTATTTCCAGGGTCTTGCTTATTTGCATATGAAGGGCAAAATGCATAGAGATATAAAGGTAACTTGGAACTTTAAGAAATTTATCTTGAACTTTCTAGTGCAGAAAAATATTTCTGATGAAATATTTTAATTTTCTATTTGTTATGTTTTAGGGTGCAAATATTCTACTAACAGACCATGGAGATGTCAAATTAGGTAAGTTGCTTGAATTTATTAGTAAGACAGAAAGCAAATAGGAGTTTTTTGATTATTGACCATTGATTTAGCAAGTTGTCTTTTATCACTCCTACAAGGCAGAAACACACAAAAAAATAACCATAAAGTAGAGACCCTACCTCCTGATGAGGATATTCAGCTTTTATAAGGCCTTGTCTTTGTGTTGCGCAGCACATGTTCAGCCAAGATTGAGCTTGCAATAAATGATAACGCAGTAGTTGACAACAGAAAGTGTGGATCCATAGGTGTATGTATGAGATGAGAAGTTTTGCATTCTGTCAAGAAGTAACAGACAGTTGTTTTTTAAAACCAACAGGCCTTGAAGCCTCCCAGGTTTCCCTGGAATTTGTCAGGCTGGGGCTACCTGGATATTGATGTGTTTGTTCCTAGCCAGAATGACAGTTCTCCTGGAGTGAGATAGCTTCTCCTGAGCCTGGCAGCCTGTGGCAACACAGGGTCCATTGCTGGCTGCGCCTCCGATGTGTGATATTGGGCATTTCCATGCATGTGGAGACAAGGAAACTCTCCTCCTTTGCAAGCACTCTGGGACCCACAGATGAACACTCAGAAGAGATCTGTATTGCTGGCTTTCTCCAGTGATGTTTTGTGTTCAGGGGAGCTCAGGCAGGCTGAATCTTTCGTCTGAGCACACTGCCTTCTAAAACCCCGTCTGCCTGTCTGCTGCCTCTCTTTAGAGCAGCCTACGTGCACAAGCAGACATCCTGGGAGACAGCATGAGATATTCATCATCTTACTGTGTCTGGTGTTGAAACTGGGGTAGCTGCGATTAGCTGCGTTGCTACTCCTCAGAAAAGCTGTGTGGTTCAGCATGCTTACTCCCCTGTGCTGGCATAGGAGTGCTACGCTAGGAAAGTACAGCTTTTTTTAAAGAATAAGGAAAAAAAAAAGAGTAAAACCTTGAAACTGATAGGAGCTTCCAATAACTCCATTAAACTTGGGTCACACACTGATACCTTCCTTTTGCCTGCTAAGCTAGTTAGATTTGTCCACAATTATCCTCCAGCTATCGTACTACAAATACAATAAAAACAAAACAGGACTTAAATGATATTTGGCTCTGCAAGACCACCTGATTATCTGCAGCTCTCAGAGTAAGGGATAATTGTCCCCTAGACAGAATCTCCAGAAATAAGAACAGATGGACCCCACAGTTCCTCTGTAAGTAACACAGAAATAGAACTGTTTCCAAAGCATGATGCTATTTTTCCTCTAGAATATTAAACTGAATACCCACTAAATTTTGTGAGGTTGCTTGGTTGCTGTTTTGTGAGATGGGAAAAATAGCTAGGAGAGGAACAGGATCATGAGCGAGCTGTACACAGAAACGAATCTTCTTAATTTGAAATCACGTCAGTGTAGAAATTAGCTGATCTCATTATTAGTCTTTAACTGTTGCAGCTTAATGAATTTTTAATTTGCATTAATTTGCATTAGTGCTTTTTCGTAATATGATACTTACTAGAGTGGAATTGGAGTGTTAAAATCTAAATTTCTAAATATATGATTTCATTTTCCAGCTGACTTTGGTGTAGCAGCAAAAATAACAGCCACCATTGCAAAGAGGAAATCGTTTATTGGTACCCCTTACTGGTAATAAACTACTTCCATTTCTATGACTGCATGCAAAGCTAAGTTTGTATTTACAAATCATGCCAAGAATTCTAAAATACGCATACTGAAGTACGTGTATATAAATATAGAAGTATATGCATGTATTTTAAAATATGTATAGCAAATGCATACTTTCCCTTTCTTCCAAGTAAAATGCCGAAGAGTAGAAGTCTGGGAACAACTGACTAGCTGGTCCGTTGCTGTAACATAATCTACCTGGTGTTTGAGGCCTCAGATTTCTCTCAACTTTATTAATGCAAAACATTCTCCCCTTTTTTCCAGATATGCAATGGTCATTTAGTTTCTCACCAGCTTCTTATTCTTCTAGTGAATAAACTAAATGATGTCTTTCAGATTTCTGCTGTGCAGAAGAAATTGCAAAGAAAAAGATTTTTGTCTTTTAGTCATCTCTAGTACCTAATTTCTGTGCAAGACAGCTTTTAATATGCTAACTTATCAGTGTAAATCTTGAGCTGGATGAATACGCAAATGTAACTGCTCTTGAATTCTGGCATTACTGTGATGCAGTTAGGATGCCTTTCTCCAGGGCGATATTCTTAGTATAGACTGACTGTGTTCATCCAGCTTAATTCAGACAATGGCTTCTAATTGTTTGCTGCCCTCCTTATCCTAGTGCAGCATGAGGACTCAGGGCAGGAAGATTATCTGGTCATTAAAGCATTTCACCAGGAATCATGAGACTCTGGTTCTATTCCTAGCTTTGCTGGCAAGTTCACAACCTTAGGCAGAACACGCAACCTCTGTGTTTCTTTTCTCCCCTGATGCTGGGGAGGCGACAGCAGGCTTCTGCCTTCCTTGTGTTCTTTGTGGGGTTTTCTGCACTAGCATTACATAAAGTGCTGCGTGACTCCTGCATGCAGGCAGTGATTCAGATTTGGTTCTCTTCTGTATGCGCTGACTGAATGATGCCTTTGCTTTTAAAGGATGGCCCCAGAAGTTGCGGCAGTGGAAAAGAATGGTGGATACAACCAGCTCTGCGATATCTGGGCGGTCGGCATAACAGCCATTGAGCTTGCGGAACTTCAGCCACCCATGTTCGATCTGCACCCCATGAGGTCTGCTGGCAGCGGAGCTTGCTTACCTTCCACATCCTCTTCAGTCCTAGCAGGGGCTGTTACGATACACTTCAGCCTTCTTCATAGCTCAGACTTAGAAACCCACACTAGTATTCCTTCATCAATTGCTTTCTGCATGAGCTATGTGTGGTTTTAAGATATCAGTCTGAAGCCAAAGACTTAAATTTAGAATTGAAATTGTAAACTGTAATCTTGTAATTTAACAAAAGAAATTCATAGTGTCAGTAACAATGTGATTAAGAACAGGTAGAGTAAATCGCTAAAGAAACCCATAGCCGTAGGTTTAACAAGATTATGCATGGCATTAAAAAGATTTTATTTAAGGATAAGAAAATGAACAACTTTATTGCATCTGTCCTCTAACACAGTATAGACTATAAACCAGTTTCACCAGAATGATTCTTACCATGAATTATAAATTTAAAGTGTTCAGATGTTGGAATGAAATATATATATATATATATATATATATAAAATATAGATATATAATTTATTTTTTTTTACCATATGATGACATTATTCTTCCTTTACCTTTAGGGCCTTGTTTTTAATGTCAAAAAGTAACTTTCAACCACCAAAGCTAAAGGAAAAAGCAAAATGGTAGGTTAAACCCTTTCCTTTGTTCAATATTTTGCAGATGATATAAGAAAATGATTTGTCATTATTGAAGATGGAGCACTGTGAAAAATAGTGTGGGCTAGTTTTAAACTCAGTAACTCAGAGAGGTGGTTTCACCCAGAAGTTGTTTCACTGAGAAACAGCCAGTTGTTTGTTGCAATGTGAAAACAAATGAGAGAGAACTGAGGTCCAGCAGCAGGTATTTGCTGACATGACAGAAAACCAGCAGTATGGGACGGGACAGTCTTACTTTGTAAATTGCCTCCTACCAGTGATCAACATGGATGTGAAATCTCCCTTCTTGGGTCTTCTTGTCTGTCTTAGGAAGAAAAGCTATTTTTATCCTTTCCCTTTAATTCCTATTTGTAAGGTATTTGCCACTGTTAATGGGACAGGTAATTGTTTAATCCTTTCTTGAAGTATGTGCCTCTGCCAATTTACATTCTGCAATAATTCCTTCAACTTGTGATACCTTCCTAGTGCCTGCAGGATTTTGTGTCATACTTAATAACATTTTATTTTCATATTAATTTTCGTGTTTTATTATCAAAACAATTCTGGATTTTTTGCTTGCAATTTTGCTATAAAATCTTTTTACCTTGGGGTATTCGGATAGACAGGTGTGTGCTAGAGGAAGGGAGAAAACACTTCTAAATGTTTGTCTCCTGAATCGAAACTGCTCGCTGTAACCGCAGCCAATCAACGTGCATTACTTCTCCGATGTCCTTTTTGTAGATGTTAAAACTAGAAGAGGAAATGTGTTTTTTAACGTCATTTGAAATCAAGTGTGCTTGGACTAATGTTGTCCACAGAAGTTATACTGACACAAATGCAACTGGAAAAAAGTGCTTGAAAAATTGTAGGTCCAGTCATAACACCGAATCGTACTTCAAATTTAAAGATTATATGATGTAACCACCTAAATTGTTCTGGAAATAGCAACAAAATATGTTAAAGAATAAGTTGAGTCTTTGTGTAGAACTTTGTATTTTATTTTCCTGCCTGTAGCTAAGAACAGTGAAATTGATAGGTTTGCTTGGATTTTGAGGGTTTGCTAGGTACCTAATTCACAATTTTTACTTTTGCTACCTAATTCTGTACCAGTTGAAACTGGAAAAAGTTTAAATAGCAACATATGTGCTTAGTTTCTTTTCTGTATCCTACCAAAACATTTTTCATGCAAGTTCCATTAATCAAATGTGGTTTTTTTTCCCTATTTTGTTAACTTGGTAACATAATTATTCAAACCTGAGATACACTGAGGTATTTGGACAGCATTCTAACTTAGTGCATCCTTTTGTAATCTGTCTAGTTTCTGTGTTAAAATCAAAATTATCTTCCTGAAAAATTAAATATAAAACCTCATTTTCCTTTAAGGTCATCAACATTCCATAATTTTGTCAAAATTGCACTTACAAAAAATCCAAAGAAGAGGCCAACAGCAGACAGACTTCTTTCTGTAAGTGACGTGGAACGTTTTGTGATGTTAGTAAATGATCTCTTGCTTCAAAGTGAGCAACAAATCAGTGGAAAATCGAACTGGAACAATTTTCTTTCTCTCCCACAATATGGGTGGTGAAATCTGAATGAACAAGACAATGGTTAACTAGGAGAAGTGGCAAGACTTTATTCAGGGTCAGGATTTTTATATGATTTTTGGTAGGGAAAATTACAGAAAATTACCTTATGTTCTTCAGCCTGCCCTTTCCACAAGTGGATGTCGCAGCCTCTTAGGTATAGCTGCATAGATGTTGACCCTTCCTGTCACACAGACAGAAAACTGATCTATATAGCTAGCATTTGTTCATGTATCGTCTTACTAAATTTGACCAAACTACTTTTGTGAAAAGTGAAGTTAGTGTGTAGTTGTTTGTTTGACTCAGAGTTTAATTTCCAACTGTCAAAAAATTGTCAAAAAAGTGTGCCATTTCCATGCTTACAGAGGGGATAGTCACTATGGAGTCATTAAAGAAATACTCGAACCCCCAGATGAGGCAAAATTCAGTGAAGTTGTATATTGGGTATTTATTATTGGAAGTTGCATATCAGCTGCATATTATAACTTGTTCTTTTTTATGATTTTAGCATAGCTTTGTAGGTCAGCCTGGTCTTTCAAGGTCTTTAGCAGTTGAGCTGTTGGACAAAGTTAATAATCCTGACAACCACACACACTACAATGAAGTTGATGATGATGATTTTGAGGTGAGAATATCTTTTATTTTCTCCCTTTAGGTAAACCCAGCATTTAGATATCTTGCTTTGCTTTCATCATGTAAGACTCCAGCTTGACAGGGGCACTGCCCCAACATTTTTAGAGTTCCTGTAAGCTACTGTGCTGGAGGAACCAGGAAAGCTTGTCAGAGCTTGTCACACTTTTGCTCTGGGGTGTATATGAAGTTCCTGCGTGCGGTTTGTGCAGGGTCTTGGCATGGACAAAGACAGTGTGTGGCTCTGCAACAGCTATTCTTTCTCTTTGTTGGTTTGATTCTTGATTGAGATCCAACAGAAATGCACATAATTTTTCTAATTTTTCTGTTTACAACTCTTGCAGCCTCACTCTGTTATTCGCCATACAATTCGTTCTACGAACAGGAACGTTAGGGCAGAAAGAACAGCATCAGAGATAAACTGTAAGTTCCAGATATAATTTGCCCGTATGATGGTGTTGATTTGTTTCTAACAAGAGAGGATGTTGTAGTCATTCTTCAGTTGTGTACCCTAGAAATTCTCTCCTGCTGTTGGCACATTTGAGAAATGAAACCTGAAGAAACAATGCGCAGACATGAATCTTCAATGATATTTTCATAGAATTGTAGAATGGTTTGGGTTGGAAGGGACCTTACAGCCCATCTAATTCCAGCGCCCTGCCATGGGCAGGGACATCTCCTGCCAGCCCAGGCTGCCCCCAGCCACATCCAGCCTGGCCTTGGGCGCTGCCAGGGACGGGGCAGCCACAGCTCCTCTGGGCAGCCTAGGCCAGTGCCATTTTTCCAAAAACAAAACTAAAACTTGCCTATTATTCTGCTGTTTCATTTCATCTCATTGCTGCATAGTAAAGTTCAGGCAGAAACTTTTTATGACCAGTGTAGTCTTTCAGTTCTGTGATCTTGTCAGACTTTAAGCCTTACTTAAAACACCAAAAACACTAACTGGAAGTACATAAAAATTAAGAGTGACTTGATAATTAGGAGGGCATCTTTTCACGTGAATACATTGGCTTTCATTCTGTGATGAGAAACCTGTAAAAAAGGTAGCATTTTTTGTTTGTCTTTACACTGTTTCAAGTTCACAAGTTAAACCTTTTCTTGACCATGTTGGAGCACTTTTAATTTTAATAGCTGTCCTCACAAGGGTGTCTGTCAACTTAGTGCATTTTCTTTTCATAAAACCTTTTCTTTACTTTTAAAACAATGTTAATGCTCTACTCAGTTGGATCTAAGTTGAAATTTTGAGGGCAGAAACTGCCTTTCTTCAGGTTTGGACAAACGCCTGTTGTAATATAAATACTAGCTGCTCCTCTGAGTCACGTAGGTCTCGCTTTTAGGAAGCTTACTGTTAAAAGCCCCTTTTTTTCTTTCATGTGCATTTAAAAATAACATGTGGTTACACAATTACATTTTAGTGTGCTTTCATATTATGACTTGCTATTTACTTTTCGTCTGTTTCTTGTGGGTTTCAAATTTGTGAATTTAAGCATTTAGATGATAATGATATTTATAGTGGTAGTCATTTTATAGGCAAATTAAGTGTTGTGTACGTTATTTTGTTGTGCTACAGCATGTGATTCCCTGTAGTAAGCATCGAAAGGACATTAGCGTAATGTTGTGTGTATTAAAGTTGACAATGTACTGTTTTGTAGTTGATAAGCTCCAGTTTGAGCCCCCTCTACGGAAAGAAACTGAAGCTCGGGATGAAATGGTAAGGACAAGTTTGTTTTTTCCTTCCTTTACTAAAATCATAGCACCTTCATTGTTTTGTGGTTCAACTCTAAGTAATTTGTGTCTGAAGTACAAAGTCATGAGAAGGCTACTCTTGGTCCCTGGACAATCGAAACATTTTTAAGAAAATGAATTGCCCTCTATGCTTTGTGCGGAGAGTCATGCTCAGATGAAATAAACAAGTGCCAATTAATTTGATAATGTGGAGAGGCTGTTCTGCATTTGAGTCCCTGATCTCACCATCATCAGAGTTTATTTGCTGCTTGTTTCTTGGAGCCCAGCCAACTTGCATGCGGACTTTTTGCCCCCTGTGAGCTGCTGCTGTTTATCCCAGTTCTCAGCAGTTTGCTTCAGATCAGCTAATTAACGTTCTTTTGGGTTAGTATGTGACTGTTTAAAAGGGCTCCATTTTTTAATAAGTGTTGTGAATAGCAACAGCTGCCATTAATTTTGATTTGGAGAAACCAGTGCTCAGTGTTCCAGAAAAATCCCATTCCTATTTTTTTAAAGCTGTACTCGAGTTCACCAGGTGGATACAAGTTCATCTTATTTGCATGTGACTTCAGAGACTTGTACATGTTGTTACTGATGAGGTCCCCTTGGTACGGTGACAGGAATGCCCCCAGCCTTTCCTGACAGTATTTCATACGAGTTTGGAGGTGGCTGCACTATGTTCTCTTGTTGGAAGAGTGTCTTGGAAGTGCCCCGAGTGGAAAATCCTTACTGAGTTTTCACCATAAGTTTTTGCTTTCATGTTATTTAACGTTACTTGATACTGGCATTATACCATTTCCAGATGCTCCTTTTCAGTCTGAATCTAAGAAGAAAATATCTTTTCAATAATTGTTTTGTAACTATATTGTGAAACATTACCTCACTTTGGAATTTTAGTTATTGCTAATGGGTCATTCTGCAGAGCTTGGGAATCTCCCAGGCTTCTTCACATGCTGCGGATTCAGTTTGATAGGAAAAAAAAATGAAAATCTCTTCATCCTCAGGTGGTGGCAGCTGGCAATGACTTTGCTTCACATTGGAATCCTTTTGTTGAAGGTGGAAGCAGCAGGTAAGTATAGAGTTTTAAAACATCTTGTATTTCTGTGACTTAATATGAAAATATAGTCTGAAAGAAATAAATTGAGGTGGAAAATCAAACCTTAAGCCCAAATTTATTTTAATATTTATAAAATCAAAGGAGATTTTACCCAGTTTTCAGTCATCCTTCTACTGTTGGTTGGTCATTGTCTTGGAGAATGGATTTTAATCTCTTTTAATAATGAACAGTAGTTTATTTTAAATTTATTGTAGCTCCCAGTTGTAGATGGAAAGCAAAGCATACACGTGTATGTCTGCCATGCTGAAATAACATTGCCAAAGCCAATTTTCTGAAGCGAAATCAGAAACCTTGCAAGGGCTGAGTTCAGGATCCTGCGCTACCCTTGCACGTCTCTTGTGAGCCACTTCTGTAGTTGTGACATCCTGTGGCAAATATTTTCGCAGTGCTGAAGGGCAGGTCTTTGCCAGTGAGGAGAAACCAGTTCTGAAGATTTAGTGGTGTGACTGCGCGGCTGCTGCTGTGGGTGTCCGCTTAGCACAATCTATAATAACAGTCATATAGTGTTAAGGGATGCAGTGTTCTAGGCAAAGATATGCTGTAACTGATTTCCTCCGGGCTAAAGCAGGCCTGAAGTAAGGGGGCACAACTGTGTCCAAGTTAGGACTGAATTTAACATGTATGTGGCTTCCTTTTGCTGCAAACTACCAGATTCTGCCTTTAAAGGCAACCTTTGAATTTGTGTTGAGTGATATGAATGTTTAGTAATAGTGGTGCACATATGTAGGGAAAGATGGTATTTCAGTTCAAATAATTGAGGCTCAAAGAGCCTCTTTCCCATCTTTATTTGGAACTGAGCAGCACACAGTAAATTTCTTTGGCTTTTTTGCAGATAAAGTCTTGCATAACCTGTCAGCTGACACTCCAGCCCCCTGGAAGGCTGACCTTGTCACGTAGATTGCTGGTGCTTGGGTCTTTTTAAGTTCAACCCATTTTTCTGTTCTCACTGTCATCGTAGTAAAAGTTCAGGGTGGCTTTCTAGACCCTGCCTTTCTCTGTCCAGTAATGACAGTGGCTTCTTTCCTTCCTTTATTCATGTTCTTTGCTTGTGTGACCCTGATGAACTAAAAGATTGCAAGCCTTTCTCATGAGTGGTGAGTTTTCTGCAGACAGCTGGAATCTGCGGGGTCGAAGAGCAGGGAGGGAGGAGGAAAGCTCTGATTTCTCATCTTCATATCCTCCCTGCAAAGTGACTTACTGACTTGGTTCTGTTTCTCTGCCATTATTAAGATTGTCCATACCAGACTATATTGCAGAAGGAACGTAGCTGTAGCAAGCGTTGCTAGGGCTATAAGTTTGTAAATAGATACAGATTCAGTACACAATCCCTCTGATTGAAAGGAGAATAGTCATAAAACTTCTGGATGGTCAGTCTGTGCCGCTTACTTGGAATCCACTTCCAGTTTAAAAAGATAAACAGGAAATGCATAGCTCCTCTGTCCCCAGCAATTCAGAATAACACCAGGGATGTAAAGAGAGGATGCGTGCTGGGGGAAGACAGACAGACGGACTTGCTTTTCATGTCCCTTGGCTTTTATCAGAGTAATGGCGATTGTTATGTTTGACTTGGGAATTATTTCAGTGGAAAGAGGCATATCAGAAGTTGTACCTGAAGATTGAACGTACTTGTTGGCTCTTCTCATCCTTATTGTAGCATTTTAAATGACTTTCTGTATAGATTTGCTGTATTATAGAGGTGTTTTTTTTGCTGATGGGTGGGCTTTGTATTTATTTTTTTACTAGCTCCTGGTGACAACTGCTTTTCCTTCAAAACAAATAAATTGTAGGGAAATCGTATAGCAATCCATATGTGGTTGGATTAGTTTTGGGGTAATATGTTTTGAATTTCCCATTAGTTACCCCTGTAGCCATTCCTCACTGGGTGACGTGTGCTGTGGGACCCGGAAGGATGTGTGTGGTGGTGGGATTTGGGAGTGTCTGCACTGTAGGCTGACTCGTCTGCAGAGTCTTGGGTTGCACCAGGCTTCTGCAGCCTGAAGCCTGCCTCTGCTGGAGCACCGAGACAGCCAGCTTGCGAGCTGCTGCTTCCATTGCAGAGCTGCTGACTGCAGAAGCCTGGACTTCGCGGTATCACAACAGCATACTAAGGAATGCATTTGGATGTGTAATGATCAATTATTTTTTTTGTTCTTTTAGAATGACATTTTCGGTGCTTCTCTGATCCTCTAGTCACAATTTCTTTTTTTACCTTTTGCTGGCTTTGAAAGAAAAGCTCCCACTGTTATGGGAAACAGTCTGTGTCTTGAGCATACAACACTCACGGAAGCAATTTTCCACTATTTCTTCTTTGTAAAGGTTTTTCTCCTTTTGCAATTTCCTTAGTTTTCCTTTTTTTGTTGTTTCTATTATTAGGCATTTCAGCAATATTTAAAATACCACGTAGGAAGAGGAAAGATTAGTTGATGGTATCTTGTGTGGAAGAGAGCTGAAATGGTTCTTGGGGGTGGGCGGTGAGGGAGGGAGGGAAAGGAAGTGACTGTGCTGAATTGAAAAGGGCTTAATGCAGTGAGAGAGGAGCACTGTGTTTTGTAAAGGGCTGGAGATGCTCTTTACAAAACTGAATGGTATTGTCACCGATCAGTTCGGTTGCACATGTCAACCTTTGAGCAGAGCTCCTAATGTTATAAACATTTCACCTAGGGGACTGCTTACAAAATTTGGCGATGGGAGTGAAGATGTTGAAGAGTGAGTGAACCTCCTTCGTGTACAGTTGCATTTACTCCGTGTGGCTCTCGCTAAGCAGGCAGTGTTCTGGCAAAATCTCATCCCCTAAAATGCTGCAGGCAGCTTTGCCACTCATAGAAGCGAGGGCTGGGTGCTCTCAAAGATCTAACGCACGCTTGACTGTTTATCTGATCATCTGGAGAATGTACGCAAAGCAATGCTTTCTTCCTTTGCTCTCCTTCCTGAGGTTATTTTAGGATGCGTGGAAGTGCCTAATACTTGAAAGTAGACTTTGTGTTGACTAGTCTGCCAGGCCTCATAGCGGCAATGGGCATGCAAATATTCCTGCAGAGCTCTGGGAGGGTTTGTGCAACTCCTGTTACCCAGACGTTTGAGTGACCCAGAACCGCACTGAAAAACAGCAAGCTGCGCTGAATGGCTGTGAACCCTTGTGTTGGTTGGCCCAAAGTTCAGGTGCAGTTGGGGTTGCTGTTAGTAGATGTCCAATGAACTTGTTTTGTCACTTTGGAAAAACTGGGGGAGAACATTGCTCTGTGATTTACTGGCTGATCCAGAAATGCAGCATTTTCACTGTCAGGAAGAATTTTTGAGAAAAAACAAGTGCAAAAGTAAAATCCAAGCAGTGGAAGGGGGGTGCCTTCAGAGAACTAGTCCTTTAACATATGTGCTTTGAAAATTTCAATACCCTTCATCACA
The DNA here is from genome assembly GCF_009769625.2 of Cygnus olor. NCBI lineage: Eukaryota > Metazoa > Chordata > Aves > Anseriformes > Anatidae > Cygnus > Cygnus olor. The sequence goes on along the minus strand of NC_049173.1, from coordinate 2,871,601 downwards.
GAACGCTCTCTAATGTCTACGTTTATGAAAGAACATGAGTTTATCAAAAACAACACTTCTAACAAGATTAACATGCTTTTTTATATTTCCACCCTTGGACTTCTAGTTTAACACTGTTCATGCAAAGCTGTGATCAGTCTTTTCTACGCGTCTGGCTTGTATCATTTATAGTCTTTGTTCTCAAGCAAGTCAATTTATATTGTTGATTTAACTAAGACAACTTCTACACCTTTTTATTTCAGATCAACACTAAAGCGAGCAGGGCCACCTCCTCTACCTCCTAAGGTAAGTGACTGTGGTTTTAGGCAGCAAAACCCCACTCGTGCAGCCTCTGCCGTGCTTATGTTGGATGCTCTCAGTAGGTTATAAATTCTCTTAAATACCACTTGCTAGCTGACTTCATATATTTTATGCTGACTTGCAGTCTGTGCAGTCTTGACCTTTGGGAACTCCTGGCCTTGTGCACTGTTCTAGACAAAGTGAGTTTTAGGTATTTTCTCTCTAAAGAGAGCATGCTGTGCGGAATGGCCTCTCAGTCAGCGTTGTGCCCGCTGCTGGGATTTTTCCATCAGAGAAGGAATACCTCTTAGATTATTCTTCTGACAAATGGCTTTGTTCTAAGGCTGATTTACTTATTTATTTTTCTAATGTAGAAGCAGTGTAAGTTGAACTAAAATTTGCTTTAAGTGTATGCTTCCAGATGCCATTTCCCAGGTAATCGTCACCTCTTTTGTTTGTTGCAGCCAAGAATAAACAGTTATCCCGAGGAAAATCTCCCGGATGATGAGAAATCTCAGACGATAAAACATTTCCCCGACTCACAGAACAGAGCCCCACCAGCTCATAGGAGACAGAGTATTCCTGTTTGTGGGCCTCAGACTGATTCTTCCCCCATTGGTATGACCAGCAGCATCAGTAGCCCAGGATTGCTCACAGCTAGATACAGCGACTTGGGTAAATGCATTGCACTTCCTAAAGGTGCCTTGTTTCCTTTTAAAGGAAATCAGTTTGGGAGTCAGCTCTGTTTTCAGAAGATGGTTATTTTAATACAGGCTGACCGTGAAGTGAAACTTTCCTTTTTACACGTGTGCTGGTTCTTGTTTGAGCCATGACCCGTGGTGGAAATGTCCTTCCCAAAGCAGGGATGCTCAGCCAGTCAATACTATTGCCTGCAGGAATAACATAAAAACAACGAGTGTGCAGGAAGAACCATCTGTGAGGACATTGCCGCAGCTTTATTCTCAATCCTGTTCAGCCTGGGGACTGTTTGGATAATGGGAAGCCTTTTTTACTGTGTAGCTTTGCATGCAGAAGAGTAGCCAGCTGCTCTTGAAAGGGTTCAGCTACCTGAGAAGTGTATACGCAAGTTTCAGAGTTCACTATGCTGTACTCCCACTAGGCACAGGGAGAAGAGAGAATAGGGCAGCAAAATATTTTCTATTTCGTTATGTCAAGTGAGTTCCAAAATGTGCCTGGGCTTCATTCTAGGAAATGGGGATGGCATGTTGAAACTAATTGAAGAAAATGCAGAAGGATCCGGACAAATCCCTCAGCTGCCACGTAAAAAAGAGAAAAGAGATTTTCCTGTAAGTATTGTGGCTCTGTCTGATCAGTTGCCCTATTTCACATATCATTTCAAGCTAGCTAGTTTTACTTCAGTGCATGGGAGCTATTTTATGATCCTTCTCTCTTTCCACAGAAGCCAGCGATCAATGGTTTACCACCCACACCGAAGGTGCTGGTAAGAAGCCTCATTTGCAGTGGGAATTACTGGAAGTCTGCCATCATGTCATCTCTCTAGTGTCAGAAGGTTTATTCTAGAATAAGCCACCACCTCATCTGGGCTGATGTGCACGTCATAGCCAATTACTTTTCACTCAGTTATTTGTGCACTGAATCCAAGATACTTGCTTCCTTTTCTTAAAAACTTCCCTTCACCATTCAGTCAGGATGTGAAGAGATGGGGGCTTCACTGGCTCTGTGGGCTGTGATCTCCAGTGGCATTCCCTGTTTAATACAGAGAAAGGGGGAAAGGAGGTAGCGATTGGAGAGGGTGTTACTTGCCTGAATGTTTCTGCTTGATTTGCTTTCTTACACAGTTGCATAAGCACTCAATCTTCTTACCTAGTAGGTAAGAATTGTCCATATCATTTTGATCACTCTTTGCATTTCTTAACGTATATGAAGTCTATGAAAAGGTTTGGAAGGCTGCATTGTAATTGGGGGGGAAAGATAAAAATGTTTTCCATCAAAGCAGGTTAGAGTAAGTTTGTGTCTGAAGAGAAGAGGGCCATGCTGTGTGTACAATCCTGTGCTAAGTAGCCAAGTGCCAGAAGTTAAGACCTTTATACAAGAAACATGTTTCAAGTTTCAGTTTTTGTGTCTTTCAGATGGGAGCATGTTTTTCCAAAGTTTTTGATGGTTGTCCCTTGAAGATTAATTGTGCAACATCATGGATACATCCAGATACTAAAGGTAAAGTTACTTTTTGTGTTCGTATGTTAAGGCTGCCTGTTACTGAAGTGCTAATGAGCTTGTGAAATAAACCATTTCTCTTAATTTTATAGATCAGTACATTATCTTTGGAACAGAAGAAGGTATCTATACTTTGAATTTGAATGAACTTCACGAAGCAACAATGGAACAGGTGATCTTCGGTGTATTGAACACACAGAATAGATTTAGCAATACTATGAAGCAAGAAAGTTTTATATTAAAGGGGGGGTAGATGGGATGCCAAACTTTGTGGCATAAACTGATTCACATTGAAGTAAACACTGGAAGTCTTAAAATTAGTAGTTCCCTTACCTGATTTTGTTGTTGCTCTTTATATAACACTGCTTTCAAAGGAACTCTGTACTAAACTAGCTTTCTTCTCTGTGGAGACAACTGATTACCTACCTTTTCTTTCTCCATTTTATCTCCACTAGATGGCATATTGCTTCTCCACTGCATGCTACCAAAGCCCTCAGCCATTTAGTTTAGTTGGTGGTGTTACCACCAATAAGTATGCGTTTGCTTCAGTTTTCTTGGGCTCTCTAACCCTTTCCAAAGAGCTTCCACTTCATAAAGTCATGGTGGTGTTACATTTGCCTTTTTAGAATCAGAAGTAGCAGGGTGTTTTTGCAAGGGAAGCATTGACAGAGGCTGATAATGAGATGTACACCTGCAGCTTTCAAAAGCAGTTCACAAAGGCGCTTCAGGCCTCTAAAGTGTTACATTCAGTCAAGACATGGCACAGGACAAAAGCCACAGGTGACGAGGTGGACATCTATGACTAATAGTGAGAGAAAGATGATTTCACAGAAAGGGCATTGCATAGATGTCTGTGCTTAAGAGGAAAAAAGTCCTTTGTTTCTGGGAAGTTCTTGATAGAAGACAGAACTTCAGGGGCAAAAGAAAGGGGGAAGCAATTCAGCAAGGTCAGGGAGGGGGTAGCTTGGCACAGACAAAACAAGAGAAGGTTATAAATGGCTTGATGGTGAGAAGTCTGAATTTGAATGTAATATAGCGAGAAGACGCTTTCACGTTGAGAGGGAGGGCCATGTACCTGAATGCAATAGAAGAACATTGAATATGAAGTTTGTTTTGTTATCTTTTTGTAGCGTCAGCAGACATGGCATCATAGAATCAAAGAATGGTTTGGGTTGTTCCACATGGGGAACAACTACTTACTTTTCTAACAGATTTCCCAAAAATGTGGTGACTACTGTTGGCGACCACCTGGCCTTACCTCAATTAACTCTTCCCTCAGTTAGTAAAACTAATCTGTTTCTTTGTATATTTTCCTAATTTATTTTATGTGACAGTCTTCTCTGGACTCTTCCAGATGCCTTTTTTTATATCAAGAGCTTAAACATGGCAGTGTTTGGTAGAGAGAACCTAGCACTATCTACTTATGACATTTAATGCATCCCACAATAAGAGTTTCCTTTTCTGTGAGAGCATCCTCAGTTGGCAGAGGTTACGTGTGATTCACTACAAACCCCAGAGGCTTTACAGCAGTGCTTCAGCCATGCCAGTTGTTTCCCTGTTTGCATTTATTCATTACATGATTCCTCCCCACTAAATGTTGGTGCTTGAGATTTTTTAACTGTTTCTCAAATTTTTAATTCTGATCACATCCTCCAAAGTGCTTGTTGTCTCTCCAAGGATAGTATCTGCTGATTTCAGAAGCACACTCTTACTCCATTACTAATTTCTCAGTGAAAATGCTGAACAGAACCACACGTAGAAAAGACACTATGTATCTGCAGGCTGCCTTTTTCCCCTACTAAATAGCAAATTTCTGATAGATGCTCTTGTTTTCATATTTTCTTTCTGCATTTTCTTTTACTTCATATTTTCTCATTTTGCCCTTGGAAACGGCATGTGAGACAAAGTCCTTCACATATGTTTCATGTTTCACTGCACCCAGCAGGGCAGTTACTCTGTTGAAAAAGAAAATTCTGATGTTCAAATGCAGCCCCTTCTGCACAAGTCTGCACCATCTTCTCTTGTTATCCTCTTGGTAATTAAAAAGTGGGTGGCTTGTTCTTGTGCTACCCCAGATGACCAGTCAGTCCGTCAGGCTTTTTTGCCGCTCTCAGAGTTCAGCCTAGGTGCTGCGTTTGTCCTTCCTGAGGTCCTTGGTCGTCCTCCAACAGTTTTGAAAATAATTGTTACTGAGGCCTTGGGGTTTGAGCCAGTTCTTAAGTACTGTTAAGTAAACTTTTGGGGGGCCTGCCGACATGAGTATATGTAGTCGGAATAATGATTGTGTTTTTTATCTGCTTCTAGCACAAGTTTCTACCCCAGTGCCAGTAACTGTGCTAATCATGCAGTTCAGATGAATTTTCACTTCTGTCAAGCTGGGGTCCTAGCCATTTGCTTTCCCAGTTACCACGTTTATTGACTTCTCTCGTTGCCTTTGTGTACTTTGCATTGGTAATCAGATTTGCATCTTAACCTTTCTTAAGTTTCTTTCTTCAGGCTTATCCTGTGATTTTCTACTCAACCTCGCACCCTTGTTTTCATTTTCTGTATTATATGTGTGAGATACTTAAGGTTTGGGGTGGAAACAACAAATACCCATCTTGTGATAGCTTGGAGAGGGTTCACAGAGAACAACTGTACCCCTTCTCTTCCAGTGGCACCATCAAATGAAGCTAACAGAAGCCAAATTAAAAATAAACAGTGGGTAACTGGCCTGGGATGTTTTGCTATGGGGAGTTACAAATGGTAGGAATTACACGAGTTCAGAGGGGGTCTGGACAAATTTATGGAAGATGAATCTTCTGAAGATCACTAAGAACATAAAACCCCTGTCTGACTCGGCAGGTTTCCAAGCTGAAGAAACTTGGCACCTGGCAGAGTACTTGGTAGAGTATTACGTTGTTTTCATAGGCTGACAATTTTTTAGAAAAAATTGTCACTTTATAGAGTCTGTTGGAAATCAGTGTTAGTTTAGGCAGACATTTGCTTGAACCAGTAGAGCTGTTCCTTTGTAGATCCTTGATTCGAGTGTCTTCTGCTCTGTTGTGCAGTGGTTTCTCTCAGTGGAGCTGTCTGCTGTTGTCTTTTTTTTTTTTAAGTATCCTTTCAAAACAGCTCGATCTTATGAACTCTTCTTTCTCTTCATGGAATTTCTTCTCATGGGAGGTCCTTGCCTATGAATCCTCATCAATAAATTCAGTCTCTTTAAAAAAGAAATAAATTGCATCCTTATTCCTTCCGTTGTTGAGACTCCTGAATGCTGTCATTTTCCTGTCACTGTTAGCAAAATTCCCTTCCTCCTTCAGGTTGTCAGGAGGCTCTTAACTTTACATTTTCTCAGACCTAGATTAGCTACTTCTTGAGTAACTTCTTTACTCTGAAACAAAAATAAGTCCCAATGCCTTTCCATGAGCTGCCTGTTTACAAAGCAGTATGCTAATATAAATAGCCAGCAGATAAGTCCCATAAAGTACAAGATTTTGTGCTAATTCAAGTTACTTAGAAAATATCACTGCCTTTTTTTAGTTTTCCCTCTTCTGACTTGCTTGGGGCTTAGTAGGCTTCTGTAATAACATTACTGTCTCTCTAGCTGTCATTCCTGAGCATGCTGTATCTGTCTATTTATGGTATTCCAGTCTTGCCAGTTGTCCCACTTCAGCTCTGTGCTGCTAATTAAAAAATAAAGAAAAATTGAAGTTTGAAAGTTTCAGGGGTAGAAGATGGCAGGAATGAAAACTGATTCAGCCAAAAAATAAAAAATAAATAAACAAACTAAGCAAGGGGTCCAAAGGAGTGAGTTAAAGGGGAAAATGTAGTTGAAGCTGGGACTTTCTCCAGCATCCATCGCTGCAGGAGTGGTGACAGATGTGGAGCAGGCAGGGAAAGCCATGGTTAGAAATTCCTGTATGCTTCTAGTAACGGAGATAATTTCTTTCTTCAGTTATTTCCCCGAAAGTGCACCTGGCTGTATGTTATCAATAACACCTTAATGTCCTTGTCAGGTATGTATAAGCAGAAAAAAAAAATTTAAATGATTAAAATTAACATTCAGTACAATGTCTGTTCATTGCAGTGAAGTAGAAAACTGTACATTATTTCTTGTGTTTGTATAGAAAGTTTTGCTTCATGAGTGTTTTAATTTGAAAAATTTTCGTAGATAGGGCTTGATAATACTGCTGCATTACCGAAATGTAGCTGTTTGACAGCATGTTCGGTATGAACCAGAGTTAGAAAATAAATACACCCTAAAAAAAAAAAAAAATCAAGTTAAAGAACCGTGAGGTGGCTGTGAAATACTACCAATCCATCAGATGGAGCCTTAAAAAAAAATAAAAAAAATCAGCAGTTGACGTGGAATTTCTAGGCGGGATACAGAGGTAGCGTGGCATGCAGACTAATTGTAGGGTTGTGCCTTTGAACATACAGGGTTTTGTGTAGCACCAGTTTTACTGATTTATAAAGATGTCCTGATAAAATGAATTGTTGCTGTATAATTACAGCCTTCTAAAAATGTGTACATAAAACTAACTTTCAGAGCTTTTTTTAGTGTTACTGAAATGAATTTTGAGTTGAATGATGTGTTTTCTCTATATGCATTATTATTGTTGTCTTGTTTTATTTTTCTTCATAATTGGACTTGAAATATCTGACGCATGTGGTCCATTTTTCTAGAAGGTAATTTTCTATACATATATTTCTCTAAAATGTACGTTTCTCTGACGGAGGTGTGTGTGCCATATCAATTTGTGCTGTTCTCTTTTACAGGGAAAACATTCCAGCTCTACTCCCATAATTTAATAGCTTTGTTTGAACAAGCCAAGAAAACGGGATTAGCTGCTCATATTCAAACCCATAGGTTTCCTGACAAAATATTACCAAGGTACAAATCTTTCACTTGCAGTTATTAACAAGTGACAATTTTCTTGAATGCTGTTGAACTGGTAGCATGAAAGGCCCTTGGCATCTCTTGTTGATGCATTTTTTTGTACCTGTTATTCCAGGAAGTTTGCCTTAACGACAAAGATTCCTGATACGAAAGGATGCCACAAATGCTGTATAGGTGAGTAGGCGTTCAGTTTCACAGGTTTTTTCCTGGTCTCTGTTGTTTGGACATGGCATGTCTTCAACTCATTGCTTTTTAATAAACTTATAGTTAGTTTACTGTTCAGAAAACAGTATGACTACAATATTTCTCAATGTTGTGCTTAACTAGTGCACATCTTTCCTTCGAATTATTGCAGGGGATCTTTATGCCGGTCAATGGAAGTGATAACACAGGCGTTTTTGCTATCAGTTCTTAACCTAGAAATGTTGCTATCTAGAACAAGATCCATTGGGAAACCCTGGAGAATGCCGGTAGCATGCAGCTGACATGTTGCACGCTGTTTTTGAGAGCTGCCAAGGGTGAATCTGAAGCTCTCAGTGAATAAGTAGATGTTTGGGATCACTGGTTTCAGGCTGCCACATGAGCCAGCTGGTTACTGTGACATGCAGGCTGCCTGCGAGTGTCACGCTTGTTACAGAATCCCGGACTTGGTGCCATACACAAACACCCTTTCTGGTTTGTCAGTTTGCCTCAAGCTTTGACCTAGATCCCATTTTTAGGGAGGCTAATGTGAAAATAATATTTTCCACAAGGAAAAGGCTGGGTATGAATAAAAATGATGTCCGGATGGGGAGGACTGATCCCATTTCTCAGTGTTCTAAGTACCCACAAAAAAGTTAAAGCTTGTGAAGTTACAAACTTGTCTTTGGCTTCACTGAATTTCAGGAAGGTTTGGGTTTTCTACAGAACACGTCCTTTCGAAAACTGGCCCCAGCGCCGTGTGAAATTGTATTTTACGCTTTTGCTTAAGCAAAATACAAAGTACCTCGTAGCAAACTTGGACATCCTGTTTAGCTCATCTAAAGTGTCTACAGTAGTCATATTTACAAAGTATTCCTGAAATCAGGCTGGTCTTTTATCTAACTGAGCAAAAAAAAAAAAAAAAAACATATTGCATTAGCTGTCAAAGCTCACAGGAAGTTCTGGGGCATCTGGACTGCTTGGGAATCTTTTTGGTTTAAGTCACAACGTGACCCAGACCTTTCACTCCCAATCCTCACTCAGCCCCAAGAAGAAGGTGTTATGACTTTTCTGGCCACTCAGCGTGTGGCCTCTTTACTGGAACTTAAAAAATGCCAGTGGTTATTAATTACAAGGATAATTTAATTTATCTGGAATGTAGCACAATATTAATCACGGTGGATATTTGAATGGAAATCCAGAAAACAATTACCAGTGTCAAAGTGAGACTGTTTCTGTAGTTATTTGCAAAGATATCTGCAATTTTTATTTTCAAGTATTCATTGAGCTTCCTGGACTTAAAATTTTTATTTTTTTTTCCTGTTTGTTTATTTTATATAGTGAGAAATCCATACACAGGACACAAGTACCTCTGTGGTGCCTTGCAGTCTGGAATTGTTCTGCTACAGTGGTATGAGCCAATGCAGAAATTCATGTTAATAAAGGTAAATACCTCATTTTAGTTTAGAACATCTAATTTTGCATCTCCTTCTTACCTGCTCCAAGATCTTAATTGTTGTATGGTTGTTGAAGTAACCTTTCTAGAATTTGTAATGGAAAGTACATCCCAGGATAGTCCCATTTGTGGGTTCTGAGCACTTGAATTTCTGGCTTGACACATGTTGACTAAGAAAATCCAGTGACTGAATCAGTCGAGTGTTGGATCAAGCCCAGTACTAGCAATAATGGACTAGCGTGCCTCTGCGCAACCTAATGTTGCTCACAGCTCATGCTGTCTTAAAAAAAGCACTCCTAGTAGCAGTGAAACACTGTTCTGTATCTTGTACACTTCGTGCATGTCATTTTAGGCTTCTTTCTTCCAAGGTAAAAGGAAACTTTAAAAATGCTTTTTTTTTTCCTTTTTTTTTTTTTTTTTCTCCCTCAGCACTTTGATTTTCCTTTGCCAAGCCCTTTGAATGTCTTTGAAATGCTAGTGATACCAGAGCAGGAGTACCCGATGGTCTGCGTAGCTATCAGTAAGGGTGCTGAACCAAATCAGGTAGTTCAGTTTGAGACAATCAACTTGAACTCTGCTTCTTCATGGTTTACAGAAATTGGTGCAGGTAAGACTCTTGGTCTGTCTTGCAGCTATTTTATTGTCTGGTAACTGTTGAATAGCCCTTCCTCAGAAGTCATTTGGAAACCCTTTATGCTAGGCAAAATGATGCAGCTTCTCTGTGTAAAGCATATAGAAGCCGATCCCAAGTTCTTCTTGTGATGATTTGCCAACCTTACTGTAAACTATCTTAAAAGACTTCATTTTTAGACACATCTATTAAACTTCCTTAAATAGTAATGCAGACCCTGCTGATCGAGTTCTCATTTGTGGTTGCATGCTTTTTACTGGGGTCAGCCTTAATGCTCTTTCCTCTTTTTTCCTGTGTAAAGACTCCTATAAATGCATTCTTGTCTGTCCTCCAGTCCTTGGGGGAGGCTTGTCATCTTCAGCTGGCTATTAATAAGTAGAATGTTTTATCTTCAAAAGCTGGTTGATATTTTGCAGATGCTTTTCTTTGCTGGCTTTGTTGGATGCAATTTTTAACCTTTAGATACAGCTGTATTGAGAAATTCATTAAGAAAAAGTATGCAAACTATTAAATTCTAGTTTAATATCAGCACAATAATCTTTCCCAATGTGAATTTAAAGGAAAAGAACATTTTTTTAGGGGCAAAAATTCCCTTGGTGATTCCTTTTGTTCATTAGCATGCCCCTTCATGAAGGAAGCTGACTTTCTGTGCTGAACTGTAACATAAAATGTATTTTATGCCAATAAACAGTAGTGCTTTCATATTAAATACATGCTTTGAACTAAGAGGTTTGTCCTTAGGCCCTGTTCTGCTCCTATAACATTCTGAGATCATGCAGCCTTAAAAATATAAAAGAATAAAAATATTGTAGCTTGCAAAGTGCTCATAGCATACTGAAAATGCTGTACCAATTGGCAAGAGGATGGGGGGATGGCAGAAATCAGTGTTATGACGTGACATAAACTAATTCCTTCTCTTTTTCACAAGGCAATCAACAGTTAGATGCCATTCACGTAACACAGCTGGAAAGGGACACTGTCCTAGTCTGCCTGGACAGTAAGTAACAAGCGACTCTTGGGCAACTTACTACGTCTTTTGCTAAACATGCTTTGCCACAATTGTTGATTTTAACTCTACCATAAGTTAATTTTTTCATTACTAATTTGTGTTGTAGCATTTCCTAACAGATACAATTCAAATAACTGTTCATTGTGACTCTTGCAGTTCCGCTTTCCCTCTTCATGTGTTTCTCACTCTTGTTTCTCTTCATTCTTCACTCTTGTTTCTTTCCAAAAGGAAATGTAATGCAGCGTTACGGATGAGAATTCAAATACACGCCAATCAGAAATTTTCACAATTTCCTTGGAAAATGTGACATTTGCCTGTTGTGTATGCCTAGCAAGATAAAAGGCTAACACTTGCATCTTACACAATACCAGTAGCAATGACTTGTGCGTCAGAGGGTAATACCTCCCTGGGAACTCTGCAATGACTTAAGCAACCTACGTTTCCAACCTTTATGTTGCATTCACATTTCTGCACTAAGTTTGTTTTCAGGAAGGCCATCCGTAAAGTCTAAAACCATACAAAGTCTATAAAAAAGTTGTGTGTGTTTATTTTGAGAGCAGGTGCTCTTGGATTAGTTTTGGGCAAACACTATAGCTGTCAGATGTGGGCATTTCTTGTATCTGAAAGTTGAAATTAGTATTTCATACTTAAAGCCATCAGTAATCCTGTTTGGCTGTGGGTTTTAACATTTATTTTTCTGCTTTTCTTGAGAATTTGTGAAAATTGTGAATTTACAAGGAAAATTGAAGTCAAGCAAGAAATTGGCCTCTGAGCTGAGCTTTGATTTCTGCATTGAATCAGTGGGTAAGTAATTTGGTTCTCTGTCAGCTCTCAAGAGCTGAGTATGGGGGGAATGAGTGTTGAAGGGATTTTAATAATCTAGATTGATCTAGTGCACCCTGTGGGGCCTGACACTAAAAATTGCTTGCGTCAGGATATTGTGAGCAGTTTCTTTGTCTACGCTGGCATGTGTAAGAAAATAAGCCAGTTGCCAGGTAGGGTGTATCCATTGTGTGTATGTTTCCATCTAGTGTCATTTCTGTTTCTGTAAGCAAGATCTATCATGATTTGATTTTAAAAGGTTGAATAGTAAGTTTAAGAATTCAGTATTTCAGAAACTGAACTCTTACCTGGAATCAAAATCAGTGAAGACACAAAAAGTGAACTTGGTTTTGTTACCAGTTCTGTACAGCTTGCATTTCTGGGTTCCTCACACATCTTCCTTTTTGAAGATTCTTGACATAAGTATTTTGTATTTGACAGCAGGTGGCAAAGCAGTGTACAGTCTGTGTACAGCATCTTTATTAGATATGTCAGAACCATCCTGAAGGAAGAATTATGATACTTTTAATCAACCCTGTGATTCTTCCCTAAGTTCTGATACGTTCTAATTAACTGCACTGCTTGTATCATACAGTGTCTCCTGCTGACACATGCATAACGTGACTTGACCATTGCCTTTTTCTTGAACTCTGAAGGAATTCATAGACAGAGGCATTTATTTAGAAGTCTTGTGCTTACCAACTGACATTGAATAATGTGAGCAGTTCTTTACACTCCAAGTGGTCTCTTGGGAATTCAGGGTATTAAACAACTCTTGATTTTCTGATTGCAGGGTGAAGTGAGGAATAACAGGTGGAGATCAGTTTTTTTGTGAAAAACATTGCCCTTTAGGATTGTGTTGAGTGCCTTTGTTCTGTGTATGTAGCACAGAGCTAATACTGAGCAAATACAAAATGTGAATCAGGAATAGTAAAGGAAAACATGCAGGATTTAGGAAAACAAAACACTGTATAAACTACATTTCTGTAACACTGCTTAAAGAACACCAGGTTCTTCATCCAGTATTTTAAAGAATCTAGTAATTGACTCATTCGGAGCTGGTAGTTTTCCTCTTTTTGGCCCTGAATGGCAGACTCCTCCCATTTTTCGTGCTCATGTCTATTTTGAAGTAAATATAATTACTAAAATGGTTTGTAATTTCCAGCAACCCAGAATGTTGTGGTTGGCAGCATGTTTATATACTTCCTGGTGTTTTTTTCCAGAATCAAACCATTAGGAAACTGAAGATCCAGAGAATAGAAGTGAAAGGGAGAAAAGTTAAACACAGAGATACCTATCTTGTCTTGGCAAACAGGGAATGTCTGAGTGGTGTCTGTAAAAAGTAATGTGTGCATCAGATCCAAATAGCAATCACAGTCAAGTTTTTCTACAGTGATTTTAGAGTTTCGTTCTGTCAGGAGTTGAAGTCTCACCGTGGACTTCATTATCCACATGCTTCCCATTATCATTGTTGGTGAGAAACCCACATTTCCTTGGTTCAGATAAGCCACACTTGGGTCTGATTGTGTTTTTCCTCTTGCAGTGTGCCTTCAAGACAGTGTGCTAGCCTTCTGGAAACATGGCATGCAGGGTAAAAGCTTCAAGTCAGATGAAGTGAGTAATCTTCCAGCCTCTCCTGGTTTAACTTTGTCCTATTCCTCATTTACTGCTTGATCCTTTGGCCCCTCTAGCTGCTTCCCCAGTGATAATGCTTGTGCTTCACATTGTCATTGTTGCAGCTTGCTGGTTCTTTGTCTGATTTCCCCTCGTGTGTTGCTCTCAGTAAAGCTCACACACATGTTTTAAGCAGCTCTGTTTCCAAGAGTGTCATTTAGAGACTCCTAAACTGGTTCTGCACAGAGGCAGTACAGATACAGTGTAAGCAGCACTTGGGTTTCCTGGATCTCATGGGAAAAAAAAAACTAGTTGGCAGTATTTCCTTAAAAAAAGGAAAAATAGCATGCCTTTGGAAAACAAAAAAGTACCCTTTTCTTCAAAAAGGACATCACCCTTTTCAATAGCATCCTGTGTAAAAATGCAGGGGAAAGCTTATCTCCTTCTGTGGACCAAGATTTGATCAACATAGTCCATCTATGCCACCAGTAGGTCCTCTAGACTGATAACGCTCTACAATACAAAAATTATTTTAAGTAAGTTTTACTTGATGAAATGTATTAACACTTCTTTACTTACTGTCGGTTTTATATGATTCAATCCTGTAATTTACACTATATTTGAGTTGTTGAAGAGACTGACCTTTTTTTTGTCTTCTGGCTCAGACCAATACATTTCATTTTGCCACTGAAATGGACCTTAATATCTCCATTTTTCTACAGGTTACCCAAGAGATATCAGATGAAACCAGGGTTTTCCGCTTACTGGGATCAGACAGGTAATCACCTTGAAGAAATGTAAACCTATTTTCTTTAAATCAGCTTTCTAACTCCCAGCTGGAACTGGGTTCCATCCCACAACAGATCCATCTGTAGGCAGTCCTGGGGGAGACAGTAACACTGTTTCTGCCTGCGATAGCCAAAAATTTAATTAGTGATTTGCATCCAAAATTATTTCTAAGAGCTCCTGTAACTCTCCCACTAACTTTTCGCTGCAGAGATAGAAATGTGAACGCAAATGCAAGTGTGAGGAGATAAGCTACAGAGAGTGGACAGCCTTCTTTGGTGTGTGGTAAACCTGGTGACCAGTGCGCTTCTGGCTTAGATTTTTATGGTGAACAGACATTACCTTGACAGCAAATTACTTTTTAAGAAGTCTTTACTGCTCTGGACCTTGAGGCCTGGAAGTTGTGGAGCAAACTACAGCACTTAGAGGTTTTAATGCACAGTGGTCTAAATTCACCCCATTACTCCTAACACCTGTAGGCAGGAGGTAGCACACGCTGCTCAACCCAGGTTTGGATCCTTAGCAGAAGCTGCCCCAGTGTCGTGGGTTTGGACATGCGTCCTTGTGGTTTCTCAGACAGTCAGAGTGCTGAATGTGTAAGTAGACGTGAGTCATGAGTCAAGAAAGGAGTTCCAATACCTGATCTTCTGCTCCCTCATTTGGCCTGCGGGGAACCTGGCCCTGACTCACTTTCTGTAAGTAAACCATAATTCTGTATGGTTACATTCGTGGATCCCCTGTCCAGAAAAAGAGCGAGAGAACAGGAGTAGCATATGCAGGAGACATCTGAAGTCTTTGCTGTGTACGTGAGTCACCAAGGGCCCATTGTGCTTGATCACTGTGGTTGGAATGGAGGGCTCTTACCAGAGCTGACTGAGATCCCAAAAATACAAATACAACGCAACGTCTGACAATGCGTCCTCTGTCTTTTCTGTCTGGTATCCCCCTTGTGCAGACAGGCAGTGGTGATTTCCTTCCCAGCGATCCCCAGCAGAGCAGGGGGCATGTTATTACAAGAATAAGCTTTTGCTAAGGCCCACTGCTGTACAAATGCCATTTTATAAGTTTCAGGCATGTGCTGCACCCCCATCAGTGAATCTTTGTTGCGTACTGGATTTGGTACCTTTAAACGGCTCAAATTTGTCTAATTTCTCTGTTGGGCTCGTGAACACAGGAGTGTACTGAACATGTAGAGAGATGGAAAGCAGTGTCTCGTCTGGTTCAGTCTGAACTTCTGTGGAAGATGTGCACATCAATAACAGCTTGGTACTAAATACCAAGGTGTTTCTGAGGCTGGAGATAAGGTTGAAGTCCTGCTGTGTGCGGGTTTGCAGAGAAGCCATTTTCTTCCATTCTTCTCATTGAGCTGCCAAATCCTTCCTTTTGTATTTTTGCATCACTGTATGGACAGAGCAGTCCAGTTTTACGACATACATCTGAGTGAGATATGGTAACACCTTTTTGGCTTGGATCACTTAAGAACTACTGAGTTGCAGAAGTGAAGAGCAGGGACAGAGGCTGTTAAGAGTGAGACTTCATGTGAAAACCATCTCAGCAATGTGATATGGGAGGAGTGTGTGCACTACTAATCCTGAGATAGGCTTCCTTTGAGAAATCCAACTCAGATGGCACATTTGGCTTATTTGAAAAGCAAGTGGAAAACAAAAAGCAGAGAGAAACAACATAAAAATGACGGAATGTGGTCCTAGGACCTGGTGTAGGGAAACGCAGGAGCTAAGCAGTTGGAAAGCAGACAGGAGGTCAAAAGCCCACCGCTGTCAGCTGATGAGGTGACTGTCAGGGTTCAGCACAACACAGATGTGTAGAAGACAGCGGTCAACGTACCAAGACCAGGAGAGCAAGGTTTTCCAGAGGAGCATCCAGGACTGTTACCAGCAGGATGAAGGCTGAGAGGGGTTGAGTGTTCCTTATAAATCCACTGGGTGACAAACATTTTTTGGGGAGAACTGTTTAGGTTAGTGGCTGATACTCACCATAAGACATAGGAGGTATAAACATACTCAGGCTGCGGATGATAGGAGGATTGTGTCTCTTTGCAACACTGTGGCTCTGAGATAACTTCCCAATAGAAGCAGAGGACATAACTTATTTCAAAGTGGAGTACGCCATTTTATAAGAGATTTGTAACATATTACACGTCTACGGCTGACGGGTAGATTCTGGTTCAAGGAGCTGCTTCTAGTTCTCTGTTCCTTGTGCGTTCTGCTTTAGATTTGCTACAGAAGGGGTGCTACAGGAGGTAACTGGTTTAAAGAATAAAATGCACAGAATATTTAGGAGTTACCTATATCTCTCTAATCTTTAAAAACCTGTGAGCAACAAGATAGTTTAACTACCAAGGAGGAACAATGCACTTCATATTTTGCCACTAATGATTTTGGATTTTGTGTTTGATTGCAGAGTCGTAGTGCTGGAAAGCAGGCCAACAGAAAACCCGACTGCACACAGCAATCTCTACATCTTGGCTGGACATGAAAATAGTTACTAAGCAACAGTAACCTAACGCAAATACCAGTGAATTCACCACACGAGGAAAAAAGGAGCATTAGGAAACTCAGTACAAGCAGGACTGTGACTTACTGTTTCTTTTCTTGTCACCTAAATGATGCTGTTTTAGGGTGGAAATCAGTTCATTTTTGCAGCTGGGAACAGCTGGTTCTGTCTCTTGCCACTGTGTGGTTGGTTATATCAAGTTTGCTTAATAAAAGCTGAGAGATAAATAGCCCTTTACTCATTAGTTGTAGGGAAACAGAGCCTTTAAAATAATGTTATTCAGTAAAGGTGCCATAAACTGTTAAATATTTGACTTCCCTTGGATTTTCCTTATATTCTGTAGATACAGATATAGTGCTGGCTGTTTCCTTGTTTTATACTGAGTCTTATTCTTAATAAAAAAAGTTTTGTGTAGGAAGTGAAAGTATCTGCAAAGCTTTTTGTTTTTAAATCTGCCATTCAGTATGGCTTTGTATAATAGACTATTTAATCCTTATTTATTAATCTGCTGCTAGAATGGTGTAATGTATCTAACTTTTAGCAAAGGAAGGTTGCAGAGCAGCTTACAGGTTTTTTTTTTACAATTGTATAAAGATTTGATTATTCTTTTTTTCTTGTAGAGATGTAGTGCATTATTGAGGGGTATGTTACAATGTTGGTTGATCTTGTAAAAATGCAGTTTTGTACAACAAAGTATTTTGTATTGATTTTTTGCCTGCAGAATTGCCATAAAAGGGATTTTCTTATTTACTAGATGTAGGGTGTGTACACAAAATATAATATTGATATCAGACATGTTGCTACTGGGTGGGTGTGTACAATATACATATGTGTGTGTGTGCATGTGCGCATGTGTATTAAGTTGACCGGCAGTGTGTATTTTTTATATATATATATATATTTATATATATATATAAATGTACAAAATATATATGCTTTATTTTCATAAATTAGGGATAAGCCTTGTGACGTGAAATGGAAATTGTACCTGGTCATCATCCTTAATGAATGAAAGTATCATGTATCAAACTGCCCATGACGTATAGTTTATTTATACTATTCCAAAGGGGAGCCTGTTAGCGATAACTGAACTTAGGAGCTTTTTTGTCCGTACAGTCATTCAGCTGTCTTCGGTCAGACAGTTGTTTGGAAATGGTTAATTCCCCAGCTGTGTAGTATAAATAAATATGATAAGAACCCGTATTCTATATTAAAGCTTTCGATCACCTTTTCCTTTTCCCTGTTTTGTCATCTGCATTTTTCTTTCTCTTTTTATTTCTCCATTAAAGAGTCACATTGGTTCCTTTTGTCTTCCTCATTAATTAAAATTCCTGAGGTACCATGAAATATAAATATAGGCTGACTACAGGATAGCATCTGGTTTTACTACCTCATATTAACCTGCTAGCTTTGATGTAAGTAAACACAGTCCATAGGCAGATACAGTAGCAGTTCATTAAAATTTGAAGGGAGGGTTTTTTAAATTAAATCCTACAGTCTGCTGCCATTTATTCAGCTCCTGTGATCTGCTACCCTGAGAAAGCTTCACAAGTCATTTTATTAAAGCATTAAAGGTAAGTGTGTTACGGCAGCTTGGCCTGTCTCAAGGTTTTACTGACATAGCAGAACTGGGGTGGTTTGATCTTAACTCGCAACCTGGCGAATAGAGTGCTGGGTTATCTGCTTAGGCATCAGACTACTTGATTCATAATTTAACATAGATGGAATTAATTCATCACATGTGATGAATCAGTAATGTCTTTTTGTTACTAGGTACAGCTGGAGTTTTACGTTATTCTGAAAATCTGGAAGGAAAAAAAAAAGACAAACCTGCACACAATTTAGCATTTTATCCACTTAGCATTGTCATTCAAAACTAATTCTTGTTACTGACTTGATATTTAAATCAAGTCAAGCTTTTCAGTTCTGAAACCTTATCAAGGTTTAATAAATAGTAACTGTACAGATAGAACTTGAAAATCAGCCCACAAGCAATGTACTGAAAATGTTTTAAGTGGTCAGCTGTAATTGGATCAGCAGTGTTAAAAGAGACATTTAAATTTTGTTTTAAGGAAATTAAGTTCTCTAGTACTGACCTAGTCTATAGGTAACAATGATTGGTGACTAACTCTAAAATTGTATAACCCATAGACTACAACAACCTTGAAGAAAAAGTGAAGCACCAGGTATAGATGTTGTAGAACGAATGTTTTCACATAATTTACTTTATTCACTGCAGAAGGTAATTTTGGCTTCATCTTTGAAAAGACTTAAAGATCTCTCAAAGAGTAGAGAAATGTGTGAATAAAATATGAGTATTTATGGGGAATAACTGGAGTAAATAACTACTAGGTCAGGACACTGTCATGCAAAAATAATGAACTGAAAGTATTTTTCTTTGAATGACATGAATGACTGGTGATTTGCTGAATCATAAAAAAGGAATCTAGGAAAGCCCTCCTGTAATCAAACTTCCTTTTTAGCTGTTAAAGCATTTCTAATGGTATGTTCTGAAATGCTTTATCTGGTCTGGTTTTATAGACAGTGGCATTTTTTATATAATCTGCAAGATACTGTTTCCTAGTGTAAAACCTCACTTGTTACTCTTAGGGGAGTATGGCACAACTGATTAGCATGTTTCATAGCTGAACTGGCCAGTCTCGGTGACTCTGACTAGTGTGGTTTGTATTCGTTAGACTGTTTAAGTTAGTCTGGTATTGTCTGTATCTTCGTATGTTTTTGTGACATTTCAGCCAGGGTTAAGAAAGCCTAGTGTGTGGTTTTGGAGTTTATTAAGCAAAAGCTTGCTCTCTCCATCATGACTCTTTTGACAGATATCAAAGTATTAGTTATTTGATGCACAAGGTTCATGTATTCAGCTTGAAAGCCTTAAAACAGGCTCCTAGTGCTCTTTGAAGTACAAACGGTATTTGAAAAGCAGCTCGTAATTAGTCTCTTGATTTCCTGATCAAATTCATTGTAACTGAGAAATAAAACTGTACTTGTGATGACATCTCTTCAAAAGATGAGAGGTACAATGCATCAGTGAGCCACTATGTCTCTGAGTAAAAAAAGTGAAGACTGGGAGACTTTCTGAAATGTACTTTTTACCTTGTTTATGCATTAGATTGTAACTGAGACTCTAACTGCACTTGTTCCAGTTTGTGCAACTAGGCTTTGTTCTACTTCAATTTCTGTTGCAGTTCATTTCAGTCTATGCCAAATAAACTATGCTTTATTTGATACCTAGGTGTGGTGTGGCCTGTATGGGTTGTCTGGGAATGACGTTTGGATTTGACCTCTCATTTGAGGAGCTTCCGCAGTGGCGTAGTCCTTGGACCTCTCTGAGAGAGCTCTGCACGTCCCTCTCCGGGACAACTGGATCAGCTGATTTCCTCAGACAAGCAGGTGGAAGTTGAGTTAGCTCGCAGCATTTGTCTGGTACTTTGATTGCAAGTCCTGATAGAGCCAGGAACATCTCAGTGACTGGACAGTTCTGCTAAGGGACACGATTGTCATAAAAATGAAAGGGTACACAAAGAACCGAAAAGAGACCGTGTGTGACAACACGGGGAGAGTTATCACTGATAGATGTGGCTTAGGAAGAAAAATAAACGGTGCCTCTTTTTTTCTGAGTAGAATTCAGAAAAGACCTGGGGGAAAGGATGGGTGGTGGGAACATGAGGTAACCTTATCCCAGAATGCTGCGTGGAGCAGAGGATTTACGCAGATCTCAATTTCTACAAATCAACTGGAAGCGATTGCCACCATAAGAGGCCATCTTCGTTAGGGTATCAGGAACTGGGTAAGCAGCCACAAACCTAAATGGGTGCCCAAGAAAAGGTAATATAAAGGTAAGAGTTGGGAACGCTGCAAGGGACTAGCTCCTGGTGGGAGCTCAGCAGGGGGCAAGCACTTGAGGTGCTCGAACTGTATGGGGGAGACAAAATGCAACATCTGGGCTCTGCACTAAATCCAGTGCAGGACCACTCAAAGCATCGCATGTGTTTGGGCACCCCAAATCCCCCACCCTCTAACCCCATGCAGCGAAGGGCTGTGCTGCAGGCACCAGGTCCTCCCAGCTCTGAGGAATGGGCTTCCCCTCTTCCGGGGGAAGAAATCGAGCAAAAAAAAAAAATAAAAAATATATATAAAAAAAAAAAATCAGAGGCCGCCAACTCCGCGGAGGCCCCCACAGAAGAGCTGGGCGGGAGAGCCTCGGCAGGGGGCAGAGCAAGCGGCGGCGGCTCCCGGCTGGCCCCTTGTCCCCAGGGGCGGCTCCTCCTCCTCTTCTTCCTCCTCCTCCTCCTCCTCCTCCCCTCAGCGCCCGGCGGGAGCCGCCTCACGGAGGGGAGACCCCGCGCAGGGCTCGCCCTGGGCCCGGCGGCGCTGAGGGGAGGCGGCGGCGTGAGGCGGGAGCGGCGCCATGGAGCGCTACGAGAAGCTGGGCAAGGTCGGGGAGGGCTCCTACGGC
Source organism: Cygnus olor (assembly GCF_009769625.2). NCBI lineage: Eukaryota > Metazoa > Chordata > Aves > Anseriformes > Anatidae > Cygnus > Cygnus olor. The sequence goes on along the minus strand of NC_049173.1, from coordinate 2,850,755 downwards.
GTCGTCTTCAAGTGCCGCAACAAGGACACGGGGCAGATCGTGGCCATCAAGAAGTTCCTGGAGTCCGAGGAGGACCCGGTGATCAGGAAGATCGCCCTGCGGGAGGTCCGCATGCTGAAGGTGCGCGGGGGGCTCCGCGGGGCGCCCAGCCGCGAGGGACGGGGACGAGGGACGAGGGCAGGGCTGTGAGGGCGCGGTGCCCTCGGCCGAGGTGCCTGGGCGAGAGGGTGACCGACCTGACACTAGTGAGCCACCGCAGGCAGCGAGGGTGCTGGGGCAGCCAAGACCCTGAAGAGGGCAAGGTGCCGAAGACGGGTCACGGCAGCGAGGACCGTGCCGTTACGGACGGGTTGACGCATCCCAGCAGGCCGGCACGGTTGTGCCTCGGTGTGAGGACGGCGGCCGCGTGCCTGGCAGGTGGTCGGCAGCAGACCCCTCCGCATCCTGATTCCCCCCCGAGATGGGGGCTGCGGTGTGCAGGCAGGATGGGGCCGCGTGTTGGACGCCGGGGCTGTCGGTTCAGTGGTGCTCTCCTGTGGAAGTGCCCGCAGGACCGGTGCCTGCACCACAGCAGCACCTTGCCTCTGCTGATCCTGTCTTCAGTTTTGCACAGAGCTCATCCTCACATGGGAAAATGGGTCGCACGTTCAGCCTCTCTGTTTCCTTCTCTGATGAAGTAAAAGCACAGGCATGTTTGCCGTGGGTCAGACCCCGGGTTCATGTATCCCACCCTGCTGGCAGTGACCAGGAGAGTGTGCAGAAATGAGGAGAAAGCCAGGAGAAAGGAGAAGATGGGGTAAGATTTCCTTGCGCAGACCCAGCTTCTGGCAAAGTTACTAAGGCCAGAGGCTGTATCCATAGCTTCACGTTTAGCAGACACTCACAGGCATTTTCTGTTGAGAGTTTGTCTAATCTCTTTCTGTACTGGTGTATTCATTTGGTCTCCATAGCATCCTGAGTCAGTGAGTGCCACAGCTGTCAATACGCTGTGTGAAAAAGTATTTCCCTTTATTTGTTATAGACTCGATGCTGGGTGGCAGCACACAGCACCCCTGGTTGTGTAGGAGATGTGGGGGGGTTCCCTTTTCGCTCCAGGGTACTCATGCTTTTATACACCTCCGTCATCTCCCCATCTTCAGTTAACTCCCTTCCCTGCAGAAGAGTGGGAGCTTGAAAAACACTGAACCGATGAAAGAACAATATTAACAATGTGTTGGCTTATTCTACATTTTGAAATAATGACTTTCAGTAGGATGTTTTTTTACATGAAACCTGCAATTCTGCCTAGACACAATGCGTTCTTGTAGACTGTCAGGGATTTAGGATTTTGAAGTTACCAAAACCCTACAGAAAGCTGCAGAGAAAGATGTTGTGTTTTATTTACGACTTCTTTCCCAAAATCCATAGTTCCTTGGTCACTGATTTCTGCCTGAGGCCGTTCCCAGCCCTCGCTGCCCGTTGGTGTCACAGCGGTCGATCGCTCCTTGCTGTCAATGTTCCCTTCCATGGAGCTACCCTGGTTTGCTTGCTGGGAACCAGGTGACTTTCAGATCTACAATTAAGTGCAGGGTTTCAGCTGGTTGCTGCATTTCTGGAATTTTTCCTCTCTAAATCTCTTTTGTGCTCTCAGCTTGTCTTTTATTGATCATTTATATATAAATAAATGATGTAAATGTTATTGCCAAAGGAATATGAAGGCCTGATTCTCTACCTGCTACAGAAAGAGGTAAAATAAGCCTGAATGTGAGGCTAGAAGAGCCATCATCTAGGAAAAAAACATTTTTATTTTTCAGTTAGGTTATGTGAAGAAGCAGCCTTCGTTTTCTCCTTTCTGAAGCAAAGGGATGAGAGGTGGCTGGGTCGTTTTAGTAAGCGATGCTGGAGATGCATTAAGATTTAAATGATCTAAGAGATCTGAGAAGGAAAATAATCGCAGAAGTCCCTTGTAGTGCAGATGGGAAATGCATCACCCTTAAGGGTACAAAGCAGCACAACTGCGGCTAGCCGTGGCAGGACCTGTGTCAGGGCGATGTTGATTTTAACAAGTGCAGACCTGCTGACTGTCTTTTCAGCTTTTTCCCTGTAAATAGTAACAGTTTGTTTGCTTGTTTGTTGAGGTGGTTCCTTGCTCAGGCAACAACTCAGTGTTTGTCAAAGATGCAGTGAGATTGTGTTTCATCAGAAAAGAACGGAGGGCTGATAAATCATCATTCTGCACAACAAACACCTTGTAGGTTCAAAGGGCTTTATGGCCGGGAGCCGTGGGAGGCGAGGTGGGAGTGCAGGGCTGGAAGCACAGAGCCAAAGGTGGGTCCCTGCATGATCCCCGTGCCCTGGGACCGGCTGAAACGCCTGAAGGGAGCGACTTTGTGCGAACCCCACCGGTGACTGCGGAAACCCGATGCCTGCTGTGCCCAGACGGGTGAATTGTAGATGCCGCGGGCTGACATGGTGCAGTACGGAGGGGGCAGCTCGCAGCCCTGCGGAGAACCGGGCGTCTGGTTCGTGGGACGGATGCTGCGGTACGCTGCTCCGGCCAGGGGCGCAGTGCTGGCAGGTGACACCTGCACCATGAGGTGCCTCGCCGGGGTGTGGCTGCATCTCACCGGGAGGCTGGCGCTGGCCTTGGCCCTGGCACTGCAGAGCAGGTGAGAGAAAGATACAATGCCGCACCGTGTTCATATACGAAGCCAAAAATAGACCCTGTTATCTTGGCACGGGAGCTGTGGTAACCATGGGGAGAAGCCCGCCCAGCCCAGCAGGTGTGTGTGAGCCCACGCAGCCCCCTGGGCAGGGGCAGGGCAGGGAAGGTGTCCCAAGGCCACCAGCAAGCGACAGCCGGCAGCAGCGACAGCCTTAGAAACTGTTCGTTGTCTGAGCGCCGTGCGGCTCGATGCGACGCCGCTGCGGTCGCGGGCAGGTTTGCGGTTCCTTTGTGTACAGGAGACGTTGGCCTGAGTGCCCGCAGAGCCCCGACCGGGGGCTGGCTGTGAGCGGGGCGGGGGCGATGCCAGGGCACGGCCCTCCCGGGGCACCCCCTGCACGTCCTGTGCACACCAGAGCTCGTTCCCACAGCTGTGTCCCCTCTGAGCATCCCCAGCTCAGCCAGACCTCGTGCTTCGAACCCAGGCTCTCTCCCTCCAGAAATCCAGCTCCATGCTCTCATGAGGATGGCCAGGACACCGAGATGGTGCCTCAACACAGCCAGCTCCTGCGAGAGTCTCTCCAGAAGGCCGAGTGTACCACCAGGCTGTTAATGGCAGAGGTTTCCGGAGGTCTCCTCTTATTGTTGGTTTCCTTTCTTCTTGCGTTACAGTCAGCTGGCAACTGTTTTGTCCTTGCCTGTCCCTGAGAGGGGACACCAGAGAGAGGACCAAGGAAGCGGTCAGGAAATCTTGGTTGTAACCTGGGTTTGATCCACGCTCGCACGCGGTTTACACGGTGTGGGCAGGAGCCCTGGCCCTTCGCAGGGACTGAAGGAACAGGACATGTATGTGGTAGGAGAGGCTGTTTAGAAAGATCAGCTCCTTGCAGCCAGTTGCAGGACTGAACAGCCATGTTCCATACCCTGCAGGCTGGCTTGAGGGCTCGGAGTAGTTTGGGTTCAGTACAGTGCCCCTGGAGGCAGTGAGCTCCCTGGAAGGATCTCCCTTTGCAAGGAGCTTTTACAATGACGTGTTTGAATAAAAGGTGCATTCAGTGATCCTTCACCTTGGGGCTAAAAAATGCCTTCTGTGTTGCCTTGGTCAGGCAAAGCCCTCGTGGTGCACGTCCCTGCAAGCAGAGCGGACGGTGCCGTGCATCGTCTGAAAAGAAACGCCAGCATCCCTGAGCTGCCTCTGGCGTCTCCCTGCTTCCTTTTCTGAACGCTGTGCCTTCACCCCTTGGTTGAAGCCCCCTCCTAGCCCTGCCCCAAGATGTGGGTAAAAGACTAGAAAATGAGGCGGTGCGGTAAATTTCCAGCCTCACCTCTTGGAAGGTGCAGCTAAAACCCTGCCGTGCTCAGGCGTTACATACGGTAAGGATCTGTCTGAGCTCCCAGGGAGGGGAAGCCCTGCTATGAGCATAGCAAGTGAACTGAGAGGAAAAAGCAGCGATAAAAATCCTGGTTAATCCATCCAGAGGCTGACGATAAACTGGAGAAGCTGCGACCACATCCTTGCTTTACGCTTATCAGAGGAGCTCTCGGTTTCCCCTAAACGTGCGTTTGCCTGTTAGGGGCTCTTACCGTGTGCGATTTCCCCGGCTGTTCTCCGAGGAGAGCTGGTTTTCAGTGTGGGGCAGAGTCTGGACACGTCCAGTGAGAGGTGCTGCCGGAATAGCTGTGGGCACCGTGATGAATTCTTTGTCTATGAGCATTTTCTCTAAGCGCCGCTTGCTGAAGCCAAGCCCACGGTCAGTTCCTAAAATAACAGCACCACGAGTCGGGCTGCAGCCGAGCTGCTTCCTCACGTTGTGCTGTGCTTCTGCAAAAGGTTTCAGCTCAAGGAATTGAGATCCTGGTGGGTGAAGGCACCGCATCCCCCACCTTTCCCCAAACACCCCCCTGCCATGCAGTAACTAACCAGTCCTTCCACTGTTGTGTTACAGCAACTGAAACATCCCAACCTGGTGAACCTGCTGGAAGTCTTCAGGAGGAAGAGGAAGCTGCATCTGGTCTTCGAGTACTGCGACCACACGGTGCTCCACGAGCTGGACAAGCACCCCTGGGGGTGAGTGACCTGTCCCGCACAGGGAGCTTTGAGCAGAGGAGTCAGGGGGTGTCCATGGGAGCCCGTTGCTGCTCCGCAGTTTCCAGAGGCATTTCATTAAGAACAGGAGAGGTTTCTCAGCACAGCGCCCAGGACTCGGTCTGTTACTGCGGTTCAGCAGTGACATCCAAAAGAATTGCTATGAGCCTGCGAGTGCTCCTGCGCTGCTCACCTAGGCGACCGGAGCGCCGAGCCCGAGCATTTGGGTGATCTTTGGCTGCTTTGGCAGCAGCGGACCCCAGTGTTGAGAGATCTCGTGTCCTGCTGCGAAGAGGTTCGGGCTGCTGGGCCCAGGGGCACGCAGCCCTCCTTCCTGCTGCTCCCCGCATGTGCTGCACATCAGCGTGGGAGCTGTGGGCACTGGGGCAATGTGGCTGAGCACCCAAAACGTACACGGTCCGTCGTGATGGCACTGACAATGCCTATGACAGAGCAGTGACTGCTAGCCCTTTGGCGTGCTGCTGTGCTAAGGAATAAGTGTTGGCTGGCAGGAGTTACCCGGAGCTGTGCCTGCACCTCTCTGCACAGCCTCAGAGAGCTCCGGAAGGTCAGAGAGCCTCCTCTTTACACAGGCACGTGCACAAAGCGTGAGCTACATGAGCAGAAGGAACATTCTCCAGGACAGGGTTTATTCTTTTGACACGTTATAAACGACACTCCCACTAAATATATCATCCCTAATTATTCACCGTGACTTGGTGCCATGGAAATGCTCAGCAGAAGTTCATAAATCATTTCACAGGCCTGAAGCTAAATGAATTGAATGAATTGCCCGCAGGAGACTAATTGGGGGTTGAGTAAACAAGAGCCTGTTATTCTCTCTGTGATACGGAGCTGTAGGAGAAGGGAGAGAAGGGAGCATGCTCGCAGCACATGGCTTTGTGAGCTGGTCAGCAGCATCCACCCCAGTTTGAGCCTGTTCACCTGGAATACACAGAGAGCGTGGGTGACCCTCTTTGAAGAAAACGCTTCACATTTTCTTTCCATTCATCACAACAACTGCAGGGTGAACGTGCAACACCTGGCTGCATGCTTGGCTTTTGATCTTCTGCAGGTGGTGAAGTCTGTTGTGCTCGGGATTAAGACGGGTGGGCACATGCCTCTTTGCACGATGTTTCCAGGTAATTTGACCAGGTCATCCCTTTCTCAGGCTGTCAGTGCAGAGCTCATCACTCTAGGATGTTTCTGCAAGGAACCTCAAGCTTTTCAACCGCAGTGTCAGCACAAGACCTTCAGCACTGACAGCAGAGAGGATCTTAAAGCCAGCCTCTTGCATTTTTTTTAAATTTATTATTTATGATGAATCAGAATTTTTGCAGCATTAAACATGTGAAATAAAATTGGATTTGAGCGTGAAACTGCCAAGACTGTCACGCTGCCTTTCCTGGGGTTGTTGAAGACCATTACAGGCAGCCAAAGAAGAGAAGAGGAGGCTGAATCTTTAACATACATTTTTTCTTAGAATTGATTGACAGCCCCTGGAGGAAAGGAGCAGAGATACAAACCGAAGTAGAACTTTATACTCTTGTAGGAACATCCTTCCTGTCCCATTTGGGCACCTCTTCGCTCTGCACAATCAATGGCACGACAACATTGCAGGTCAGAGCATGCGTCTCCGCTGTGGATACTTCACCGCCTCCAATTCCCCGAGCAGCTGCAGAGGCAGAAATGCCCCCTGGCATTTCAGGAGGATTGCGAGGAAGTGTGGGTGCTAAGCACAGCCACGAGACAGGACTGGACACGGACCTGCAGGCATTGACACGCCGTTACCAACTGGCAGGCTTATGCTGGCTGGGACTGAGTGGTACGAGACGCTCTGCAACGCTCCTAGTCGCCATAAATCCTCGCGTCTTACTGCAGTGACTGGATTTGGAAGTGGTGTTCACTTTCTCTTTGATGCTCCTGCAATGCTTGGAGGGCAACCTGAGAGAAGAGCTTTGCCTTCTGCAGGGCGCTCTGAGGAGGTGCAGGCAGGGCTCAGCTGCAGCTCTGAAGCAGGGGAAGAGGCACAAACAGCCTTTACCGTCAGCATCCCGGCCTGACAGCTTCCCTGCAGTGGGAGAGCAACGAGCTGAGGATTATTGTGTGTTTCTTGTAACATTTATAGCAAAAAAATGCAGCTCTGCATTTTCTGACTTGGTCCCTGACTGGTTTGCTGGTTTGTTCAGACTCCCATATGATTGTTTAGCGCTCAAAGGCCTCCTCTTCCTTTTTCTGGTAATAATGAAGTTATTTTTGTGACCAAAGTAAAAAATGTGCTTTTTTATAACAGGGTGCCAGAGCATCTAGTCAAGAGAATAACCTGGCAGACTCTCCAAGCTGTGAACTTTTGCCATAAACACAACGTAAGTCCCCTGAACAGCACTAACAAGTGCAGTAGCATGGCTTTGGATGAGATATTCTGTTGCTGTTTTTCTGATTACGGGGTGTCCATGGGAAGAAGTTAGAGATGACATTTCCCATTTCCAACAGAAAGCACATATCTGAAATATTAGTGTACACCCACAACAGCTGCATTTATTGTCGTGCAGGTCCCTTGGGTTTGCTGTCGAGAAATGATTTGCACTCGTGACCTTAGACCAGCTTCCAGGCTGAACAAGAATATATCCTTACATGTTCCGTGTGTCGTGCATTACAGCTGATGTTTAGAAAACTGGCTTAATGTCTCACCAGCTCAGACCTGAGCAAACTCCTACTGGTGTCACGGAAAGTCCCTCTGCTGATAGTCATAGGAATTGAATCCTGTCACCAGTTAAGAGGTTTCAAAAATCAGATGCAGTAGAACAGTTGTACAACCCCTCCCCTGCTTTCTGGAGGGAGATGTGAGCTCTGTGCATGGCAAGAATTTTGCAGAATGCTGTGGGGACGCTTTAAGAGGCAGGGAAGGAAAGGAGCCTTTTGGAGAAGTCCATTAGGCAAACTGAGCTGTAGTTAGTTGTCTTTGGTTTTGTTTATCTGCCAGTGTTTGAGGTTTAGGAGGCTGGCAGGAGATTGCTCTGGAATGGGTGTTTTGTCTTTGCTCGACAAATTATGTCCGGCTGAGACACAGGAACTTGGTCATAGGTCTGTCCTGCTTCCAGGATTTGTTGTTTTGCTGCTTCTTTCTGTTCCCTCTCTCAGTCTGAAAGATTTAGTGGAGTTTTAAAGCCAAGGAAACAATTAGATGCTGCAGTCTGACCTGCTGTACATCACAGGTAATGAGTTTTTATGCAGTTGCCCTTTTCTGGAACTCTGTGGCACTGGTTTAACAAGGAGCACTTCAGTCCTCAGGAGCAGACACAGTAATTTACCAGCAGCTCAGCTAGGAAAAGCCCAAGGTGTTTGCTTTGCCAGCGAAATCCTTTGCTTGTCCACTAGATAATCATTAAATCAGTTCCTGGACTTGACTGAGGAACTGATCCCATGGAGCCCCACGCACAACAGCTCCTCTCATCAGGATCCCTCCACCAATACATAAACACTGAGCCCCTCATTAGGAGTGTGTTATACAAACCCGCATAAGGTGGGCTGATTTCTAGCGAGCCAGGTTAAGGAACACGACAACCCTTGCTCTGTAAACCTCGCTCCTCCTGCTAGCTGATTCCCAGCTGGTGCCAGGGAGCTCAGCCGGTACCGTCCAGGTGATAAAGATCTGTGCAGTCGAGGCTGGGAGCCTGCACGGTGTCTCATCCCGAGCACGGGGTACAGGCGAGGTAACTGCCGTGCCCAGCAGGACGTGACTTTAGCTGCTGTTAAGAAATCCTTTCATCTCCTCTCTCAGCAGAAATGATTGCGTGGTTAACATTCATGGCACAATTTGCACGGGGTGTGTGGCTGAATGAAGAGGTTATTTATCCAAGGGCCACGTTAAATACTTGCTTCTAACCGCGGGTGTGTTTTTTTTGTCCGTTTGTTGTTTGTTTCCAGTGCATCCACCGAGATGTAAAGCCAGAAAACATCCTGATAACAAAACACTCGGTCATCAAACTCTGTGACTTCGGATTTGCTCGCATACTGAGTGAGTGCTGGCCAGCTGCTTACATGGACCGTTACATGTGAAGCTCAAATGGGGTGTAGCTTCAGGCTTTAAACCCCAGTCAAGACTCGATTGTCTTTGATGGGCCTGTAAATCATCCTGTATAATGTATAAGGGCTGGCACGTTTTCACAGGGATGTTCTGCTAGAAGCTTTGGAGATGCCTGGTCTAATTCCCAAGCCAGTTTACACGGAGCTAGCTCAGACAGCCGAATGCCTCTGTAAATAAGCTGCGTCGGAGCTCCCTGCTAGTGCAGCTGCACTGCTGTGGTGCGGGAGCAGCTGGATCGCAGTCAGCTCGGGCACCTCTCAGCTGCCTGCATTGCTTGTGCAATGCTGGAGACCCAGCTGGAGTTCCCTGGCAGGAGGGCCGCCTTTGGCAGAAGGCACTGTCTCTGCAAACAATGTCTTCACATTTTCCGTCATAATAACCCCCTTAATTTTTATTTTTTTTAGCTCTTGTTCAGACAAATCATGTGGGCTTTGAGAAGTGACCACTGGCTGGCACGGGGTCCTGCTGCAAAGCTCTGCATATTTTCACTTCGAGAAAAATATGGTCTTGATTTCCCCAAACCCTAAATGTTTCCAAGCTGGGTTCTGCTAGCGGCCAGTGACTCACCCCGTTCCCGTAGCTCTTCCCTGTCCAGAAGGTGCTCTGGTTGCTGCCCCAACTGCTTGCATCTTGTCTGCCTCGCTCTGATCCCGCACTCCTGTTTGTTTCTCTCCTCCCGGATCCCACCCCAGCTGGGCCAAGCGATTACTACACGGACTACGTGGCCACCCGCTGGTACCGCTCCCCGGAGCTGCTGGTGGGCGACACGCAGTACGGCCCTCCCGTGGACGTCTGGGCCATCGGCTGCGTCTTCGCGGAGCTGCTGGCCGGGGTCCCCCTGTGGCCTGGCAAGTCCGATGTAGACCAGCTGTACCTCATCCGCAGAACCCTGGGTAAGCGTCCCGCGGGGCTTCCAACGCCTCTGGCACACTCCAGCTCACCAAGGAGGGGGTTCCTCTGTGGTGGGAATCGGGATCAGCCAGCAGGAGGTGAATTTACCCAGTGGCTCTCTGCCTTTAGTAGGTGCTGGTCTGCTGAACATCGCAGGTGCCTGTTTGGTGGCTGTGTGCTTGGTAGAGTGTGAACACTTTGTTTCTCTGTCCCACCCGCTTGTCTTTTCTCCAAGGAATTTTAGGAGCCACTCTGGATTTGAAACAGAGGTTAAACAAAAGACCTGTTATCCACGTAACACTTGAACTGATCCAGTCTCATTGCTTCCATTTAGTGTTGGTGTGTAACATCTTGTTTATGGGGTGGGAAGGAACAAACCCCCCTATTTAGATGAAATTCTTGGAATGACCAGAGAACTGTAATTTTTTACTGAGCAATTTACAAAACTATAAAGGTGGCGAGTGGCTATAAACAGATGAGCTCCTTAGCCAGAAACCCAGTTTGATTGCTTCATCCTCCAGAATACATTCGAGCCACTGTTAGTTGAGTTATAGTTGGTTTATTCTCAATGATAGGGTCTCAGCCAGAAATTCTCTTTTGATCCAAGTGGTTGACGGAAGCAGGATCAACAGAGAAAAGCTCCTTGGCCAAAGCTGTGTAATTATGGTGCTTTGGCTGTTGTACTGGTTCTTTTATTAAATTAATTTTAAACATTTTGCTTGCTCCAAGCTGCTGTAAACTTCAAAAACAACGATGAAGCTGCACTGGGGAAAAAGCTACAGCATGTCTGCATTGATGCTGCGTTTCAGCCCTTTTCTACACAACATCCTGAGGAGTGCACAAAAGGGGTTTCAATAGGAGTTAAATTTTAATGAAGCAGGAATAATTGTGGTCAGCCTGTCCCCTTGCAGCAGTCAGAAAAGACAGGACTGTTTATGCGCACAGCCTGCCTCGCAGGGATCTTCTCCCTTTGAAAATGCTGAAGCACAGCTTTGGTATGGCGAGTGGGCTGGCAGGGCCCCGCTCACCCTCCCTGGGGACAGAGCCCAGCCAACAACGTGTGCCCACGCTGCCGTGCGGCCACGTCCAAAACAAACAGCGACTCCTGCCAGTTACTCATCCCAGCCTGGGCAGCTCCATCGCGTCCCATGCGAGCAGGGGAGCGAGCTGCTGATCCGCTCTTGCCTAACACTTTGGGAAGGATTCCTGGCTGAAGCACAGCTCTGTGGCGTGGCTGGAGTTTCAGATCCCGGTAGGTGTTTGCACAGCACCCTCTAGCTATGATGCCTGAACACATTCCCACGCGCTGTCACACCTCTCCAGTTCAGCCGGCACACGGTGGAGGTACTGGATGCTGGCACAGAGCAGATGCGGTTACAAACCTTAGTATTTCTTCCACCTCCTCCCAGTGCATTCTTCATTCTTCTATTGAGGGGTCTTTCTGCCAGTGGAAATCCAAATTCGCAATTTCCCAAACAATGACGTGATAAGATCTAGGCATTTGGCATGGGGAGATACGCAGAAATATGTGTTTTTCAAAGCCCCCAGCTCTAGTGACCACAATTCATAATGACCACTGCTGCACAGCACAGAACCTCAGAGCCTGAGAGTGGAAGAGGCACAGCAGCTGGGTACTCCTGCTCCAAAAACTGCTCCCAGCGGCTGCATTTCTTGGCATTATTTACAGCATGAGGCCCCAGGCAGTTGTGGCTGCAGGCAGCTAGAGGTGTGTGGCCCTGCCTGTCGTTCAGCACAGACACGTGGCTGTGGAATCACTGATGTGCCAGATGGATGGATGTTTTCACAAAAGAATACTTTGTCAGCTCACTTGATGGTACTCCATCTCTTTTACTTGTTCTCTTGGATGCTGTCAGCCTTGTTAGAGAATAAGCTCGTTCAACGCAGGTGCTGTAAAAACTGCAAATCAATTTAACTTTTTTTTTTTTTTTTCTTGGTCAAAGGGGATCTTATTCCCAGGCACCAGCAAGTGTTCAGCACCAACCAGTTCTTCAGCGGGGTGAGAATTCCAGACCCAGAGGGCATGGTAAGAGCTCCCTTCGGATGTATTCCCCTTGCGCCTAGCACTGCCCAGCAATCCATCTGCAGTGTTAAGGAGACGTAGTGCTCGGACGGAAATGTCCCTGCCTGTTTTTCCCTAGAGTACAGGTTACCTGCCTTGGAACTAGAGCTGGAAGAGCTTTGCTTTTCAGCTTGACCAGCCCGTTGCTGTGCAGAACTTTTTCCCTATCCAAAAGCTTTGCCTGTGACTTTGTGCATGTCTGCTACAATATTAGTTGGAGGTGGTTGAACCCCTCCCATGACTTTTTAACTGATACCCTGTACAAGCAATCAAACAAATAATTAATCTCTGCTCCTTCTCCCCCATTTCTGGTGGCACAGCAGCCGATCTACCTGTTCCCAGTAATGTCAGTCAGCTCCCTGCTAAGCACATGAAGCGACATGCATTTGGTGAGGTACAGGTCATGTTGCTATGGAAAGCTGGGCCTCCGTACCCTGGTGAAAGAAAAGCTTGCTAATATGAGTACACTCACTCTTTTTTTTTCTTCCAGGAGCCACTGGAAATGAAATTCCCCAGTATTTCACACCCTGCTTTAGCCCTCATGAAGGTAAGCAAGCTGTCACAGGATGGCTGAGGTCGGTACAGACCTCTGGAGGTCATTGGTCCAACCCCTGCCTCAAGCAGGGCCACCCAGAGATGGGTGCCCAGGACTAGCGGAAGAGCTCTGCGCTGAGACTTAGCAAAGGCAGTCTTATTCAGGTGGTAAATGGCTTGAGATTTGGCTACTGGATAATCATTCACAGGAAAATAGAGCTCGAGGGGACTTGGGGAAGACTTTTCATCCACTTCTCTTTAATCCACTCATCTTTAGCATGGGCGTGGAAAGCACTGCACTACTAAGATGCACTAAATGGAAACTGAGGATGAACGCATTAAAACTAAGGTGCAGCTTTCAATAGTGCTACGCTGAACACTGGAACAACACAGCTAGTGATGCAGTAGATTCCCATTTAAGAAAGCTGTTCTAGTTCAAATGAAAGTTATAGGCTTAACTGTTTTTTGAGACGTGATGGTTTGCTATACCATACAATTGTAGCTGTTCTTGTAGCCTCAGTTTCTGTCAATGCCTTGTGTCAGAAGAGGCAATTGTTCAAAATTAGCTGCTTTGCAAGCTTTGTGCTGACTCTGAAAAGCCTGACTTTTAGAATTAATTTAAAAAATTAAGGCATATATCTGTGGGAAATGTTGTTGGCTGTTGTGAGTAGGTGGAATTGTGCAGACGTTTTTTATCAAGTGTTCTGTGTGATTCTTTACTTGTTCTTTTCTAAGGGTTGCCTTCATATGGACCCTGCAGAGAGGCAGACATGTGAGCAGCTGCTGCAGCATCCCTATTTTGACAGCATTAGGGAGGCAGGAGATCCGGGGAAAGAACATGAAAAAACAGCTCGGAAACCAGCCAAGCTGACACGGAAGCACGTGCCAGGGGTAACATTTTCATAGTAGTATTTAATGTTCTTTGTCTAACGAGGGAACTTGTTTTCTTTTCTTGGTTCCCAGGAGCTGTTCATCCTGGCACTTAAGGGTGAGGCAGAGGTCCCACACTGGACCAATCTTAATTTTAGCCCAAGGAGAAAACGAATCTCCTGGCTAAAGAGTAACTCAGTACAAATTGAATTCTGCATTGCAGCTCCGTTGAGTCACTGGAGATAAGCAGCACAGCAATGGGAAAGATCGGGTTTATCTAGGAACGTGCATTCCCGACAAAGTATAGCAGGATAGCTGAACAAACTGCAGCTAAACATCTGGTTTAATTCGGAGTTCTCTGGGATCTTCTTGATGCTTTTGAATCCCAGATTATCAAGATGGCAAAAATGCCTGGTTCCATTTGTAACTACTGATGGGATGTGAACCCTTACTGACTTCCAGACGCTAGACAATGCAGTGGGCATTTCTGCAACTGAAGTGCCCAAGCAAATATTTCCCTGCCGTTTCACTCTTTCCAGATTCCAGCCCAAGTCTTCAAATCCTGCCCATGATAAGAGTCGTTCAGCAGTTCTTTCTTCTAATGATCTACATTCCCCATGACAGCTGTAATACTGCACTGGTAACATGCAGGGAAGTTGGAAATGCAGGACGGAGAACTGCTAGAGCATATAATTTCCTGGATCAAACTGACTCACCTCTTCCATTTCTATGACACGGGATATAACTGTATTTTTTTCTCCCTGGATGTTTGGAAGAAATACCTTTAATGAGCTATTCTGGTTGCAGTCCAGTTGTAGAACATCAGACCCATGACTCTTAGTTTAAAAAGTATAGGATTACAGAACAAATAGTTTTATAGCTTATATTCCTGTTAGAAAAATGAAGTGCGTGCTTTATTCTCATTTCAAACACATACACACTGTGTAACTTCTGCTTTAGTTGCAGTGCCTGCCTCAGTTAACCAGCAGTAACGTTCTGCCAGCTCTGGACAGCAAGAAGTACTTCTGCAAAACAAGGAAATCAAACTACCATTTCCCTAACATCTAAATGGATGGAAGACTAAAAACTACTTATTGCTCAAAGTTCAAGTTCTTCAGAATTTATAAAAGGAGGAGATGGGGTGGAAAACTAAATTACTACACGTTATGACATACAAAAGTGGCCTGTAAAGTAACGCACTCTGGGCCACTAATGGAAGGAAAGCGATGCACTCCAAGCTCACGATAGTCAGTGTTCTGTGTACAAAGGAAACTACATTTGTTTTGCTTTAATTCATGATCGCATACTGGTTCAGGATTACTGCAAACCAGTGTTTACAGTGTGAATCCTAAGAACTCCGTTGCCTATCTATTGCCTGGAGTTCAGACTTGGCAGAAGAACTGCAACCTTGCCAAATAAATCGGAGAGTCCCACTGTGTCAGAACAGTTATACTGTTTTAGACTGGGGCTAAGTAACTGATCCTGCAAGGAGCTGTAACCTTATTCCCTATGTGAGTGGAAGACAGATGTGCGTGTTTATGGAGCCACGACTGAAGCCAGGCTACCTAACTGGTCCAGTTAGTTATAAACCTGCTGAAACAGCACTGCTTTAAAGATATGTCTGTCTCGTGTACTGCTTTATATATCATGCAGTATTAAAAGTACTGGCAATGACTTACACTTACTGGAAGGCTCAACAGGTACGGTTACCAGAAGGAGAACATAATTAATAAAAATCTATTTTTTCTTTAGTCTTTTTGGAGATTTCTCTGCCTGTTTCTTCCTTGCATTATGAGGTTATTTTTATTTGCTGTTTTTGTCAATAGTGAAGTCACTTGCCTGTAGTGAACAATTGTTTTTATCAAAAACAATTCATGAATGTAATTTATAACAATAGCCAGACACAGGCAGGAATTCTACCTAAGTATGTGTATGAGAACAAACGTTGGGGTTTGTGTAACTTCAGAATGTAATATTGTGTTTGAATAAAATAAATGTAGCTTGTTTTTCCAATTTACGGGATGTGGTTTACTGCATAAAATTTTAATGATGGTCAAGAAACATCCTCTTCCTACTTGAAAACTACAGCAGAAATGTTTTCTTTTCCCAGTACTGCTATTTTAATCTTGAACGTTGTTGGGTGCATCAATAGTTTTGGTTACACTCAAAAAGCTTTGTCCTTCCTGCATGGCTAGTCGGTCACCTCATTCTGTATATTTGCAAGGTACCCAGCATCAGTTCCTGGACATGGTCCTAGGCAGTGGAGGCTGGAGGGAATTTAATTTCTTGACACTATTCATGCCTGCTCTGTGCTAGGAGATACCATGAAGAATCGGCCCCATCATGCAATATCACCCTTTCCAGTGCTTGGCACCATTTACCTCAGAGGACAAGATGACAATCAGGGATAAGAAAAGAGAATCTCAGTTATGGCAAGGTAGCCGTGCTCGACACATTACCATGAAACCTGCTTTCTTGAAGTTGCCACGTACCGTCTTTCTCTCCACTACCACCAAAGCTAGGAATTAGACTAAAACTGCTATGTTCTTCCTGAGGGTGAATCGTTCTCCTATTTAGCAGAAGTGACATGGTTGCAACTAACGACCTACACAGAATTTAGTCCATGTCAGCATATGGCAAAAATGTGAGCAAAGGCATACCTAAAGAGAACCCGCTTCTCCACAAGTAGAGATGAACACTTCATCAGCTCAGGTTTTTATGAAGTCGGCCTGCCTGTCTGTAGTTTAATCCGTTGAAAACAAAGGCTACACCAATTAAAGTGTGAAGAACAGGAAGAAGGCCCATAGGCTATTTATAAAACCGTCACCCATTGACCAGGTGAGATGCTCAGAGGCTAAATATTTACACAGCCTCCGCACCATATAATAAAGCTGTACAGCACTGCTGTTTCACAACACTGACATTCTTTTCACTGACATTTTGCACTTGAATTTCTGTGCAATGAAATATTTTATAACTTCTAATTGATGAATTAACAGCTCCTATAAAATCAGAAAATAAAATTATACAGAATCCTGCCTTCACGGTTGTTGGTTCACCACATAGTTTAAGCATAGTGAAATTTAATTTCCATATTTTGTCAACAGATTGCATACAGCTTTTAAGGCTGGATTGAGAGATGTGGGCTTATTTCCATACCTGCAAATATGGTAACATCTACAACTTCATTTATGCAACATATGATAAATACTATGAAATCAAATACCTTTCATTTATGTGAAATTGCATTTATTCTAAATCCAGCTCCAGCTCTAAGTTTGGCAGTGCCTGCTGAAGGACGCGAGCAGTAGTTTCTTTCTGTCTTATTCCAGGAAGGTCACTCAGATACAAATATTCAAGGTTCCTACAAATACACACAAAGAAAAGTTAGCAACTACTAGTTAACTGTTGACTCAGAAATTAGACAAAGGATTATTCACTGTAGCTGTTATGAGTATTTTAAAGGCTACTGGTCCTAACAGAAGATTTTTTTTTCCGAAGTGTGTGCTTTAAATTTTTAGTTGATCACAAATTTAGTCTGTCTACACAGCTTAAAGAGAGATCCCAACCCCCCACATCAACAAGATTCCTTTAAATAGTATTTAATAATTTAAGTACCAATTTAATAAGTAATTTTAATTTATTTAGTAATTGGAGTAATATTTCAAAGACCTTAACAATAACTTCCTGTAGGATGAAATCCAGTTCATCCCCACACCCATCTGTAGATGTCTGTAACTCTGCGTAACACTAGAACAGTTCCGAGTTACTCCAAGTCCACACTTCAACAAAGCACATACGATGTGCTTCAGAGCTATAGAGGAGCGCAGCACCCAGCTCATACCTCTTCCCATGCCTGAGCACTAGTAGAAGACCCGGCCTGAGACCTTTAAGGCTATGTTGAGCACAAGATAACTGACAGAAAGCTGTGTACGGTGTAGAAAGTCAATAAAAGTTACAAGATACCCTGAAAATCAACCACAATAGGGGTGTCAGGAGTAGAAGCCATGGTGATCAGCAGTTCCTTATTCTCAAGCAAAACCACCCTTGTGTGCTAACATGAAAGGAAGCAGCGTTTCATTCACTCCATCACCGCTCTTGCCAAGGCTGTGTTGGCAGAGAGCAATTTGTGCAGTAATCAACATTGCCTAAGTTACTTCAGGTGTAAATAGGGAATGCCACGCTCAGCCCTAAAGACAGAAGCACAATTTATAGATTTACATACTGTAGCAGATGTTTCTGGATTTCTCAGCTGCAGGCTTCTGTGCTACATTAACTACCTGATACCAACCCTAAGCAGCTTTTTAATATTTACGTTAATTCACATGTCTTTTCAGAGCTAGCCACAACAATTTGTCTTCAAGCACACTTGAAGAAACACTTCCAGTGGCGGCAGTGCCATCTCTCCCAGGTTGCCATTCAGCTCAATTCCTCAAACCCAGCCATCCCACAGCCCCACACACGTCTGAAACAGCCCGGGAACAGTCAGACTTTAGCCTTTCCAGTCAAAATAATCCCAGAGCTGTGGGGTGATAGAGAAAAGCTCAGCAGTCCACGTACGTCAGCTTGTGAAGTGCAATGATGCCTTTATCTGTGACGTTCCCACAGGAAATTATCTTCAGCTGCAGGAGACTCTTCTGTAGATTCTTAGTCTCACTGAGCCTCTTCAGACACTCGTCTTGTATGTAAATACACTTCTGCAGCTTGATTTCTGAAACATGTTCGAGACCATCTGGAAAGACAAAAAAAAAAAGACAAAAAGTGTTTGCTTCAGAGTACCAGCAACAACTCGTACTGGCTGTTAAACTCTCACTTGCAAGTTTAGTAACTACTTCCACACACAGCAACATGCTTCTATGTGCAGGGAGCGTGGGGGGGACACATAATGCATAATGAATCTCCAAAATCCCTTTATGGGATTTGAAATTACAGAAACCCTAAAGTTTGCACCCTTTTGGTAATATTCTAACAGCTCTGACATGGGCAAGTAACAAAAAACTTCTGCAAGTCTGGGTGATACAGAATGACTGAGTTAGGAATGTAATAATGCATCTAATTCCAATTAAGGGAAAAAAAAAAAAGGACCTGTTCCCCATTCTGGTTTTTGTTACTTAAAGAAACCTGAAACACTTTTTAATCTTTTCATTATTATTACATAAGAAACTGAGTGTTTGCTTCTTTTAAGATCACCATAAACGCCTACAGAACAAGCAGTATTATGACATTGGAAACATCACTTGGTTTATAAGAAAAAGAATATTTTAAATAGTGCCTTTTGCTACCAACTACTTAACTATAAACCCAATGAAACATAAAATCTTTTTTGCACCTCCGTAGTGCTACTGTTACTTCAGGTAAGGGCTGAGGAAGTTCCCTATTTCTTTTTGCTTCACAGCAAACCTGCAGCAAAATCTTAGGAACTGCTAAATCTTTGTAGGGCCAATTTAAGGGAATGAAAACAAACATAAGATTTCTCTAAATCTTACTACAGAATGAGGAAAGAACCCAGTTATTCATATTTTGATGCAACTGAAAAGAACTAAGACCATTCAGCATATTGTTCGCACTGCTGGGTCTACATTACCCAAATAGTCAAATCCTCTGTACATGATGCAAGACTCGGTGGCATTAATTGCTTCTATCTTGTATTTCCCCAAGGGCCCAGTGGGGAGACCGTTGTAGTCCTGCTGCCATTTCTCAGAGCCTTGATAGCGCACCAAGGCACCGCACCGCAGCAGCCACTCTGAAGCTGCCCTGTCTGGTCCAACTGCTTGTATGCGTTCATAGTCCACTCTGCCAAAACAGAAAGAGCATTCACACGTTTCTTATAAGGTAGCAGATTTATTATCTTTGTAGTAATACTGCGTAAGAAATATACAGTTATGGACACAATAAGACAGCAGAAGACTAAGAATATGATTTCCTGGAAGTGCTTTAAATATACTTATTTGGTTCATGTTGGTTCTTAATCAGCCTGGCATTTGTTTTGTTGTTGTCATTTTTGTTGTGTGTGTTTTTGTTTGTTTGTTTTGTTCTGTTTGTTTTTGATTTAATTTATTTTAAATAGCAGTTACTTTTGGTAACAAAAGAATACAAATGCAGCTTGACTTGGCACATGTTAACCATTCTAATTGTTTACTTCCATGTCTGTAAGAAGAGATTAAAAAAAACCACACACACACAAAACAAAACGCTTTTCTCTTTCCAGAATAAGGTTTCACAACAACTGCAAATTTGTCTTGCAAAGATACCTTGATTATATAAGAACACAGAATCATCGAATGGTCTGGACGGGAAGGGACCTTACAGCCCATCTAATTCCAGCCCCCTGCCATGGACAGGGACCCCTCCCACCAGCCCAGGCTGCCCCCAGCCCCATCCAGCCTGGCCTGGATTGTCTTCCTTATGTTTAATCTAAACCTATTCTAGCTTAAAACTATTATCCTGTGTCCTATCACTACCCATATTGCCTGCCATATGTATGTCATTCCTGAAGGCTTTTCCTCAAGAATTACAGGAAATAGTTAAAATCTCCAAATCAAGAAAAGGCTATCTTTCTTAGTCTGGTGAGGAATGCTGAAGACAAGCACAAAACTAGAAGAGGACTCTGGTCTGGCTGAACTTCCCACCCCAGTACAGCCAACAGCTGCACCATGCAAGGCATTTCTGTAGTGCTAGAATACATAAGGCTGTTAGCTACTGCTAAAAGTTATGAAGAGAGAAAGAGCTACACTGAAAAAGCCTTTATCTTTCTGAAAGAGAAAGGCTTTATCTTTCTGAAGGACTTTATCTTTCTGAAAGCAAACATGAAATCCTTGTGCAGCAGAACGTTATTAAATGTTGGTCAGATGCTTTTCTGAATGATTAAATGGGACACAGTAGTAATACTGGCTTAGGTGTCAGTGCAGTTGGGGGCCAAAGGAAGACTGGTGAATGGGGAGAAAGAACCCCACTTGCCAGCCTGCCTCAGCTACCCCAAGGAAGGGGGCGAAGCGCACCCTTCCTCAGGCACCCACTGCTCCATAGCTGGAAATGTGAAGGCACAACCCTGCCAAGCATGAACACGCAACCTGGGGGAAAAGACCACTGATGACAGAAAACGTTCTCTCCCATCTTGGGACTTAGTCCGCCCCTCTTCACATAGTGTGTGGTGGATGTACCAGACCCGCCACGCTCACTGAGCAACCCCATCCGTGCCCCTTACTTGTTGAACACGGCGTTCAGCCACCCCCAGAAGTGTCTGCTCGCGCCCGGAGCCAGCACCTTGCCCAGGCTGCGTGCTGTTGGCACGGCTCTGCCCACCGGCATCACGTCCTTGAAAATAAAAGGGGAAAGGAGAAATGGAGCCGTTACTCGCAGCACCGCTAGGCCCACCCGGCTCCGCCAGCCCCGCGGGGCGGTGTCTCCAGGGGAAGCCCCCCCTCAGCCCCGCCTCGGGGCCTCCCCTCGCACCGGGCTGCCCCCAAGGCCGACCGGCCCGGCCCGGCCCTGCCCCGGCCGCCCCTCACCGCCACCACCTCGCCTCTCGGAGCGGAGGAGGAGGAGGAGGAGAAAGAGAAGGAGGAGTCCGCCCCGGCGCGGTGTACCTCACCGCCCCCAAAATGGCGGCGGCGGCGCTGCTGCGGCCGCGGGCGGGCGGCGGCGGGCCCGGGGCGCTGTGGCGGTCCCAGCGCCGCCAGCGCAGGTGAGGCCGCGGGGAGGGAGCGGGGCGGCCCTGCCGGAGCCCTGCCGCCTCCCCTCGGTCCCAGGGGACCCCCGGCCCTTCTCACACACACGCTGGGACGAGAGGGGGGCGCCCACGGCAGGCGTCTCGCCCGCCCTGAGGGACGCGGCCCCGCCGGGGGCTGCTGGCAGCCGCCGGGCCAGCCCTCACCGCCGCCTCTCCGTGTGTTTTGTAGCACTTTCGACGTGGCCGTGGTCGGTGCGGGCATCGTGGGGCTCGCCTCCGCCCGGGAGCTGGTCCTGAGACACCCCGAGCTCGCCTTCGCCGTGCTGGAGAAGGAGCAGGAGCTAGGTATGGTGGCTGCCTCCCGGAGCCGCGCTGCCGGCTGCGCTCGTGGGTGTCCCGCTGCTGGTCTGTCAGAAATCGTTACTGAAGCACCTTCACCAAAACATCACTAGTTTGTAAGCGTGTGTTTGAAGGGAGGCGCTTTTTTTGGTGGGTGAGCGCCAGTGGGAGAGCGTCTGCCCTTGTCATTGAAGCGAGTGAGGGCTTCCCCTCGGGAAGAGCGTCTTTGCTCCCAGACACCAGTGACTTTACCCCGATGGGATTTCTTCCTCCTCTCGAGGACGTGTCCATCAGGTGTCCATCAGAACTGCCATCAGTCTGCTTCGCTGCTGGAATTGCCAGGCTAGTCAGGAGACCGTGGTCTGTGCTGCCAGCTTCCACAGCCACGTGTGAAAGGTAGCGGTGAGGAAGCACGGAGCAGGTCACAAGCAGCGGGTGGTACCGGGCTCTGCACCACAGCTGGGACTTGGGGGAAAAGGGCAAGGAGGGCAAATGACTGAAGGAAGGAGCAGTGCAGGTATTGCTCTGTTGGTTTTACCTTTTCCTGCTGTTGCAAAGAGGCGAGGATGAGACTGTTTTAGTGCCATACAGAGTGGGAGCAATTTAAAAACGTTTGGGTGTTGCTGGTCTTGGCACTCCCTACGCTTTTCTATTAATTGCTAGCACTGTAAACCACAGTCATTTGCCCCTTTTTTCTCGATATTCCTGTAGATGCTGCACAGGGTGCTCCCAGTTGTGGGGGAGGTCGAAGGTAAAGTAATAATGCTATGATAACTGGAAAGATACTGCTAGTTCCTGGCCCAACATTAGCCATAGTAAAGTGGCACAGCTCCCACTGTTGCCTGCTTACATCAGAGTGGTTACTTCCTATGTTTTTAGGGTTATGGGAAATCTTGAGGCACTCTGCACCTGGGCATCTCTCCTGGCTTTGAAATAATAAAGACTGAGCCCTGTTACTTCATTGTTTGAAAGCAACCTTTGTGAGTCGGTATTTTAGGAGGGAGAATCTCTTACTTCAAATTAAATCACTTTGATAAAACATGTTACAGTAAAATGAAATTATTTCAATAAAAATGCTCTTGATATTTTCACCTCCATTTACTTGGTTACTTTATAACTAATTAAACTGAAATAATTAAATAGCAAACTGATCCAGTTCACAAGTACTTGAAAAGTGTACCAGTCCTGCCAGCATGTCCAAAAAAATGAGGATTACAATGATATTACTTCAGATGAGGCTTTTAAGGATGCATTTTGCTTTAAAAACGGGATTTCTTAAAATTAATTTTAACATGTAGAAAGGTTGGATGGATTTGCATGCAGTTGTAGCTCTTGGAGGAAAAACTCCCCCCACACGTTGATTCAGCACATTTCAATCTGTGATGGTTTGTTGGTTTGTTATTAACTAACTGTTGCTGTGTCAGTGTTTTTTCTAGCTTTTTGGAACCAGGGAGGAATTGTGTGCGCTGTGCAGTTATCTAAGTTGAGCATCTCTTGTTGTAACACTGATTTAGGGCAGAAACTCAAATTGCTCACTTTTCTGACAGCTGAAATAATTAACCACTCTTGGGAACGTGTATTTTAATAGTGTATTTTTCTTTCTGTTTAGCTCATCACCAGAGCGGACATAACAGCGGTGTAATTCACAGTGGAATTTACTACACACCTGGATCTCTGAAAGCTAAGCTGTGTGTGCAGGGTGCAGCTCTCTGCTATGAGTACTGTGACCAGAAGGGAATTCCATATAAACAGTGTGGGAAGGTATAGAAACTGCAGTGTGTTTTTACCTTTGAAACTGTAACTGTAATGTATGTTACACTGTACAGCATGTGCCTGAGTATGGTATTTTCTTCCATGTTGCTTTTCTGCAACTTACTTCCTTCGGGATGAAGGTCCTTCTTGTTTTATTTCCAGCTACTCAAGTTAGTTCCTTATCTGAGCCTAAAGAATAACCCTCCTTATCTGGGGGCTGAGCTGAAATTGCCTAGGTAACGGTGGAAGGAGGGCACCCACGGAAAGCCACTAACTCCAAGGAACACAAAGGCTTTCAGTATGCATATGTTATGCTTCTTGGCATAGCAGGCTCCAAAAAGACTCAAACATGAATACAGCTTTAGGTGTGACCTAGGTACATGCATTTATACCATGTTATATTCAACTAATATAACCTGAAATGCTGGAGACAGAAAAGTGGCTGTACTGATTCAGATCGGAGTTCACCCAACCTGGCTCTGGAATTATCTTCAGAGACCAAGGGAAGAATGCAGACAGGACAAACAAATATGTTAATTGTTAAATCTCCCAGCTTCCAACTGTTTTCAGCTCAGGTTATTCTCTGAGCCTGATCTGTTTTGTCTGCATTAACTCAATGGATTTCTTGTCCAAGTGTTTTTCAATTAAAAGCATTTCCAGAGATGCACAACTCGTTGCATGAAGAACTGCCTCCTCTTGTTTTGAAACTGGCTCCTGCTGGCTTCATCTAATGGCCCCTAGCCCTTTTATTGGAAGATGTGGTGAACAGTTGATTTGTGCTCATACTCTCCAAGCCATGCGTAAATTTATATTTCCTCCTCCCCAAGAGTCATCTCTTGTAGCTGATGAGTCTTAGCCTGCTCAGTCATTCCTCTTAGAGAAGGTGCCTCATGACTCTGGTCATCCCTGTCATCTGAACCATTTCTAGTTTAATGCATCTTTGATACAAGATGAGCACCAGTGTTCAGGGTGTGGTCAGACTCTGGATTTTTGCAGTGAGATAGTAAAGTTCTCTATTATTGTCCAGTATCCTTCTCCTAATTGTTCGCAATACTCAACTTAGGGCGTTTGGACTGTCAGTAGGCATGAAGCTGATGTTTTTGTAGGATCATCTGTCACAACCCCAAGACCTTGGTCCTGATAACTTTGAACTTGGAGCCCATCGCTTTATATATGAGGCTAAGACTTTTTTATGTTCATCATTTCACATTACTCTGCACTGAATTTCATCTGCCATTTTGTCTCGTTCACCTCGGAAGGTCCCTCTGCAGTTTTTCACAATCACCTCTTCTCTGAACCACCTTGAGTCGCTCTAAACCAGCACCTGACTTTCTCTCCTCCCTGGTTTCCCCTTTGCAGGTCACTCATAAATGTCTCAGACAACACACGCCCTTGTCTATCAGACAGGGTCTGTGCAACACTTCTAAGAGAAATGCCACTTCAAGGCCGCCTAGCTCAGTGGCTTTTCCTCAGCCTCATTTGGGAGTTGGGTGCAAATCTTTTCCAGACCTGGGTGTAGAGCTGAGATACCTGGATGTGGCAGTGTTGGTGGGCCCCGCACCAGCGTTGGTTCCGTTTTTTTTCGCTGGACTGTTCATGCTGTGCTCCCTAAGCTGCGGTGCTGGTCACAAGATGGCACTGTGGGTTTGTGCAGCCACACACCTGGAGTTAGAAGCCTGCTCTCGACTCAGAGCACTAAGAGGTGTGGTGCTTGGGAAGGGCTAGCACAGCCCCCACAGCGTTGTTGGTCCTTTGCTGGCACCGAATTTGTGTATTTGTGCATCACCTTCCTCAGCAGTGTTTATTCCAGGGAAGGTGATATTGGGACTTTACAGCTGGTTTTAAATAGAGCAACCCCAGGCTTGGAGAACTTGGTGCCTTGGCAGTGCAAAGGTGCCAGTGTTGCCAGACCTGAGCAGGGCCTGGAAGTAGCGTGGTCTGTGCAGACTTGCTTCTGGTGTCCTTGGCACGGATATCATAGCCTGGATAAATCTCTTGCGATAGTTGTGATCTAACGACGTGCTGAAATGAGCGAGGCTGGTGCAGTTTAGTTGAGATGCCATGTCAGAACACGTCCTTTATTCAAGACAGTTTGAGATTTGTACATGTTGGGTTACGTTCAATTTTATTTTTTGGAAGCATCCCAGTGGCTCTTTGAAATCATGTTCTCTTCTTTCACATTCAGATATGTGGTCCTATAGTACTTCTAGCAAATATTTTCCACAGATAGTCACTTGAGCTATATATTAACATTTGTTTTTAACTCTCCTTAGTATATTGATGCTTTCTCAGTAATGAGTGGTGTTTTTTGACTTTTGTGCCAGTAGTGGCACAAACCATGTTTTTTTTTTTCCCCTTGCATTGTAATTCACTGTTCACACGTTCACTATGGCTTGCTTGTTTGGGCTGGATGCCAGGGCTGAACTGGCTTTGTGTATTTTGCTCACTGGTGTGCCTTGTTATCTCTTTGAAGCTAATCGTAGCCGTTGAACAAGATGAAATTCCAAGACTCAAAGCTCTGTATGAAAGAGGGCTGCAGAACAATGTCCGAGGTCTGAAATTGATTGGATCAAAAGAAATACAAGCAAAGGAACCCTTCTGCAGGGTAAGGAATTTTCTTATATTTAACCATCATGTGAGATATCAAATTTTCAGATGATGTTATTTTTGAATTTAATGTGAACATGTTTCTGCCTTGAGGTAACTTGTATGGCTGACAAGTTCAAAAGAGCCTGAAAATCCAGAAGAAATACAATTGTCAACAAAAAAAAAGAATGTATCCATTCATTTCTGTAACTTCTTAGGGCCAATTCATGTGTATTTGTCCTTACATACAAATCAGACCAGGTTTAACACAACATAAGATGATCCTGCAGAACCTTTCTTGTCCATGCTTACTTTTACCCTGCTTTGCTGCTGCTCGTGTGTTCTCATTCCCTTGTTTATCTGTTCACTGTTCATCAATTCTCTGTGTGCTGAAGTCATAAAGAGCTGCTGCACTAATTGCAAATGATGTGTTGGTTTGTGTCACAAGGACCAGAATTCATGAATCGGAGACCAGGTAACTCACTTCACTTGTAGCCTACAAAAAGAATCAGTCATTTGAGTTAAAGTGAAAAGGGGACTCTATAATCCCTGAACAGGACCGAATCTACAGGCAAACAGATGGAACCTGCAAGCTGTTCAAACTTCATCCTTTTCTCAGCTTTACAAAGAGGTGTTCTCTCTGATGTATATATGTGTTCAGGGAAAAAACAAACAAACAGGTTTCCTGCCAGTAGGAATTCGTGATTTTTAATTTTTTCCCTTCTACTTGCAGGAGCTTGCTTGTATGTTTTTGTGGTCGATAGGCAGATTTTCCTTTGCCAAGGTCAGAACTGCTATATCTGAGTTTATGCTGGGACAGTTCTGCTCCTTCCCACTGAAATCGTTTAACTTATGTTAAACTCTATAATGCAGCAATGAAAATTCCTTCTCATCTGCAAATACAGACTTGGTTCAAGCCAATTTTTATCAAGTTTCTTCCTATACGCTTGGCTGTAATGTAGCACTTCTCAGCTTGTTTATTTTGACAGCAGGAGAAATGTGCGTGGTTTGTGGAATACGAAGTTGTTATTGTTTGGTTTGCCTTTGATTGAGAGGAAAATCTGGATGTAAATTCCCCATACTGTTTCATCTGGCAGCTTGCTCCTGGTGTAGTGCATGACTCATCGCTTCTGAGCGGTTGTAGGCTCAGACAAAAATTTTCTGGAGGGGAATCTTTTTTTTTTTTTCTTTCTTGTAAACACTTTGTATCCATCTGAGCACTTACTTCTGCAAATGACTGGGTTCAGAAGGGGCTTAATACGCTTGCTTTGGTTTCCTGCGCTGAATCCCTTTCTCCTAAGGAAAGGCAACTGCACGTACAGTGCAATGTATTATAAGACCATTCAAGTGGAGAGAAATCTTTTGTGCAGAAGACAATTTTATAAACCATTCTGTTTGTCTCAGGCTTGTGAATGGCCCTTATTGTAGTATCTAGGTGGCTGACGGTCTTCAGTGTATTTATGCTTGAAGCATCTCTGTGAGATAAAGCAATCCTACTATCCCAATGTTATAGCTGGAACTAGGAAAACATTCTGACATCTAGCAGAATAAAAATTAAGTGAGAAATTGAGCCATTTTGGTAGAAAAAGTAGTTAAATATCTCTAAGAAAAATGTAAAAATCTAGCTCTGCACTAAACTTGAACCCTTTGCTTTCTGCTAGGTCAGGCATAGGCTGTTGCCTAACTCAGAAGGGACTTTTCTCTCTGATGTGCGATGCAGTGGGTGTTGAGACCAGGCTAGATCATATCTTTTAGCCTCGTAGAGGGCATTGGTAGTAGCCGTGCATCAGGTGAACTCCCAAGTGACTGTTTGGAGGTGGAACTGCATAGTACATGGTGAAAAACAAATGTGTATTAGTTGAAGTCAGGATTAGGCAACTTGTTTTAACATTAAGCATTCTGTATCAAATAGTTGTTTTTGCTGTATTTTCACAATCAGTTAACTCCCTGTAAGCAGTTTTCACCATATTAGTTGTCAGCAAACACTAACACTGCCACTGGAGCTGCCACATGGAGAGACTAGGAACAAGCAGTCCGGGAAGGGGAGACGGCAGTACTCCCTTCTCGGTGGCAGTGCACATTACTCCAGGGGAAATATGTTCTGTATCAAAGACCAAATTGCACATACAACCTTCACTGTTCTTTCATATCTTAATACTGTTTCAGGGACTGATGGCCCTTGATTCTCCATATACTGGTATTGTGAATTATAAACAAGTGGCTGAATCCTATGCTGAAGACTTCCAGGAAGCAGGTGGAACAATCTTGACTGATTTTGAAGTTACAGGCATGGAGATGGCTAAAGAAAGTTCTTCAGAAAGTGCAGATGGTAAGGCAATTTTTGCCCTTCATTTACTACAGTCCTGCAAAAGATTTTGTTCAAAACATGTTTGCGTTAGGCTCAGAAATGTGATTTCAGTTTTCTGCCTGAAAAGGATGTTTTTATACAAAAGGCAAAATTATGTTAGTGAGAGTATTCAGCAAACTCGCTGTTTTTCCCAGGCAAGTCACCTTTCAGTCAAAACACTTAATACTGGTGGATGAAAATGACAGTAAAATAGATGAAGTAGTTTCTCTCCAGCTAAATTTGATTTTAATAGAATATTGCATGTGTGTGCTAGTGACAGTGCTCTTTATCCAAGTAGGTGGGCTAGATCTGTGGTGGTACACATAGCATATATTATGGAAGGATAAAAAAAAATGACAACTATTAATTTATAAATACAGTTATGTCCAACGATGTCAGTTATGTCCAACAGTAGCTGTTCTGTAGCTTGAAGATCTGCCAGTGGAAGAACCCTTCATTGTGTCAAGTGGCTAATTCTGTCAGTTTTCTGTTATGTCCTCTTAATTCTTAATTTCTTCTCTTGTCTAATTCTATTACAGGACTGAAATACCCAGTCATTGTTAGGAACTCTAAGGTAAGAACTAAACTCAAGATTTAGTTGTTTAATAAGAAGCTATTTCTCCTTTTCTTAAGAATTGCTGTCAAGTCCTAGTGCGTTAGTCAGCCTCTAGAAAGCTTTAAAGGTGCTTTTCTGTAACATGTTCACTGTCATCTAGGACTGCTGTTATAGAACAACTTCAGTCAATTGTTAACAAAGCATACAAGTATGTTCAGATTTTACTGTGTGCTGAGAATAATAATGAAAGTATAACTCTCTGCTGCTTGACATCTTTGACGGTATGTGCTCCTTATCTTCCTTATTTGCACATTCTTACGCTTGTTGTTTCCATGGACTCCTTTTATTACGTATTGATTTAGAGAGAAACATGTATTTTCATGTTTGTGCTTGATCTTTGACATCTATAAAAACGATAAGGAGGCATTTGGAATCGTTTTATTATCAGAAAACCACGAGGTAATGTAGTAAAATGGGTACCTGTACTGGGGTCGCTAAAGCAGGTTTGTTAATGCTGCACAGCAAACGTACTTGTAACCTTTTCACCTTCAGGAGAAAACATCTGCACTTTTTATTGGGGGGGGAGAGAGAGAAGGGGAAAACAAAGACAAAAAAAGCCCCACATGCACAAAGAACACCTTCCATGCCACATCACAAATAGTGTTTCAAGTTAGAGCTGCTGCTTTTTTGATCTATTTCCCCACTTTCATTAAAAAGTAGCTTCCAAAATCTGTTAGATTCCCTCATCAAAAAGTGAATTCTTTATAGAAACATTTTTAGATGGGGGAAAGAAAAGTTTAAAAAAAAAAAAAAAAAAAAAAACCACCACCAGCAAAACCACCCACATAGTATTTGAAAACATAGATTGTGATTTCTTTGAATTCATTTAGGTAGTAAGGTGTTTAGCTATTTAACAGCTCTCCATAACTGTGTGCTATGAGCTTAGGTGTCTGCATAAACTACTGCTTGACCACTCCCAGTGCGGGGGTGAAATCTGTTAATGGCATTATTTAACCAAATATCTTGTGGTTGTTTAGGTACCTCACCTATAATGTGCCCTCTGGCAAGGAAAATGTGGCCAGGGAGCTGCACTAGTGTGGCATCAGTGTTTTGTAGCATGCAGACAGCAATGAGGGAGTGCCAAAGGGAGATAGTTGGTTAGCTGGAGGAGCAGTGTTTGACTCTCATAGTGGGCCTTAGCCCTGTGCAATAAGCATGCTTGTGTAAGGAACTTGAAGGTAGTTAGACAGTTGATGACATTTCTTGATTTCTTTTTTTTTCTTCCTCCCTTCTATTCTTTAAAGATTCCTCCAGCCTCACCTATCCAATGAATTGCACTTTTTATGATAGTTCTACTCCAGGGAATAAAGGAAAATATTATCTGAAATAAGAAATGAGAACTGAAATGAAACAATTAAATGTTTTGAAAATGTGATTGTTTTTATTTCTGTTTTTTACTCATTTTTTCCAAGAATTTTACGTGTTCTTTTAGTAGATATGTTCAATTTTTAACTGTTTGGTTTTGGTTTTGCCTTTTTCCCCCCACCAAGGGTGAGGAAATCTACTGTCGGCACATTGTGACCTGTGCAGGACTCTACTCAGACCGCCTGTCTGAAATCAGCGGCTGCAGCCCTGAGCCTCGTATTGTACCCTTCCGTGGGGATTATTTGGTGCTAAAACCAGAAAAGTGCTATATGGTTAAAGGAAACATTTACCCGGTAGGTACTCTCTTGTGCATGTTTCACAGTGTGTTCTAGGAACTGCTAAAACTACAGAAATAAGGGCAATATCACACTGTTGTTTCTGTTAGACTGAAGGTAGTGAAGCACAACATCTCAGCATAGGTTCAGTTGCTTTCTGACAGGACAGCTTGTTTTTGTTAAGAATTAAGGAACAGGTAAAAGAACAATCAGGGAAAATTATTGCCAGTGGTGTCTTCTGTTCATTCATTTCTAAAGGAATGTATTGGTATTATTATTTTAGGGAAAGAATCAAACATGATAGCCATATACCCACAAAAGCCTGGATTTTTTCCTTATATTATAAAGCAAACCTGTTGGCAGAATTCAGAAGTCAATGAGGGACAACAGTAACTTATCAATTACCTAGGTGCATGGTTTAATTTCCTCTGCTAATGCTGGAGGCTCAGATTGAGATATGTCTCTTAATTTCATCTTTGAATTAACTTTACTTTGACAAAAAAATAGAAGTGGTAGGAAAAGGACAAGCTTTCTCCAATCTAGTGAGAAAAATAGTGTGACAAAGAGGGACAATTCCAAAGAGAAAGTGAAATTACCAGTCAGGAAGAGAGGATTCCTAGGGTAGCATTTAATCAATTCAGCCAGTATATTTAAATAGTGCCTTTTTAATATGAACTTAGGTTTGCCTGCTAAAAGCTGGCACAGGTCACCCCATGGAACTCCAGGTATCGGACATTTGTCTGGCCTCCTGTCACCTGGGAATGATGCAGGATCCTGCCTTGGGATGGGGGGAGGAACTGGCTTCCAGCCTTGTGCCGTGGCTGTGGGAGAACAGTTTGTACCCTTTGAAAGTTTGTTATGGCCAAATGTGGCAATAAGACTAGAAAACTGCTTTATTCGCTTAGTGACTTGTTACCAGAAATGGATGTAGTTTGTGGGGTGGTTGCAATAAGCTTAGAAAAATTTTGAAGTGTATTTCTAACAGGAAAAGCAGTGCTCTGAATACAGGAAAGAAACTTAAGTTGAAGTAATTTTTCAGTCATAACCTATTTTTGATATGTTTTGATAGACCCAGTAAGTGTTTATTTTCAGACTGTAAGATGGTCACCTCTGTAGGCACCTTTTCTAAACAGCTAAAGATCTTGAAACACCAGCACATGGAGAGATGTGCTTATTTTATACTTTTTTTCTGTGTATAGACAGCTTGTTTCTGTCAGCCTTCACACACAATTACACTGTGTTCCATTCACAAACAAAAAAAAAGAAACTGCAGATACTTATTATTCCTATTAATCAGGCTTGCTAACCATGGTTGTTTTGAGTTATACAGGAAAGGTGAGGTTTTCCTTATATTTTCTAACATACTTTATTGTAGTGTAATTACTATTGGTGAATAGTATTTGTGTGTCGTTGGTTTTGTTGTGGGTTGACTTATTAATAGCCTGAGAAATCACGTATACTTCTTCATATGTTGATTGTTTTGCTTTATCTGGGATGCAGTCTGACTTGACCCTGCTCTGTTCTTCAGTATTTTCAATTAGTTACGTGCTATAACTGTACAATTAACAAACAGAGAAACCAGCTCGGGAACCAATTGTATGGTTATTTGTCTTGAATGTTATTGTGGTGAATGGCAATAAAATGGCAAACTAAATTACTTTTTCACTTTTTTTTATTTAAAATGAATTATTTCCATTTATTGGGAGGACAACTCCTTTATTGCGTTTGGGTTTGTTTTATTCACTCTCTCACACAATAAACTGTAAGTACTGTGCTTTCCTTCTCACAAATATTTCCCATGTTTCTTGGAGTAGTTTGTTGGCCTGGGTGGTTGGATAGCTGTTTCATTGATCCGGTTTGTAGCAGCTGAGATTAGCTGTAATAACTTGTATCCTGCTTTAGGTTCCTAATCCTCGGTTCCCGTTCCTGGGATTTCATTTCACACCGAGAATGGATGGCAGCGTTTGGCTTG
The DNA here is from genome assembly GCF_009769625.2 of Cygnus olor. NCBI lineage: Eukaryota > Metazoa > Chordata > Aves > Anseriformes > Anatidae > Cygnus > Cygnus olor. The sequence continues at coordinate 2,818,642 of NC_049173.1, read as the reverse complement.
GTCCTAATGCAGTATTAGCCTTTAAGCGAGAGGGCTACAAATTGTTTGACTTCAGTACTACAGACTTCTTTGATGCCGTACTGTACAGGTAATATCTTGTCTTTTTGCCTGCTCAATATAGTAATTTAAAGGTCAGCTTATTATCCAATGGAAATTCGTTTTTATCAAAAACCCTGTCAAGTTTTTGGTGTGTTAAAAGGCAGTTGTGCTGATACAGGTGGACTTCCCAAAGAGATTCAGCTTTGTGTAATCTAATATTTCAGTTTATGTAAACTGCCAAGGCATTTCTCAGCTGGTCTGAGGATTTGACTGCTTATTGGGAGGTATTGGTGAGCTGTGTTGTTACTAATGGAACTGCTTTGGTACTGGTTCTGATTCAATGGAGTGCAATATTTTAACCAATGTTGACAGTGGGATTAAAATCTCTGCAGAGATTGCTTGGAAGAGAGAATACACAGTGGTCTGGATTGTTGTGTTAAACTTGATCAGGTCATCAATATGAATTTAAAAACATCCAAGCGCAAGGAGATGTGTTGAGAGCCACAAAGACTGGGAAGCTGTCCTACAAAGCATGTTGGAGGAGCTAGGAACCATTGCTAAAAATGCAAGCATAAATGAACAGAGTATCTGTAGAAGTTAAGAGAAATCTTGCTTCTCTATGAGGGGCTGATAGGAACTGAGTGCTCAATTTTAGGAATTAGACTGGAAAAAAGGAGGTGAAAATATTGGGTAGGGTCCAAAGAGAAGCTGCAGAACAGTTCAGGGAACTGCAAAATAGCTTCCTGGCAAGGAGCTCAGCTTAATGCAGTTTACTAAAGGAAAGCGTTGAAAACATCTTGATCATTATCTGTTGATTTTTATATTGGAAAACCAAGCAAGCAAGGCTTGCAAAGACATAACAAGATTCACTAACTGAAAGCTGAGGTTTTTAGGAGTAGATGATCTCTTCAGAACGACTGGAAGAAAGTCTCATGCAGTATGGCTGTCTCCTCTCATGCACGTGGGTTTTCAGCTTCTTGCCTCGACTTGATTGGATCAGTCAAAAATCCTGGACATAGGAAGGACTGGAGTTCGGAGTTATGTTCCACAGAAAGAATGTAAATGAACACTACAGCTCTGTATTGAAGGTTTGATGAAACAGGGAAGGACGAGCATGTATTTCTCAAGAAGAAAGCAATGATTGGATTATTGATGTAGGGAATTGGAAATTTTGCTCTGCAATTGCATTTGCTACCTTCTAAAGACGTTAGTTTGACATGGCTGCATATATCATGGAAGATTCATTCTTACTGCAGTTATTTTTTCTCTACAGTGGGTTATGGAAGCTTGTACTGAGAAACCTGTCGTATGGACTGAGTGAAATGTACAGAGCGTGTTTCCTTAGTGCACAGGTGAAGGAACTTCAGAAGTTCATACCAGAGGTCACTGTCAATGACGTACTCAGGTAAAAAGAAAACTTTTCTTGTTACTAACACCCAACGGCTTGTTTAATCTCTTATTTTTGATTGTAGCAAATGCAGCATGGCTTCCTCCCTTCTTCCACCAAAATACGCTACCAAAGCATAAAATATTTGGATGCTTTCTCCAGGAAGGTGTTTTATATTGTGTAAACTTATGTATAGGCAGGTTTGATGAATAGTTTTGTTACTTTGTTTGCTCTCCATGGGCTGAAATTCACAGATGAGACATGCAAAAAAAAAAAAAATCTTCCAAATGACACATCAAGTAACTTGAACATAGTGTTTGCTTTCTTTGTGAACCAAAATTAATGAAATTCATTAGTGAATGGCTAGTGAATGGGGAAGCCTGAGAGTTGTTACTGATACTACTAGAGGGAGGGATGTAGCATAATAGGTACCCCTGGCTAAATTCCTTGTATTTAGGAGAAGAGAAGACTGCTAATTTCCCTCAGGAAGGGAACATATGGCTTAAGGCATAGACTTTTCATTAAAAGTAGAAAGCTGTAGTGCTAGAAAAGAACTAAAGCTGGCAGAAATTGCAAGAAGTGCTTGCACCTCTGTTTTTTACTTGGAGAAGGACAGTAAGGACAGTGATGTTTTTGTGTGTGCTTGAGAGCACTGTCGTCGGATAGGAGTGAATAATGCCTTAGTTTGATCATGTCAATAAATTGTATTCAGCTTCTTAAGGTGTGGAGGGAGAAACTAATTCAAAGGAGTATTGAAATGACAGGGAACTGAAGAGATTTGTGAAGAAAGCTTGAGGCATTTAAAGTACGTGGAGGTGGGTTTAATTGTCTAAATATTTGCAGGGAGAAAATGCAAAATAAGAGAAAAAAAAAGTTACCGAGTTCAGGCAGTATACCATTGGCACGAAATTCATGTTTGACAAGGCTTGCTATTTCAGAACAAAAGGTTTCCTTTCGAAAAAAAAAGAGGGCTTGCTTGCTTGTTTGGGGAGGAGAGTGACTTCGCAATGAGGAAAAATACAGAAAATCCTCTGCCTGGCTACCTGCCCTTGTTTTACTGTAATGACTCTGAGACAGCTCCCATTCTGCTTCTCAAGTTCGTTACACTGCCCTGTGTTCCCCCAAAAGCCTGACTAGCCTTTGACTCCACAGCCTGATTTCATTGTTTGCTTTTTCCTTGGGAATCTTCATAAGGTTGGGAAAGAGTTGATTTTTCTGCTTTCAGAAAATTGAAGATCTCAACCTTCAGGAATGATGTGGAATGGAGAAGGAGGAATTTTATAACCTATAAGGAAGTGTTTCCTTATAGGAAGAACAAGTAGCTTACAAGGCATAATTTCTTAAATGTCGTAACATTTACCCTGTTACTTCAGAGACTTAAAACTAGACAGTACGGGAGACTGAAATGATCTCCAGAACTTTGTTTGTGGAGGGTGGACTTGCAAATCTGGGCCTTGTGGGAGAGGTGAAAAAGGAGAAACTTGCTGTTCAGGACTGGAGAGGTGAAGTCCCTGTGCTGCAAACTGGTGGTGACTTGAGAACAGTTGGAAGAAGTCTTCTGGGCTTGGTCTGTTCGTGTATTGGCATGTGACTGGCAGGAGGCAAGCTGCTGGGGTGGGTGAGCCTATGGTCTGACCCAATATGAATGTTCTTGTGTTTGTTACAGAACAGCAGAAATCTCCACTTCGGGGGTTATTTTCTAGTAAAATGATACTCTTGGTTCTCTAACTCCAAATGAATAAATGCATTTATGTTTTTTCTCTAGTAACCTGCTGAGGTGGTAACACCCAGTAAGGTGTTAGAGAATGGCAGGACGGGACAAGCAAGCCAGTGTCTGTTGAACGGAAGCAAATTTCCTAGACTGACTCATAATCAATAAAGTGTAGTATCTTTGGTTTTGCCACCAGAGGGTCACAGAGACTCTGAGATGGAAAACTCTACAGAATTAGTCTACAATGAGCTATTATTTCAGATTTCTCCCTATCTGCCTATGAATTATCTTTAAGGAGAATATGGTGTCGTGTTTACTGCAGTGCTTTCACCTCTGGAATAAGACAAGGGAGTCACGAACGTTTGCGTGTCCTTTGTGGTTCTTAATTCTGTACATGAGTGCTAGTGCCCTTTACAGTAATCCTAATCATCTTTTTGCAGCCTTATCATCTTTTCTAAAATCAGCACTGGGAAAATATTAGCACGTATGTTTGTGAAGAAAGCCTGCTTACTGACAGACAGGCAGTTGCTGCATCAGGTTCAGGACTGCAGGTAGTTGTGCCCTGCAAGGATCTGGAACAAGCAGTTAACGTGTGAGCCACTGCCGCCCTGACGTGTCTTCTTCACATGGACACAGTGTTCAGGAGTTGATGCTGCCTTAAGATTTGGATGATCAGATTCAGCTCCCTGCTCTGCCTTGTGACTTTGGACAAACATTGAAAATATGTTTACCTGCAGAAATTTAGCAGAATAATCAGAAAGATGTAATTTATAATGTGATAGTCTGGAATAATGTAGCATAGATGAACTTATTAACACTTATATGTTATATTAACACTTATTAGTGTTAAGTGTGTCTGAGAACCCTTCCTCCTTTTTACCCATAAAGTACAGCAGGAAATTTGTCTATGCACCTGAGGTGTTTTGCTTTTTTTTTTTCCCCTTTTGTACCTGTAAAATGAAAATTACAGCACTTTGAAACTTACATGGGAAAGAATGCTATGGTAGTAAATTCCTTAAAAGACTGTGAGGCACTTGATACCATAGAAATAGCAATGGGAAGTCATCGTTACTTTTTAATCTGATAAATTATTAGGTGCTCCTTGGTTTTCACAAGCGATAAAGATGTTGGCAGTGAAATAATCATCTTGGCTGTTGTGTGGAAACGTATGGTTATGTATTGTGCAAACTTCACAGCCATAAAATGTTTTCATGATGTCACACGTTACTTTTCATGGGAAAAGCCTGGCACTAGAAATGAGGCAATGTGTGCAAGTACCAAAAGCCACAAGACAGCTTGTCAATACTTTTGCCTTTCTGGACAGAAGTAAACATTGGAAAAAATGTGGGTGTTAGGGGCTGTTTATATAATCGTTGTTGGTATTTGATGCTAAATATTGTGTTGACATTCTGAGAGAGTGTGTCAAAGCTTGGGTAAAATCTAACTTCAAAATCCATATAACTTCAGATAAGACTCCTTTTTTGGTCTACACTAAAGCAGACCGATGTCTTGTCTTTTCCTTTGTTTCTGTGGGATGGTTCCCTAATATTACAGAAAGGGATTCAGTTCAAAAGTATATGGTTTTGTACGGTTTGGTTTTGAAATGTATTGCAAATGTTACTAATTCCTGGGTCCTCTACATTTTCTTAAAGGGATTACTAATATTATCATATTTCAATTAAGCTGACTGGATTGTTCCAATGTTATCTTTCTAACACTGAGCTCCTCTGTTTTGCAGGGGTCCCTCTGGAGTGAGAGCTCAAGCGTTGGACAGCGATGGAAATTTGGTAGATGACTTCGTATTTGATGGTGGCACGGGAGATATTGGAAGCAGAATTCTTCATGTCCGAAATGCCCCTTCTCCTGCTGCTACCTCCTCCCTTGCCATTGCAAAAATGATTGCAGATGAAGTGAAGCGAAGATTTGAATTGTGAATATTGACAGGTGCGGTGCTGTTTTCCCCCTCTCGTATGTGTAGCAGCTTGGCTGCGTTGAATGAACTCCGCAGCCTTTAATGACAAAGATGAAACAGGCAATGTGTTGCTTGCAAGATCAACGCCGGTACAGCTGTGCAGTGCAAAACCAGCACTTGAAATGTTTGCCAGCCCACAGCTCGTCAATTTCCTGAGTGAAGGATTTATGGTTCCTGGCAAGACGTGGTATGGTATTGGCATCTGCAAGAGCCAAGCAAACGGACCGTTGACAGGTTCACAGTAAAGGCTCGTCCACCTCAGCAGGAGCAGCCTGCGGAGGGGCTGGTGCCAGGCTCAGGGCGAGGTTCTCCCAGGACCGCAGGGAGCAGTAGGTAATGCAGGAAGAGTCTCTGTGGTTGGGTTGCCCACCTCTGAAAAAAAAACCACCCAGGCATGGGGTGGTTCTCTGTGTGCTTTCTCTCCATCTCTTTAAATTGGTTCAGAGTTGTCAGTCCCCTAACTTGTATTAAAATAATGGAGATAGAAGGATAAGCCCTGCTTAAGGATTCTGCAGATATGGAATTAAAAGCTTTATCAGAGACTGAAAACAATATTCAGAGCCTTTTACATAAACGTAAAGTATTTCAGCAAAAAATAAGCCTAACGAGATTACCAAATCCAAGTCAATTTAGATATGCAATTCAGATACACAGTCTATCTGATCTGTCTCTGTTTTTCTATAGAGCAGAAATTAAAATGTGTATATAAACAGTCATTTTTCATTTAACTTAAACCTGGGAAGTCATCACAGATCAGGAACTACTTTGGCGGTTTGGGTTGGTATTTTTTTTTGTTTGCTTTTACCCTTTGAGTACTGGTAGGGCAAAAGGAGCTTATCTTTGTACAGCATATTGAGCAATCTAGTGGAAATGGTCTTTGTAAAAGCAAATGTGAAGGGAGGGAAGCTACAGAAACCTGTCTTAATTGAGTCATGTTGCATACTGCTTCCCTTGGAGCCCGAGCAGCAGTGAGTCAGGAAGGCTTCCCATTTCCCTCATGCCTGGCAAGAGGAGCGCTTAGAAAGTACTGGTTACTCTTGTGAGCTCTTATTGGTACTTGAAGCTTTATCAAAAGTGCACCTAGAAGAGAATCTGTGTGGAGACTGGAGAAATATAAAGAGATGTTAAACAAGTTCTAAGCTAACAGTATCTTGGTGTGTTCTGCATAATTGCTACAAAAAAGAATTATGTGGCCCGAGGGACAAAGTACTTCAGAGTACTTTTAAAGCAGATGTTCACAGGATGTTGGGTAATACAGATAATTGTGGGTAGTTTGCTACCAGGCGATTTGCCATGCTTTTTTTTTTTCATTTACGTTCTGTACCTCTCTGACATGCATGAGGGATTGTGTTATCGCAGAAGGTCAGGTGTGCTAGCTGATGTTTTTACTGTACAGAGCTGAGCTGCTTTTGAGAGAGCCAAGGCTTAACCTATCTGTTTGGGTTTTGTTGTGTTGTTTTTTTTCCTCTGGTGACATCTACTTTACTGGAAAAGTGACTCCCATATAAGGGCAACCTGGAAATGCAAATAATTAGTCCTTCAAAGAAAAGCTTTGGTCTTTATTTTTAGCCACAATAACACTAGACAAGGATTCAGATGTTCCAAATGCTAAAATGCTGTTCAGTGTACAAGTTATATCTTCACAATGAAACAATCATATCTTCACTCCCCTCCAGAACTGTTGCCTATCAACAGTAAATACTACAAAAAGATTGCAAAAGCAACTTCCTCCCACACGAGGTGTGGCCCTAACATGTATTGACAGAATAAAGAACATTTAAATGTAAAGCAGTCATATACTGTGGTGAATCTTAAGTCAGCACATTTAACTGCACAGCCTGCTGTGCTTTTTACTCTCAGGAGATGATTATTTTGGGGTAGAGCTTAACTGAAGCTTTCAAATTATGCAGCATTCTGCAAAATATTTGTATTTTTAGAGATAAAGCTATAAACCTTTTTTAAAGGAATAACTTCAGTGATTTATGATAATGGAGTTTAATACATACATACATTGTGTGTTGCCCATGAAGTGTGAAAATGTATGAATGTATTTTTTTAAAAGGGTCCAACTCACTGGGATGGCTTAATCACCTTGCCTTTCACTATTGTGATTAAAATAGCGTATTTTTAAAATTGCTGTGAGGTCTGTGTATTTCTCCTGACTTACAGAAAAGTTTCACTGGTATTTGCTAACTCTCATCAGATTTAGATGGCTATATCTCCGCATAATAGGAATTACTTTATTTATTTAGAGGGTAGGGTGCAGAACCTGTCTTCCTAAAGTAAGGGTATCTTATCTGTACTTACACCACTTCACAGCTTTTTCTCATATAGGTATGTGTGGGCAGAACTGGTCCTAAGCCTGACCTGGACCTGTAATGACATGTGCAATGGTAATTCTTGAAATTCCGAATAAATGCATTAAGACAGTTTGGGATAAACTTGCATTTTTTTCCCCTAAAAGTGTTCCTCCATAGGGTCAGTCCTAAACGTTGGAAGAGTGGGGTACAAGTGGTTTTTTTAAGGTGTTGTAAAGAAGTGCTTGAGTGCCCATGCCATGGCTTACTAAGTGGCTGCTTTGGGGAAAATAAGCTCCTTTTTGGCACTTCGTGTTTCCAGAACAGGACCACACCATCCTGAAAAATGGGGTCTGGGGGCTCAGAGCTGGGGACACTGCAGTAGGCAAGGGGGCACCGGAGCAGGGAGGTGCTGTGCTGGGGTGCCTGCTGCCGGCCTGGGGGGCTCGCCACAGCCACACCGAAGCTGTAAGTGGGGTTGCTTTTTGCTCACAGTTTGGAGTTGACGAACCAGCATTTTTCCACAGAAATAACTATTTTGTTGGAAATTTCCCTGGCTGTCCTGATGCAGCGGGAAGGCTGAGAGACCACAGAGCAAAGGGAGCTGTCAGTGAAGCACCCGTCTCCTCTGGGGGAAATCTGCCCTAACAAGGGGTCGCCCTCTCGCTGGCAGAAAGGCAATCTTTATTTTGGTTTAATGAATCCCTTTTGGAATAACTCCCTTTGTAGATAAGCCCTAAAAGGGGGGTGGGGTTACATAAGGTATGAGGGTACATGAGGCACGAGGGGTACATAGGGCGTGAGGGGCACGTAAGACTTCAACTACACTGTCTTCAGAAAGGGCAACCCGGTGGAGGGGACAGCCCGGGGGAGGTGAGGAAAGCCCCCGAGGGCGGCACAGGGTCGCGCCGCCGAGCTCCTGAGGGGACCGCGGGATGGCGGCGCCCGCTCCCCTCAGCCCGGCCACCCCCCTGCGGGCTGCCCGCTACTGACGGGAGGTGGCGGGGGGGGCAAAATGGCGGCGGCGGCGCATGCGCGCGGAGGGCGGCGGCGGCGGCGGCGGCGGGCGGTAGCGGCCCGCAGCGAGCGGGGCCCAGGGCGCCTCAGCCGCCGCCCCGTCAGCGCCCGGCGAGCGGCCCGGACCCGGCCCCTCCCGCGCCGGATGTGATGGCCGCCGGGGCGGGGGGGTGAGCGGCCAGCCGCCGGCGGCCCGGAGCTGAGGAGCGGCGGCGGCGGCTTCTTCTTCTTCTTCTTCCTCCTCCTCCTCCTCCTCCTCCTCCTCCTCCTCCTCCTCGTCCTCCTCGGCGGGGACGGGCGGGCCCGATGCGGAGGAGCCGCCGGCGGGCGCCATGCAGCCGCCGCCGCAGCCTTACGAGTTCTTCGGCGAGGAGAACGGCCCGAAATGGCGGGGGCTCTTCGTGCCCGCCCTGCGCAAGGTCAGTCCGCAGCCGGCGGTGGCACCTGCCCCGCGGCCCCCGGCCCTCAGCCGCTTGGTGCCGGTGTCCCCGGGCGGGGGGAGGCTCCGAGGGGCTTTGGGAGGGAGAGGCGGCCTCCTCCTGTGGGGGACACCCGCTGCGGGAAGCCGCCCGCTTCGTCCCGGGGGGATTCTCCCTGTTTGTGAGGTGTTTTGTAGAGCTGGGCAGCCCCAGTCCATCGCTGGGGGGCCGGGGAGGCTTGGGGATGTGCCCCCTCAAAAATAACAATCAGAATTTGTTTCAGGGTCAGTGGTGTTAAAAGGCAGGCAAGTAGTCCTGTGGCTGGCGTAAAAACCGCTCGTCACCTGCCTGAAGAGTCCTGAGGTAGGGTTTTGCCTCTCCTCCTGAGAAGCCTCCTCCTGAGCTGCCAGCAGTTAAAGCATGAAGCCTGCCCTCGGCACTAACCACCTCCTCCCCACCTGAGCTGGGGCTCCACCACCTTGTCCCAAAGGATTTCACATCCTTACAACTTATTTTTATTGTGCAACACCAAAAAAACGTTAAAGTCACTGGATTAACACCACTCTTGCTGATTCTGTCATTGTATATTTCATTTGGGGCAAAAGAAATAGGACAGGATCTTACTTTCTAAGCAGCAAAAATAAATATTTGATACCAGTGGCTGCCTGTAAAAATTCATAATTGCTTATGGATAATCTTTTTCCTCCTGGGAAAGTTCCTTGTCTGCAGTACCCACCCTTTAGCGTGAAGCAATCGTACCGTAACGTGCATTTCTCCTATGAACATGCAGTATCAGTGAGTCAAAACAAAATTGTATCATTGTTCCAGTTTCGGGGAGAAAGCCAGTTTGAAAATCCTGTTTAAAAGATGGAATGCCCTGATATCGGCGCTGGGGATTTTTAAACCGGGCTATTTCTGCAAATGCCTGAGTTATTGTTTTGTTTACATCTTGCACTTTCACTTTGGTAATGAGATGAGAGCGTGCCCGTTATTTGCAGGCTAGCCTAAAACTGTTTCACGGAGCTCCCAGTGTGCATAAAGCAAGCGACTGTTAGTTTCTGAACTTATAAACTGTTATTACAGCATTCAAATAGTTGTAAGCTAATTCTGGGTAGGTTTGAAAAATCTGCATGTCAGCCAGTTTAGGTACAATCCTGTCAAACAGCATGCTTTTGTGATAAAAATGTTAAAGTCTCTTAAAAGCTTCAGAAGCTTTTTAGTTAAATACCTGGAATCAGAGTTAGCTGAACTTCTAAACTGCTCTTTCATCACGGTAACCGATGCTGCAAGGGCAGAGATAACATTCTATTTCCCATTTCTGAATGTTTGTTTTGTTTGGCTTTGTTTTTTAAATGAATGCTTCTTGAGAAACTGGGAACAGAAAAAGAGGAAAGATTTTGTTTTTCATTGTGTGTGTTAAGGTATGAGAAATCTTAGTTCTAAAATAGAGAAAGACGTGGGGTTGGATAACAGGTCAGTACGGTTCACCAACACCAACAGTATTTTCTTGCTGCTTGAGCTTTAAGTCCACAACTTGCTTTGAAGAGCTCGGCTCTTTCATGGTGCATTCAGCTAGTTTAAGGTCGCTTCTTATCAAAACACTTTTAAACTCTTGCATTTGCATTTAATTCCGTACAGCTGACTCTTGACAAATGGAAAAAAACCTGTTGAAATACATTAGTTCTTTAATATGTAGAAAAGGTGAGAATCTGTCTTTTGCACAATGCTCTGCATGCATTTAGGCAGGTAGATATCCTTAAGATGGTAAAGAGTGCCAAATCATGCCCACCAGTGGGAGTCTTCTTATGGAAAAAAAAAAAAACAAGCAACAAAGCTAAACAGCAGGACATTACTAAAACAGATTTTTTGGTTTACTTTTTTAATTATTTTATATTTAAATCACCATATCCCTAGCACTGGTACCTTAGAATCCAGTTAAGTTGACATTTTTCAAGTAGTTTCATGTATTCACTCTTTTCCAGCTGGTAGATTTATAAGCACGTCCCTACTCTGAAGCATTTTATTTTCATCTGTTGCTGTGCTGGAAACCTTCTAAGTAGGAAGTGAATATAATGGAACTCATTATAAAAGTGCTGTCAAAGTAAATGAATCAGAAAAAAACCCAATGATTTTTTGCTTGCTTGCATTGTAGTTACTAGAAGTGCAGTTTGTAGTAAGTAAAACACGTTTATGGTCTGAGCTTTGGGAAGGTGTTTAACCTGGGAGCTGACTTGAGGAATTAAAGGGTCACGACACCTGTCAGATAACTCTGGCAGCGTGCAGGCGGTTGCTGCAGTGGCACCACGCGCAATTCAAGCTCCCTGCCAGCACTGGGTTCACACCAAACACTCGGCAGTGGGCACCAGCACTGCTGCTTGGTGGCTTGCTGCTGCTCTGGGGGGCTGCAGGTGGGCAAGGGTCTTCCCTGTGCCCCCCACAGCCAGCGGGAGCTGCCTCCCGTGGGACCACGAGCCCTCCGTGGGGAGCTTCCCCTGCCCCGAGGATGCTGGAGGAGAAGGCGGTGCTCGAGGGTTTGCGCTCTCCCTTTTCGCAGGTTTTTGTTGTTTGGGGGTGGTTTGGTTTTGGTCGTGGGGTTTGCTTTTGCTTTCGAGTGTTTGGGTGTTGTTTTTTTTTCAAAGCCCGATGGGCTTTGAAGAGAAAGATGTCAAATTATGACACGTGTTTCTAAAGTTGGCATTGCAGTTTTGTAACCCTGCTTCCGCGTACAGAAGTGGTGCCAAATCTTGTTCTCGCTGATTGTAAGCTTTCTTCCTGATGAAGCTGTCCAGAACTGAAATGACTTTCCAAGGTGATACCAGTCGTTTGATGTCAGATCTATCAATTTTAGGGTGGGATTTTGGGGGACCCTGAGCAATGAAGTGTGAGTCTCAGTGGTAACACCTGACTGTGTAACTCCCACCAACCCACTACGTTATCAGTTTTAATATACCAGACGTGCATTGTGTAAAGCTTTTTGGGATTGAAAACTTACTTATGCCAGATGCCTTCAATTGCTACCCGGAATAAAGTTTTATTCCAGTTATTTGGAGCAAGTTTTCAGAATTAAACAGGTAACTGCTTAGAAATAACAGGCATTTTTGAAAAGGATGCGTAATGACGTGTATACAGGGATTAATTTGCCCTAAAATATTCTTTGTTTTCTTAACATGCATTAGCATTTGTGCGTACTTTTACAAATCCAGTGGCAAATTAAAAATATTTTGTAAACAAGAGGTGTGTAGCCAATTGCTTTGTTCTTTCTTGAATTTCTCTAAATCAGATTCACGAGCATCTCACAGGCATCGTTGTGTTGATTTTCTCCATCAACACAACCAGAAACCATTAAGGCTGCGGGCCCTGCGCGTGTAATCGGGGCTCCGTAGGCTACTTGCGTTTTCTAAAACAATTCCGCTATTGCTCTGGACCACTCATCAAATTTCTAGAGCATGACTAAAGGGTTTACTCTTAGCAAATGTTGCATTCAGAACTACAAAAGACCTCGCTGAGGACATTTCTGAAGTTTACGGTGGTCCGGCGCTTCGCGCTGCTGTAAAACCCCGGGGAGCTGAGCCTGGTGACCCCGCTCTTGTGCAAGGCTGCGTGGCGAGGGTTTCCATCGGTGCTCGGCTACGTGCAGGGGCTGCCCCCCTTCCCTCCCTGCTCTGCCAAGTGCACTTCACGACACATTTTGCATTGCAGGGTCAGGCCGCCTTGGGTTAGAATTATTTAACGCCTTACAATTCCATTACAGGGCATTACTGTTTAATGCATTATCATTTCGACAGCGATATCGCTTCCCATGTTATGGTGCTTTAAAATAATAGGGATGTTTGGTTTTGAAGTCTGTTAGGTCACTGAGCTTCTAATAAATATAATTATCTGTGCTCCGGAACCTGGACTTCTGCAAACAGGAATTCCTCTGCGCCATTCTGCATGGGAGAGTGGTGAACCAGGGAAGCGATGGCGATGCTAAAATAGAAATTACCTGTGAAATACGCACACCTGGACAATTCTGAAGCACAGATACCAGCTTGCTCACAATGGAGAAGTGGATGGAGGAGGTGCGGAAAGGAACACCGAGTCCCCGTGAAGTGCTAGCCGCCAAGCCTTCGTTAGACAACAGGCTAATTCCTCCAGACCTTTTGTATCCCTGGTGGGGGTTGGGTATCTCCGAAGGTTGGGTTTGGTCCCTTGCTTGTGAGCAGACTGATTTTTGTTGTTGCATAAATATTGACTGTCATAAATATCAGTAGGAGCCAAAGGGACTGGTCCCTCTACTTACATCCCCTTTTTCATGCTTTTTTCTCCTCGCTGTTGCACTGTTCAGCGTAAATGCCATCCCTGGGCTTTGCAGTTGGCACAAGGTAGCAGGAGAACTTTCTCAGGCAGCGGCACGAAATGGAGGTAGCTGTAGATCCGAGGCACGTACAAGTAGAAGGAAGAGTGCCGTTGTATTTGGCAGCAGCTGGAGGAACGCTTCCTCTAACAGAACGGCCCCGGGCTGCTTGCTGCGTGCCCGACCTCGTCCTTGCGCCTTTGGTCGCCTTTGGTCGTTTGCCCCTTGGGCATCGCGTGCTGGGGGAGCCGGGCTCAGCCCCCGGCCTCTTGTGCCCTCCTGCCAAAGCAGGGCTGTCCCCCTGTTGCCCTCAGCACCTTTTCCATGCCTTGTACAGGTCCAAGCAACCTCTAAACCTCATCTCCGCCCGTGTCCTGCCGCACGCTGAAGCCCAAAAAAAGCAGGCGAGCAGCATCTTCTATTTCTTCTCTCTCCATGGATTTCACACGTATGCTGAGTGAACTTCGTCACCAGGTGCGATATTTGTCTGCTATCTTTAGTTTTTCACATCTTTTTTTTCCTCTTCACATAGTGCGAGCATTGTCTGCTGTCCTCAGGAGAAGCTGCCGAGCCCGCAGTTTGCCTTTGCAGTTACCTGGGGCTGTTTCTGCCAGGCTTTCCTGGTGAGCCGCTGCTGCCGTTCCTGGAGGGCAGGGGCTTTTCGTGTCAGGAACGTGCCGAGCACTGTTCCTGAGGACAGGTGTCGTTCCCGTTTCCATATCCTCTTTATTCTCCTGACACTTGGCGTGGTTTTTGGGTGGCGTTTTAGTGACCGTGCGTTTCTCAGAGAAACGACTCTGCTGGTCTTCACCGTCTCCAGATTTAAGCTTTATTCTTTTTTCCTTTCCTTTGTTTATCACCATTTATCCTTTCTTACGGCATCTTTGTGTCAGTTCTCTTAGCTTCAAATACCACCTCAAAGCTCGCCCCGCTGTCTCCGAGCTCTGCTGACCCGTGCTGCTCACGGATTTATTTATAAGCCTTCGAAGGACCTGAGTGAAAAGTCGCGGGTGTGTTCGTGGTTTGGTCTGAGTGAGTCATTGGTCTGGGGAGGGCACAAGACAAAGCTGCGGGGTGTGGAGTGGAACGGCCCCTGCTCGGGGAGCAGTGCCTGGAGTATCGTAGAGAGTTACAGACCTGGCATCACAGATGCGTGCGCACCGGTCTTGCACTGGCTGTGCTGTTTTCCTCCTGTATCGTAGGGCAGAGGCTGCTCCTAGCTCGGTTGGGGCTTATCTCAGTTTAAAGAAGGCATTTTAACTGGGTGGATAAAATCTAGGTGTTTAATTTTCCATCCGTTTTTAAGATACAAGTGTTTGTGTATGTACAAGCATACGCGTGTTTTTATTTCTGCTTGACCCTCTGCGTAAAAGGACGCGGTCGGGTAGAGAAAGGAGGTCGAGTGCTGGGGTAGAAAAGCAGCGAGCGCGAAGATGTCCGAAACAAAACGTGAGCTGTAGATGAGAGCAGATAGAGCAGAGGGAAGTGCCAGCAGGAGAGCTACCGGAGGAAACACCTCTGGGCGGCGGGCAGGAGCTGCAGGCGGGCGGAGAGGGGTAGGTTGTGGGCAGAGGCTGAGCTCCGGGCTCATGCACAGCGATCCAGCCGTCGGTTCCACTGAGCGCTGTCGAGGTGCCCGGCGTGCTACAGCAGAAGAGGAAGGTGGAGTGGTCTGCGCTTCGTTTACAGTTTATCAGCCAGCTGCACGCCACATCAGTGCGTGCCTTCTGTCTGCGCCACGCACGAATCCTGGCCTCGATCTCGAGGCTGCGTTCCTCGGTGCCGCCCGCCGGGATGTCCTCCCGTGCGCCCTCTGCTCTGCTCTCCTCCGGCCGTGCGGCCTGATGGCGGGCAAACAGCTGATGGTGAGGAGGTTTGGATCTGTGCTGGGGCGGGGTAGGAAGGCCGCTGGACGCAACGCCCCTGTGCGCCGTCGCCTCGCAGCAGCAGCACACGTGTGCGAGGCGGAACGGCTACACAGGTGGCTGGTCGGCATCCGAGGTGCTTCTCGTAACCGTGTCGAGTGGGTGCCTCGTTTTGGCAACATCAGCCATTCGGAACGGCAGTGAAAAAGCTGCAGTGCTGCCGTGTGTCAAGTCGCGTCTCGCTCGGGAGCCGGCTCCGCGCTGTGCCTCTGGCAGCAGTCGGTACGGGCGGGTTTGGGAGAGACGGGCGGGCTGGGGGCTGCTGTGCTGGGCACGAGGGTAGAAAGCAGCACAGTTAGGTTAAAAAGCTGATGTTGCATTTTTATTTGGGATGTCTCTGCAAGTCTTGAAATCTTTGGGTTTCTTTCTAAATGCCTGCAATTATGCCTGGAAACTGGGAACGCTGGTGCTGTCATTTTTCAGTAAATAAGAGCGTCAGAGGCCTCTGAGCTGGTTTCCCCCCTCCTCTGGCATGTGATGGTAAAGCATCCCGACTAAGGGATTAAAAACACCTTCAGAGCAGCCGTTTTCTGCTTTTAATGGTCAGTGTTATCTTTAGAAAAGATGAAAAGGAATAAAAACCCAACCTAAAATTCGTCCGATTCCTTTTTTCTTCCTCCTAGCTTTCAACATCCTGGTACAAGGCAGGCCCAGAGCTACTTTCTTTGGCTGGGAGGTGTTTTCATCACCTTGGACACAGCGTATAGAAATCCTGACAAGTGCTGGCAAGGCTGTAACCAGCACGTGACAGTAAACATTAACTTCTATGCACTAATTATTTTTTCTTCCTTCCAAATTTATATGCTATGTTCCTCAAGTAAACAAACAGCCTTGCGAAGTTTTACATGTCCTCTGATCTGGCATCACTGTGTTTTTATGAGGCAAGTGAAATATAAATCACTTCTGAGTTGAAATCAGTCACTGTGGGAAAAGGGGAGCGAGTAGTTTCTGTTACAAAGAGTTCACAATTTAAACATGCAATTTATGAAACCATCCTGGTGGCGTAGTGGGCTTAGAAGCGTCAAAATCATGCTAACAGTTTTTGTGGTGGCACTTTTTAGTTGGAGACTTCTCGTTCTGAAACTTCTGTTAATGCTGGAGTTCTGTCTTCTGAAACTGTAGGTTTGTTTTGAGTATAGGTAGAGAAGTGGGACGTCGTCATCTGCTCTTTCAGGAACATGACAGTGCATGGTTTTGGTGCTGTGTGCTGCCTACAGACTCGATACGCACGTCCTGGGTTGGGTTGGGTTGTTTTTCTGTTTTGTTTTTTAAGAACAACCTCTTGGTTTGCACGTGTTGTTTCCGTGGAACAACTGGAGCTTTCGGAATGTGCTTTTACTACCAAAATAAGTGTATTATGTAAAAATATATTTAGGCAGCATAGCCAAACTGCGGGCTTGTCTCAGTAGTACAGGCTAAAAAGAAGTTGCAGTTTTGACTCTAATATCTTTTCCTCAGCTTTTTGCTGTTCCAAATACAACGCTTTGGCCCTTGCTTTTATACTCAGCACTTCAGAATTTCTCCAAGTCCCGATATCACTGAGATTCAGACTTCAGGCCGGAGCTCCTGTGGGTCAAAATTAAGTGTGCCCCTATATTAGCTCTACGAAGTAAGATGAGTTTGTTTCCAGTCCTAATGCTGTTGGTTATCTCCTTGAAAAGTTTTCGTCCTTGTCTTAACACACGTCTTCCCAAGGGGCTGTAGGGATTATTAAAATCTCACCGAGAAGGAATTTTGAGCCTGACTTCATCTCCGCAGCTGCCTGTTTCCTCTGCAAGCTGTCGTGGTGCGGCACAGGAGCTGCCTGGGAATGAAGGGTAGGATCTCAGTTTACCTGTGAAGGCTGGGTTATCATCAAATACGCAAGAGTTGGGGGGTGGAGGAGTAGGGAGAGGTGAAGAGGAGGAGCGAGGGAAGGAGCTGTGTAGGAACTCCCACCTAAAATAGGAGCGTGTCCCCCAGAAAGGCCTTAGGGCCACGTTTAAACGCCACGCTTACAGGGCTCCTGCCTGGTACTTCGGTTCCGCTCCTTGGAGCAGCTCACAAAGGAATGACACTAAAAAAATAGCTGGTCCCACTGATCTTCATCTCCCTCTTTAGTGACCTCAGGGTTTCTGCGTAGCTCTGGTGTGTTGTTCCAGGCCAGCCAACGCCGCATGCTCAGGTATTTCAGCCTGGACCTGAAATCAGTGAACGTACCTTCTGTAAGAAATCCGCCCTCAGTAATTCTCCCTGCTTTTTTCCCCTACGTTCAGTGCTTTATCAAACATCCTCTCCTTATTTTTTTACTTCTTTATCAGGGTTTAGATGAATTCTGCAAAAATAAGTTCTGTTTTGAGGCAGCAGTCTCTGATTTGCATGGCTGGTGCACGGCCTCCCGAGCTGTCTCTTTGGTTTGCCCATGTCTCACGATCAAATCGTTCGTTTGCAGTTCTGGCACTTGGGCCCAAAGGACTTCTCCCAAAGGCAGTGAATACTCGAGCGATGATCTCTGTGCTGCTGCAGGCAGCATCGTTTGAAGTGGAAGCTGATTTCGGAGTCCCCTGGGAAGGGCTGGCTCACCCCAGAAACACCGGGGTTTGGTGCTGGACTCGCTCCTTTTGAAGCAGAGTTGCCTGCGGTCCTCACATCCGTGCTCGTCGTACGAAGCTGAGATCTCTCTGGTGTTTGAAGAGGACTCCTCTGCTTGTCCTCACACTTAGGTATCCACGTGCTCTTGAGAAGGCTGAGGAAAGCCTGGCATGAGCTGCTCAGACTCACAAACTGAAGTCATTTTCCTTGTGGCACCAGTTTGCGTTTTGAAGACGAGTGCCCCTTGTGAGAGGAGGAGGATGGCTGCGGTCAGCATTGGAAGCTTTCCTTCCCCTCTTAAGGGAGCCCAGCTTCCCTTCCTCATCTTCCAGCTCCTCTTCTTGTCATTTCCGTGGAGCATCTTTGAGGGTTATTGTGTGGAAAACGTCACTTCTGCTTATTTCCTACTTAGGTAGCCAATGCTTCTGCCGTGGTAATGCTCTGCGGAGGGATGCGTGGCAGGACCTTCGCCTGATGCTTCCTGGTTTTCCATTGTTTTGTGAGTTAAACTCTTGTGCAGGAAGAACGTGAAATGTTCCTGTATTACTGAAAACCTGCAGCCTGCAGCGAGTGTTTTCAAAGAGTGCTTTGGGTTTTCTTGAGTTTATTTTTTTCTTTCGGTAGTATCTGAGCTTGTGTACACTTCAGCTGCACAACAGCTAAACGAAGCCAAGAACTATTCGTATTTGAGGTGCAGAAAAATAAGTGATGCCTACAGGTCCACACACCAACTGTGACAGAACCGGGTGACTGGATTAGAAGCAGCGGGTGTGCTCCCTGCTCTCAGCTCACAGCTGCCTTGGTAATGCAAGTCTTCACTTGTGGTTTTGGAGGAAGGGTGCCAGTGCGGAACCGAGCCCTAGAAGCACGCCTTGATACCTGGCCGGGCATCTTTCCCAGGGCATAGCACAGGAGCCCGCACGTTCGGCCGTCCTTTACACCACCACAGCACATTACCTTGATTATCAGCCCCGTTACGGTTAGCACCAGGGTAGGTCTTTGCATTTTTGTCGTCTCCCTCTGCTCCCCTGAGATGTTTTCCCCATCTGTGCTACCCGTCCCTGAGGCCTTTGGGCTGCAAACTGAGTGCCCCGAGCATACTGCTGTGAAATTATTGGTTGTTTAACTTGGAGGAAGCCCCCTCAGCCCCTCCGTTTGTGCACTTGCCCGTGGTCTTTGGATGGATGGATTTCAGAGGAGCAGAGGTTGACCCAAAGACGTCTTCTGAAAAACCACCTAACAGCTTGTCTTGTGCTTGAAACCACGTACAGAATAATGGCAGTGTGGGTATGTGCCATTCCTTTTTTGAAGTGATTAACATATAATTTGTTTTGGGGTAAGTAGGGAATTTCCCTGGATTGCATTTATGAATCTTCTGGCTGTAGTTAAAGATCGAGTTAGCGCTTTCCTGACCGAGATGCGCCAGGGAAAACTGAGTGTATAGGCTAACACTTGAGGGTGTTGGGTTTTGTTGTAAGGTCTCCCTCCTTGCTGTAGGTATTTCATATCTCTTTCTCACACCTCAGACAATGTTTCGTGTTCATTTCAGTTCATTTTCTACGTCACTTTCTGGTTCTCAGGCATCTCAGAGAGCTGTTGCAGCCCTTGCCCATTGTCGTGGCCATGGCTTTTTGTTGCCATGGGTTTTTATGATTGCCTTAGTTCAGTGCCCTGCCAGCCTGGTTAGCTCTTTCCCTGATTTCCTTGCTTGTTAAGTCTTTTCCTGTCCATGTTCCTCCTCTGTTCACAAATCACCCAGTACTCATTGGTAGGGTTAGCAATAATTGTTTCTTACTCATTCTGTGGATGAGTAACTGTGGAATTACTTACAGGGATGGTTTTCAGTGCATCTTTAGCAGAAATCTGCCTGGGCTTAAAATTTCTTCCTGGTGATAAAGGCTGAACAGATTTTAATTGAATAGAGGCACCAACGTTGCAGCAGTAGGAATTGTCAGCTTAACAACCCAGGAAAACTTGGGGGGAATTACTGGAAGTATGCAGATTTGCAGCAGGACAATCCAGGGGTACTCTGCTTTCAGTACGATTCATCCTTCTGTGCAGCTTCTGAATGAAAAAAAAAAAGACGTAATTTTTTTTAATTCTTTTGGACAGGTTCAGCAACAGGTTCACCCAAACCTTTCAGCAAAAGAAGATTCCCTCTACTACATTGAAGAGTTGATACTTCAGCTGCTAAACAAGCTGTGCATTGCTCAGCCACGGACTGTCCAAGATGTAGAGGTAAGGTTAGACACTGGGGAACCAAGGGCTTGCTTTACTGAGAGAAACAAAGATATTCTGACCAGTGCAGGTCGGAGTTAAAGCGAGATGAACCTGAAGAGTAGAGCTTGGTAACACCACTTTTTTAAAAGATTATATAGCATTCAAATTTCATAGAGCATGTTTAATTGGAAATTCCTTTTCTTATACAGTGCTTCAGAATAGAAATGGAGGATCTTTTTTCTTTCAGCATTGTTTTTGTAAATGCAGAATGCTCTGAAAGATTTTTCTGCTGCTTGAATACACCTTGGACTCGAGAGTGAAAGGAGGCTGTGATTTTTTTCCTGCTCTTTGACATTAATATATGGAAAAAAATAAATGTTGTAATGAAAGGTTACTGTTGTTAGGCCTGGATTGTGCAGCTGAGGGAATAGAGTTGTGTGTTCCTGGAACTTTATTGAACTCACTGAGGCTCTTGTATTATTGCAGCTGTCTGCTTTTGTGTCCTCAGTTACAAAATGAGAGCTTTAATGGAGTACGCCTCAGTATACAGTCTGGAGGGAGAAAGTGCTTTCATGTAGCTGTGATCCATTACAGCTTTGCAGAGTATTACTTTTACATCAGTCTATATGTCTAGGATTTTCAGCCTAAAACAAAGTGAGGTCCTCATCTACTATTCTCAGTGTTCATCCTGGAAATAAATAAGTATTTACAAAATAATTGCCTGAGGAGATTCAGATTTTTATTAGATGCAGTAATCACCCTTTAGTCAACATTGAGTCGATTCATTAATTATTAATTGTGGTTTATGATTAATATATTTTGTAATACTGATGCATAAAGATTACAGTATGACTAAATAAAAGTAAAATTTAATAGTCCTCTACTAGCTCTCAGGATTGTTACTACCTTGAGTCTGGATTTGAACCTTAGATGTGAAGTTGAGAAATACCGTGTTCTCTCTCCAGTTCCCAGCTGATAAATCAGTGCACAGGACGATTTGAGATAGCACTGATTATTTTGCCCACTAACTCCATGATTTTCTGCTTCTGAGTCATGAGATGATAAAATACCCTGTGTACATAGGAATTAATAGCTTTTTGTTAGGTCATGTATATGCTCCACAAATTACTGTGTGCGAAGCTGCACACCATACACACAATCTTCTGAGGAGACTGACGGCTCTCCTTGTGCATGTGAATATCACAGCAGACACTAAATCCCGTGTATTGTATTTTAAATATACCTGCCGTTTTAAAGCTGTGATCAATAAAACATTGTTGTACTTGGCAATACAACAGTTATTTAACGTACAAACACGGAGTTCTGTTTAAACAGCAGTAACACGTTCCCCAAAACTTTATTATTCTGTTGATCAATAAATTCAGACTCTTCCAGAGCAGGGAGGTAGAATTCAATTCAGTGTCAAGGTTTGCTGGTGAGGTTGCACTGCCAGCAGGCATCTGAGAGGCCCAAATGAAGGCTTTTGGCTCTGCTCCTCGGCTGTTTTTAGCTGTTGAGAGAAAACATGAGAGCTGTGATCTCTAAAGTTTATCACGCAGCTATTTACATAACAGCCTGGAGTTAAGGGAACTATTTGTGCATAACGTTAAACGTAAGTATTTGCAAGATCTAAAATCTCAAATTATAAACGTTTTATAAATAGTAAAAGCCCTTCAAATTGTTCCCAAAAGTGCTGGCAACCAGTAAAGTCCTCGTGCACGTGATACTTGTTATTCGTTGAAGGACATCTGAATTCCACATTTTACTCGTGACCTCCTGGTAGCATCTCAAGGAAAGTTCACTTGGTAAAACCAGTCTGTAGCTTCAGGCCGCTGTCCAAGAAAGGTCCCAGCGCGTTTGCCTGGCACAGGCAGCTGACACGGACAGCTGAACATGGAAAGGCCAAGTGCGGATACTAAAAAGCTGCCGCTAGGAAGACCTCAGGCCTCCTGTGAAATGTCAGAATACATGCAAAAATCCTTTTCTCAAAGGGAGACGTAGATTTCACCATCTTTCTCGAATCATTCTGTAGCTAACCTATGATGGAGCCATGGCAGTTGCAGTGTCCTGGAAGACAACTCACTTTCCTTTTGTGTTCGTTATGCAATAGCTGTTTAATTTAATAAATCTGTTTTTCCTGAGTCCCTTAAGAAGCAGTAATCAGCGCTGAGTTTAGACTTGTTCTCGCAGCCTTTCGTTCCTCAGCTCTCAGGGGCTGCTGCTGCAGCAGGAAGCCCGGAGAGCGCTGTGGAAAGCAGGACTGAGGTTTTGCACGTGTTTAGCTTGGGAGTGCTGCCCAAAACAGTTTGTTCTGTTGGGGGGGTCATCTCACCTGTTCCTGTAGCAGGTGGGGAAGTGTGAACCTATATAAAAATGGAAATTGCGTACAGTTTACTGCGGTATTGTGGGCTGTAAACTGCAGCCACTGTGACTGGCCGTGCAGCAGGGAAGTTGTTCTTGTGTGGGCTTGTGGAGTCCAAAGTGCTCCCGCCAGCCTCTTTCATGAATCATGAACTCGTACCTGCACTTGCTTTTCACTTCTGCCATAAACTTCATCTGATACAGGGCAAGTTACGTTCTGGACTTTTACGAAATAGGAACAATAAAAACTTGCTTTCTTCATTTAGATTGTGAGCTGTTTAGTACTTCCTCGTGTTGTTTGTATTTTGGGCTCCTGGTCTCTGCTGAGGTTTCTTGCAGCTCTTGTTCGTTGTGCTCAGGGAAGGGAAGTTTGGGATTACTGCAAGGAGTGAAGCTGAGTTGGGTAAGAAGGAGAGAATACTTAGGAAAACGTGTTGCAAACTCTGAGGAGGAGGATAATTGGCTGTACTGCAGGGGAAGTAATTTGTTGTTTTGTTTTCTTAACTTCTCTTTGATTATTGCGGTTAATCTAATTGTGTTCTTTATGTTTGGACAGGAGCGCGTTCAAAAGACGTTTCCTCATCCGATAGACAAGTGGGCGATTGCTGATGCGCAGTCTGCTATAGAGAAACGAAAAAGAAGAAACCCTCTCCTGCTACCTGTGGACAAAATACATCCATTATTAAAGGTACTTAAAGCAACAACCTGATGACTGCTGCTTCTGCCCACCACATAACCCCAGCTGTATTATTGCCCTCCAGCGTAACCTTTAGATATTTCTTTAATTTATGTGAAATTAGGTAAGTTTCTTGTATTGGCCAAAAGAGTAAATAGTCACCATAAAACCGGACAAATATATTGTAGTGTGTAATAAATCTAGATCCCTGAATTCATCATGTTCTAGACATTGGTTTGTTAACATGTTACTCTACTTTGAAATCTGACTAGTTAGTTTTTAACATAAATAAAACCCCAAACCAAATACCTTACCTATTTCAGTAGCACTGTTCTGATGCTTTATTTGTTTCAAAATGCTGCAGAAGCCAAAATAGAAGAAGAGAGAACATTTCGACACCGTTCCCTGTATGCTGTCAACTAAGACGTGTATCAATGTCCTTACTGTTAAAGGTCACTGATACCTTGCTTTTAAAATCCGTAGATCTGCAAAGGTGTAACAAAAGACCAAATACTGACTTTATTGTTGGTGGGTTTCAAGGAGAGTGGCCATCTCACTTTTCAGATGTCAAGTCAATTATAACAGGTGTAGAGCTCCTTACTCCCAGCCAAGATTTAGTGTCACACAATAAGCGTCTATTCATATTGTGCCCATGATAAAACGGTACTCTGGGTGCTGAATCATTTTTAGATCTGTGCTGAATCAATAGATTCAAGCCGATTCAAACATTGCTCTTTCTTTGGTATTTCTTTTTCTGTTTATTTTGCTTGTGGTTCATAGCTTAAAAAATGCTTTTCTCCAGTGGTGGCATTATTGAGCAGAGTTTCCAGCTGCATTGAGAAAACATTATTCAAGCATAAGCAGAAATCAAAGCACTCTTTCAGGCATAGTCCCTGTGCTCTTACATACAACGTCTCAGTTTGTGACAGTAATGAGATGGGAAGAGAAGTTAGGAGAGAAAACAGCATTTACCAAGACCTTTCCAGACAACATTGGCTTTCTTTTGTGAAGTCTGCATTAGAAGTGTGTGGATGTAGATATAGAACCTGTTTTTTAAGAAGATGCATCCAGAAATGGTAAGAATGATGCTAGCATGAATTTAGTCCTGAATGGTCCTGTCACAAATATGAGATTGTGTGTTGCATGCTGTGTGGGACATGGAACATGCATCACAAGAAGAAAGTGTAACATTCATCCTGTTCGGTTTTTTGTTGTTGTTGTTGTTTTTTTCCTGTGCAGACATTAAACTTTTCCATCAAAACCAATTCAAAATGAAGCGTGCTCTTTTCAGAAGAGTCCAGATTTGGGCCACAGTCCTGCAGTAGCCATAGATGTAGGCTAAAATTTAAGTACAAAACTGGTTCCAGTGAAGTCCCTTCCTTGAAGGAACGCTATTTTTAGGCCTGTCATTTTTAGGGGAAGGTTTATCGTAAGTTCTGTAGCTTTTCATCTGGTCAGTATATGGCAAAATAGCACAAGGAAGTGTTTGCAAGCATTTCCTTTGTGGCTGTTTGATGTCCTTTGTCCTTGCTATTACATTGCTGTAAATCAGCGACACAGACAAGATCAATTTCAGTAGAAAACCAAACGTTAATTGTCACTCCGTATGAATTTTTTGAATAAATAGCATTTTTCCCCTTGTTTTCAATTTGCAGGAGGTCCTAGGTTATAAAGTAGATTACCATGTCTCTCTGTATATTGTGGCTGTCTTAGAATACATCTCAGCTGACATTTTAAAGCTGGCTGGAAACTATGTCTTCAATATACGACACTTTGAGATCTCCCAGCAGGACATTAAAGTATCAATGTGTGCCGATAAGGTAAGGAGTGGGTAGGGTAGTCTTGGACAGATAGATACTGAAGGTGATTTTTTTAAAGGATGCATCTGAAGTAAGATAGGAGGGAGGCTTGCTCAAATGCAGAAGCTTCTCTCTGAATATGTGCCAGACCTGTCATGGTAAAGACTTAAGGTTAACGTAAGCCTGCTTTGGAACAGTAATACTTCTTATAAAGCAATATAAGGACGGAAAATGTTGTCCTTTATTTCCCAGCTCTGTAACTGTCCTCCTGATGTCGCTTTGTCATGACAGCACTTTCCTTCCTTATAACACAGAAAAGACTTTTAGTTTTCTATCCTCATTAATATGAGAAACATTTTTGTTGAATTTTATCTTCATCAGGAGGGTTTTGTCATAAGCTTATGCAAGATGCCTTGTTTTCAAAGTTCGTTCTGCATGAATTGTAACTTGTTTTCTAGGTCGTACTAACTTATAAAGGGGAAAATGGCTTTGGCATCTGTTCCAGCCTTCTGCTGCCAAAGTTTAAATATTACTCCCTTGTGAAAGTGATCACAGAAAGTATTGTATTAAAAACTCAAAGGATTTCTCTGAACACATTGAAATAGCTGAGCTTGATCCAAGTGTAAAAATCAGGCTTGCATGTAATTTTTTTAATTTCTTTGCTAGGTTTTGATGGATATGTTTGATCAGGATGACATTGGCTTGGTTTCTCTCTGTGAAGACGAGCCCTCTTCTTCTGGGGAGCTCAACTACTACGACCTAGTGAGAAACGAAATTGCAGAAGAAAGGCAATATCTACGGGAGCTGAATCTGATAATAAAAGTATTTCGGGAAGCTTTCCTATCTAACAGAAAATTGTTCACACCTAACGTAAGTCCGTAATAGGTTATTGATGTGCAATGCTAGTTTCTCCATTAGCAGCCATAACATATCAATTTTACATTAACTGCATTGGAGGTAAAATTGAATTTGATTTATTGTATGTCAGCACATAACAAGCGGTGACTGTATATGAAATAAAAGGGAGGAATTGCCATTAAGAGTATGAAGAGTACTGCTCTCAGAGTGAAGCGTGATGGACAGGATTCCTGGCTGGATGCCAGCGATAGCTGGTGCCCTTTGGTCATGTATGTAATAGTTAACTTCTGCTTAACACAAAAATTATCTACCTGCATGTACGGTGAACGCAGATGAATGCTTGAATTGACATTTGAAGTCTATTCCAGGGCCCCCTATCTGCAGAAACTGCAAATAAAGCAGCCCTTGGCTCCAGATTCTCTAGCATGTGACTGACTGTAAAGGAAATCTCTATTTGATTTATGGTTCAAGTACTTGATAATTGACTGAAATTATATTTGTGGCAAATTTTGTTTTCAGGATGCTAGAGTCTTAAAGGAGAAGCACAGCTCTTGTAGGAGAAGTAATAGTAATGAGAGATTGGTGAACCCTTCATGTGGGAGGGAGGAAGGAGAAGGGGACCAGGCCAGCAAAACCTGAACTGGGATTCTTAAGTGATACCAGAAGATTAAAAAGAGAGGCAGCAGAAGACGTTCTCATTATTTCTGAGCATGGAGGTCCCTCGGTAGCTGATGGGACATCAGAGAATTGTGCAAATGTGGGGATAGAATTCAAATAAAGAAGATAGGGGGAGGAGGGAGTGATGTTTGGGAATTGAGGAATATTCTTTGTTACGTGGGAATGAGTATGAAAGACTGAGATTGCTCGTTCCCATGAAGAGCTTGCCATGGTCTTGCAACTAGCAGGACGAAGAAAGCTGCAGGGTTAGGTAGGGGCAGAGAAGGCTTTTGAGAAATGTTTTTCAGAGGGGTCAGAAGAAGAATGAGAGCTGTTGGAAGAGATCGCATAGTTGCGTGCCTTTGTGGTGTTTGAATCTGAAAAGTCTAAAAGCAGGCTTTGTAAAAAGAAACAGCCAGCTCAGCTCCTCTGTACCCAGGTAGTGTTTTTGCTGAAGTAGCCCAGTGCTGCTTTAGTTTTACCTGTGCTCTTGAGGCTCTGACCTTGGAGCTGCTTTAAGTTGCCTCCTTCCTGTTGTGTTCTGAGACAAGAATCATCAGGGGGGAAATAACAGCTGTGAATTGTGGCTGAAAAGGCCGGACATTTCTGTCGAAAGCTCGGAGCAGACTGTACCAAGACTGCTGCCCTTCCAGCCTTGGAAGGAAGATGTACTTTCTTTTGCTGGGGTGAGAATTGTGCAAGGCTGGATGTGCCCAGACAAGCCTGCTGGGCTGGGGAGGCCACGTAATTTGACTTTCTTCTAGCTCTTCTCCGCTTACCACTTGGTTCAGACTTCCTGAAAAATGCTGTGGTATTTACATAAACAAAATATGTGATTCTAAACACTCCTAAGATACATTTCACGTTTGCAGGATATTGATGCGGTATTCAGCAACATTTCAGATATTCATGAGTTGACAGTGAAGCTTTTGGGATTGATTGAGGATACTGTAGAAATGACTGATGAAAGCAGCCCTCATCCTCTGGCTGGCAGCTGCTTTGAGGATCTTGCAGAGGTAAGGGGTTTGCTTTGCTTTGCTTTTAATGTTGTGGTTTGGTTTTGTTGCCTTTTTATTTCTTAGTAAAGTTTTGGTCATGACTCTAATATCTCCAGTAAGTTTATGGCTGTAATTAGTTCTCTTAACAGGCTCTGAACAGAGATCTTCCTTACTTACTCTTTAACAGGTAAGCTAAAGTGTATTTTCAGCCTGTCACAGAAACTGTATGAAGCAGGTGAGCACAAAACTAAAATCTTCCTTTGGAGTGGGGATTAATTGCTACAATCCTGTAGGGATGTGGTTTTGAAAAGCAATTAGCTGGGATTGCTTACTGGAAGAAGGTGGTACATTGATTTCTGTAGGCTTTAGTGTCTGGCCCAGTGCTACCCAAAAACTGTTGACGTTGTAAGATGACTTGAATTACAAATGCGTTGTTATACATCTGGAATAGGAAACGTCCTTGCAAAGCAATGACTCTTGGAGGGAATGAACTATAAAAACAGACAAGCAATTAGGCGGGTTCTTTACTGTTCAGTATTATAGCAAAAGTGCTACTGATACCCATTGACGTATAGATATTAAAGAGCAGGAATTAAGGGGAGAGGCTGCACATGGAATTCGTGTGGCTCATACTGGAACGTTATTAACAGTTCTTTTGTCAGCTTTGTGTGTTTTGTTTTTGTTCTAATGGGGCTTTCAAATACTGGAAGGACTGCAGAAGAGAGTCACAGAAGTAGTTTTAGAGAAAGAAATAGACTAAGATAGAGCTCATATTAGTCAAACAATATGAGATAGGTATACAGGTACCTTCACGACCTTAAAATTGAGTACAAAATTGCTCTGGAATTTATCATGGAGGGGCACAGCAAAAAGCAGTATCTGGAAGGCAACAGGACAGTTCAGGTTAGAAATATGCCACACCTGTTTAACTGTCAGGGGAGCTAACTCTTGGAATAAATAACCAAGGTGGGTGTGGATTGGATTTTTTTCCGCCTCTGGACATGTTTAAATGAGAGGTGTGTTGAGCCCAGTTTTTTGAACCAAAGTGTTAGGGTAACCATGTAAACCATATGGACTGTATTACTGAGGAAGACAAATGAGATGCTCTGGCCTGACAGAGAGAATATCTCAGACGAATCACACAGTGAATGTGAAGTTTATGGTTTTATCATAAAAGTACTATGTTTAAGTAAACGAGAACCTGTAACTTTTCTATTTCATTTTTAAGTACGTCTGATTTTTAGAGTTGGAGTGCGTGAACCCATCAGTGCTATCTGGAAAAGAATTACATTCTTGTAGGCGTGAAGGATACGTGTTCTTCAGCCCCTGTGCTGCTCAGTTAGGAATATACCATAAAGGTCAAGTTTTGCTGTCTTTATTTCAGTTAGCCACTCACGAGATCTATCAGTAGAAAAGTCTGTTTGAATAAGTCTTAGCTCTTAAAATGTTAAGGCATAATTGCTTATACAATGAGAGGGAAAAACGCTTGAACAACAAATTAAAGTAGCTATTATATAAAATTGAAAAAAAGGCTTAAAGTTCGAAATAGTACAGCACAATCCCAGAAAACATACATATCGCAGTTTATTGCAAAAGCTCTTCTTCGGCATCCTGTGCT
The DNA here is from genome assembly GCF_009769625.2 of Cygnus olor. Classification (NCBI taxonomy): domain Eukaryota; kingdom Metazoa; phylum Chordata; class Aves; order Anseriformes; family Anatidae; genus Cygnus; species Cygnus olor. The sequence goes on along the minus strand of NC_049173.1, from coordinate 2,789,781 downwards.
TTAAAGGAAACAAATTATTTCAAATGAGTAAAAATCTGGCTTGCTTTTTGTTAACTGAAAGACTTCAATAGGTGATGAAGAACATTATTCTTCAAACCTACTTTTTATGCAGTGTGTAAGTTTGAATGGAATAATTGAATTAATGCAGAAAAAGACGTACTTAATTGTTCATTTGATCATCTCAGGTCTAGATCATCTTTCTGTGGATGTGTGTAAAAGGGATCATTAAGGAGAGATTGGAAAACGAACTGTTTATTTGCTCTGCCTATCTTACTGCCAGGCTTGTTTGCTTAGTGTTTCCATTAGAAAGGTCCTTCAACTTGTTTGGAAGGATAATTAAAAACAAACAGCCCTTGCGAGCTGGAATTTTCCTGCTTTGTCTGTTTTTTCTGCATCAGTCCTCTGGAAGGCTTTAACCATAAATATTATGGTGTTTTTGAGATAGGGAAGTATGGGGAAAATAAGTTTTCCCTGGTGTGAAACAAATTCAAAAACTTGATGCCTGACGCACGTGAGTGGGACATGGATATTTGCTAAATATGTGGGCAAACACATTTTTTTTTAGCTTGGCGCTAACCTTTACAATTCGCACTACCACAGTATGTTTTTAACGATTGCCTTAGATAATCTCATCAGTGTTGTTCATTTGGTGGCAGGAGAACGGCAGGAGTGAGGGCAGATTGTGCCTATTTTGAAGTGGTCTTCAGAAGGCAGCTAACAAAGCAAGGTTATTATCAGTAGACGGTAAATTTGTTGTGCTGGTATTTGCATTTTCATAGAGATGTTTTAGGTGTCCACAAAGTGAAAAAGACGCCAACAGCTGCACTACAGCAAAAGGAGCTGAGAAGTACAAACACCAGTCCAGAACTGTGTGCTGCGTTAAGGTAGTTTATATAGGCATCAGGTTAATGTCTCCGTAGTTCAGTAGGTTTTGTGAAACTGCAAACATAAAAACCCTGTGTTTTTCTGATTGTTCTCGTGGGGGAGATAGCCAATGCAGTTTGGTTCAATCTCGTGCTCCAAAAACAAAACCAAAAACTTGAAATATTGATTAAAGTCTGAGTGGAAGAAGCTGAAAACACTTCTAAAATGCAGTAAAAGGGAGTAAAGGCACATCACAAATGTGTTGGTCTGGCTCCCCCAGTAGATGTGCGTGCGAGATTACATTTTGACTAGTTCCAGCTCTACACTGTGCTTGTGTCCAGTGGCAGAGGAGAGAGCCAGCCCGTGGAGCAGCTGCAGCCATCTGTGTCCCTGCCAACTGCCTCTGGATGCAGCCGAGCCCATACCCATGGATGATTTAATGCTTCTGCGGAGGTTTATATTCATTTTTTGTCATGGCTGGTATGGAAAAGAGAAGCCGTGTCTGCAGCGTTGCCTTCCTCATCTTTAATTTGGATATCGTCAAAAAAGACCCTCGTATCCCATGCCTGTAGGTAGTGGGCAGGAGTGTAATGTCACCAAAAGAGCAGGCTGTAAACGGCATTCAGACTGCTCAGGAAAATCACCCTGCTCATTTAGTGTCTCCTCGTTCCTCGGCAGCTGCTGCTGCTGCTGATCTGCCAAATCTCTTTTTCCCCACCGCGAGGTGCAGCCTAATGCGAACGGACAGTAATGAGTAGAACTTGACGATGACGCCTGAGAGTGAGGATTAGAATTTGCATGTGAAAAGAGAGGGCATTCTTTGCTTCTCCTTCCCCAAAAGAGTTGAATCATAGCTGCCCATGAGTAAAGTAGGAAATCCCCTGTGCCCCCCCCCCCCCCCCCCGCACATGTAAGACTTGCGACTTCACCTGAATGTTCAAATGAGCCTTTGTGGTGCTTGGTGCTCCCAAATTCTACTTCTGCGTTAGCGGGAAAGAGGGATGTGCTAATTCTGGGCGTGGTGCCATCAGCAGAGACTAACTCCGTGATTCACGAGTGATTCAGCCCAGTGAATCTGCAGACTCAGGAACAGCCTGGCGGGCTTTGGAGCAGGTGATCTGTGGGCAGTCATAAATTAGGCCTGCAGAGATTCATGTCAAGTCAGGCTTTCGTCCCATCCTGCTGCAGTTGGTATTCCAGAATCGCAGCCAGGTGCCCCGTCCAGAGTCGTGATTTCTGCACCTGGAACTGCCGGGGTCATCCTGCATCCTCGGTGTCACCCTGCGCAGACTCCTGAGTGTATCCCATGGCTCGTGGAGATCATCTTCCATCCGGAAGCTATGGAGGCCTCACCTTTTTGGAGGCTTTATTTTATCACATCCTGACTATACTGTGTTGGAATTGGTGGGACTGTATTTGAACTCCCTTAAGATCTCTCTTGTTTTCTAGTAATCTTTTGGACCTACTGCTCAACCTACTCTTGCTTCTCCATCCTTTTCCCAAGAGCCAAATACATGCTTTTCTACGGGCCAAACAGGGTTAGCCCCCCAAAACTCATTTCACCGCTCTTAGGGGACTTTACCCTGAGACTCTTGCAGGCTTGTTACTTTGTGCCAGTGAGATATTTTCCCAGCTTTACAACATGGCCAGAGGAGTGTGCAGAAGACTGGTGTTTACAACAGGCCTTAACAGTCCTTAAGCGATGTATTCTGAAATGGAGGTGGTACAACAATGCCTCCTTGTGACAATGTCCAAAGTTCATCTGAATTGTCGCTTTACCTTCACTTCTTTCCAAATTGTTGTTTCTTACTGACAGAGGGGAGGTAAATTAACCGTTCTTTGTGAAACGTGGGTGGACTGAAAGCAAGAACTCTTAGTGGTTCCCACTGTTTCAGTAAAACTGTTTGTATTTGTGATAAGTATGGTAAGATTGACAAATGCTGAGAAAATGTTTTGTACATTTACAATTTAGCAGTAAAAGAGATGTGTGGCTTAATGAATATTTTTGTTTTGCAAAATGGATCTTTTGAAAAGTTCTACATGTCTGTCAGCGTATTCACAGAAAGAATTGTGCCAACAGGGCCAGAAGTATGTTGCATTCTTCTTGTATGTATATAATTCTCTGCCTTTATTTAGGAGCAAGCCTTTGATCCATATGAGACCTTGTCCCAGGATATTCTCTCTCCACAATTTCATGAGCATTTTAATAACTTAATGGCAAAACCTGCTGTTGCCCTTCACTTTCAGGTAAGCGCAAATGAGAAATACTGAATTGATTTGGTTCTCAGGTTTTGAAGGTTTGGATTCTCTTGGTTTTGAATAGAGGGGGTAACCTTTCATACCTGCTGTTTCTATTTTCTGTTTTGCCTTTTAACATCAAGCACAGGCATCAAGGAGCAGCATTTGCATTTTCTTCCTTGCATATCCCAGGTCCCCATGTTTGGCATTGAGATTGGGGCTGACAGTTTTTCCAAGAAAACTGCAGAAATCATTTCTTTAATAGGACTGTCCAGCAAGATCGTCTGTGATGATTTTTTCATTATTATTTTTTATTTTTAATCTCTGCCAACTTGGCAAATCTATTAAAGGTTGCTGCTGTTCAGAAGCAAGCTGAGCTTGTGTTCAGTAGTGTACTTAGAGAAGCTGCAGGGTGTGCATTCAATCACGGGCTCCCAGCTAAACCCGTTACAGTAGCACTTAGTTTGTACAGTTTACTGGGACCTGCATCTCTGAGAGCCCAAATTCCTCTTCTTCAGAGTCTTTCCAGCTCTGAGTGCTTGGTAAGCTGCCTCATCTTGCTCTGAAATATTACTTGGTGAATGAAGTAAGGCCCTCTATCCATCTCCCTAGCAAATTTAAAGCTCCAAACCATATTCCAGATTAAATTGGTAATCGAGTTATTTGACAGTGAATCTGGACTCCTCTCTGACTCTCCTTGCCATAGGAAGGTTTGGGCTTTCCTAGGAACGTTCCTCCACCCTTCCCCAAGCTCTGAAGTAAAGGCAGAGATCCAGGCTCCAGGCTGTGGACATGTAGGAGCTGTCTCTGGCAATTGCAAAGAGATGCGTCCAGAACTTTTAAACGGGGGGGGGGCTCATTTCCAAAATGGAGATCAGGTAATTAGGTTTCTGTTTGGTATGGAAGAGGGCAAGGATTTCACCGTCAGCTGGAAAATGTCTCCTCGTCTTGCAACGTGAATTACTGTGTTAGTTAACTGCTGGGAATGGGAAAGGATTTCTGATGCATTTTCTAACTCATAAACTTGTGATATCTCAGCTTCTGAGGAAGGGGAGATACTAACATTAATGTCTTCAGTGATGATACACCATATTTCTGCGGTATATTGGATATAAATGGAAGCACAGCATACCTAATTCAGAGGAGGGATAATTAGAGGGAAGTTGGTGGCAAGTATAGGAGTCCTGGCTGTTCCTGAACATTCCAGTGTTTTCTTTAAATTCTGCAGCAAACTGTGGCCCACAGTGAAACATGTTGTTTTGGAAGTGGGTATGAACATTGTTCTGCATTCTGGGATGTGTCTGGAATCACGGGGGCAGCTTAGCCATAGATAGTGCGTTATTTTTAGGTGTTGTCACCTTGAACTGTTATTGAGTGCTGCAAACTGCTGAGATATAAAGGTATCTAAGGATTGCGATATGACCATCTTGTGTACTAAAGGGTTCTTATAAAAAGAATTGTGGTTAACTTGGTCATCTGTCTGACATACTTGGTTTGCTGCTTCTGGCAAAAATGTAAACCATTCGGCTGGTTACCTCTTTAAACAGCAAGATTGTGCCAGCATTTGTGGGGGTTCTCAGAGCGGTGGGCTTGCTAGTGAGCGTGCGTTAAAATCCACCCTAAGCTGCTGATAGAAAAAAGTGCTTGCATTACCTGCAAAAGGGTGTTCACAGGTTCTGTTGCTTGATGTCAGAGCATTTTTTGTCTCTGAGTTTTCAGGGAGTCTCATTAGACAGGTGATTCTGCAAAATTCCTTGCTTGTAAGCATAGAGTGATGTAGATCGTGACGCCCTGGATCTGTTAGCCCAAGCATCTTGCTCTAAGCAGGGCTAACTTCAGAATGTGACCAGGGTGCTCAGGGCTTTGTCCAGCCCTGTTTTGAGTATGTCACTGGAAGTAATCCTGTTTGTTTTTCCTTTTAAGTCTACTGCTGAAGGGTTTAAAGAAGCTGTACGATACGTCCTCCCACGACTCATGCTCATCCCAGTCTATCATTGTTTGCACTACTTTGAGTTACTACAGGTAAGTGAAGCCACAGTCTGCCTTCCTGCTAAAAACCTTTCTTTATGTGGACAATCTGAGCTTTTAGATAGGCAATTAGATTTTACTTACTGCTACTGAAAATCGAAAGGTATAACAGACATTAATTCGACATCAGGGTATGTCTGAAAAGTAAATTCATGTGAAAAATCATCAAAAGCACCTCTTGTTCTGTTACGAATGCTTGGAAGTAGTTATATATTTTATTCAGTTAAACCTTTATTGAATGTGAGTTCTAATATAGTTTAAAATGTAATACACATATATTTTAATTCCGTCTTTCCTTGAGTTCTGCATTTTATGCCCATTCAGTAAAAGCTAAGCATGATTCAGAAAAGAATTCTCAGTGCCAAGTCACACTACAGTTGTAGGTCAGCTGATCTTAGTGGGGCTGGGGTGGTGGGGAGCACTTCCTTTCAGCAAGGAATAATCTGTTCTTAATGTTAAACTGTTTGTCTTTAGTCCTAAACTGAAGAGATACTGCAAAAAATAGCATTTTTCATGGTGTACCACACTTTCTCCATGATAAGGAAGGATGAAAATAAGCGATAATACTTTCTTATTTTGTATCTTCCAAGAAATGGTATTGAGGAAATATGCAGGCGTTATGGAATTCTGATTTAGCTGATAAAAAATTATTCCTCTAGGATGTGTTTTGGGGGTCTTACCACACAAATTATTTACATTGGCATCCAGTCTGTATGAGCTGTTCTGCCTATAAAGGCATTACTTAAATTAGCATAGCCTTGCTTGGTCCGACCACATATCACTTGCGCGTATTTTATTCTGATGTGCAAGGTAGTTCACATCAGTAGATATTTCCCCTGGGTATAACAGCTAAAAGCCAAAAAGTAACTAAGCATGTATCTTTTTTGCTTACAAGCAAATGTTTCTGCAGTGAGTTATGAGATCAGAGGCTAGCAGTCAGCAGAAATTTAACATCTGAGATCTATAATAATCATTCTTGAATAAGAAAAAGCACCCTTGCTGTAGAAAATGTAGTATCTTGAAAAATACTTAGGTCAGAGCTTTTTGAAGTAGTTGAGGATAATGTAAAAAAGGAAGTTTCTGTTTGCCCTATTGTGTTGGGAAAGTTTGTAATACGAATAAGGTTAAGTGAATTATTAACTAAATGGGATATACTCAGATTAAATGGATGAAATATCCTGTGGCTATAGCTGACATTTCGTTAATAGCTTCAGAAATTAAACTTTTTTTTTAAAAAGTTCTCAATGTAAAAAGCAATATTAGCAGTGTTGTGCAGCTCTAACTGTTCTATGGTCTGCCTTCGTATTTCAGAGGATTTATTTGAATGAAGGAGGAATAGGAAACTTTGCAACTTAGAACATCTGTAATGCAATGTAAAATCTTCTCAAAAGTAAAGAAACTCATAGCAGAAAAAATAACAGTTGGCTTAAGGCTAGGTTTGTGATTAATACCTAACATGTATTCTTTTTTGTTTACCCTCCAAAATACTGGTCATTTAATGTGAGCCATGAACCAGACGTCTGCCATGTATGGATTTACCAGTATCAGGTAGAAAGTTTTAAATCCAAGTGACTTCAACAAATTTTAAATCTGCAAGTGTTTTTGTTGATACTCAGCTTAGAAAAAAGTTAACAAAGCTTAAAAAAAAATCCCTCTGTAACTGGCAGTGAACTTTTATGCAGATTACTGCTCCATCTATATTGAGAACAGAAAATTTAAATTCCCATAGTTTTAATATTTGCTTTCATAAAACTTGTGTTTCTATGAGGAGAGCTTCAGAAAGAAAATAAACACAGAGCAAAGGACTAAAGGTTGACAGCAGAAGCACAGCGCAGTTCTGCGAGCCTTGCTGTGAACACTTACAGCTTCGTAACTACATCTCCTTTTCAAAATAGTGCAACTTCCCTTTCCGTAAGGGTCAGTTGCATATGATAAGTCTCTGGAACTTCTTAAAATGTCGTTCTTTCATGTTTCAGTGACACAATTAGTTCAGTGACCTGTATTATGCTGAAGGTCAGGCTAATGTTTGACCCATTGTGTCTTAAAGCTGGGAATGAGAGTGCCTCGGTATGAAATTAAAGACTGAAATCATGAGCCCCAGCTTTGGGAGGATCGAAGCATTTACCTGATTTTACAAGCTCTGTGGTGTTTGCCGGCTATTCAGGGAAATGATAACATGCATGTCTTACCAGTCAGTGTTTTGTTTTAAGTGTTTTGTAATTTGTTTTCAAATTTAAGATTAAATGCTTAGCATACAAACTTGTTAGCTTTTTCTTCAGTGACAGGAAAGGGTGGTTACTATTTCTGTTTTAAACCAGTGCACAGAGAAGACAATTCATTTTTGATAGCCTGTCTTAAATTTGCAATGCTGTAAGAGTTTTCTGTCTCATGGGAGGCTCTGAGTCTGCTCATATCTCTGGCTAATATCGATGGGATCAGCTTATAAATGCACGTTCTTAAAATTGCCTCAGGTCTTTGAGGAATAATCTGGAGGTAGTAGAAAAAGTTTTATTGTTTCTTTTAGTTGTTTTTACCTTCATTACAAAACAACAGAATTCTGCATGAAAGGTAATTAGTCAACGGTTTGTTGTTTTGTTTTGTTTTTTAGCTAGGGAATTCTGGTAGTGAAAATGATGAAATTTGACCTTTATCCAAAGTGTACAAGTAATCATAATTACTGAACCTTTTGTTGTGATCACTGCAGTTGCAGGTTTAAAATCTGAAATTCATGTTGTATTTTGAAGACATCCTAAATCTACAGCAGTGATTCTTAAAAAACAGAGTGTTTTTAGGGACAGAGAAAGCATTTATTCAACAGTATTAGTATGTTATAAAGTATGGGTGACTGCTTCTCTGTTGCCATTGTATTTGGCTCTAGGAACCTTGGTTGAAAAAGAACTGGCAAAAAAGGAAGCAGAAAAGGAACAAATACTCACATACACTATTTTCCTGGCTTCAGCAGAGAGAAAAGCTAAGTTCACTAGCTTTCCTTAGGAGCAACAGTCTCAAAAAAAAAAAAACAACCGAAAAACCCCAAAGCTACTGAATTGGGAGGTAAATAAAATAATGAATGATTTACAGAAGTGCAGGCCCTGGTGTTTGCTCTTTTGCAAAACAGGGAAACTAAAGTGGATGAAATTAAAGTTTGAAAAGCTTGAAAATTCTTTCAGGCAGAACAACTTTCTCCTTCGCAAAAGCCTGTATGTGCAGCCGTTTCATGCAAAATCTGCATCAGAGTCCTTTCATAGTCCTTTCCATATCGAATTCCTCCGGTTTTTCTGCTCTTGGGTAGCAGCAGTAGAGAGGTCTCTATTCTCCAGAAATACTCCAGGAAATAGCCTTTGAACACCCTGCTGTCACTTTTCTTTAATGACGTTGATTGCTTGTTCAAGCAATGACAGAAGACAAACCTTACCTTGCATTGTTTCGCAACGGGCAATTGTAGCGGAGGTTGAAGGAAGTCACAGTAAGGAAATGTCTTGAAGAAAAATACCTGGTAGTGATCACAAAATGTTAGCTCTTGCAAACAGGTAACAAATGCGTTCTGACTGTGACATCTTTAATTAATTATCAGAGCATTCTGTGTTTCAAATCACTGTGCTTGACACCTGGGAGGAAAGACACCTGAATGCTGGCAGCGTAGAGAAGCGCTCGGTGTTTCATCAGTCTTTCAAGCTCCAGTAATGTTTTCATAAACGTCTGTCAATACAAGAGTTCCAGGAAACATTACTCAGTAAATGCAGTGGGAAGGACGCGAGGGGTCACATAATCTATCCAAGTCCTGAACTAGGTGCGAGATAGATGAATCTTTAAAATCCTGAAAATCAGCAGTTCAAGTCTGTGCTCAAGTCCAAGATGGCTTTCCTTTATTGACTATAGAGTATACAGCCTCCCTTCTTTGGGAGATTGCCCCTAATTCATGCATGTGACTCACTATGTAGTTATCAGGCAACCCAAAGTATATGAAATTCTGCCTTTTGATCTTTTCCACTGTTACCTAATTGGTGACAGAGACAGAAACCCTGGCCAGTATGCTACAGGATCATCATGGCATTATTTCTTTAATGAATACCATGCTTCATTACTGTTACATGCTTCATTACTGTTTTCTCTCAGTTTTCTATATAATAAAAAATTGAATAGTTAATACTCTCAATTTGTCTGGTATTCTTAAATATATCTGATAGAAGCAGGAGCCCTTTTTCCCTTTTCCTGTAGATTTACGTATTTTCTCTGTCTAGCAAATATTGCACTTTTTAAATCTGTTTAGTCAGAAAGATGCTCGATAAGAACAGGCATTTGGAAAAGCAGATGTTGGTCAAGTGATTACAGAGAATGAGCTTCAGGTAGTCTGCCTGATGTTCAGGAATCTATTTGTTACGGTGTAGAAATGGATTAGATTACTAGACAAGTGGGGTTTTTTCAAGACCAACAACAATAAAAGCAAAGTATGCCATTTGACATCTGTTAACTCCCAAAGCTCTCACTTCAGAAAGGGTATGCAAAAAATTGTGCTCGGGACATGGGAGGAGGAAGAGTATTTTATCAGGCTCAATAGCTTTCCCCACTTTTAGGATAGTGCACTTTTCAAGCCATTTTTATGTTCTTTGCATTTCTGTGGCAGATACAAAAGGAAAAAAAGGGTTTCCACAGAGACTGACATCTTATTTTTTTCCCTTCCCTGTACTGTTCCCCAGCTCATAAACTTCCCAGAAATTTTTCGCCATGAAACTCTCATTTCTCTAATATGCAAGATGAAGGCTGTTTGGGCATGTGAAAAATAAAAAATTTAGTGATTTAAATTATATGAAGAGAGTGGACCCATCTGGTCAAATCCTGTTCTCTCAATTACTTTTAGAGAAAGCTACATATCCTTGCTGAGGGAACATAGTAGGGAAAGGAAAAGAAGGCTTCTGCCATGCTGAGTGATTGTAAGTAAGAGTTCTCTCGAAGTATGCAGGTAAAACAGAACTTACCCAGAGCTGCATGGCATAGTGTCTTGATATTGCCCAGCAAATCAGTTTGCCTGAGTTTTCTTTAAAAAATTCATACAATCTTGAACATGAAAGGGGTTAAAAAGAAAAATCTCTCTTACTTAGAGCAGTAGTGTTTTAGGAGTGATGACCTTAACCAAAAAGAGGAATTCTGTAAACAGGCTTTTCTCAAACCGTACTGCTGTTGAGTGTATAGAGATGATACGAAAGCTTGTTAAACTGCCAAATACGAGAAGTTTTTGCCTAGTGGCAAAGACAGATCTACTCTTCATGCTGATTTTCACTGTGTTTACATTTTACAATTAGAAGTAAATCTTGAATTTCAGACTTTATTTGGTATGGTAGAGTTTGCCAGACAAAGTTGGTGCTTCTTCTTGAAATAGATGAATTTGCTGAAGATGGCCGAGTTCAGAACAGTAAGAAGAGAGTGAATCTTGGTCGTTCTGTGATTTAAATGTGCTCTGAAATGTTGGGATTGCCTTATTGAAGGAATATTACATGTGGTTACATAAAACAGCATTTCATCCTTGACTGCTTCAAACCTCCAAACTGCTTAACAAAATCGTTGTCAGTTGCAAATTAGGACGTTGTTGAAAAGATAACAGAAAAAAAGTCTCCGACAGTTAGTATTGGCACTCGGTAAGAAAAGGGTTGTCTTTCTAAACTCCCACCTGCTCTCTGCTTTTGCATATGTACAGAGTGTTCCCGAGTATCTGACAAATGTGTTGTAGTTACACGCATAGCTAGTTTTGAGCGCGCTACTAGGAATTACTCTTTGATTGGCTTGAAGTCATTGATTTCACTGAGTGCTGTGGAAAACACTGTAAGAATGTTTGTCAGCCTTCCTACCCTTCTATAATTTAGACAAATCTGAAAGAAAACTGTTTATTATGTTATAGCAACTGCAGGAATGCAGTGAAGATGAAGAGGATCGGGAGTGCTTAAAACAAGCCATTACTGCTCTTCTGAACCTCCAGTGCAGCATGGAGCGCATTTACAGCAAACACTCCCCAAGACGTCGGCCTGGGTAATAATCCACAAAACTACACTGGTTTTCCAAAGTTGACAGAGAAAGAAATCAATTATGTGGAAGGAATTGTCTTTTTTTTTTTTTTTACTAGTTAGTGTGTGTGTTTCCTGTTCAAGGCATGTCTTTATGCCCATTTTCATTGTAGATGGAATAGCAGCCCAAACTTTCACAGTCATTTCTATAAATAATGTCAATATCTTATTCTCTCACTTGCCAAAACAGTGCACGTAGTTTATTTGGAACAATAAACTTGATTAGGGCGTTTAGGGGAAAGAAAGAATGATAAACAATTAATTTAGTTGATTTTACTTTGGTCTCTTGGGATGGCAAACATGGAATGTGCCCATCGTGACTTTTTCTTTTATTCGTTCAAGGGAGCCAGTCTGTCGCTTCTATAACCGACAAATAAGAAGCAAACACTTGGCCATCAAGAAAATGAATGAAATCCAGAAAAATATTGATGGCTGGGAAGGCAAAGATATTGGGCAGTGCTGTAATGAATTCATAATGGAAGGCACCTTGACAAAAATAGGAGCCAAACATGAACGCCACATCTTTCTCTTTGATGGTTTAATGATCAGCTGTAAAACTAATCACGGCCAGTCACGGCTGCCCGGTTACAGCAATGCGGAGTATAGACTGAAGGAAAAAATTATCATGAGAAAAATACAGATTATTGATAAGGATGACACATCTGAATATAAACATGCTTTTGAACTGCTGTCTAAAGATGAAAACAGTATACTCTTTGCTGCCAAGTCTGCTGAAGAGAAGAGTAATTGGATGGCTGCTCTGATTTCCCTCCAGTATCGGAGTACTCTGGATAGGATGCTTGATTCAGTGTTACTGCAAGAAGAAAACGAACAGCCCCTGAGGTTGCCCAGCCCAAGCGTGTATCGTTTTGTAGTGGAAGACTCTGAGGATAACATTGTTTTTGAGGACAACTTGCAAAGCAGGAATGGAATTCCTATCATCAAAGGAGGAACGGTTGTGAAATTAATCGAAAGGTTAACATACCATATGTATGCAGGTACCCTGAACATTTGCTCTATATGTGTTTTTTAAGGCGGTGCTTGTATGGGTGATTAATTTAGTCCTTTTTTTTTCTTTTTTTTCTTTTTTTTTTTCTTCTCTTTCTTTTTTTCCCCTGCATATAGTTAAATGTAAAGTGAGGTTTGCAGAAATAACCGGTATCTTATTAAATCAGATAGCTTTGCTGGCAAAGCTATAAGAAGACTTCAGGCACGCAAGCCCCCCCCTCCCGCAGTGTGTCAGTGGTCTAATAGGAGCTACCGATGCTTTCTGTTAAACCTTTGCTTCATTCTTCTTCCAAGACCGTCGTGGCTAAAGCAGCAGTGTTGCATGCTGTGTGGAGGAGGAGAAATGCTGGTGGTTATTTCTGTTAAGCCTTAGCCTGCCACTTCCTGAAGTCCCTGAGTAGAAAAGGATGCGAATCCCAATCAATTCTTCAGACTTTCCTGTGAAACGCTATTTTAAAGCCACAGAAATAAAACTTGTAATTATGTGAAGTACTAACACTGCTGAAAATGATTGAGAGATCTTTAAAAACGTGCATGCTATTGTAACAGCTAGAGCTAGATTGTCTTGAGCTGTATATCTTAAAGAAAGAAAGAAAAGGAAGATACAGAATTTCTCACTGGTCACACACTGAAATTCAGCGTCGAAGCTCCTTGTTACCATGCAAGTAACCCATAGCTCGTGATATCTGTGCCTCCCACCTCAGCCAGTTCAAAGACATGGTGGGTTTCTGTGGCACGTTAAGGCATCTCTCTCTCTCAGAGCGAACTGGTGCATCTGACTATTAGTTTGATAGTGTAACTTGCGAGGGTTTTATAGCACAAGTACTTGCCGCTTTGGCTTTGGGAATCTTCAGTGAAAGCATTGTCCTCTTGGGTTTCTGTGTGCTTTTTCCCAAACAGCGTTTGGAGCCAAGACTAACAAACCCTGTCCGTCTGCCTCCGCAAGGGCATTTCAATAACTAACAGCACGCGGAGGGACTCCTAGCAGGTCCTGATGGTGCTTTATCTTTGTATTTATGTAACAATACGTTTTTGTATGTTTGCATTAGTTTCAGATTGTTTGAAGCAGGTTTGTTCCAGCACAGGTTGTTTGTAGAACTTCTGTCGTGTGAAAGAACTTGCCAGTTGATACCAGGATACCATGGGAGGCAGCAGATGCAGAGTTGTTAATCTCTTGAGTTTAGCTTGTAAGCCGCTATTAGAAGCACATTGCTTGTATTTTCCATTGTGTTGAGAGTGTTTATTTACAAAAATAGTCTAAAAAAATAACATAAAGGCACCTACACAGGTCCGAAAGCAGAGTAGCAGTCCCCATTCTAAGAGAATTGCAGATCTTGTCTGCAGAGCAGAGAGAACGTGCCCGCCTGTTCAGTGGTAAGAGGAAGATTTTTCTTTTAAAAGTACCATAAATAATACTGACGAGTGACTGTAGATGTGACGTAGAGGCAGAACAGGCCAGTCCAGGACTAGGGCGCAAACTCAGCAGCACAGAACGAGAGCACCATTACTTCTAGCTTGCAAGCACATTCCTAAATAGGCTCCCTTAAAAACGTTGAGCCTTTGCAGGGAATTTAAGCCTGCTTAAAAGAAGTGTCTCTCCTAATCTTCTGGGTGCTTCTTAGAAGAAATTAATTGACTGCATGTTGATGACTGCTAGTGTAAGTTGCCTGCACTTAACGCTGACAGATTCAAGATGATTTATAGGACAGTGAGTAAAAAGAAACACCCAACAACCCCAAATCCATGCTTTTAGTGAACATCTGTACGAGCATTTCTCTAGGCCTGGTTTTCCTGTATTTCACCGTTCATTTGCTCCCAAGCAGCTCAGGCAGCCGCTGCGGCCACAGGCTAGCAGCTTGCTGCCGCTGGTAGCCACGTGGGGGGTCTGCAGCAGGCATGGAAGGATTAGGGCCAGATGATGATGACCCTTTGAGGCTCACACTGAAGTGATTTGTCTGTCAGCCTGCTTATTCACAACCTAGGATACTCCCCAAGAGGGGAATTGAAAGAAACTAAAGGAAAATGGTGGAACTGTGCATAATTAAGCATTTAATTTGTGTTTTGTTGTGGATTGTTGGTTTCTTTTCAGGCAGGCACGTCCGTAGTCTTTTATTCCCTAGTGTCTGCGTGCTGTGCCACCTTCCTCAGTGGCCAGGGCTGAGTCAAGATTGTCTGTTTGGGGGTTGTAATTTTTTGCCCAGGCTTCAAATGAGGCATGGAACTGTAGAGCAAGAGGAGAAATGTTTGTGGTTGTAGCATGTGAGTGCTGTATTGGAGGACTGGGTTCTCTCCTTGACTCTGTTTTGTGGTGCTGGTCAATTTGACGGAGTTTTTTAGCAGATGGCCACTGCACTTAACATTCCTGCTTGTGCAGCTTGCTGCAGAGGGGTTTGACTGATGGGAGTGCTCTTGCAGCATGGAAAACTATGCTTGGAGTGTGATATAAAGTGCACTTAATACCTTTGATAAACAAGGTCGTAATAGATGTATGCTTCTAAGCTAGCAGCGGGCCGATGAAAACACACGTTGGCCTCAGCTGAAATGCCAGGGAAGGTGGATTGACACCGGGCTGAGAATTGTCGTGGCTTGCAGACGGCTGCGCCCGGTGGTAACACACCTCCTGCAGCAGCGAGAAGGCAGGAGGCAGGTGTGGTGGCTTCTGGAGATGCCCCGTCTGGAGGTGCTGCAGGTATTTGCTTTGTAAGGCCTCTGCTGCCCGTACTGCTTTGCCTGCTCTGCCGAGGGCAGTTGTGTGCTGCAGCGGCGTGGCCGGGGGAGGCGTGCAGGCTCTGCTGGGGAGGTTTTTTAAGAACAGGTAAGACAAATGTTTTGTCGGGGTGGTATAGGTATTTTTGATGTCAAGACAGTGGACAGCCTAGTTCTACTCGGTTTTCCTTGTCTTTATGAAAGCACTGAATAGCTGCCTGGGCAGTGAGTGTAAGCCATTCCACATGCCAAGACTGAGACAGTTTTTGAGAGAATGTGCAGCTGAATACTTTTACAGGGGAATTGTATCAAAGGGCTAAATGAAAATTTCACAAGCAGTATCAGTTCGGGTATTTTCTAAACCACGGTGCTTGACTTACAATTTCAGTGTATTTTCTGCACTTTAAACTTTTCCTGTGTGGGCATGTATTTTTTTTCCTGATATTTTCAGATTAGATTTTAAACCTCCATTATTTTCTTACTCTGTCTTTACAGATCCAAATTTTGTACGTACTTTCCTTACCACATATCGCTCCTTTTGCAAGCCCCAGGAACTGCTGAGCTTACTGATTGAAAGGTAAGCTGTGGTTATCCTTTCTGAAGACGCTGAAAAAGGCTTTGCGTTCATTTACCTGTTCCTTTTCTGCTCGTGTTCTCAGTGCCACGTGGAATACATTTAGCAAACAGGAAAAACAGCGAAGTGCATAAAACAGTAATTTCTTAAAAGGGCAACAGCGATGCCAGTTTTTAATGCAAGCTTCCTTTTTTCCAGTTTGTTAAATTAGCACCTGAATTCCTTATCAGGTAGAGAAGTCAGTGTGCCTCAGCAGTGGTTTGGACTGCTTACGTTTGAGTGTACTGAAGTGTTCTAAGCAGTTTGTTTGAAAGGCACAGACTCTTACTGTAAACAACATGTTAATACAGTGTGATAAAGCTGCTCTTAAGCTTTCTTCTAATCTTCACTTAATCAAGCTAGCAGGTAGTTAAAAACCTTATATCCTAGTCTAGACATCTTGTGATGACCAGAAAGCTAGGGAATTATCAGAGTGAGAGCTGGGTGTGTTAGCAGCACGTAGCTAGGGGAAGAGGGAATTCCAGGCAGACTGGATACCAGATGAGTGCTTGAGTTGCACTGCACTGAATTTCTTTAAATAAAATTGCTCTTCATGTCCTACATAAAGGGTTTGTCTTGTATCTTAATTGCCATCAGTTTTCTGGTGCTTGTGTTCATAGGTTTGAAATCCCAGAGCCTGAGCCTACCGAAGCAGACAGGCTGGCAATCGAGAAAGGAGAGCAGCCCATCAGCGCAGACCTTAAGCGATTTCGCAAGGAATACGTCCAGCCAGTGCAACTCAGGTTTATTTGCTTTTAAATTTCTTCTCTTAAATCCAGATTTTAGTTCAGCGATTATATTGCATTCCTGGAGACGGTAATCTCTTTAGGAGACTGCTGTGCTGTCAAGTAGGGACTTATCATTGTCTGCAGCCAGACTAATATCCCAAGCCATGTTCTGATTAGTCATACTGACTTCTGTTGTTGTTGCTGCAACTGTACTTTGGTTCTCTGCTGCTCACAGCTGTGATCTCCACCACCCACAAGGACGCTGTATGGCTGCTATGTAAAGCGGGTGTGGGTGAGAGATGTACAACTCAAAGTGTTTCTGACGGCATGTTGAATGGGTTCCTTGTTAACAGGCCCTGTGAAGATAGTTTCTCTGTTTCCATTTTTTCAGTCCTGCTGGTATTTTACTCCCTTTCCCAGCCTATTGATGTATTTGCACACAGGGAGACTCTTGTCTGTACTGCACTTTGCAACGGGCTACAGTGAATCTTCAAGGTCTTGCTGACCAGGCTAATTTGGGGAACAATTAAGCATTTCTAGCATGAATGAGGCTAGTTGTTTCCCTGATAGGGAATCAAGTCAGGAGGAGACAGAGATCACAGCCAGTGTTTGTTAGAACAACTTTTATTCATTAAACTGTTGCTATTAGTAGTATCGAGCTGTTACTATTACTGGCAAATAACCATAGGCACAGTACCCTCACCACGCAGTCATTCATAGTTACCTGTTCAGAGCAGCAGCAATTTACTGTTACTTAGAGAATCATACTGACATGCCAGGACCTTCAGTACAGGTTTTTGGAAGGTCACTGAGGGAGTACTTCTTTCATCAGATAGTTGTGTACAAATATATACATGCATTTAAAAAAAAAAAAAACAAAGGTCCAAACTAAACACCCTAGTATGTATGTACGTAATCCTGTAGCTCTTGTCGATACGTAGGAGCCACCGCTTTCTTGGATGTGGTCCAAGTTATACAACCCCAGCGTAACCTTGATACTTCACTGTGCTCCCGTCCTTGCACAGCTTTCTCAGGTTCTTAGCGTTCTGAGTTTATCAGTTCCCGCGGGTTCGGCAGGGCTGCTAGTCTCCAGGGCTATCAGCTCTTGGGAGATCTTCACGCGCTACTTCTCAGCATAATTTTTTCCTGGTTTCAGATCGCTGTTTTCTGGTTAGTGTTTCTGCAGACATCCACATGAAGGCCTATAGAGCCCCTCCAAAGAAACTTGCACAGAATGGGCTTTTGTGACATAACTGGCTCACGAGTTTAAATATAGCCGTATTGCTTTTGTTGCTATTTTTATAACCTCCTCTGCTAGCTAGGCTTGAAGTTGCTTGGGGACCTCCTCACAGTGCCCCTCCGCATGGTACGAATGCATCTTCCTGCAGCGCTGCTGATGCCATAGCCGAGCAGGATAGGGGCTTGCCGATGAACTGGACCCTGTAGAAAAGTTCAAAGCAGCAAGTAACCACAATTCTTGCTGTTAATTTCCAAAATCAATGCAGCACTAGTGCTTTCATGTGTTACGTTTGAGCTGTTTGAAACCTGTGCCTAATTCCAAAGTTTCCAGGGTGTTTGGCTGTGATTTCTGGTTTCTTTCTTTGAGAGATTAGGATACCTCTTGTCATGACAGGTACACTTTACTGTCTAATTCATGCTATGGTTGGTGCGCTGAGTGCCTTATTAGTGCCTCCTTGATGAGAGATGTGGCTTAAAGCTGCTATTTAACACACACATACACTTCCGGGGCTTATAGTTAATCTGTGAATTGAGGAGATGCCACAAGTTTCTGGTAGCTTGAAACTCTTAGCTGTCGTACAGTTCAAAAGAAGTGTCTGAATTTGATCTTTTATGCTGATACGCCCAGGACTTCGTAAATTCCAGTTTTGTAATAGTATTGACCTCTACTTCAGAGAGATCTGAGATTTGGGAATAAGGTGGAGAACATGGAGATGCCCAGTCCTTCCCCCTCTTCAGCGCTTATTGCACATGCTGTAGACATGCTGTGCAGTGCACAGCCATAACAGTCATGTCTTTGGCTTGACTAAATGCATGTGAGGTTATGAGAAAGAGGAGGTGCCCAGCTGGAAGTGCAGTCAGCAGAACCAGGTAGTCTTTCTCGCTTTTTCAGTATTCCTACCACGATATCTCAAAGGCAAAGACTGATTAGATAAGATCCTGTATTACTGTTATTGGGAACTCGTTTCAAAACATCACTCCTTTGATGGTTAGAAGCTGTCATTAATTTCCAGCCCGAAGGGTCTGAGTAGCCATTTTTTCATGGGATAAACTTTATTCTTTAACTTAAATAGTTTTCCTCTTCCCAGTGTTTCTCCTCCATGTGTTCATGTTGAGCGTCCTTCATTTGACTCAGCTAGACCAGCCGACTTCTCCAGTACTTTGACTCACACCAGACTGGCAAATTAAAATCAGTTATCTGCCCTGTCCCCCTCAGACATTCTTGCCCCCAGTCTACAGGGCTGAACCACTGCAAACAGTAGCCTGGTGCTGAAAAGAGGACCACAATTAGCGCTGCTTTACCTGAATATCCTGAGCTGCAGAAAGAGTTCAGCAGCGCTCTGCGTATTGCTGAGCCGCTTCTGCAGAGGCAGTGGGGCAGAATTAACCAGATCTCACTGCAACCATCTCCTCTCTGAGCCCGAGACTGTGGGCTCTCCATTAACCCCGCCATCCTTATCCCAGCTTTTGGGCTGGCACAGGGAAAATCTGTTGTACTGGTTGATGTAGGAGATACCAGCTCACCATTCAGGTAAGGTGATAAGGTGCGCCCCAATAAATCAGAGGTTTGAGTTATGAGTTCGACTTGTTTACACGAAGAAGAGGCAAAACAGTTTTTTATTCTGATACATCTGAAGAGAGTAGAAGGCTGAAGAGCTGTTGTGGTTTAGTTCTTAAAGGCTTGTTTATTAGTGGTCTGTTTAAGAAAGTAGAGAAAAATCGAGAGAAAGTTGGGTGTTATCCTTAAAGCACTGGATCTTGTAGTGCTGTTAGTGTAAATAGAAAGATGAAAAATTAGGGAAGTACACTTGCAAAAACTTCTAAGATAAAATTTTATGTATACGAAAGAAACAGTTACAAATTTGTTTCTAATCAAATGGTCAATCCTAATTAGTTTTTGTTAGTTTGGTTAAAAATTATATCAACAACCTATATTCGTGATACCTGTTTTCTCTGCTGTTGATGACTGTTTTTCCTCTTCTGAAAACACCTCAACACTAGCATTCTTTATTTGTTTGTTTGTTTTTAAAGCTTATATACATGCTAAGACTGGAAAATTAGGTTTAAAATACTTGGGGACTTCTGTGGCCATCGATGCATGCTTAGTCTTTGCTCTGCCCCTATGTCCGTATGCATATTGATAGTTTTCAGTTACATGAATCTGTAACTCAGCTTTTATATAACTGTTTTGTTTAGTGTTTATATAGGATGAGCTTGGAAGTCCTAAAAAAAAAAAAAACCACACCCAAAATATAATTATTTTTTTCTCTCTCCTTCCTCAGAATATTAAATGTTTTTCGCCACTGGGTAGAGCATCATTTTTACGATTTTGAAAGAGATCTGGAGTTACTAGAGAGATTGGAGACGTTTATTTCGAGTGTAAGAGGTATGGTAATTGGTAGTCCTCTGTTCTTCCCCATTTTGATACAACCTGCTGTTCTAATGCTCATGGGTTTTAGGCATGAAAATATCTTTACACATGAGTAATTTTAATGCCTTTAATGGAGCTGTTATTTGACTCTCCTTTACATGAGCAATCTTTGGCCTGAATCATACATAAGTAACTACCATAAAAATGATTTCACGCATTGTGGTATTGTTTCACTTCAGTGTATTTACTTCTGGGCAGTAGTGTTCATCCCTGCCTGACTCTGTAGCAGACTTGTGAGAATTCAGAATTCTCTCACCTTCCTCCTTTGCTGTGTATTTGTAGAGAATTCCTTCCCCGTTGGTTAATGAGATGAGTTTTTCCATATTCTTTTCCCATTAATTTAAAGTTGTAGCTGAAGATCATTATCCTTTTAAGAAAGGACACTTGTTCCATTTGGTATCACTTCCTCTGGAGCAATCCTTTACAAACTAGCAGATTTTTTGGGGCAGCCTAGATGGAGGGCCAGCAGTGTTGGCATGGCAGTTTGCATCATTATCCTGGCAATGCTAGACTTTACTTTTCAGATTGTCAGACCATATGTGGGGCGGTACCATGCTGAGACAAACTTTGAGACCAGTAGTTTATCTTTTGCAGAGGTTTCTATTGCTGACCAGAGAGAAATAATTCAATTTTGGGGGTTAGTCTCATAAAAGTTACTTGTCTTGAACTGCTGAAGGTACTTCTTGTCTTGTCCACTATGTTGTGTACTGTAAATGTTGGACTGATGTTGTAAACGTATTTTTTTTAATCCTTTAATTATGCTGTGCACTAGTACAGCATATTGCAAAGTTTTCACTTTAAGCTTGTTTACTTTTTTCAGTTATTTTTATTTTAGTAGGTGAAGCTAGCAGCCAAAAAGAAAATGGTTGCAGTTTAGGGGAAGCAGTAAAATACAGTGCATACATGGTCACTTTTCTCCCACTAAAACTGTCAGTAGATGCATTTAAATGCAACTGAGCACCCAAAAATTTGTTGGTGTGTCTGTATTTGCAAACTGACACAAGTGCAAGAACCCATAAGACAACAAAAAATAAATAAAATAATGAACTGCAAACCTAATTAATTTGCCTGCAGAAATGCAGTATTTTGAGTGCATGTGCGTGTTTTGTTGTTGGTTTCATTAAACTGTCAAAAGTAAGCTAAGATGACATTAAAAATGTTTGTTATGGTTTACGTTTTGTAGGAAAATCCATGAAGAAGTGGGTGGAATCAATTGCTAAAATCATCAAAAGAAAGAAAGCTCAAGCAAATGGAATTAGTCACAACATCACCTTTGAGAGCCCGCCTCCTCCCATTGAGTGGCACATCTGGCGTGTTGGGCACAGTGAGACCCTGGACCTCATGACGCTGCACCCCATAGAAATTGCTCGGCAGCTGACGCTTCTGGAGTCTGACCTGTACAGGTAGAGGTCTATTAGTTCTATCTGAGCAAGAAAATTCATAGAATCAGTCAAAAGTATGTCCCCTTGATTTACAGAGTTTGTGGAAGTAGGTTTTCTGTTTGGTACCGAAATATACAAGAGAAAAGATGTTTTTTCATCTCTATTTCAGATTTCTGATAACGTAACTGAGTAAGTACAGTAAATTAGGAAACTAAAGTATTATGGGTAGGTAATATCAATTTATAGTCTCCTGGTTAAAAGCAAACTTTGTTACATTAATAAAAATGTTTATTGCATCATAAAAAACACATGATTGTCTCTTCCCCTTTGCTTAATAGACGCATAGCAAAGGCCTAGGTGTTATACACAATATAACTTACAGGACTGGTACATCGGGGTCCTCTAATCTAGTTCTGAAGAGTTTATTAGTCTGGTATCATAAATGCTCTGCTGTTTCCGTGCTCTGTTGTTACTGATGATAAATAAAGCTAGCCTTGATGTGAGAGCTGAGTTTTGCCAGGTAGAAGTTCTTTAAGGTCTTACGAAACTCAAAGGTGAAGCATCCTTTAATGCTTCAGTGATAGCAGGTTTTCTATGGAAATAGGCCACTTTTCCAGCAGGTTGCTCCAAGTACTTTAGCTTCCTATTTAAAAAAATCTTTTAATTGCCTTTAAGATTCTTCCTTCTGCCTTCAGGAGATTAAACTTACTCCTTTGTAATTTTCTTATGTAGAAATGCTTATTCAAAAATGCCAGTTTCAGTTAAGATAAAAATGGATTTTCTTCCATCTGCAAGTACTCATTGAAAAGTTATTTTAAGTAACTGTTTTTCTTATATTGGATTGTATTTGTGAAATACCAAGTCATGATTAAGGGAAGAAATAATCTTTTAATGCAAACACCGAACACAATTATTATTTGTATTGAACAATCCTGTTCATCTTGCTTTATCGTAACAGGGCAGTACAGCCTTCGGAACTCGTCGGTAGTGTGTGGACTAAAGAAGATAAGGAAATTAACTCCCCAAATCTATTGAAAATGATTCGTCATACTACAAATCTTACTCTTTGGTTTGAAAAGTAAGTACAGTGATGGTGATTTTAGTGTAGTGGCATGAACTCCTTCTGAAATTGAGAAACATTTTTGTCTTATTTGAATTGTGTTGCCTTGAATCTTCAGACAGGAGTAGAGTATTGCAGTAGTTTCAGGTTTTGATTCTAAGGTCCGTGCCATGCCAATCACGTTTCCTCCATTTAAAAAAAAAAAAAAAAAACACTGGATTTTTTCCAGTACTGACCACATGGTCAACATGTGTCCTACTTATATTTCTACAGTACATCAAAGGGCACTGAAGGCAATGCAGGACACTTTTCTGCGTCTCTTCTGAAAATACTATTGTGTCTGTCCCCTTAACTTATTTTCTCTCCCTTCTCGTGACACATCACTAAGGACTTCTGAAGACATGGCCATGCTGCAGTCAAAAGGCTGTAGCAGTTTGTATGTGTATACCTAACTTCATGAGCTTAAAATACCATCGTAGATACTGCAGCATGAGAGAGTCACCCTACTTACCCCGGATCGTGCTTGGGTCTTGCTTTATTTTAGAGTATGTGCCAAAATCATCTTGGCTTTCCAACCTGAACATATATAAGATGTGATTACATAAATTTATACTTGAGATTTTTGACAGCGCACCAAAATGTGCCTGCTAGACATACTATACAGTTTTCACTTGGACATTTTGCTAGCTACTAAATTAATTTGCTAGCTTGCTAAGATTTCAGATTTTGTTTATCAGTACTTCTCAAGTTACGTCTTTTGATTAGGTGCATAGTGGAAACCGAGAACTTCGAAGAGCGAGTGGCTGTGCTGAGCAGGATTATAGAAATCCTGCAAGTTTTTCAAGATCTGAATAATTTCAATGGTGTTTTGGAGATAGTCAGTGCAATGAACTCCGTGTCAGTGTACAGATTAGATCACACATTTGAGGTAAGCTTTGGGCATTGCTCTCGAGAAAAAAAAATCAGAATCCAGAAACAAATCAGACAAAGTTCATAAGTGAAATCCATATTGCATTTGCTTTCTTAGAAGAAAACAAGTTAATTATGAGACTGAGTTATTTTAAAAGTTACAAGAAAACATGAGATGGACTGGTTGTCTCGAAGGATTTGTAACAGGAAGTGGAGCTTTTCAGCAGATGTTTTCTCACTTGTATTTAGCTGAAAAAGGGGAAACACCATGGACATTTGATTGTTAACTTGTCTGAAATGAACCCGTTGCTTCAGTCCAGTGTTTTATGTGTATGAAAGGGGAGGGTCCCAGGGCTGAGAACCCTGGCCTGGAACACTTGAACAGCAGCATTTCCTACCTACACAAGGGCCATGGGGATAGAGGGGCACAGAGAGGGGATAGCTAAAACTCAGATTTCAGTTGTTCACGAGCATTTCTCTTGGATGAGAGTCTCAGCCAATTCACGTTGTTAGAGGCAAAAACAAATGGTTGCTGACTGCTTTAGATGGACACTAGGAAGAGAGGCTAGGAAGAGTTACTGAACTGATGGTGCTGTAGTCAAGAGCCAAACCATTTACAAAAGAAGTTCTTTCAAATATTAATTTGAGTTTCTAAGTTTTGTTAAGAAACCTAGGTGATTACCTTGTGTTTCCTAACCATGCTGTTCAGATCTGCATAGCTTTTATTTTCTTTTTTTTTTTCTCTTTGACAACTTAGGCACTACAGGAAAGAAAAAAAAGAGTTTTGGATGAAGCAGTAGAACTAAGTCAAGATCACTTTAAAAAGTACCTAGCTAAGCTCAAGTCAATCAATCCACCCTGTGTGCCTTTCTTTGGTAAGTAACAGCAGAATGGGCTAATATTGTGTGTTGTCTTTCTTAAATTGGGTTTGATGCAGATGTGTTAATCTTGCTTATAGTTCAGGGTAGTGTTTTGGTCTAAAAAATATTTATTATTTGTTACTTTGACTTCCTAGGTTTGCAATGATTTTAGACTTAGTGTCTTCTATATAGAAGTTTTTTTTCTAATTTAGTAATACAGATTACTGGTATTGGTATGAATATTACCCCACTTCATTTTACTCTGCTTCTGCATCACTGATCTGATTGTGGCAATGACCTGAAGATGTTTTTCTAAATTCAGGATCTCATGTTAAGGAGGTGAAACATCTTATTTCAATAATACATTGTTCCTATGTAAAATGCAAACTTAATTCATTCTTACCAGCTAGTAAACTGTTGGAGTGTTAAAGGGAATGGTATACCTATACTTGGACTTTTTTTTTTTTATCATTCTTTCATTATAAAGAATGAAATCAGAAAATTGGAAAGAAAATGAACTTTAAAATCCATTTCTTTTCTATCAGGAATATACCTAACAAATATTTTGAAGACAGAAGAAGGGAATCCTGACTTCCTTAAAAGACAAGGGAAAGAATTAATTAATTTCAGCAAAAGGAGAAAAGTGGCTGAAATTACAGGAGAGATTCAGCAGTATCAAAATCAGCCTTACTGCTTACGGATAGAGCCAGAAATTCGGGTAATCAAAAACTAAATATCTCTTTCGGGGGTAAGAGAAGGAAAAGAACATACACAACCAAAAATGGTCAATCGTTCTGCAAGTACTAGACCCAATCTTGGGTGATCAGTGACCATCGGAAGAGGGAGGAAATGGTGGCTGGTCTGAGGCAGCAGACAACAAAAATGTTGCAGCAAAGGACCAGCCAGAGCCAGGTATCTGCTTTCTTGGGTTCCACGTTCTGGGTCTTGTTCATCCCCTTACTGGTCTGCAGCCTGGTATTGGTGAGATTTCCCAGCAGCAGAACAGTGCATGAGACACACTGACTAAGCAGCAGAACTTTGGAAGGAAAGTCACTTCTTTCTGGCCTAAAGTGCTGTGTGTGTGCATACGGCACTTAGTCCTTAGACATTCTGCAGTCATAGAACCGCAGAATGGCTCGGGTCAGAAGGGACCTTAAAGATCACCCAGTTCCAACACCTCCACCATGGGCAGGGACACCTCCCACTATACCAGGTTGCCCAGGGTCTCATCCAGCCTGGTCGTGGACACCTCCATGGGGCATCCACAGCTTCTCTGGGCAGCCCGTGCCAGTGCCTCACCGCCCTCCACAGCAGAGGTGCTCCAGCCCTCTGATCATCTTCGTGGCCCTCCTCTAGACCCGCTCTAACAGCCCCACATCCTGCTTGTGCTGGGGGCCCAGAACTGGATGCAGGGCTCCAAGTGGGGCCTCACAAGGGCAGAGCAGAGGGGCACAATCCCCTCCCTCCCCTGCTGCCCACCCCTCTGGTGATGCAGCCCAGGACGCAGCTCCCTTCTGGGCTGCAAGCAGGCAGTGACCCTACTGACCCAGCCTCCTGACGCCGCTACATTACATAAACGGGGCGTGTGGTGGTGTCAGCCAGCTTGATCTTTAGAAATGAGAAATGCTCAAGAGGTTACTTAGATAAGAAAAACACCTAGTGCATCCCAGAGCATTTAAAGTAAATTAAAAGAAAACGATGGAACCTGAGCCAGGTAAAGGCAAGTGTTTGTGTAGAGAGGTAATAATGATTGGAAAGAATAGTTTGAAGTACCCAGCCATTCTTCCTGAGAGCACAGCTCATTGTAACGTTTGCAGAAAACAGCTTTGTGCTTAGCTCTCTCAGCTTGTGAACAGCAGCAGTCAGGAAGCAACAAAGAACTTGGTTACATAAAGAATTAAATGGGCAATAATACTGTTGTTTAAAATGTTATTTGCATTGTGTGTTTAATTGCTGTGGACATTTCTGGGAAGGGTTTTGAAGATTTACAGTATTCTCAAGCCAAGAAGTGAAATAAACTCAAGGGATGGCAGGGTTTGTGCTTTAAAAATAAAAAGAGCAGATAGGAAATGTTGTAATTCACCACCCAGAGACTCCTGCTGCATCAGGGAGCTTCGCTCTGTGCGATGCCCTCGGTGCCAGTCCCGCCTTACCATGCCTTACCTCCTGTCCTTGTGCCATATCACCAGATTCTGTCCCTGCCTCTGACCTTCCTGCTTTTGTCCTCTGTCCCTTCCTGTCCTTTGTAGTTAACTGATGACATCCAGAATTCCCCTAAAAATGGCACTGGCATAATAACATTTGCTTTCACTACCACATGATCTGTATTCGGCTCCTTCCCAGATCTGCGCTGTTACCTGAAGGGAAGCGTCCAGGGCACGGCTGTATGGCCTGTAACACTGCCGGGCTGTAAATGATCGAGTAGTTAAAAAAAAATACTGGCAAAGTTTACAGAAAACTTCATTTTACATGTCTGTGTATTTTAAATAAGGTCATTCGTGCCAGGAAACTTACCAGGATCTTGATTATTTCTTGCATAGTATTGTTCTGTTTTTTATCAGGGAGCGCTTTACCATCTCTTCCTGGTAAAGAGTTACAGAAAATGAAGAGCTAGTTTTTTCATTCAAATTCTTGCTCTATGCATGGTTTTTTTTTTGGTTGTTGGTTGTCTGTTTTTTAATGTTATTGATGCTTGTTTCGTCTAGAAGTTCTTTGAAAATCTCAATCCTATGGGGAAGATACCAGAAAAAGAGTTTACAGATTACCTGTTCAACAAGTCATTAGAAATTGAACCTCGAAACTGCAAGCAACCACCTAGATTTGTAAGTCTTGTCCTGTAAATTAAATAGATGAAGTCCACTAGCTGCCAGGAGAAAGAATACTTTGCTAACTCAATAAGCCATATATATTTTCTCTGGAATTCAGTCTCATGAGATTAATTTCCAGCAAAATGTGACTTAAAAATATTTTTATTTCAGGGGTTTGTTGTTACTGAAACTTGCTGCCTTTAGCTTATTTTGGAATGAATTCTTCTTTTCCCCAAAACGTAAAATATTACAGTTTACATTTGCATTTCTTACCTTATAGTCATTTGATAGAATATGCAATAAAATTTCATAGTATCAAAGGTTATTATAAAATATTAATTGAAATTGGTTTTATACATGTTATGTTTTCCTTAATTAAAACTTAATTTCTATTGTTTATTTGTCAAAATATTTTATATTACTTCAAAAATTGAAGTGTAGCACAGAATTGACAAGGTATAACTTTCTTGCAGAGCAAAATACGATTTAAAGGAGTAGCTATTTTGTTAAAAAAAAAAAAAAAAAGCTGTCGGGGCCTAGAATTCTTTTTTTTAGCAGAGAAATACAGCTCACGAGAACACTCGATTTCTACATGTTGTAATTGTGCATTTGAGTAGCTGGAGACTTCTCTGATTTTTGAGAGCCATCAGTCATTTTAGCAATCTCCTTTTAGAGGAATGACTAAGATGATATTGCAAATACGGCAAGAAACTGGCAGAAATTACTGTTGGAAAAATGCTGTTTACAGTAATTTCTCTTTTTTTTTTCTTCTTTTTCTAAACATAAAAACCTGTGCTGCTCTCTCAGTTATCTGGGCATGAATTCTTTACAGTTCGTGTCTTCGAAACTAGACGTTCTTATGGGAATTTCAGGAAGGTCCAGTTCTGGGTGCTGTAATGTGGTGGAGTCACGCATACCACCACGGGATGGGAACATAGCCCGTCTTCAAAGCATCGGCTTTGATCTGTGCTGTGTTACACCTGAGTCTGATGAGGCCTGTTTCAGTCACACCAGTAATGCGTGTGTAAGAATTTCGGACTGATTCATCCAGCGTGCATACACAGCGTGCGCCTGAGCATGTCCGTAGTCCTGGACACAGGCGGGGGCCTGGGGACTTTCTGTGGTGTAAGCTGAAAGCACGTCTTACGTTGCTGTTATGCGAAGCTCTTCTGCAAGCCTATGGAGGCACTTGAAATGACTCTCTCCCAAGATTGTGACTTGCTCTTCCCTGTATTTTGTCATGACTGACGTGCATCTGAAATTTGACTATTCGTTCTTCATAGCTGTGGAAATATTTAATAAGCTGGAAAAAAAAGATTTTTAAGCTGCATCCATAACATTTCAGTAAACTCCTGTTGTATAGGTAACAACCTCAAGTCAATTGCAAAAAGGCTGTAACGCCATTTAGTATGTATTTGATAAGTACCTTTTAAAATTGCTCGTAAAGACTTGGTGATTTTGCTATCTGCATTGTTAGCAGTACTAACCAGCTTTATTTCTTCAGCCTAGAAAAACAACATACCCCCTAAAATCTCCTGGGATAAGGCCCAATACCGGCAGACACGGCTCCACCTCTGGCACCTTGAGAAGTCATCCACTGCCACTTGAAAAGGAACCGAGTAAGATAAGTTTCAGTAGAATTACTGAGGCAGAGCATGAATCAACAGTATCGGCACCAACTTCTCCAAACACGCCGTCTACTCCACCAGTCTCTGCTTCTTCAGAGTTCAGCGTATTTTCAGACATTGATCTCAACAGTTCTTATGGTAAATGTGCAATACGTTTTAATAATTGTTGCTACTGTCCCTCGGGATTCCAAACTGTGTTGGTCTGTGTGCCAGCCTTTAAAAAAATCATTGCAAAATTTAGTTGTGAACTATGAAGTTCTTGCATCAGTGCTATATGCACTGCAGTTTGGAAATGCCTGCCGTAAGTAGTTAAATAACAAGTGATATTTCCAGTCTTTTGGCCTACTAAAGCTGAGGCAATCTGTTCTGGGAGATGTCCCCGTGAGGCTTTACTGTGCAGGGACTGCGCCTGCTTTACCACGTATGGCACCTCTGTAGAGAGACGGTGCTGAGAACCTGGAGCCCACGCCAGTGTGTTTCAGGAGCGTTCCTCTGGACTGAACACACTGTAGTGATTCTGGTTTCGTTTCCTTTGAAGAGAGTCCAGTCTGTATATTTTGAGATGTGAACCAAAGTGCCAGAAAGTGGGGGTGGTCAGGGCGCTCACTGCAAAACGCAGCCTTGATTAAAAAATTATCCTCTTGGCATAGATGCACTAATATGCTCCCAAGCTTTGCTTGTAGCTGTGAGCAGCTCCTTGGTCTTAAAAGCAGCCTGTGAGAGGTCTTGTCTCTTCTCAAAGGGAGCTGCAGACTGGGCAGGCAGGTTAAGCCTCATGGGGGGTAAGCGACAAGATCTATATGGCAAATGCTGAGGGCATATGGGCTGTAGGGGAAATGCAAGACAACGTGGTAGTGTCCAACAGAGTATAATAATGAAGTTTCATTCCCTGCATAACTTAAAATCTTTCGTTCAAGAATATTTTTCATAGGAAAGCTTAATTTGTGTTAGCAGTAGATAAACTTAGAAAATGTGGTCGTCTTTGAGGTCATTCATGAGCGTACTTTATGTGCTGTAGTGGAGATGTTCTGTCTGGAAAATCTTTAATCTGTTTTTCATTTAACAGGTAACAATAGCATCTTCGCTGCCGTCAGTTTGCCACAGTCGAGTGAGTACTGTAACTCTATTAAATGTTTCATTTAACTTTGCTTTTCCTGGTTTCAGGAGAGCTGAATAGTAATTAAATGGGATTTATCTGGGATAAAATATGGACTGTGTTCATTAAATAGAGTTCTGAGGGGAGTTTTTACAGGCTTTAGATCAACCGTCCAGTAAAGTAGGCTATAAAGTCTAAGAACTGTCTGATCTTTTTTTTTTCCCAGGCCTCTAGTACGATTTTGTTTCTCTTTTGAATGTCCTTGATGATTGTTTTGTTTGACTAATGATACAAATGAAGCAACCTGATAATTTAGCATTACCACTCAGTGAAAATAATTGTTCTATTGCTGGGGAATTGAGAGGTACTTTTTGTACCACAGCTGTGAGGGAAATCCTGTATTCATCTGTCTTTTGAGCTTCTCTTTTTACTCCCCTATTACACAGACATATATAATTCTTCATAATATGAAAATTTCAAACCGGAGAGCACAGTTGCCTAATGCATTGGTACAGAGTGCTGTGCGCTTCGAAGGGAAAAGGCAAAGGTGTGACAAAAGTCACATACAGGTTGGGGGTTGTGTTGTTTCTTAACTTGGAGGATTTTTTCCTCAGTAAAACGGAAGAATTTGAAATGTAATAAAACGCTGTGAGAGTTATCGCCATCTCTTCCGTTCAGTGTATAATTCTTCTGCTTTAGAAATGCTGCAAAGCTATTAACAAAGCCTCGAAACTTCCAAATTTGAGCATGTACCCATACGGCCAAGAGAACAAACTTTCCACTCGAAAGTGTAACTTAGCCGTGGGGCCAAACTGCAGGCGCTGTGGTAAACAGGCAAATTCTGCAATACAGATGGGATTGCAGTGAAAGTTGAAGTACCCACTAGGAGTTCACTTCATTTTATTTATTTTTGGGTCCTTTAGATTGACTGTTAACAGCTGACGTATATCTTTGATTTTGGAAATGGGACACCGCTTTGTAAAGAGTATATCTGATGAAGGAAATGAATGAGAGTTTCATACAACTGAAATTTAGTGGTCCATGTTGCTGTTGAACACAAAGATCTGCTTGTTTGAATTTCATCTAGTTTGGTGTAATATTCTTGAGTGTGTTCCTCAGGTATTACACAAGCAGTAAAATACTGGCTCTTCTCTCTCCAGAGACTTTCTTCAGCTCGTGGGGTAGCTTTCCTAAACTGAGTGATGAACCTCAAAACCCTCCCCCGCTTCCTCCTCGAAAAAAGATGGATCAGGATGCTTCTAATGCTAAGGTATATTTTTCCTGTATCGAATAGCTTTGATAATAAATCACTGAACATCTAGCCAGGTTGGATTTTGTTAGTCTTTTGAAGATTTGGCACATTTCAAATGCAGTGCTCCAGTTACTCTTTTTGAAGTTTCAGGTTCCCAGTGTCCAAATCCTGCTTAGCTGCTTTGGGAACATACCGGTCGTAATCAGATCAAAGATAGGGCTATGCCAGTATCACATTTTTGACAGCACCAGTAACAAACTTGAAGAAAATTCAGCAGCTCTCAGGAGATACGCTCTTCACCTAAATATCTACGTTTCTTACAGTGTCTTTTTCTCTGTAATTTTGTAGGGAAGTTTAAAATCGGATGACGATCCTCCCGCAATCCCACCCCGGCAGCCGCCACCTCCAAAGATACAGCCTCGTGTTCCTGCTTACGCTAGCTCCTTCGACCAGCCGCTGCACAGCCCTCCTCCGCCGCCCCCTCGGGACCCTCTTCCTGATACTCCACCGCCAGTGCCGCACCGGCCTCCCGAACACTTTATCAACTGCCCTCTAAACCTCCAGCCGCCGCCGGTGGGACGCTTGCACAGAGATCCCGACTGGTTCAGGGAGGCTGGCACGGGCCCCAGCTCTCCTGGCACTCCTCCCAGCACTCCCTCTCCACGGGTACTGCGCCGCTGCTGCGTGACCAGCGCCAGTCACAACAACCTGGTCCACCCGCCCGCGCCCCCCGTCCCGCCCAGGCAGAATTCGAGCCCTCAGTTACCAAAACTGCCACCAAAGACTTACAAAAGGGAGCTCTCCCACCCTCCTTTGCACAGACTGTCTTTGCTAGAAAATGCAGAAACTCCTCAATGACCTTAGCCATAGTAGTCATTGACACTGGAATAGTATTTGTAAAGTTCCTTTTTTATTTATTCAAAGAAGGCAGTGTATTTTAGTACTTTCACAAATTATGCTCTTAAAGTGCTGCTGATCAAACAAAAAAAAATAGCTTAAATTGGAAAAATAAGACGACACACACTCTAGCCTGCGTCTGTTCGACAGCATTACCCTCAGGTGATCAGCAGCATTGCCTTGTTTCACGTCCTTAGTGCCGACAGTTATGCCAGTATACAAAATATATCTTTTTGCACTGTAAACTACACTAATTGAGTTTAAACTGACATCATTTAATTGCACTGAGCCAAAAAAGGTGCGTCTGTGGATTTTTTTTTCAAATTTGAGCACTAGTGGCCTTTTTTAAAAGGAACAATGGGATGATTACACAACGCCAGGATGTACAGCGTTACTGATTTTAAACCTCTGGCCCCTTGCCTTCTAACTTTGTGTGGGCTTGGAGGTTTGTGAGTGACAGCTACTGTTCCCAAATATTTTAATGCCATGTCTTAATTGCCATTGATTTGCTGCTGAAGACAAAAAAAAAAAAAAAAAAAAATTGAAATCTAAAAGAAGATACCAAAATACTCGGTTGGTCTTGATTATTTTGAGGAAGTGTGAACAAGGACTACCTGTCTCAGATACTGGAAAGGATCCCTAGTACTTACTTAGCATGCATCTTGTTCAGATGTGCCTTTTTGTTTTGGTAGGTGAAGATGTCTTAAGCTAAAGAGTTGTCTACTGTTCTGGAGAACAAAGCTATATGCCATGTATGTACAATTGTTTATATTGTATATTTACAGATAATGCTAATAACCTGTATAAATTTAAGTGACGTGAGGCCTATAATACAGTCTGCTACTCTTGCAATCTTATACGGTCAGAAGTGTTTCCTCTGGCTTAGGAACGGTCTTGCCTTCCAAACCTAATACCTTCCTTTAGATCTCACTTAACTTAATCACGAGTCCATTTTGGAAATTGGTAGCATTTAAACCAGCAAACACTTTAAAGCTTTATTAAACTTTTTAAACTGATAAGTGAATGGAACTTTTATTTGCCAGTTGAACTACTTGTTTGAACTGGTGTGAGAGTGAGTCTGTTTTACTGGTAGTACTGTAGCAGCATTTATAAAGTGGTCAGAAGCCACATTTTATTTACTGGTCTGTGGCCTTTTACTGTGCTTTGTATCAGAGTTCTTAACAAGATTAATAAATCACCCCAGTCTTAATTTTCAAGAGCTTGAGCAGTGCGTGTTCCTTGTAAGGACAAGGTTTGGAACTGGATTTAGTAAGTCTTCTGCAATACAAAATGCCCCAATTTTCCATGTTGCTATTCTCAGCTTTCATTGTCATTTAGTCTGCATTTGGGCCCATACTGTGCTGCAAGCAAAGTTTCAAGGGTGTTGAGTGTGACACATGACAGCTCCCTGGGCGTGTGACCCTTCCCTCCA
Organism: Cygnus olor; assembly: GCF_009769625.2. Lineage (NCBI taxonomy): Eukaryota > Metazoa > Chordata > Aves > Anseriformes > Anatidae > Cygnus > Cygnus olor. Next base: position 2,756,547 of record NC_049173.1, on the reverse strand, counting down.
CCTGCTAACCCACCAGATAGGTGCCTCAGCCCCTCTAGCTGGAGAAGTGATTTCCATTTCTTCCAGTTCCTGTCTGGAGGCTGAGCACTGTGGTGGGATTTAAAGCAGCTCTGGCTTCCAAGTCACGCTGTGGCTTTTCATCAGCCTGCTTATATTGCTACCACCATGTCAGGCATTTCCTCAGGAAGAGGAGAGAATACGCCTGGGAAGCAGTGCTAATTCTCTTCTCCTGGGAAGATGTATCTTGCTGTCTGTCTCTTGGACGTTCTTCTGCTGCCTGTCCCCTTCATGCTCCTTTCCTGAGAAACGAGAGGGGTAGAACCTCTCTCTGAGGTGTTACCCTGAGGACCATTCATGCAAAGGGCACGCCATAAAGGAGAGCTGCAGCATTTTGCAAAAAATAAAAGTCATGGAATCCAAATTCAAGATGCGTGGACTGGGAGCACGTGCAGGAAATTGATGGTTCCTTGATTACAGTTGCTTTTCCTCTTGCAGTAAGGATACAGCTCAAACCTCTTTTCTGTAGCACAAGTTTGGGAAGAACTCTTCCCTACTGTTTGGTGGTAAAATTTCGCTCCCTGAAGTACTCCCCTAATGTACAGGGAAAAGGCAGGCTGTCAGGTTTCACAGTTCCAATGATCTGCAGAGTAAGCTGAGCATGTGATTTTTTTTGTTAACTCTTTGAAGTCCTCACCAGCATCTATTGCCAAGAGACGAGTAATAATTTTTCAGTCTTCAACATTTTCTGTTTGTTGTTGGGGGTCTGGGGACTCTTCTGAACTTTAGAATATATAAATGTCAGCTTTTTGTACCTTCCTATACAAGTGCTTAGATCAGAAGCATGTTCCACATCCCATATTAAAATGCAGCACAGCTTTATTTTGGGCCTGATTCAGCAAAGTCCTCAACAGATCATTTTAAGCTGAGCATCTGGTGATTAGTAGTGGCTTCCATGTATGTCAAAGTACTTCCCTCCATCAAGACCCCAAATAGAATAGGACATTGTGAAGATGATCCTCAAAGATCATCTAGTCCAACTGCCTGACCACTTCAGGGCTAACCAAAAGTTAGAACATGTCATTGAGGGCATTATCCAAATGCCTCTTGAATACTGACAGCCCTGGGGCACCAGCTGCCTTGCTAGGAAGCCTGTGCCAGTGCCTGACCACTCTTAGGATAATTTTTTTTTTCCTGACATCAAGTCTGAACCTCTCCTGGTGCAGCTTGGTGCCTGCCTCTGTTCTTCCCCTCCTCAGGGAGCTGTAAAGAGCAAGGAGGTCTCCTCATGGCCTCCTCTTCTCCCTTCAGGACAACCCAAGTGTGCTCACCTCTCCTCACAGGACATGCCTTCCAGAACCTTTGTGAGGCTCCAGCTTGTGATGGAATTCAAGCAGTGTGTGAACTTACGGAAGAAGCGGTGTATGTTTAGTAGAGCTCCCCTTGGAATGACACGGGCACACTGCTCGCAACAGCCTTTTTTAGGTGACAACTTCCATTTTATGTTGACAGCCTACAAAACACACAGGAGCCTGTGAAAGACTTCATTTTTTAATTCTTAAACCTAACTGTGAAAGAGTGTCTCGGGGTGGAAGTTCTAAATTCAGACAGGAGCCTATGAGTCTGCGTTGTGGTTTTGACAGTGGCAGGTCCCACCAAGCAAGTGCCCAACCAACACCACTGCCTTCCTCAGCTACTCACTCCTCCTGGTGCCTCTTCAACCGTATTTGGTTGTGCTCTGAAGTGGATGTGGAAAAATGTCCCATTGGTTTTCACAGGTTGGGCTTGGTGTGTCACTGCCCCTCTCATGAAGACAGGCTGAGGGAGCTGGGGGTGTTCAGCCTGGAGAGGAGAAGGCTCCGGGGAGACCTCCCAGCGGGCTGCCAGTGCCTAAAGGGGCAGAAGGAAAGCTGGGGAGGGACTCTGTGTCAGGGGGTGTGGTGATAGGACAAGGGGGAATGACTTTAAACTGAAAGAGGGTAGGTTTAGATCAGACATTAGGAACAAATTCTTTACTCTCAGGGCGGTGAGACCCTGGCGCAGGCTGCCCTGAGGAGCTGTGGGTGCCCCATCCCTGGCAGTGCCCAAGGCCAGGCTGGATGGGGCTGGGGGCAGCCTGGGCTGGGGGCAGGGGGCCCTGCACTTGATAGGGGTGGGAATTAGATGGGCTGTAAGGTCTCTTCCAGCCCAGACCATCCTGTGATTCTGTGAAGTGAATCAACACTGGTGGAGGGCCAGTAAAGCTCTAGCCAGAGGAGAGGAGAGCAGGAACCTCTTAAATTAGATCTCCCGATAGAGGCAATAATGTGGAAACATGTTGCCCAAGGTATTTGGGCAGTGCTAGAAGAACACGGTGCCTGTGCTAGAAATCAGCAGCAAAATGATGTTCCCAGTTGCATTTCCCATGTGTGAAATATTACCCGTACCTTTACAGAGCCAGTTCTGAAGTTAACTTGAAGTATATAAATCACAGCATGATTCAGAAAAGAGGCCTTGCATATGGATAACTTACCGCACAATTAAACTGTCTTCCAAGCATAACAGGAGCTGGAAAATGCAAAAACAAAGAACCGTTCCAAAGCAGGGCAGCAGCAGCAATGCCAGCAGCTTAAAAGTACAGTGGGTACAGAAATGCACATTCCCAAAGTAACTGTTCTGCTGTGGAAGTGGTCAGAGGCAGTCAGGTTCCCAGCAGTGTGGTTCGCTGGAATGCCAAGATAGCAGTAAATTAACATTTCAGCTACTTCGTAATTAGAGGGGTGGATAAAAAGAGCAAAAAATGCTAGAGGAAAAATGTGAAATTGCTGGGTTTGAAGTTGGCTTGTGTGGGAAAAGGCAGTTCCCTCAGAAAAGTGCAGATAAACAGATGGAATGTGAAATCGCTTAATAGCAAACGAAACATCTTTCTAGTTTCTTTCAGTGATCCTATTTTGAGTTACTGAGTTTTAGCAGTTCCTCCTGCTCTGGAGCCAGAATAATTTCTTCAGGCACTATGACTTGGCTACAGCAGATCAAGAACAAAGACAGGAAGAAAAAGAAACCATCTTTAAACATCTTTTATTCATTCTTTTTTTCCCAGATTTCAAATTTTTCCAATTTTCAGAACTACACCAGAGGTCTGAATGTAACATTCAGGATTCCTACTAAATGCAGTAACTCCTCCTTAGGGAAGGGAGTGAGCATCAGTACAAAATGCTAAGAAAGAGAATAATTAAAGTTTCCAAACATCGGAAGAAAATAACAACAAAAAGCCTTTGCATTTGAAAAAGTTGACTCACAGTCCACTCATATTCAGCTGCTTTTTAAAAACCTTGTAAGTTTAAATGTTGGATGAGGACCTCGAACACCTGGGACTTGCAGCAATGCTGTGGAATTAGGTGGGACTGCGAGCCCACAGTGCTTACAGGCTACAGCCTCTGGTTGCACTGAGTAACTGGTGGCATGGGTTTTGCTTATAAACTAGCTGGGAAGCTGCTGGAAACTGATCATATGCTCCCTATGTTTACACAAACACATGTAAAGTGAACAACTCCAGGAGACGTTCGGCACCTGCAGCTCTCCCAGACATCTGCACAGTGCTGGTTTCCAGACCTCTGTTTTTCTGGAAAACCAGGTAGTCTAGGGTGAAGAAAATGGTGATAGAAACCCATTTTTTCTCCACAGCTGACTTTCCTCCGGCTGGCGTTCAGCATCAGCCCAGCAGAACGGGAGGGCAGGGTGAGGAAGGTGGGACTAGGGCCAGGGAGCTCCTGCAGTGCTCAGGCAGGGGATGAGGGGACTTTCTCCATGGGGTCTCCAAGTGGAGGTTTCTCACCTCTGACTAAACTCTGGCTTTTGTGGAGAGCGTGTACAAGGTTTTAGTGACCAGACAAGGGTGGACTGCTGGTTTTCTTCCCTACAGCAACCATGCCTGTTAGCGTGGCGGCTTTACATTTGCTCCTGTGCTGCCAGCGAACAGCAGACACAGGTGAAAGTGCGTTTTTCTGTCAAGCAAGGGTAGCTCAGAATACGCTTTCCTGTAGCAGTCAACGTACAGGTGAGTTTAAAAAACAGGTTAGCGAGCACTTCAAACGAAACAGCTGCCTGTGGGACTCCCGCTGCTTCAGGGGAGAGCCCGAAGAAGCTCAGCCGGAGCCCGGCGGGCACCGCTCCGCGAGGCGACGGCCCCGACCGCCATTTCCTCAGCCCTCCGCCCCGCCGGGGCCGCCATGGCGGCGGGCGGCGGGGCGGCGCCCCTGAGGCGGCGGTGGCGGGGAGGGGCCGCGCCGCCTCAGAGCCGCGGCCATGGCGGCGGGCTTCGTGAGGGAGCTGGAGCGGCGGGGCGGCCCGGCGCTGCGGCTGGAGCAGCGGGCGGCGGGCGGCGTGGGCTGCGTTGTGTGGGACGCCGCGCTGGTGCTCGCCAAGTTCCTGGAGACCGGCGCCTGCCCCCTCGCCCGCCGAGCCGTTCTCGAGTTGGGCGCCGGCACCGGCGCCGTCGGTATCATGGCGGCCACGCTGGGGTGAGCGGAGTCGCCCCGGGGGCTGCGGGTCCCCGCTGCCCTCCTCTCCTCCTTCGGTGCTGTGGGAAAACCGGCTTTAAATCCTCAAAAAAAAAAAAAGGGGGGGGGGGGGGGGGTGTGCGGGCGGGGGGGTGCGGGAGGGGCGGCCGTGAGGTGACCGGTGTGTGTTGTAGGGCGAACGTGACGGTCACCGACCTTGAGGAGCTCCAGGAGCTGTTGATGGTGAATATAGAGAACAACAAACATCTCGTCACGGGGTCAGTCCGAGCCAAGGTACTGAAATGGTTTGTATGAGCCTTGAATGTTCCTGTTCTGCTTCCCGACATTGCCAAATATGAAAACGCTGCTTCGAAATGGAAGCTAAAATAGCTAACTCTGACTTTACGTGCTTAGTTATAAAGCAGAGTGTGTTGTGTGACGAAAGGCGGTTCTCACCTTTTTCTGCTTCTTTTTTAGGGGTGAAGATGTAACAGAGTTTCAGCCTCCCCCTGATTACATACTCATGGCTGATTGCATTTACTACGAGGAGGTAAATGAGGCCTTTGCAAAACCCGTGTAGAAAGCTTGCCTGGGAAGAGTTGGGGGTTAACGTGAGAAGTGTTCAAATAAATTCTGTGCTTGTGTCTTGGTCCCTGTGTTTTAGAGGGCTGCGTAAAAGGATGATGAAAAGGGTATTCTTAACAGATTTAGAGCCCTTTGAGATGCAGCCAGAGACTTTTTTTTTTGAAATCTTAGTAGTTATTCCCTCTCTCTTTTTTTAACGTTTCAAGTGAAGTGTGAATGAAAACATTTTGACTGATAGCTGTGAACTGTCTTGTGCATTGGTGAATGGAATCTAAATAATAGTGCCATCTCTGCACTGTTTGTGTGTTTGTCACTTCTCTTAGGAAGGGAGAAGACTTCATGCTTCAGCCAAGCAGCTGTTACAGCCTTCCCCCACCTCTTACCCTGTAGCGCTGTAGGTTGTGCGCAGAGAGCTAAGAGCAGTCATAAGAAAAGGGAAATGACCTGAGGAACCCCATGTCCCAGCGCCGTTTCAGTTATCGTACCAGCCCCTTGCACTGGCTCCCTGCACGTTGGTCATGCTTCCATATGTAGGGTTCTGGATCTGAGCCATATTCCAAGAACGCTTAAGAACACGCACTTCTGAAGTGTGTCAAGAAATAGTTATTCTTGCATGCCTCAAGGAAATGCCCACTTCAGCACTGTGGGATGTTCTTGGCTTTGATGCTGGTTAAGTTTCCCTGGTCAGTCTGTGAAAGTCATCTTCTGTGCAATCTCACTTTCTCTTCTGCTTTCCAGCTTGGCCCCATGTTCTTTTTGTCCTAGATAATGTACTAAAAATAACTCCCTGAAAAGCAAAACTGGAAAGTTTTCTCTTGGGTGAAGACTTTCTCTAGTTAGAGGGTATCGTACCAGTAAAATGAACTTGAAATCTAAGTGGGAAATTCTTAACCTCTTTTGGGCAGTCGTTAGAACCGTTACTGAAGACACTGAAAGACCTCACTGGCCCTGATACGTGTGTCTTGTGCTGTTACGAACAGAGGACTATGGGAAAGAATCCTGAAATAGAGAGGAGATACTTTGAGGTAAGTGTTTTTAACGTGGGCTTTTTGGCCACTAGGAAAATAGGCAGCCAGACCTGCATAGGTTGTTGAAAGCCTCTCTGGCTTGTGATACCATCCAGATTTGCAGAAGGGCCCTACACGTTGGGCAATATCTGTCTATATCAGGACAGGCAGGATAATTTATGTAGGAGCAAGAGAATTAGCAGTTAGTTGTTGTCTTCTTTCTGCAGTGATTGTCTTGATGTTAGCAGAAGCTATTGGGAGGATTAAAAAATAATCTGGTGAAAATCTTTTAACATGTTCAATTGAACGCATAGGGAAAACATGGGTAGAGTTTTCCAAAGTAGCTCAGGAAATCAACTCTTTGCTAAATGGTACAGCCGCATTTGCAAACGTTTCTGCCCCCCACTGAGAGAGCATTAATAGGTGATGTGATTAAAAATAGACCAGCTGTATCTGTATCTTCTGAGCAGGTCGAGACACAAAACACCGGTAACGGCCAAATCCTTTCTACGGCTGTGGGGGTGACGGTCAGTGCAGGATTGGACTCTGTACCTGTGAAGTCTGCTGAAAAGCAGCCCTTGTACAGGAGTGCTGGTTTATATGAAATAATAGCACTACAAAAAAAGGAAGGGCAAGAATTCCAAGGTGATTTGTACATGTTAATAAAAGTGCCTCTTTGGTAATTAGCCTTGCCTCGAACTCTTGCAGGGACCTGACTGTGAGGAGGGTTGCTATAATTGAGATCAGTTCTGATGAGGTACTGCTCCCACAATAAATACAATAGGTGTAGGTGTTTCTGGATGGCTTCTGCTTTCCTGTAATTTATTTCCTTCCTTAGCTTGTCAGGGTTCAGCCAAGTTAATCTTCCAAGCAGGTTGCAGGGTTGATGTGTTTTTGTTTTCTTTTCTCTCCAGCTGTGAAGGTTGGCAGACAGAGGCAGGTGCTGTGGTTTGGCGTAGCACTTTGGGGATGGGAGGAAGCAAAACGTTCTGTCGAAAGCTTTAGGGTTTTTTTGTACGTTGCAAGATGTCTGTAGCTTTGAATTGACACTGGGTTAGTCAAAATGAGGGTAAATGCATTGTACCGGGGGGAAAAATGGCTTGCCTGCTTGTAAAGGCCTTCGGTGAAATGGTCTGAGCATGGAGGCTCCAGCCCCTTAAGGATTCCCACCTTCGTGTGGCATAGTGTGGGACCTTTTAAATTGAGTTTGTCTTCACGCGTGCTTAGTTCAAAAGGGCAGTGTCATTTGAATTATTTTGTGTTCTCTAATAACAGCTGCTTCAGATGGACTTCGAGCTGGAAAAAATTCCCCTGGATAAGCACGATGAGGAGTATCGCAGCGCAGACATCCACATTGTGAATATCCACAGGAAACAAGCGGTAGGTTAATTTGGCTGGCACGGTGCGCGTTGCCAGGAGTTAACAAAGCTGCTGTTTACTTGGCACCGTTGGAGCGTTCCGCAGTCGAAGCTGTAAACTGACTGTGAAATACCATTAGGGACCCCGTGGAACTACAAACCAGAACTGCACTGGTACAAAGGAGCTCTTTTGTTCCAAAGCCCAGCGCTCTGCCAGGTGCCAACCTTTGACTTCGGCAGGGCCGTCTTCGAGCCGTGCGCTGACTTTCTCTTCTGTTTCCGCACTGCGTAGCGCGGTAGAATCGCAAAACTGGAGTTTTGAAGCACCAAAGTAATAAAAAACAACGTGCCCACTGCTGCTTTCAGTACCGTGTGCTCTGCTCTACGTCCCTCTTCCCAAAACCAGTCTGTAGAGGTGGTACTTAGCAACCTGTCACTGTTGGTTAGATCATTTTTTGGTTATTGAGCAGACAGATAGGCATGAAGAAAGTACTCTGCATGTGGTGCTGGCATTACACGTGGCTCCAGTATTGAAACAAAAATGGTCCGTCTAAAATAGTGTACCTTTTGGGGTTTTTTAGATATCTTCACAGAATCTTCTGTTGTGAGATCTTTGACCACGTTGCCTGTCCTCTGGCAGCTGGCTGGAGCTCTGGGGAAGACGGAGAGAGCGTAAAACAGCACCACAAAGGGACTGCCTCCAGCGTGGTTGGTGACACACCTACAGGACGCTTCTAGCTGGTGGACTTGGCACGAGGCACAGGGAGGAGCGGGCTCCTTCGACCAGATGCCCTGATAGCACCTTTCTGAGAGCACACACTGATCTCTCGCTGCCTGCAGGAGAAGAGGAAGGCCAAAATGGAACCAGAGCTTAACCCAGAGCAGTGCTGGCTGCGTGTCCTGGTTACCTCCGAGCCAAGCGCTCATGAAGCGCACCCAAGGGCTCTCTGCAGAAGTCTCTGTGCCATAACGCAGCACCACCCGCTCCCTCCGAGGAGAAACCCCCGTGAGCGGGCTCAAACAGGCCCAGAGAGCCGGTCAATAAAACTTTTCCACTCAAGTTGGGCATTGACTGGTGGTTTTCTTCCAGCCTGTGGTTTCTGTGTCTCTTCCTGCATTGCAGAGGTCCCGGGAATCGCGTTGCAGGAGCAGGGCGTCCTGGCGGTGGGTACGGCGCTGAGAGGGTGCGCAGACGGTCCCTGTGCCTGTGCGAAATTGTTCTTTCTTTTAACTCCATCTGCGCTCTTCTATTATAAGGATGTGCAGCGTTAAGTTTTGACACCTTGAAACTATTCCGGTGAGCAGGTTCGTTGTTGCAGTCGGTGTTCCTTACCGAGCTGCCCCTTGCTGCTGCGCGCTGAGCGCTTTGAAATTTAATTTCAAAGGAAATTGGGCTGCTGCTCCGTACGTGGAGGCGTCCGAGGCTGGCTGCGCCATCCCCCAGCACGCCACGAAAGTAGGTCTGTTGCAGCAGTGATGCTGCCTGGCGTGGATTATAACAGCCTGTTCTTCCCTCAGCCTCTCCTGCCTCACGCTACGTGCAGCACAAGTGGTTCCTCCTTCAGAAATGTGAATGTTTAAGCGTAGAGGTGCTGATTCAGCGGTTCGTGCGGAGGGAGCCCTGTTGGGAGGCACCTGGGTGCTGACTGAACCCCTCCTCCTGCACCCGGCCTCGCTTTATATCCGCCGAGAGCGTTCCCAGTAAGCCTCGCACTTCATAAAACGCTGCCCCGGCTTGCAAAGCCCGGCGCAGATGATGAGTGAACGCGCAGCGAAGCGAGGATGTAATTTGTCGTAACCGCACGCATTATTTGTTAACTCGCTATGAAAAGAGCTCCTTAATTAAAAGGTGGCCTGCAGGAAGATATTTACTGGCGTGTTTGTGCCAGCCTGATGGTGCTTGTGGAAACCCTTACCCGAGAATAATCCAGGGTACCACGGGGGCTGCAGGAGGTGCTCCCTGCTAGGGCCGGCGGTGCAGGGGTGCAGCAGCATTTCCCAGGGGCCCGGTGCTGGCAGAGCAGCTGGGTTTTATCTACGGGGCTGTGCGCGCTCAGCACTTCCTTTTATCTCTTTCTGAAGAAAAAAGGAAGTCGTGCTTTTCTCCTCCTCGCCTGCGCCTCCGGGCCCTCGGCTTGGGGTGTGCAAAGCTCGAGCGGTGGCGGTGCCCGAGCTGGGGCTGGTGTGGGGTGAGGGGGGGCCCTTGGGGGCACACGGGTCCCCTCGCACCCCCTGCCACCCCTTTGTCTTGGTCGTACCTGCTGTGAGGGGGATGTGAAACCCAACTGCTCCTGCCCCTGCTGCTGCCCCAGCTCTGTGCAGAGGAAATGGCTGCCGAGCAGGGCAGCGCGCAGGAGGAGGCCACGAGAGCGGTGGTTGCCTCTGTGCCTCTTGTTCTGCACGGCCGTGAGGTGAAACAGCTGCTTTTGGGGAAAAAAGGGGGATTTTGGAAAGGGGGTCAGCATCCTCCTCCTGGCTGCCTTACAGCAGCCTTCCAGTAAGGAGGTCATCCAGTAAGGCCTGCAGGTGAGCTAGGGAGGGAGTAACATGGATGTGGGAACGCTGTGTGGCCGTGGATGTGCCCCTGACCCGTTCTCTGCATTGTCTTGCCAAAATTTGATTTACACCCTAGCAGGAGAGCAGCAAATATTGCTGCCTGCTCAGCTCCAGCCCCAGAAACTGCCAATGGTCACCCATTGCGATACTAGGCGATACAATTAATTGATTTTCTGAGGCACAGAAACCTGCAAGACCCCCAGGACAGAGGTTGGCTGTGCTGGTGTCCGGACCCAGCTGTCTGCGGGTGATTCCCCGGGGCTGCTGCAGAGCGGGGCCGGGACCAGCACCCAACCAGCAGCTTCTTGTGGGGAGCTCGTCCTGCGCGGCCGTGCGAGCTCCGCCTGTGGCACGTGAGCCCAGCCAAATGGATTTGCCTCATAGAAGCTGATACTTCTCACCTGCAGCATTAAGAGGCAGTGCTAGAAAGGCTTTTTATGACGGAGGGTCTGCTCCCGCTTCTGCTGACTGCAGCGGGGACCTGCTCCTCCGCCCGTGGCTCGATGAAACGCCTGCCAGCGTTTCGTTTACACGCAGCACATGCACCGAGCCCACGGCTGCTCGCAGGCCTTGTGACACTTCCTGTGCTGCACGGGGTTACTGAGCACGGCTGCCGTGCCGTTTGCAGAAACTATTTAAGTCGCTCACTCGGAGATAGAAAGTCGCGTCCGCGGGCTCCTGTTCCCATCCGCGCTCGCTTTCTGTGCCGTCAGCCCCAGGAGCTCGTGGCTGCACTGAGCTGAAGGTGCCAGAGCAGGAGCGCGGCCTTCCCGGCGTCCTTCCACCCCCGGAGCGGGGAAGCCGTCAGACCTCAAGCTCGTGGTCTGGCATTTATCTCCTTCCAGGTGCCGAAAACTATTAAATAAAGTTAATTTTCCCCCCATGAACAGACTGAGCCCTTGCCACAAGGAGGACAGCGAGGGCCCCGGCCAGCTGCGGCCGTGCCAGTGGGCGAGCGCCGGCCGTGGTTTATCGGAGGGGAGTGCCGGAGCTCGGCAGCCGCCAGCCTTGACCCAGAGCCCCGCAGCCAGCTCCTGCCCTCGTGCTGCTGGAGGCCTGTGTTGGCCTCCAGGCCTCGTCCTCCTCCCCTTCATCGTCCCATCGAAGGGGACGGACGGTGCTGGTGGGCACAGAGAGCGGCGGCTGCAATCCTGGAAAATGTATTTGTGACCTCTGGAGATGTTTCTGGAGGCTGCTTCCCGCTGCCCCTCGGGATGAGGGCTGAGCCCACCCCAGGGCTTGCTGTGGGAAGTTTCGCCCATGTCCTGAGGCTGCGTGGCCTCCTGCAGGACACCGAATCGCTCCTGTGATTAGCGTGTTGATTATTTCTGCCCTCCGGAGCTGCCACGTGGGATGTGGGGGCATCTGAGGGCTTCTCGGAGGTGGTGTTGATGCAGGGTTCCTGCTTCGGCTTGATTATTTTTGATTATTTTTTATTCCTCTTTCACTTCTGGCCTGGTTTGTACACTTTTTTTTTTTTTTTTCTTAAAAAAGAGGCTATATAAGGGAGGAAGCCACCGTGGGAGGAAGGGAGGTGGGGACATGGGGAAGCAGCCGGGCTGGAGGTGGCTCTCGCTGCGTGGGGACCCAGTCCTGGTTCCGTGCCTGGTCCTGGTGGGACAGGGCACACAGCACAGCATAGGTCTCATCCCCGTCCTGCCTGTCCCTCGCTTCTCCCCATGCCCAGCCACAGGGGAAGCGCCTCAGGGCCCCATCCTGCTGTGTCCCCATCCCGCTGCTGGCGGCGTCCCCGTCCCTGCTGAGCCCGCGCTTCCCATTGTGCCCCAAGCCCTGACTCATCGCTCTCGCGGCCGGCTGACGGCGCGGGGCCGAGCTCATCTGCTGCGAGCCCGCGGGGACGTGAGCGCAAACACTGGTGCGGCACCATCCGGGGCTCCCCAGCTCATGGGGTGCTTTCTGTTCCCCTCCTGCAGCAGCAGGGATCGGCCGCCTCGCCCTTCGCTCCCGTCGGCTCCCGCTGCGCTTCGGCTGAGCCCTGGCCTGCGGCTGGATGGTGTCTCACGTGCCAGGGGATGCTCGGATGCTCTCCCAAGAAACAGCCCGGCACGCCGCCTGTGGCTCGGCCTCTGCTCCCCAAACCAGGGTGAGGAGCAGGGTGCGAGCTCAGCTGGGAGAAGCAGCGCATCCCCAAACGCCCGGGGCACCCCTTGCCTCCGTCCCCTTCGCTGCGCCCCAAACCCCACCCCGTGGTGACATCCACAGCAGGGAGCACGGCTAGGCTGTCCCCGGCTGCTGCTTCCCCTTGCAGTATGCAGGTGCTAGATCCGGCACGGCCGGTTTGGGGAAGTGCATCGCTTCTGGGGGGGAGAGCATCTTCTTCTGGAGGGCGCAGCAGTTTTAGGCGGGGGACATCACTTTTTTGGGGAGGAAGCGCATCATTTCTTGGGAGAGCGCATCGCTTTCCTCTTGCAGATTGCATCATTCTTGGAGGCAGCGCGCCATGTTCAGGGGATTTGGGGGGTCAGGGGTTGCTTTTCTGCCTCGGCTCGCAGCCCTTGCCACCACGCACAGGCCCAGGGTCCCTCCGAGGGCCACAGCACCGGCAGCACCAGCGGGGGCGCGGGGCCCCGCCGCGCTGAGTCACCCCGGCAGCGCAGGCGCTTCCTGCCGCAGGAGCCTCTTCGGGCGCCTTCCGGCTGCAGGCAAGAAAAACCACGGTGGCAGCAGCTTCCCAACGGGGTTTGGGTTTTCCCTCCTTGATTTTGCCCGGACTCTCTGGGGTCGGTGCACGCTGCCGGCACCCGCAGCCTTCCACGCTGCTCCCCACCGCGGTTTTGTACCTCCCGCCCCGTTTCTTCGGCCGGCTGAATTTAGGCACCGAATTTCCTTTCGGGTTGAGTGCAAGGAGTTAAGCAGCTACACGCTCTTGTGGATTTGGGCCAGATATTTAAAGATCTCGGCAGGGAGAGGGGAGGTGTGATGTTCCCAAACACCTCGGGGCTCCTGCTCCAAGCGCCGTCCCCGCTCCCATCAGCGGGCAGTGGGGGAGAGGCAGAGAGCGCCTTGCTCGCATCTTCGGCGGTGTCAGTGGAATAATTTGGGACTGCAGGAGCCGTGGAAAAATGTTGGCTGTGCAAAATTCCCCGGCAAGGCAAAAGTCAAAACTGAAAGGTGTGGGATGCAGCGTGGGCAGGGGATGGGGATGGAGAGGAGCCGTGTGGCCAGGGTCACACGAGAGCTGCCACAGGGTGCTGGGGACAGGCTGCACCAGGGTGACACAGAGCAATTTGTCAGACACGTCCTTAACAGCATCCCTGGAGAGGGGTTTAAATAGCGACGAGGTGCCTGGCAGGGAGGGTTATCCAGGCTAGCGGGACACCCTCGCTGTGCTGGGGACACTGCTGCAGCCTTGCAACCGATGCCCCCGGGCTCCTCGCCCTTTCCACCACATCCCCTCAGCGCAGCCCCTACAGGCGCTCTCCTGGAGCCCAGCAGCATGGGAGCGAGCCGAAAAAATAAGTCAGCAGGGGCTGAGTAATACTAAAAGCTGAGCTAAATGGCAGAGCTCAGCCAGTCCCCACCAGCAGGCATCCCTTCCCGCTGAACCGGGGATCTGCGGGGCACGGGGAGCCTTTGGAGAGCGTCCAGCCGCGGGGCCGGGCAGCCGCAGGCTTCCTGGGGGCAGGGGAAGCGACACCCACAGACAACACCCACAAATTGCCCCTTCCAGCCGCTGCTCTGTGCACCCTGGGCACAGCGCCAGCCCCGTGCCGCCCGCATCCTGCTTCGCCCCTTGGTCCACTTGGCGAGGTCGGAGGCTAAACATTAGCTCCGGTCCTGGAGCAGCCGCCGACTGCGGCCGGGTGGCCCTGAGCCCGGACCAACCTTCGCCCCCCTGCGCTCCCACCTCCTCTTCTCCTTTTTCTGCTCCATTTAACCCTCATTTTTGCTCAGCCCATTCCACCGTTCCTGCATTCCCCCCGCCATTTCTCCATACACCCCTCATCCTTTCCACCCCGCAGACTTCCTCCATCCCCCAAATAGCTGATTTTGTGCCCCGAACTCGCAGCTCCACCTCGCCCGCCTGCGGACACCGGCACCACCGCAGCTCCTTTGGCTTCGCCCCGCTCCCGGCGGGGTCTGTCGAGGCCGTATCATCGCCGTGGTGCCTCCAGCTGGAGCTACTGCTGCTGCTGCTTAACGGGATTTTTATTTATTTTTTTGCAAATCAGGTCGTGGGAAAAGCCGGCAGCGGCCTCGGGAGCACAGCGAAGAGGATGCCCTGCCTGCCCTGCCTGCCTCCGCTGCCAGTGGTCCGCAGCCCTGCAGGGACGGGGCCTTGAGGCCCTAAATCAGAGCGAGGAGGATTTGATGGACGCTGTTTTAGAAGTGCCAGGGCCTCTGAGCCTCGTGCCATGCCCTACCAAAAAACAGAGAGGAGTGGGGACCGTCTGTCAGGGCATCACCCCAAAGGGGCCACAGCCAAGGCTCCCAGATCCCCTCCCCGCATCAGAGGTCGCTTTATTCAACAAAAGCACCAAGTAGTGGGGATCGCTCCTCTGCGGGGTCCTTGCGGGGGTCCCACCTGCCCCGGGCTTTCACCCTGGGTCTCACCACCCCTGGGGCTCCCCATGCAGCCACCCGTGCATCGCTGCCCCCGTGCGCTGCTGCCCCTCGCCACCCCGTTGGATTTCCCACCTGGCAGCCCCGGGATCGGTGCGTGGGTAATTGGCTTTGGCCGCTGCGCCAGCAGGGCTGCAGATTAGGGTGCCGGAGAGGAATTATTGGTGGGGGCGGGAGCTGCCCGCAGGGCTCGTCATCTTGCAGGGTTGCTAGTGGGGGCTAGTTCGGGGTTTTCAGGCTGTTTTTGGTGTAATCGCAGCATCGAGGCCGCCCCGTGTGCCGGGACTGGGTGGGGAGGGGGCTGCTGCAGTTTTCGGCGCGGGGCAGGGACCGTCGCCCCCATCCCATTGCGGGGAGGGGGCCGGGGGGGGCCGCCCTGCACGCGGCCGCCCGGCGTTAACGGCGGCTCTTTCGTTTCCTCTTGAGCAAGGCGCGGGGCGGCTGCGTGCCGGATGAGATAAAGGCACCCGGGGAACGCGAACGCCCCGAGCCTTGGCACGGCGGGGGCAGCGTGGGACCCTTCGGGGTGGGGAGGGCACCTGCAGCCTGCCCTAAAATTAAGCATTATCCACACAAATTTGGCTCATCTTGGTGGTGATGGGGGGATCCCATGGTGGTAAAGGGAAGGCAAAGCAGTAGTGCCTGTGCAAACCCCCAAATACGGGCCAGGGGCCTGGGGGGGGCCGGGAGCCGCTTGGGACGGGCGGGCAAGTTGGAGCAGCCCGGGAACAGGTAATTCCTGCCGCACCCGGCCGCGGGGATTACGGGCGTAGCCGCCGGGGCGTGCAGGCAGCGCGAGCGGCAGGACGGGTGCAGCCCCTGCTTTAGCTGCAGCGAAAGGAGGACGAGGCACCGAGAGGGGCAGAGGGAAGCGGGGGTGCCCTTCGAGGTGCTTCGCCCCACGGGCATGCAGGGTTTGTGCCCCCCCCATCCCCAAAAACGCTTTGGGAATAGTCAGCCCCGGCCGCCCCAAGCACAAAATCCCCGCGGGGTTTTGCTCCCAGCAGGTCCCCAGCCACCTGCACCGCCTCCACTTCTTCCCAGTGCCACGAAATTCCCTTTTTGGGGCAGGTTTGCAGCCAAGGAAGGGCTGTGGCACGGCGATGCCCGCCGGGAAACCTCGCTGAGAGCGGGCTGCCCGGCGGCCTGCGTGCCTCCCCGCCTCGCCGGGCTGATTCACCCGCGGCAGCCGCCCGCGCCGGGCCTGCCGCCCGCCTGGCACAGCCCCGGCCCCCCGGGTTTCGGTGCGTGGGAACGCCGTGCCAGCCCCGCGGGAGGCCTGCCGTCCCCGCTGCCGAGGCGGGCGGCGCGCACCCCGCGCCAGTTAATGCGTTCCCTTTCTGCTAATTGGGAGGGGAAGTGAGGAATGCCCTTAATTGGAGGGTAACGCGGCCATGCGGAACGGGCCGGCTGATTTACCGGCCTAGGCGCAGCTTCCCAGCTCTCGCCCTCACCGCGGCACCCCGGGGCCGTGCAGCGGTGGCTCACCCAGCCACAGAGCTCCCAGGGCCTCCTCCTCCACCGGGGCTTCCTCCTGCTCGACCCCCGGGCCAAAATGCCACCGAGGGGACGCATCCCATCCCGGCGAATGGCCCTTCCCCAGCCGTCCGGAGAGAACATCGAGGCACAAAGAACATCAAGGCACTTTTATACCACATTTGCTGTGGTATAAAAGGCGCTGGGAGGTCGCTTAGGCAGTGCCGGGCAGCATCACATGCAGTCGGAGCTGCAAAAGTCATTTTTTTTTTCCAGCTCTGGCAGCCTCCGCGCTCAGGTCGCTGGCCCGGCTCCAGGGCGTGCAAGCAGGCACCGCTCCTAGAGCCCCTGCAGCCCCTCGGAGCTGGGCTGCAGCTGGCAGTGCCACGGTTCGGAGCGGGAGATGATGGATTCGTCTCGTTTTTAGCCAAATTGCCCACCGGGTTTCCTCGTGGGAAGGCGTTGCTCCAAGCACCGCTGTGGGGACGGCTCCATCCTGCACCACAGGACGGAGAAACCCAGGAAAAGCCTCGTCCTGGGGTGGTGCCGTGCCCCCCACAGCCGGGCGGAGGTGAGAACCCCGCTTTCTGGCCCTAAGCACCAAAACCGGTGGATTAATTAAAGAATCAAAGAATCCCCCTTACGAAGCAAACATCCCCAGCACAAATCATCCGGTTTCAGGCAGCACAGCACGTGCCGGTGCTTTTAGGCCATTTCCTTGTTCCCAGTCTCCTGTGGGGGTGTCCACGGGGAGCTTCGCTCCAGCCTCAGCTCTCGATTCGGGGGAAAAGCCGAAATTTCCCAGGGAATTTTGACACCGAGCCGGGAGCCTGGGCTCAGCGGCGTGGCCGAGGATGCTGCCAGCCTGGGAGCTGCCACTTTGTGGGGGCGAAGACCCCCCAGCAGCCATCGGCTGCGATACCTGGGATCAGGAAGGGGCTGCACAGCCCCCTGCACCCCACCGCCCGTGGCTGAATTCAGACGGTTTCTCCTGTTCCACTTCCCAGCTCAAAACGTCCCGGGAGGCCCGGCCGGGCCGTCTGGTTGCACGGGGGAAAAACAACCCGTGTGACTATGAAAATCATATTGAAAAGAGCTGAGCCTTAATTAGGTCACATCCTTCAAAAGCAACTTGTGAGCTGGCTATGCAAATTGCCGGCTGCCTTCGCGCGCCTGCACCGGGCCCGCGCCGTCCCCACCAGCAGCGCAGCCTTGGGCAGGCCGGGGCTGCCTGAAACCCGCCGCGATGTCCGTGCCTCGGGAGCCACTTTTTGGCTAAATATATCCCCACCGCTCGCCCCGGTGCCGGGGACGCGGCCGAGCCGCTCACCGCAGGCGCCGCCGGCCTCGCTCGCTTTCGTTTTGCCTCGCTCTTGGAGGCGGGGGCCGGGGGCGTGCGTGGCCCCGTGGGGCTGGGGAGCGGGGCCCCGTCCTGCAAAGGTCCCCGAGCAGCCGCAGCTGGAGAAGGAGGAAAACTCCCAATTTACAGCTCCGCGCGCCGAGCTTCTGTCTGGAAAATGTGACGGCGCTTAATGAGAAAAGCACGGCCCTGTGATTTCCCTTCGAAGCGAGCCAGCTGAGGAAAAAAAAAAAAAAATCAGGAAAAGTTGGTGTCCCCGCCGCTTCGCTCCGAGGCAAACCCCACGTGCGGGTGTGCCCTGGGTGTGATGTGGGGCGCAGGGGTGCTGTTGCCACCCCCCCCCCCCCCCCCCCGTCCTGCTCCTGCCACGCTGTCCCTTAGGGGGACAAAAAGCCGAAATGCCGAAGGATGGATTGCCTGGAGTGCCCCCCGGGACCACACGTCCGCCGCTGTCCCCACCAGAGCTTTCCCAAGGAGGAAAACCGGCGGCGGCGGCGTGCCGGGTGCGGGCCGTGGGTCAATATTGGCTTTCTGGTTAACGAGTAACGGGGCCATCACGCGGCTGGGCTTCGCCGCGGAGGGAGCACAGCCACGGGTGTAACGCTCTGGTTTGGCAGGGCCGAGATTTGAACCCAGCTGGCTCCGTGCCAGGGCTGGCACGAGAGGCATGGGGGTAGGGGGATGATTTTTCTAGGGGAAAACACCTATTTTTATTCCGTGTGCTGTCCTGGAGACTGTACCCATGGCACGGGACGCGTCCGGGTGCAAAACCCCCGGGACATGCTGCTGCCCTCCCCGCGGGACCTGCCACCGTGTCCGGATCTGGTTGGTATTTTCAGCCCACGGGTGTCCCATGCACTCTATTGCCAAAAAAAATAAAAATAAAAAAAATCGCACAGCAGTAGCAGGAGCCACGTTGGTGCCTTTTCCTTACTTGTGGTGCTGGCGGCAGGGTGGGAGCACACACAGAAACCAGGGGATGCCACGGGTGGGACCGGGGCGCAAAAAAGCTCCGGGGTCCGGGAGAAAGAAGGAGCCATCCTGCTGCATCCCCCGCTGCTCTCCTGGTTTCTGCGGTCACCCAGGGGAGCCGGGTTTTGGTCAGGGGCCTCCGATGCTTTTTGGGCTCTGGCAGCTTGGCAGCAGCAATTGGACACGTCGCAGCCGTGCGGGACACGAGGGATGGGGGTCACACAACCAGATTTATCTCGGGCTTAGCTCTGCATTTAAAGCCTTTGTGCACCCGACACTGAGCCTGACCACGGCCCCACGCACGCGGGGCAGCCAAGTTCCACGCGTTCGCTGCTGGCTGCGGCACAGCAATGTCACCGCGCTCCCTTCCGAGCGCCCCGAGCTGACGAAGCAGCCGGTGCTGCGGGGACGGGCGCTTTGGGTGCAGGACCAGAGGCACAGAGGTGCTCGAGGGGCTCGCAGCGCCGCTCTGGGCCGCCCAGCCCGGCAGCCAGGCACTGCCGTGGGCCTCCCGTCTCAGACAACGTTTCTCAGGGCGGTGGCGAGCGGGCTGCGGCGCTCAGAAAAAGCCTACGGAGGGGTTTTGTGCCTGCAAAACACCTCCTTGGCTTCGCTTCCAGCACCCGCGGGGCTTCTGCCAGGGCGGCGATGCCAGCGCGGCTGCAGTCTGGATTTCCTCGCATGCTTGGGAGGCAGCTCCATGTCTGGCACTAATTGCTTTCTTAATGACTGTCGTCGCCCTCCGCACCCTCCCTCGGTATCTTGCAGGGCGCTCTGAATGACACGCTTGCCGGCGACACCGGCTCGGTCGGGGTTTCTCGGCCCTGCTTCTTTATTAGCCGGCGTTGCCTTCCAGGCCGACCGGGTTGAATATTTTTGTTCCAGTTGGCAAAGGTTTTATTGAGCGTGGCGAGCAGGAAGCGCTGCCACGCATCAGCAGCACAGGCAGGGGCTGAGGTCGGGCGCTTGGCTCTTCTTCGGGACGGAGCAAGCCCTCGCCCATGAGCGAGCACGGCCACTGCCACTTCCCCAAACCAAAGGGAGCTGATGAAACAACAACTTGGGCATCGCCTTTCCTCTGCGCTGCTCCCGAAAGCCTCACTACTGGCATTTAACTTACTCCAGACACACACTGTACATGCACACGCATTCTTTGGCCATGCGATCAGACCGGAAAAGATTGAATTCAGCCCAGGAGCCGGAGCGGGGAAAGAGTCCACGGAGAAGCTCTGCATTAATCAACGCGAGCTCTGCAGCCTCCAGAAAAGCTGCAGTCGACACTTTTTTTTTTTTTTTTTTTTGGAGAAGTGGTGCTAAAAGAGGAACCGCCGAGGGACGCGTGGTTGGAAAGGCCTAGCTGGAGAAGGGGGCGGGGGGGGGACAGCAATTTTATTTTAGCGAAGCCTTCCTGCAGCCTCCCCGCAGGAGGATTTTGTGCACACCAACCCCGCGGCGATGGGCTCCGAGCGTCCCCGCGCCAAAACGCAGGACCCGGGGCTGCTCAGGACCCGGGTGCTCGGCACTGGTGGGACTGGGATGGATGCGCTCAGCCCCCCGACCGTGCCGGGTTTTTTTTTGCTGAAGCGGCTTCGCCTCCAAAGGGTGCCGCAGCGGGGTGGTCGGGCACGCTGGGCGCTCAGTGCTGCACCGGCACTTGATTTCAACTCCGTTCCCAAAAGGGGGAAGAGACTTGGGGAACAACTCCGCCATACCCTGAGAATTGGGAGAGGGTGGAAACCCGTCAGCCCCTCTGAGAACAGGGAGGGAAGGAAGGAGCCCCCGGGCACCGCTCTGCCTCCCTGCCTCCCGCTGGGGAGCCTCCCTCACCCCCTGGGCTCCGCTCCCTGGTCCCTGCCCGCCCAGCACCACCCCAGCCGTGACGCTTTCGTCCTTTCCGCGTTTCCTCCTACACCCGGAGGCAAAAGAAAAGCGAAGCGGGGTGGTGGGGCCTGTGGGGCCGCCTCCCCTCGCCCGGATCCGCGACCTGGCAAGGGCGCAGGCAGCGGGGAGTTGAGCCATCGCTGCCTCCCAGGAGGGCGCAGCAGGATGTGCCTCATTACTCACCTCGCCCTCCCTATCTGTCATCTGCGAGTGCCCCAGCCTGAACTGCAGGTTTCGGAGCCGCCTGGCGCGGACCCACACAGCCGTCCCGAAGCCTCAGTTTTGGCAAGAAGGGGATGCGGGGGAGCCGGGAGATGTTAAAGGCTTCCACGGATGCAACGCCGGCACCGGCACCTTCTTTTTAGCCGTAGTCGCCGGGGGATGCTCGCTTTCCCTGAGCCCCCTCCCCAGACCCGGGGAGCCAGCAGCAAAATACTCCAGGCCTCTGCGTTAAGCAGCACCCGGCTCATTAGCAAGCCAAAAGAGGAATAAACTGCAGGAGCTGTCAGTTCAAAAAAAAAAAAAAACCCTCAAATGCTAGGAAGCTGCAGGTTGTCGGAGGGCCTGGAAGAAGCCCGGCTGCTGAATAATGCATGGGGCTGGCAGAAGTTGGCAAACGCCGGGCGGAACGAGTTAATCCGCGGGGCTGGTGCCAGCGCCCCGGGAGGAACCAGTTTGGCTACTGGGAGCGCTTCCCGAGTGTGGGACGAGGGGACGGGGAGCGGGGCGGCCCCACAACACATCGGGAAGCACGAGGCAAAGTAGTCAGAGCATGGGAGCAGCGGCTTTCGGGCCGTGCCCTGGAGATCTGGGGTGGGGAGAGCCGCGCACGCCTCCAGACAAGCTGGGAAAGCTGCAGGGAGGCTGTCATCCAGGAAATCGGGAGTAAGGGCCACGACGGACAGAAAAGCTGGGAAGCTTTGCTTCTCTGAGGGTGCAGCTTCGCACCAGGTTGAGAGAAAGAAGCCGTGTGCTCAGGATGCTCAGGGGCAAGGGCTGGAGGGCCCAGCCTTCGCTGCAGAGCCCGAGGCTGCGGAACGGAGGTGCTTGATGGCAGCGGCTCTCGTGTTGGCCCGGGCTGTATTCGGCCACTCTTCCAGCCAGCAGGTGCTCAGGAAGACTTTCCCAAAGCTCTGTACCGGGCAGCAAGGAGAAACCAAGCACGGCGGCGGTGTCTGCCCGGCCTCTGCCCCTCGCCCCCCCTCCAGACCTTTTATTTTCGGTGCCGCAGCCAGGACAGCTCTTCAGAGTGAAAACCCAGCTAAGGACATGAGGGTGCGAGGTGACCAGCTGAACGCAATGTAATCTGAACCTTAATCAACCAGGCCTGCTTCGGAGGGGAAGGCAGAGCCAAGCCGTGGCTTTGTTTGCGGGTTTAGGAAGAGCTCCCCGGCGAGAGCACGCGGCGCTGGACAGGCGCTGGGTTCGGTCCCAGTTAGGGCAGCAGATTGAAAGCCGCAAGTACGTGATAGGAAAAGCTTCCAGGAGAGCTGGGCCAGCTCCAAACTAATCCAGCCCCTGTGGGGAAAGGGCGTTCTGGCAGATGTTAAGCTAATGGGATAACTGCGAGCGCAGCCCAGCCCGCTGCGAGGCGGCAGCTGAAAGTTAACAGCCACCCGGCGAGCGCCTGCTCGCCATCATCCCCCTGCCCTCAGCAGGCAAAATGTAGGAAAGGGGAAAACGTGGAAAGCTCCTTGGGGCAAAAATGGCAGATACGAACGGCACGAGGAGGGAGCAGGCCCACGGCCCGGGCTGGCAAAGCCACACCTCAGCTCTTTCTCCGCAGCTGGCTCTCAGCAGCGGCGAGGGGCAGCGGGGGCACAAGCGGCCCCTGGCTGAGCCTGGACTTGGTGGTGGCACCCCCAGGGGGTGAGGACCCCCCCCCCCCCCATCCGAACACTCCTAAGGAAAAAAAAAAAAAAAAGTTTCAAACCTCACCAATTTCCTTCTCTTCCAAAAGAGACACCCATTGAACCCTACTTAAGTTTCTGTTTTATTTTCCTAGCACCGTCCCACGAGCTGCAGCGCACCAGGCAGCGAGGGAAGGGGAAACCTCCCTCTCGAGGAGGAGCAGAGGGCTGAGACTCGAACCTCGGCCAGGCTGTGCGGCTGGAGCACTCGGCAGCTGACTCACACCTCTGCTTTCCTTTCAGCCTTTTTTTCTTGCAGGAGGGCAGAGGTACCTGCTCTTGGGCAAGCGCGGTCGCTTCCTGGGCAGCGCGGGGCACGTCCCGCCTGCGCTGAGCCGCCCCTCGCGCCGGGCAGAGAGCAAACCCTCCCTGCCAGTGCCACGGGGCTCTGACTCAGCCATTTCCCCTTCAAAACCGAAGGCAGGGCTAAAATTACGCCGCTCGGCGTGGTGCTCCAGATGCTGAAAGCGAGGTCGGCCGCGGCGGCCGAGGGACCCGCCTCAGCCCGAAGCCCCGGCAGCGCCCGCTGAGGGCACGGCTCCGAAACTTCAGGGACGTCAGCGCCAGCGTCACGCCGGGGAGGT
This sequence comes from Cygnus olor, assembly GCF_009769625.2. Classification (NCBI taxonomy): domain Eukaryota; kingdom Metazoa; phylum Chordata; class Aves; order Anseriformes; family Anatidae; genus Cygnus; species Cygnus olor. Next base: position 2,733,799 of record NC_049173.1, on the reverse strand, counting down.
GCGGTGGGGACAGATGTGGCAAACGGCGCTGCCCCTGCCTCCACAAGAGCCCTGCCGCTTCACACTTCCCCCAGGGGCGAGCGGACAGCTTTTTTCCAGGAGGTGCCGAAGCCGGCGTGATTCCAGGTTGCACGCGCGGAGCTGGACGGGCACCGGGAGCAGACCCAGGACAGAAGCACAAACCCTCACCGAGCGTGAGCCCCGGTGCCCTGAGTGCATTAACAATAAAAATTTATGTGGGGCAAGCTCCCCTCACTGCTTGCTGCCCCGCTGCCCCTTCCCAAAGCCGAGGACACCGCACCCAGCGCCACTCGCCCGCCTTGCGGCCCGGTTTGGGGACACAACTAACGCTTAAAAGCCAGGCGGTGCTCCTTGGGGAGGATCGTTGGTTGTGCAGATTGTATTAGCAGGGTTAATTTCCAATCAGGGAGGGCAGGCGCATTTTTTCCACCCCCTGCCCACGAGGCCCACAGCCCGCGGCCGGGGACGAAGGCCTGCAGCAGTGAGTCACGGCGAGGCGCGACCGGGGCGCCGCTGCCACACGGCGCTGATTTACAGCGATAAGCGCTGACATTTGGAGAAATGACTAACTGCTACAATGAAAGAGACGGGTTTACTCTTCTGGAGCCGTGTCGACGAACCTGAAGTGGCTTAATTAAGCCAGAGCAAGTTCATTTGCACAGCCACGCCCTGATCTGGCGCGCAGGCAGCCGGGGCCCAGCCCCAGCAGGAAGGCTCGGCCGAGGCTCGCAGCCGCTGCGGGCCCACCGGCCCCATGCCCGGCTACACCCGCACAGCCAAACCCGGCCATTTTCTGGTGATTCCCAAAGGTTTTGCAACCCCGAGACAGCGTCAGCATCCCGACACTCTGGAAGCCCACCGTGCGCGCCCCGGCCCGCTGCCCCCGGCCCCCACGCCATCCCCGCTGCACCTGCCCCAGGCCTTGGGTGGCTCGCTCACCACACTTTTTGCTCCACACGCACCCCTTTCCACTCACCCTCCCGTCTGTCCATTGCTGCGTTTCCTACGCTGCCCTAAAACCCTCCAAGTGGTTTTTGTTCCGTGCGACACGGCGCTGTGCTCATGCCCTCCCGCAGCACCGAGCTCCACCGGGCTGCACCGCCCCAGAACAAACTTGACACCGAAGTTTGCCAGAAAGATCGCTGACTTCAAGTGGGAGTACTAAAGAAGCATCATCCTCGCCATTTATAAAAACAGTCGCAGATCCGAGCCCCAGAGGATTCGCAGGCAGGCTGTGAAGCGCAGAACAGAGGCCTCTTTATGTCGGCACAAGGCACTACTCCGGTACCATATTGCCCCTTTCTGTTTCTCTCAAAATTCAACGTAAGTAAGATACCAGGAGAGCTCCGCTGTATAATTGCTTTATTTTCTGCTTATTAGTTCTTTACCAACACTACAGCCATATTGAGAACACAAAATTCCTGTTTACTTGTCAGGGAGATCACAGTCTACAAACTCATTCACTTATCAGACACGATTAACGCCATTCAAAACTTACTCCATAAATTCACATGAACACAGATTGATGCACTTGAACTTCAGATCAGTTTTTAAATCATCGGGTTTCTCACAGATTTGCCCCTTTATCCTGCAGGCTGCGTTCACTGCCTGCTCGCCACTCGTTCATGGTGAGGTTCAGCTCTAAGCTATAAAGGAGATTTTGAAAGTGAAACCGCTGCGTTTTGTTCGGTAGCAATGGCCATTTATTTTTGAAGTCTCCGCCACGCTTCAGTAACTTTTTCTCCCCCCCCCCCCCAAAAAAAAAGACATTTTAAAAAAAATATCAGAAGCATAATCGGTTTCCTTTTCACCTACAAAAAACAGAATATCTAAAGTAACAAAGTTGCTAAGGAAATACAAAATCGTGACTGCAACTCAATGGAAGTCTAGCGAAGAAGTCTGCCCCGGCACTGGAAGAGAACACACAGTAAATCAACTCAGACAGAAAGTGAAGTCATTGAAATTTTCATTTTGACTGAGAAGAGGTTTAAGAAAGTTCAAGAACCATTAATAGAGCTTCAAGTTTTCCAGTTTAGGCATTTACTTTGTGCTTGGCTATTTTATTTATGCTCCAGAAGAAAACAGTAACCACATTCGTGTATTTTTAGGCTTTATACCACCACACCGTTAAGTTACATCAACAGAAGAAAAAAAAACAAAAACCAAAACCTTGCGCTTGTAAAAAGCTAGAAAATAGAGCAATGATATCCCAACGGCAAGAAGACTCGAGCGGAAAGTCTCACCTCCTCTGCTTCAGAGCTGAGAGCTAGGAGTTATTTTACGCCCCGCTTGCTTGGGCAGCCCGTGACCCATCAGTGCTCTATCTTCCAGCACCAAGAACCCAACCCGTCCCATTTGCAACCCCAAAAAGATCCGGCGCTCGGAACCACGTTCCCAAGTAACTTTTAAGCCGGTCCCAAGCGTTCAATTTCAGGGGTGAACTCAGTAATTTTATCTTCCCGTTCATCTTTGGTAAGAGCTCCATATACAATATACTTTGCATGCAGAGTCAACCCTGCGGAAATGTAGTGTAATGCCCCCGATCTCATGTAAAACCCAGATCCTTGGAAAAAGAAAAAAAACCACCAACAAAAAAAAGCCATTTTCTTCTGGTTTTGTAGCATACATTCCTAGAATTCCCCAATCGAGTTTAACTCCTTGAGGAAAACCGAAGATAATCCTTAAGGCTGAATGAGAACCAGCTGCTTTGACGTTTTTTTGCACCCAGCGTTAATACTTGATTGAGATTTTAGGCTAATACTGGTTCTGGGTGGGGTTTTTTTCGCCAGCCACACCTGCACACTGTGACAGGGCAAGCCAGCCGCTCGCCCTTTAAGAACTAGTTGTGGAAGTTTACATTCATAGTCGTATTCTCCCTCTCTCCTCCCCACTCTCATTAGCAGTTACTCAATGGGCTCCAGCCACCCAGCGGAGTTCCCTTCCTGCAGGACTTCAGCAGCAACTCGCTGCCGGGACACATGGCGAAGGCTGCCCCTGTCTGCACGAGCTCAGCCTCGTCTGGGGGCGCCGCACCAGTAAGCCGTTTCCTCAAAATGGCAATTCGATGGCAGAACTTCTGAGCTCAGGGGAAGCTCAGCGCCGCGCCTGCCCCTTGGGGAGCCTCAAAGCGGAAAAATGAGGTGCTCCTTCCCCCACGACGCGCGCCTCGCAAATGGGAAACCCTTTCGAGACTTGGGTGCCTTCGGCCGCCTTAAAACGAAACTTGTCTTTTCCCCAAGGCAGGCAAGTCGGCGCTAGATTTTTGCCTGAACGCCTGCGATTTGAAGTCAAACTCGCTGCAATGCCTGCGCGTTATCGCTGCGTTTCTCTGGGAGGAACCCTTCTTGCATTGAACCGGAGGCCGACACGAGTAGGAGAAACTGCAGCTAACCATCACCGAGTTCGCAATGCAAGAGGGAAACCGAACGGTGGAGACCCTGGAACTATTACATCATTCACGTCTCATTTGCTATACGGTTGCTATGTGGTACGGGGAACTTATTTGCATCCCTTCTCATGCATGATGTATGGTTCAGAACTTCACAGCTGACATTTCAAAGCAGCTCTTACATTACCTAGCTAACATTACGCCCGATGTGCACTTTGAACATGTTACAATGGTATTCTCACTATCTGCCACTGCAGGCAAGAATTCGTTTCGTTATTAGTCTGAGATATGAAGACAGACCAAGAGTCACTATTCAGTTACAGATTAACAGAACTTTAAAAAAAAAGTCCTTAATATAAAAAGACAGACTGCGGTTTGATTTTAAGCAATAATTTTCAGTTTACTAGATGAAGTAGACCTAGCAACATATTCCGCATGAATGCAAAAAAGTAGCAATCTACAGCAAGTGATAGAAGAGGGAAAAAAAAAAATATATAATCAAAAAAGTAGAACCAGAAAGCATACGCTGAAAATGGTACCCCTCCCCCAACCGTCCCCCAAAATAATCAAACCATCTTAAGGGCTATCAAGAGGAAAAAACAAAACAAAACAAAACAAAAAAGTTACTTAGCAAGTCTACAATGTGTCTTTCGCCTGTTTGCTGGAAGTCTGCCATAGCATCTAGTGCTCGCGTTCGTGTCACATTCGGAGATTAGAGCATCCTAACGCCAAGCGAGAAGAGTTAAAACAGGAATCCAGTCAAGTGTGGAGAAGGAAGGAAAGGGTGGTAACTGGAGAAAGGTGATCATAATCCTATGGATGCTTTTGTTTTACTTTTCAGTAGAGAATCATTCTTCCGGAAAGCCACGTGGGTTATTTTTTTTTTTCTTTAATTCTTTGTAGACTAAATAGTTACTCTCTCATTAGGATTTATAATTGGACGTTAACCATGTCAGCCCTTCGTAGAGTCCGTCCCCTGTAGTAGCACACGAGGGCTGCACGTACCAATTCCTATCCCTGATCCGGGTCAGGCCCAGTTTCTCCTGGATTTCGTGGGGTTTCATGGCATCGGGCAGGTCCTGCTTGTTGGCGAAGATGAGGATGATGGCGTCCCGCATCTCCCTGTCGTTGATGATGCGGTGCAGCTCCTGGCGGGCCTCGTCGATGCGGTCGCGATCGGCGCAGTCCACCACGAAGATCAGCCCCTGCGTGCCCGTGTAGTAGTGCCTCCAGAGCGGCCGGATCTTATCCTGGCCGCCGACGTCCCACACGTTGAACTTGACGTTTTTGTACGTGACCGTCTCCACGTTGAAGCCCACGGTGGGGATGGTGGTGACCGACTGGCCCAGCTTCAGTTTGTACAGGATGGTGGTCTTGCCGGCCGCGTCCAGCCCCAGCATCAGGATCCGCATCTCCTTGTTGCCGAAGATCTTGGACAGCACCTTGCCCATCCCGACGGCATCCAAGGGCCCGGCGCCTGCGGGGCGGCGGCGGAACGGAGCGGAGGGAGAGCAGCGGGGCCGGGCGGGGCTCAGCGCCGGCCGAGCATGGGGGGGAGGGGGGGGGGCGGCGGCGGGAGGGGAGAGCGAGCCGGGGCCGGGGCTGCGGGCAGGGCCCCGCCGGGCCTCACCGGGCCTCGCCTCACGGGGCCTCGCCTCACGGGGCCGGGCCTCGCCTCACGGGGCCCCGCCGGGCGCCTCGGCTCATGGACCCCGGCGGGGCTCGGAGCGGCAGCGGCGGCACGTCCCGCCCGCGGGGCCGCCTCCGGTTACCTGCGCCCGGCTCCGCACCGCCTCGCCTCGGCTCCGCTCCGCTCCTGCTCCCGCCCCGGGCCGCTCCCTCCCGCCCTCCGCCGCCGCCGCCGCCGCCGCCGCCGCCGGACCGGGCGCCTCGCGCCGCCTCGCTGCCCCCCGCCGCCGCCACCGCGCATGCGCGCCGCGCCCCGGCCCGCCCCCGCCTCTGCGCATGCGCCGCCGCCGGGGCGGGGCCTCGCCCGCTTCCCGCGCGGTGGGGAAGGGGAGGAGGGAGGCGCGCCCCCCCCCTCCCCCCCGTTGGCCCCGCCCACGCCTGGCGGGACGCGCGCTGATTGGGCGAACGGGGAGGGAGGGGCCGCGCCCTCTTCCCCGCGGGGAGGGAGGGGGCGCTGCTTCCTGCTGGGCGGGGAGGAGGGGCGGGGCCCGGCTCTCCCGGCGGCGGCAGTGCGCATGCGGGAGCGGAGGGGGCGGGGTTTGGGTGGGGAGAGGCGCCACGCGATCACACGTCAGCGGGGGGCGGCGGGGGGCGCGCGGGGCGCGTCTTAAAGGGGCAGGGGCCGGGGGGGGAGCCTTAAAGGGGCGTGCGCGAGGCGGGCCGGTGGGGCCACACCGGGCACGGGTCCAAAAAGTGCCGGGCGCTGCCTCGTGGGGGGCTCGGTCGGCAGAGGGGGGGTTGCGGGCAGAGCTGCCCCCTGCAGCCCCTCAGCAGGAGGGAGGCTCGGTCACACCCCAATACACACCCTCACCGCAGCGCAGGGCATTGCTCATTAATCGTTATTGGGCATTGCTCATTAATTGTTATTGGGCATTGCTTATTAATTATTATTGGGCATTGCTCATTAATTATTGTTGGGCATTGCTCATTAATTGTTATTGGGCATTGCTCATTAATTACTATTGCTCGTTAACGTCCAAGGTCGGGTCTCCAAGCACAGAGTTTGCAGTCCCCAAACACGTCCTAGGCTCAGGGACCTCCTTGCAGCCCTGCTCACGAATTAAAAGCCCTCTCGGCTCTTTGGCAACACGAAGCGTTACAGGGCAGCCTGGGGAAGTTACATGTTTTTAAAAGCCAGCCCTGGCTGAGTGTGTGTCGCTGCAGCGAGCACCTGGTGTGTGCCAGCGAGCATCCTCAGCTAGGAGAGGCACAGCAATTAGGGTTATGAGGTGAGCGTAGGTTAGGGCCTGGGGCAGAAGAGACCTGGAGATACCCTGGGGGCCTTCTGGTCGCTCTGTCTGGGCCTGGCTGCAGGCTGTTCGTAGCTTTTTTTCCCCCGGCAGGGCAGCTCCCGAGGTTTGCAGCTACTTTTGCATCTTCCCCAGTTTCGTAAGGCTGTGTTTGCGTGTCCTGTCCTCCACCGATGACCTAAGTGCTATCGCAAGAACATGGGGGAAGACAGTGATACGTTTTACGTAACAGCCTCATGGCAGATAAGCAAACCTCAAGGAATTAGATAACCCCCTCCTCTGTTTTTATCCCTTAAATATAATTTACCTTCCCAGTCGGTTTGGGTTATCAGGCCAACCCTATTTTCACACGCTCACTTTCATCTTGCTTACTTTCTTCTCTTTGGCAGAGCGAGATGGGAAAAGACCTGCACAGATCTCCTTCAAAGATCCTTGTGGCCTCCCAGGGAAGGACAGGGCAATGCAACAGTGCTTTGGTTTTAGCATCTGTGTTGGCTAAATTCTTCTGTTGTGAAAACAAATGACATCCTTGGTAGTACGGGTGCATGCCAATGGTGGTTTTCTTATCACTGAGATTTGATACGGCGGGCCAAGTGCCATCTTTTTCGGGGGAGACGAGTCAGAGAAGCACTTTCCGCGAGTGACGGGCTGTGGTCACCCCGGTCTGCAGGCAGGGAGTGGCGGCGATGGTCCCCCCGGGGCGTCTCAGCCGTATTTCCTGCGATTCTGCGATGCCTGTGTTTGTGCAACCGCAGCCGGGCTGGGCCAGGAAGCTGAAGCTTCAGTCTGCAGCACAAGCTTTGTCGGTAGCTCAGCATTAAACAGATCCTCAGCCCCTTCCCACGAGGCTACCGTAACACTGCGAGGGCAGGAGTAAAGGTGGACAGTGGGTATTGTTGAGGGCTGCAGGTGCAGGAGGTCTCTGATAGCCCCTCTGCGTGCTGGGATGGTGTAGTGAGGACCTGGAGAACCACCAGAAATCCTGCATTTCTCATCAGGAGAAAGCCCTCCTGGTCTCCCTGGACGTCCTCCAGCCTCAGTAGAAGCGGGGAAGAGCCCTCGCGAAGTGACCTCCCCGCAGGAGAAACAGTTTGGCCTCCAGGCTGTTTGGGTTTGTTTTGTACCAGAAGTCCATTGCCATGCCTTTGCAGTTACTGCTGGCAAAGAAGCAGGCTCCTCCTCGCACAGGTTATTTCTGGGAGCAGACAGAGGAAATGTAGGTGGGAATTGCTGTATGACCGAATTTCCATAATCCTGAATTACCGCCGTGACAATGTCGGCCTGAATAATCATGAAGCCTTAACAAAAATGTAAAAATAACTTGTGAGGCCTTTCCTTCACTCCCTGTTTTTTTTTGTGTGTGTGTTTTCACACCCTGTATTTACCAGCAGCAACAGAGCAGGAGGCACAGCAGTGACCTCCAGGGCTGGGCTGGTCGTGGTGGCTTGCCCCGTGGAGACCTGTGCCCTGGGGGTTTGGGATCTTGAACCAGGGCATCGCTGCTGCCCAGGTGATTTGGGCCATGCTGGTGTCCTGCTAAGTGGGGATGCTGAGGAGCTCTGCGTGGTGTGGCTTTGCAGAGGCCGTGCTGGGAGTGTTTCAGCCCTCCTTCAAAGGGTCTCTGGGGAAAAGGCAGCGTGAGCTTTGCCTCCTTGTGAGGAGAGGAGCTTTGGAGCAGCGGCTCTGCGCTGAGGGAGCCCGGAGCAGCCGGTGAGGTGCTGCAAGCGGCTGCAGGCCGTACTGTGGGGCAGCCGAGGTTTCCCAGCTCTGAGTGGCCTTATTCATCATTTCAGGAGCTGTTTGGAGGCCAAGACGTGCCAGGGCGCACCTCTGCTAGCAGCTGGCACCGCCGCAGGACCCTGCTTCTGCATCCCGGCCATGCCCCATCCCTCCTCGGTCTGCCAAGCCCGTTCCTGCCAGATTTCCTCAGGTAAAATAGGTAGCTTCACCCCCCTGCTATCTTGATCCACTCCTGCTAGGTTTTTTCATGTGATGAAGAGTGTGCATTTGTGGTAAGAAGTTTGCGTTTGTGGCTGGACAACACAGCACAGTGCTGCTGGCAGGAGGAGGGGACACCAGGCAGGTGCTGGGTGGTGTCTCTGTGCAGACAGCTTGCCTCTGCCGCCTCTTTGTGGATATCAAGCCTGCGTCTCCTCAGGCCCAGGACCCTACCGTCATTAACTAATGCTGTTAGCCACCACCCCAGCTGTCGCTGACAGCTCTTCCTTGAGTTGATAATGGGAGCATGAAACGAGGTGTCTCTGCCACCCAGCACTAACGTACTCAATGACTTCAGGCTTGGGCAGACTGGGTAAAATCTCACTTCTGCCTGCTCTGAGATGGGGATGCTGGGCTTTGCTCTGCTGACATGGGTCAGGCAGGCTGGAAGAAGTGCCTCCTGAGTGGGTGCTGGTGGGCCTGGTCTTGGGTAGGAGGCATGGCTGTACCTTGGGAAGGATGTAGAAAAAAATAGGCCATTTTGGCAACGGCAGTGCATGGTTTGGGATCACCCTTAGCTATATGTTAGGCAAGGTGCAGCACAGTTTACACTTCTGGATTAGAGCAAAGGCTGCCTTCACTATCTGAGCATGTCAGCTCCAAGCTTTGGTCTCCGTGGGAGGCAGTGAGAGGTGCCTGCAGCATCCCTCGGACAGCCCAGCTTGGAAACAGAAGTGCTGAGGTACTAACAGGCCAACTCCTGTTCTTACCCCTGCCATCAGAGTGGTTCCAAAGAGTGTTTATCAATATGGTGATAGGTGCTTTATATATATAAATATATATATAAGTATATAAATTCATGGAATGTCTGGGGGAGCTCTCTCAGACAGTCCTCTGGCATGCAAAATACACAGGGGAGGTTTCAGATGCCCGGTGAAGGTACTTCTAGACAGTTGTCTATTGCAGCAGTGAACAGATAAAGGCAAGAAGCTCCTGCATTTTATTCTTTGCATTACATTTCTGTTATTTTTATGTCCTCTGGGAATCAGACTACTTCATTGCAGCCCCAAGCACTCACTGCAGCAAGTAGGTTGCCTCTTAGTCTCTCTCCAGTGCCTCATCACAGGAAATTCTGAGCTCTCTCTGGACACATCCTAGAACAGGACCATGCCCCCTTTTTTTTTTTTTTCTGTAAAGCTTAATGTGGCCATTCTAAAGCAAATTATTGCATTGAATCTTCACTCGAAGAGCTAAGTTTTGCTTCCCGCAGTCTGTGCTTCTCCTCTCCTGGGTGCTGTGGAAGCATTAACGCATCCTGCTGCCACAGAGAGCCTGGAGGCGCTGGTCCCTGCGTGATGGAGAGCAGAGGCAGCAGGAGCTGTGGCCAGCCGGGCACGGTGGCTTGTGCCTGTAATCCAAGCGCCAGGGAGGCTGAGGCTGGCGGACGGCTTGAGCCCGGGGGTTCTGGGCTGCAGTGCGCTGTGCTGAGCGGGTGTCCGCGCTAAGGCTGGCATCGATATGGTGTCCTCCAGGGAGCTGGGGAGCACCAGGTCGCCTAAGGAGGGGTGAACCGGCCCAGGTCGGAAACGGAGCAGGTCAAAGCTCCCGTGCCGGTCAGTAGCGGGATCGCGCCTGTGAACAGACCCTGCAGTGCAGCCTGGGCAAGAGAGTGGGACCCAGCCTCTTTTGGCACCTTTCCCCTACCCGATCATGCTCTTGGCAGCTCTGGCACTGTCTGTCCTGGGGAGCAAGCACAAAAGGGTCAAGTAATACTGGTGTGGGACAAGCATCTTCTGCAGATGTTTAACCTTGCTCATTCATGTGTGCTCACGTTTTGGTTATGTGCATACTGGTTTCTTGCAGCAGTGAAGGGTCACAGTTCAGGACTCAGCCAAACCTTTGGGATCCAAATAAATTTAACTATGAACATGGGAAATCTCAGGCAGTAGAATTTCCCATCATGTTTCCATCTCAGAGACCCTGCAGACCTGCAAGTCAGCAAATGTCCCGTGAACACAGTCAGGTTGGGCAGCCTGCTCCACACTGATTCCAGGCTCCCAGGAGTGTCTCATTAGCCTCCTCCCTTGGGTATTTGCTGTCACAGCTCGTTTGTGTCCTCAGCTCTGAGCTTCCCACTCTTAGGAAATGAACTGAGAAGCCTTTCTCTGTAAGAGAAAGCGGGGAGTGGTACAACTCTTATCCCCTCTCCCTCTGGTCAGTAAATGAAGCATATTGAGCTGTCCTGGAGACAGCTCCCCAACATGCTTCTTTTGGCTTAAAATGAAAACAGAACGTCACAACGTGCCTCTTCTGTCTCAAAATGAGAACTCTGGGCTTTCTCAGCTGCTTGAATCTACTTGTGCTCAGAAATGTCTGTCCTGTGTACTTTATGATTAAAAACTCTTCCATCCACTTTTAATCATAAAATACAAGCAGCACAAGGACTGTCTCTCAGTTCCCCACTGCCACTGTGTGGCCAAGCAGAGCCCATACAGGACGGATGTGGAGGAATCTGCAAAAGGCTGAAAACCAGCCGGGCACGGTGGCTTGTGCCTGTAATCCAAGCGCCGGGGAGGCTGAGGCTGGCGGACGGCTTGAGCCTGGGGGTTCTGGGCTGCAGTGCGCTGTGCTGAGCGGGCGTCCGCGCTAAGGTCGGCATCGATATGGTGTCCTCCGGGGAGCTGGGGGGCACCAGGTCGCCTAAGGAGGGGTGAACCGGCCCAGGTCGGAAACGGAGCAGGTCAAAGCTCCTGTGCTGATCAGTAGCGGGATCGCGCCTGTGAACAGACCCTGCAGCGCAGCCTGGGCAAGACAGCGGGACCCAGCCTCCTTTTGTGCCTTCAGGACGTCTGAACGGGCAGCGAGGGATCGGGATTCGGGAACGCTGCGGCACGAGCCGCACTGACACACTTGGGAGTCCCAGCCAGGAGAGGGGAGCAGGGCATGTCACACGGGGGGCTTTCTGAAAGGGAACAGAGGAACAGGGGAAAAAAACAGGCATCTCTAAAAGGGGAGGGAGAGTGCCAGAAAACTTTTAAAGAAATTCCCCAATCAAGGAGATGCTGCTGATCCTCTGCTAGCCCCAGCTAGATCCTACAGCGAAGCACTGGCACCACCACCCCAAATGGTTGTGCGAGAGACAACAAACCCAGGCCTGTGGCAAGGACGCACAGGCTGCCCTGGAGGGGGCTTGCTTCCCTTCCTTTGGGGCAGCTCAGAGCCCGCAGAGTGCCTTCCTCGGGGCTAGGTGGGCCAGGCCTCGGTGGGCTGGGTGGGCAGAGCCCGGGGAGTGCAGCCAGCTCATTGCTGGGGGGGCAGACTGGAAAATGGTGTATCACTGTTTTTTCTGTTTTTTACAGCTATCACTCCAAACATTTTATTTTTTTGTTAGGGTTGTTTGTATTTTCCCTGTGAGAGTTTGGGGTCCTTCCAGTTTTCACTACCTGAAAGGAAGCTGTGGGGAGCTGGGGGTCGGCCTCTTCTCACAGGTAACTAGTGATAGGACCCGAGGGAACGGCCTCAAGCTGTGCCAGGGGAGGTTCAGGTTGGCAATGAGGAGACATTTCTTCTCAGAAAGAGCAGTCAGGCGTTGGGACGGGTTGCCCAGGGAGGTGGTGGAGTCACCGTCCCCGGGGGTGTTCAAGGAAAGGCTGGACGTGGTGCTTTAGTGGGTGACATCGGTGGTAGGGGGATGGTTGGACCAGATGATCTTGGAGGGCTTTTCCAACTTTAATGGTTCTGTGATTCTATTTGGCTGACAGCTGAGCTTCTGGGAGACAATACGTGGATTAACAAGCGGATCTTTGGGAAGCCTGTGAGGGAGAGGACGCCCTGCTGCGGACATCCCGGGGTCTGGGGGCACAGTTTTCCCCTCGAGGCTGAGAGGAGCGCGGGGCAGCGGTGGCCGGGCGTGGTGGCGCACGCCTGTAGTCCCAGCTGCTCGGGAGGCTGAGCCCGCCGGATCGCTTGAGCCCAGGAGTTCTGGGCTGCAGTGCGCTATGCCGAGCGGGCGTCCGCGCTAAGGCCGGCATCAATATGGTGAGCCTCGGGGAGCCGGGGCACACCAGGTTGCCTAAGGAGGGGTGAACCGGCCCAGGTCGGAAACGGAGCAGGTCAAAACTCCCGTGCCGGTCAGTAGCGGGATCGCGCCCGTGAATAGCCACTGCAGCGTAGCCTGGGCAACACAGAGAGACGCGGGCTCCTTTTTGCCGGGCCCGCCCGCGCCGTTTTGCCCGGGGCGCGGCGCCGGGGCTCGGCCGCCACCCGTAGCTGAGGCGGCGGCGGCGCATGCGCACCGGGCCGGGCCGGGGCGGCGGCGGCGGCGGCGCCATGAAGGGGCGCTTCGGCACCATCGACATCCGGGCGCTGCTCGCCGAGCTCCGCCGCGGGTACGGCACCGGGGGGGGGGGACGCGGCACCGGGACGGCACCGGGACCGCTGTGTGGGATCCGGAGCCCCTGCCCGGGCAGCCTGTGCCCCCAGCCCTGCCTCCTGGCTCTGCCTCTGGTGCACTCGGCCGCCTGCACGTTTAATGGCACGGGGAGGTGGTGCGGTTTGTGTGCTCTTCTAAACGTGCCCTTGTTTTGTTTTGTTTTGTTTTTGGCAGCTTGCTGGGAATGAGAGTGAGCAATGTTTACGATGTGGACAACAAGACGTATCTCATCCGCCTGCAGAAGTAAGAATTGCTATAACTTCCCTTACCTGGTTACTGTGACTGCACTTTTTTGCACGTATGGCATCGCTGCTGACAGGTGTTCGGCTTTTCTGATCAATTTTCAGTGGAATCCTGTCATTTTCTGCTAAAACACAGTAACTTTTACTTTGGAAGTCCCCGGGGATAGCATACATACAGTTGTGAAACAAGCAAAATGCTGCAGAAAAGGTACAGAAGGCCCCAGGATTTTCTGTAAAAGTAAGGGGAAGTAGGAGAGGCGTTTCTGAGGGCAGAGCCTCAGTTCTGTGGCGATAGCAGCGCCCAGGCCAGGTGGTGGGGATGGCACACTGCTGTCCCCAGCCTGTCGGCTGCACTGTGTCTCACCTGGGCCCAGCATCACCTCCAGCATCACCTTCCAGTTGCTCTGGGGAATTTCTGACTCCAAAACCACTTTGCTTGGCCCTTTGTCTATAAACTTAACGTGCTGGCATCCTTTTGCTGTCAGCGTGGCTGCGGCACTGTTTGATGGATTCCACTGGCTTTGGTAAGTGTTTTCTGTGGGTGATGCGCTCCTGGCTGTGGTGCTTTGGTCTCGTCCCAGTGCAGCCTGGTGTGTAGCACGAGGTGGCTGCTCAGGTACCAAGGGGTAAATCTTTGTGTTGTTAACAGACCCGACTGCAAGGCCACGCTGCTGGTTGAGTCTGGAATACGGATTCACACGACGGAGTTCGAGTGGCCAAAAAACATGATGCCATCCAGCTTTGCAATGAAGGTAAACCAACGTGTGGTTTCATTTTAAAAAGAAAGCTGGTTAAAGAAAGCAACATTAATGTGCTGTGCTTGGAGACAGAAGAAAATACTAAGAGAGTTTGCTTGGTGGATCCTGATCGGGCAGGTGACTGAAGGTGAGGAAGGAGCACGTTTGGCTCTAGGATCACGTCGTTGATGCTCAGTGCCCAAAACAATGAGCATGTACATTTAGGAAGACTGGCGTTAACCTGCTGAATGTTTTCGGTGCCACCCAGACCTTTCAGAATTTACTGCAGGGAAGTCCTCGTCGTTCTAGTTGGATTGTCCAAATGTGTAGGTCCTGGGCACAGCACGCTACGTTAATAGAGTCCCTCTGTTCGCTCTGCCAGACTTAGAGGGTTCAGATCCTGCTGCAAGCTGTTGGGCTGCATTCCTGTAGGTAGGTCTGTGGGGATGCAGCCCGAGGGCTGACTCACACAGGTCAGGTCTGCGTAGCCGGCCACCTCTGGATGTGGCCTCATTGAATTGGCTCCCCAAAGACTCTCTTGGGAGGCCTTCTGTGTCCTTTGTTGATGCGGGGTTAATCCTGGGTCTCCCTGCAATACAAACTCTTGGACTTTAACTGGCTGCTCACTTGTTGAGGTGACATAGATGACCTCGCTTTGAATAACGGCTGAACAAATAGCAGTTTTAATGGCAAAAATCACTTAATGTAGGAACCTGGAACAATTGTATTGCCTGTAAATATCAAGGTGGTATTATTTTTGCTAAGAGCTGCCTTATCTTTGTATTAGTGAGACTGAGGTTTTCACCTTTCCAATGTTTGTATTCAGAAAGAAGCGGTCAGTGTTGTAGGAGGGATCAATAGCTTAGAAACCAACAAATATATTTCAGTATAAAATGTCACAAGCAGGGCTCTTTGCACCGTCTCACGGATGTTCCCTCTGCTATTGGCAGTGCCGTAAGCATTTGAAGACCAGAAGGCTGGTCAGCGTGAAGCAGCTGGGTATAGACAGAATCGTGGACTTCCAGTTTGGAAGCAACGAGGCTGCTTATCACCTGATCATCGAGCTGTACGACAGGGTGAGTGCGAGGCTCCGCGCGCGTTCCCTGTAAGCAAGCGCTCGAGCACGGCCTTGGCTGATGGTCCCCCGTGGTGTTTCTTGCAGGGCAACATCGTCCTGACGGACCACGAATACCTCATCTTGAACATTCTGAGATTTCGCACGGATGAGGCGGATGATGTCCGGTTTGCGGTTCGGGAGCGGTACCCAGTTGACAGCGCAAAAGCACCTGCACCTCTGCCAACCGTGGAAAGGTAGCTGCTTTTAGGTGGTGTGTGTTTTGAAATAAACCCCAATTACTTTGCGAAAGGCACTGTATCTGTGGGCAGTCTTTTTCACATACGGCAGCTGTTTTGTATTTCTTCTAATGCTGAAAATGTTCTGCTGCTTCTAAGCAATACAACGTGATCTTAAAACCCGTTGTTCTGTGGAATGACAACTCTCCGTTATCTTTCGCAGGTTAACTGAAATAATATCAAACGCACCCAAAGGGGAGCAGCTGAAGAGGGTTCTTAACCCACATCTTCGTAAGTAATTCCGTTTGACTTGGAAATGAAATGGGGGCAATATCTGTTCTGTTTGGATGATGCTGAAAATTTGAATAACTTCAGGCAGTCTTTATTTTGTTGAGGTTGTTGATGACAGCCTGCTTTTATGTATGTTTGGAAAACAACAGAAAAAGAAGCCTTTGAAAACAGATTTTTTTTTTTTTTTTTATTCAAAGCAAGCTGCACGATGTGCCTTGCTGCGACCCTGCAGGGATGAAGGCCTGAGAACAGCTCTGTTGGAGCTTTGATGTGATGCGTTTTGTCCAGCCTCCTGTCTTTGGTGGTACTGAACAGGAGGCGTTAAATGTACAGGCAGGGCAAGGACGCTAGGAAGTGGCTGGGGGTTGCCAGTCCTGCAACCAGTACTGGTGTGGTGAAACCAGCGTGCTCGATCTGTCCGTCTGGGTGTTCTCTGGTAGGCAGGCAGAGCACCCTGTGCCCCAGTTCTCCTGAGCGCAGAATAGATGTGGCTGGTATGACGTGGTGAGGACAAGTTTGTTTTATTCTGCTGATTTGGCACTGTTGATCAAGTGCGGAGTGCCTGGCAGGCACCCCTGAAAAGCTTAAAGGCTGTGACTTGCAGACCTAAGTATTGCTTTCCCCGTTCCTTGGTTCTGCTTTTCACCACCTTTGTTCCTCTCTTTCTCCACCGTGGCCTTCTCCTGAATAAACAGCCTGCTGCCAGCTGCTTTCTCCCACTGGTCCCGGTTTTGTGATACCTGTACCCAAATCTGGTGCTGTGATCTAGCTAGCCTTGGCCTTACAGCATCACTGATCTGGTTACTCAGGCCTGGCAAGGCTCCGCTCTTTAGAAGGTCTGCGATTGTTCCCTTCCGTGAGCTCGGCCTCTTCTCGCACCTCTTCCTTAACCACCTGTGAAACCCGACCATCCCTCCGGGTGTCCACGTAACTTAGTGCGCTTCCCACGCTGGTGACTCCTGTGTCCAGGGGTTTCTGATGTTGCGTTTGCCATTTCCTCACATCTTATTCAGTCAGCTTAAACTCAGGCCGGGGCCTGCAGCCCAGTCATTAGCCTGTAGCCCTAAGAGAAACTCTGGTATTTTCCCAGAACAGCCTCTCAATCCCAGTACTTGCATGTTTTAGAGACTTCTAGACAGCACTGACCAGCAGGCATCCTTGCATTTAATAGCTTGGGTTGGATTTTTCTTCCATGCGTTTACTCGATCTCTTTTTGAGCCTGTACGAACTTCTGCAGTGTCCTGTGGTGAGGGCTTCCACTTGCTTTCAGACCACGTGAAAAGCCATCTGCTTTTTTTTTATTTTATTATTTTTTAAGCTGATCTCTTCAATTTTGCGTGGTGCTCTAGTATTGCATTTGAAGAGAAGGCGAACAGTTGCTATTTACGAATTTTGCACCACTCGTTTTATGTCCTGGTCATTTCTAGGCTGACCAGCTCTTACTGGTTAGCCCTCAGAGTCTTTCCTTGTACAGAATCTGTTCCAAGCCTTTGATGCTTGTCGTCCGTGCCTTTTCTAGCTCCACCCGTTTTGAAACGGGGTAGATAAAAGCGTACCTAACATTCAAAGCGGCAGAGCACCACAGATTCACGCTGTGGCATGGTGTCCCTCATTCCACTCGCCATTCCTTTCCCAAAAGTTCCCGACACACAGCTTGACGCCTTGTGTTCAGCGACGGTGGAGCTTGTGTTGCACAGAGCCGTCTGTTCTTGCTCCCAAGCAGAGATGTCGGTTGGGTCCTCTTCCTGCCTGTGCGGAAGCAGGACAGTCTTTCCTCACGTTCATCAGTTTGTGTTGTTTTACAGGGAGTTCATCTGTCAGTTCTTCATCTAATCACCAGTGCTTGGTCCCCTCCAGTTCTTCACAGCTTACTGTGGTCTCTCTTGCTTAGGCAGGTTGTGCTTTGTCACTGGGCTTTGCTCCCCCTTCCCAGGTCAGTCAGGGGCACACGGAGCAGCGCGGGCCCTAGCGTAGGTCCCTGCAGAGCTCCGCTTCGCTCCCGGAGGGAGCTGACAGCCTACGCCTCCTCTCTAATCGCTGACTTCAGCCACTTTGTTAGCCAGGCGGGGGCTCTCCTGTTACCTGGTGGCTGCCTCTCCTCTCTGAGAGCTTTGGGATGAGCTTTGCTAACTCTGGGAATCTGAATAGGCCGTATCCATTTGGCCTCCCAAGTCTTTTTAACCATCTCATAGATTTGTTAGGCAAAATGCAGAGCTGTGCTGTCTCTTCTGTATCTACTACAAAGCTCTGCTGGTTTTAGGCTTTAGGCTAAAAAGAATTTACAATAGAATAGTTTCAAGACCAGTTTGTGCTAGCGTGGATGTTGAATTCACGTACGCTTTGTCTCTGTCACTGTAGCTCTGTAACGGTGGTATTTGAATCAGATTGTGGGTTAATGAGAGAAGCTCTCTGACTACCTGTGCCACGAAACAGTTACTGATGATGTCTGAAATGTTAGTGTCAACCTCGTACCCTGATGTGGCATCCATCTAGGCAGACTGGGTGATGGAAGTCTGACTTGGCTGTTCTGTGTCCTGCCTTCACAATCTCTCGGCTGTCCCACTGCGCGCTGGGGTGACCAGCAGGCCTGCCGCTGGTGTAGGCCTGGGCTTTCATTCCCCTGTGACCGCTGTTCATTTATTTATTTATTTATTTTCATGTGGTTATTTTGTTAATTTGTCTGGATGCCGAGGTCCTGCTCACCTTCTCTGAGGCCACCTGCATCATCCTAAGCTTGGTGCTGCGTTGTCCCAGTGATTGTCGTCTTTCCTCATTTCTACTTTGCCTGTCCTCAGTTAAAGGTGGTTTTCCAGGGGCCCAGCTTGTTTCTTTGTCTTAAAGCATGTTAGAGGAGGATCTTTTATCTGTTTTCATTTGCTGCTTCTCTACGCCCTGGTCAAATGGGGCTCCATCTGTTTCCGCTGTCGCTCAAGTTTCACGTTTGGCTTTGACAGCTTTTTCCCACTTCTTTCCTTGAGGCTACACGGTCTGTATGACTTCACCCTTTGTACTACCTTGTCCCAGACCAGGTGGTTTTCCACCCTTACTGGGTTTCCTGCACTCTTCAGTTCCTTTCCTACCTTCTTTTAAATTTTTAAAGGCTTCGTTTTGTTTGGGCCGACATGAAGCCCAGCCTTCCTGTATATCCTCACTCAGTCCTCGATCTTTTCCAGTTCCAGATGAACCTAAGCATCCCTAAGTCTGTAAAAGCTCACCACCATAAGCTGAGACCTGTCAGCTCTGCCCACCAGCGAGTATTTCAGAGGGCCACCGTGAGAGCCCTGATAACGTGCTGGCCATAGATCCTGCCTTCTGAATTCAGGACCACGATGCCCTTGCACTCCCCAGTCTCTCCAAGGATTATGACTGTAGTTTCCTGGCCGTAGCTTGTTGAAACACTTCTTATGATTTTAATGTGAATACAGTCTTCATGGAGAATCACCTCTATAAAAGAGTTTTTTTATTTTTTTTTCTTGTAGCTTATGGAGCCACTGTCATCGAGCACTGCCTTATAGAAGCTGGATTTTCTGGTTCTGTCAAAATAGATCAAAATCTGGAAAATAAAGGTACGTAGAAAATAATGTTTTAGAGGCTGCACATATTTGGTCGTTTTCATGTCTGGGCAGTATTCTTTTCAAAGAGATGAGTAATCCTTAAACCTGTAGTTCTGACCACATGGTTATATGCTGTAATGTTTTTAGGTTGGGACCAACCTTGTTCATATTAAAACTCTTGAAACAGAACGTAAGACTCCTCCGATAGTGTCAGTGGTTTTATGAGACACTACCTTAAACATCAGGTGAACTCTGGCTATGTAAAGGGATATTTTACAAGAATTCTATAGGGAGGAGTTGGCATCAAAGTCTTCCTTTAGCTATAACAAGCATGGTGGGGATTTGATAAAGTAGCGGCTTTAAATTTATTGCAAAATTTTAAAGTCAGAATAGATTTTTCTGTAGTCTTATTTCTCTTATGTCCTTTATATTTGCCGTAAAGCAAACAGATGTATTACTTTCTACTGCTTTATGGTGCTGTAATAAATCGACTTTATAACAAACAGCTTATAGCTACTGGTTTATGCTTTTCTCTGCAGTTTTATTCTGTAAACTGCTAGCATTCATATGGTCTTTCTTCATGGAACTTGAAATGTCTTAAAAGTGCTTATATATATATATGTATATATACATGTAAAGAAAATAAACAACAAACTCCCCAAAATAAAACGTATACTGGGGCTCCTGTTTAAAATGAACAGTAGTAGCTGAAGCAATTGCTGAAGCAATTACTGAAACAATTACTGAACACGGGGTGAAGGATATCTGCAGTTTTATTTTTGAGCCATACTGGAATCCTACTCTTAGGATATCTGACAAGGCCGTGCCATAGCTGGAGCTTCCTGTGGACGTGGCTAGGTTGGACAGGTTGCTCCAGGCACTTAGAAGAGCTGATGCCTGGGTCTTTTGATTTGCTGTTGTGCTAGGTTTATATAACAATATCTTTCTGTTCTAGGTGTCTTAAAATATTCCTCTCCTCCCCCCTCTCTCTTTAGAAAATATTGAAAAAGTGCTTACCGCTTTGGAAAAAGCGGAAGAATATATGGCACTAACGGATGACTTCAGCGGAAAGGTAGGTCTCAGCTGGGCAACTTGGTTATCAGTCACGCAGGAACTGCAGAATTAAACTAGTGGGCAGTTAGTGTTCACAACGTGCCTGTTCTGGGGTTATCAGCCTCAGGTTTTGTTCTGGGAGCTGGTGCTTCAGGTGGTGTTGGGTAATAAAAATACTTGCACAGAATGTACAGCAATTAAATATTTATGAGCAGTTGATGTAGGTCCTGTGACAACCGCACTTGTTCTCTGATGGTAGATAACGCTGGTCTGTGTGTCAGCCCTGCATTTGTGTGTTAGGCTGTAGGGTAGATTCACAGAATGGTATGGGGTTGGAAGGGACCTCAAAGACCACCCAGTTCCAACCCCTCCGCCATGGGCAGGGACACATCCCACTATACCAGGTTGCCCAGGGCCTCATCCAGCCTGGCCTTGAACACCTTGATTGGGCAGCCACAGCTTCTCCGGGCAGCCTGTGCCAGTGCCTCACCGCCCTCTGAGTGAAGAATTTCCTCCTAACCTCTAAGCCAAATCTCCCCTCTTTTAGTTTAAAACCGTTCCCCCTTGTCCTATCGTTAGGACATCCGTTTGAGTAAAAAGTCCCTCTCCATCTTTTTTATAAGCCCCCTCTAAGTACTGAAAGGCTGCAATGAGGTCTCCCCGGAGCCTTCTCTTCTCCAGGCTGAACCTCTCTGGCTCTCTCAGCCTTTCTTCACAGCAGAGGTGCTGCAGCCCTCTGATCATCTTCGTGGCCCTCCTCTAGACCCGCTCTAACAGCCCCACATCCTCCTTGTGCTGGGGGCCCCAGACCTGGACGCGGGGCTCCAGGTGGGGCCTCACCAGGGCAGAGCAGAGGGGCACAATCCCCTCCCTCCCCTGCTGCCCACTCCTCTTCTGATACAGCCCAGGACTCAGTTGCCTTTCTGGGCTGCAAGCGTGCACGGCTGGTTCATGTTGAGCTTTTCATCCCCCAGAAGCCCCAAGTCTCTCTCTGCAGGGCTGCTCTCAGTGAGTTCTTCTCCCAGTCTGTCCTCGCGTCCGGGATTGCCCTGACCTAGGTGCAGCACCTTGCGCTTGGATTTGTTGAACCTCATTGGGTTCACGCGGGCCCACTTCTCAAGCTTGTCCAGGTCCCTTTGGATGGCATCCCATCCTTCTGGTGTATCGACTGCACCACTCAGCTTGGGCAGTTCTGAGGTTCCTGAGATAAGTTCGCCTTTTTTGGGGCAATAAGACGTCACATTGTCACATTACTTTTGCCATAAAGTCTCCCAGCTAGCGTGAAGTACTGTCTCGTGCTGATCAGTAGGTTAGCACCTGAAGCTTGCTGTTTTGCCAAGACAAGGGGGATCCTTTTCAAAGACAGATGCTGATGTCATATTTATGCATTCCTTTAGGGTTACATTATCCAGAAAAAGGAGAAAAAGCCAAGCCTGGAACCAGATAAACCCGCAGAAGATATCTACACGTAAATATCTGAAGTGTTTATTTCCTTTTTTACTAGTCTGCATAACATAAATTAGTTTTCAGGTGATAATATCAAATGTGTATTTTACAGATATGAGGAATTTCATCCTTTCTTGTTTTCTCAACATTCAAAATGTCCGTACTTGGAATTTGACTCATTCAATAAGGTACAGTGCTTTTGCTGATGCTGTACTTAAGTGCTTTAATTGACTGATGCTAAAAAAAGTAATTAAAAAGCAGTGCAAAAGTTGTTAATGAAATCACAGTCCTTGGAAGAGGTGATTAATTTTATGGATAAAAGTTTTACGCATAAAAGGCCAAGTAAAATAGGGCCTTTAGGCTGCTGTTGAGCGGTGCTGTCTTTGCTGGCTTGGTTAGTAGGTCCTGTAGCTGAAGTGATGGCATGTGGCGCTGAATTCGGGCGTGTATGGAACACGCCAGGCTGTTGACCAGGACTGGTGACAGCCAAACGTTTTGTTAGTGGAGAGTTCAGATGCTGAGCTCTCACCGGAGGCGAGCAGTCATCGCAGCGACCCCTTTGAAAACCCGAGGCATCTGGTTTAGCGTTTCCTTGAGTGTTGTCCTTCCTGGTCCTCGACTTGGTAACAATATCTGGAATCATTAACTGCGTGTGGTTCCTAATCTTGATCTTCAGAGTTCCCGTGTCGCTTCCCTGCCCTGCTTCCTGGCTGAACTTCTGTCATCTCCTTCACAGCATTGACGGTCTAAGCAGCCTTGAAACCTTCCTCTCCTTTTGTTTTAATCGGTGTTTGGCAACGGGAGCATCCCATCAGGGACGGTTCTTAGGCATAGTTTCTAGGATTTCAGTATTGTTTTTTTTGAACTGACCTATTGAAGCAGCAGGGATTCAGGGCGGACAGGTCTAGAATTGCTCTGCAGATAAAATGGCTGCACACTGTATGAAACAGCAGGTTCCTTTTAATCATTTCTTAACAAAAAATGAGGGTCCATGTTGGCCAGCTGTTTTCTGTTGTGTAGCCCACAGTTTGTAGTGAGACAACCTAGAGTGCTGAAATCATCTCACGCAAAGGTAAAATGGAGGAAGTTATCGAACCCCATTTTAGCATGTCTCCTCTGAGTGCTTTGCAGTCAGCTCTCTTGGGGAAAACCTCCTCTGCCTGCTTGTTGCTGGTATCGGTCAATGCAACTTGGAGATTTTTAAAAATAATTTTCTCTTGTAGGCAGCAGATGAATTCTACTCCAAGCTAGAGGGACAGAAAATTGATCTGAAAGCCTTGCAGCAGGTATGCTCTCACCCGGGGTGGAACAGCCGGGGTGGCTCTCGGAGCTTCAAATGCTTCTTTAGGACACGTGGTTTCTGTAGCTTGGGGTGGGGGAGGTGGTGTTTACTTGCTTGTGTTACGGAATGATGGTTGGGGGGTGGATTTCAAACTGTATAATGCAGCAATTAGTTGTGTTCAAAGTTGAAGTAACAACAGTATTTTGTAAACTTTGTGTCTCTTATGCTGTTGTGTTTTTCCTTGTTGGAATGCTGTGTCGAGTGCCTCACAGTGATTAGATGACGAGACGATATGATGTCACATAAATATATAATATTTTTCCATTTTACTTGTTTTTGAAAGGAAAAACAAGCATTGAAGAAACTTGAAAATGTCCGTAGGGATCACGAGAACAGACTAGAGGCTCTTCAGCAAGCTCAGGTAAGACTGGGATTTTTTTTAACAAAGATGCAAAATGTTTCTTTAAGAACTGTACCCGCTGGTCACGATTGCTATGGCCAGCGTTAGAACCCAGAGCGAAGCCTTCCGCTGTCAGTGAGCGCCCCGTAGCCCCTCAGGGAGCCTGGGCTTTTGCCCAGTGCGTCTCTACTCCTCTACAAATGCTCTGTACCTCTCTTGCCAAAGTTTGCTTGTGCGGCTCTGCTTGCAAGACTCAAGTTGGCTATTGCCTTGTGATCACTTCCGTGCCATTTTTGAATTTTGTCTCAATATTAATGACTACTATTATTTTTTTAATATTGCCTACTATGTGTTTAGCTTCAGTGGGTATAAATTTCTTTCTTACCTTAAGGAAGTTGATAAGATAAAAGGAGAACTTATAGAGATGAACTTGGAGATCGTTGACCGAGCCATCCAGGTGGTCCGTAGCGCGTTGGCCAACCAGATAGACTGGACAGAGATCGGAGCGATCGTTAAGGAAGCTCAGGCACAGGGGGACCCTGTTGCAAGTGCAATCAAAGAATTAAAGCTTCAGACAAATCACATCACGATGCTGCTGAGGTGAGTACGCCGCAGGGCACACGTACCAAGTACAAGTAGGACTGACTGCGTGCTGGGAGTTGCTCACCCACCGTCTTTTTAGCTTAGGAATTGTTACCAAAGTTTTCTTTACTGAAGAAAACTTTTCTTTACTGAATTGTTACTGAAGTTTTCTTAACAGCATTGTGAAGAGAACCTAGTTTAGTGGGCTTTCTTTTTTGCTTTCAAAAATAATAATTTGGTTACTGTAATAGCTTTTGTTTTGGTATTTTTAGAGTCTGGCTGATTATGTCCTAAAATATTGGAAGATGTCCTAAAAGCAGCAGTATAGGTCCCAAACACCATTGTACCACTCAGCAGTTAACTGTGTACGTTTTATTCTGCTTCCATCTAAAATTCGTATGAGATCCTGCCCCTTTTGATGATGGAGGCAGTCCACTGAAGGGATGATAGTTCAAGACTGCAGCTCTTGTGAGCTGCAAGGTTTGATGCTCATTCTTGTGGAAGTCCTGATGAGAGAGCAGGCAGCGAGATAGTATCTGGAGTGTTTTTAAAAACCACATTTGACACTTTGTCATGATTCTGGAGATTTAAAAAAAAGAAGTTAGAATTTCTTTTTTATAGCTAGAACTTCGGGTATGAAAAGCTGTAATGTTGCAAAGTTAATTTACGAATTTTTAATTACCTCATTTTCAAAAATGTTGGTGTATAAAGTAACTCGCTTTCAGGAGCGAGTTCTGTGTTTGCAGCTGTGACATCTGTCGGTGTCATTAGCAGGTAGCGATCACTGCGCTGATCAGCTCGGTCAGGCCCCCAGTTGTTGAATCATGCTTCCGTAGTACAGGAGACTGCGGAGATGTATTTCCTTTTATGAAGCACGTTATTTTATGCTCCTCCACTGCCTTTTGCTACGCAGACTTGGCATAGGCAGGCAGAGCAAGATTTAATGTACTGGTGAGAAGCAAATACAAATCCATCTAATGTGCGCTCAGCATAACTGCCTAAGAACAGTGGAACGGGTATTTTGGGCCCTGCTTGAGCAGGGAGGTTGGCCCAGGTGACCTCCAGAGGTCCCTTCCAACCTCAGCCATGCTGAGATTCTGCAGTTCTGATCCTTTTATTTTTTTAAGGTTTTAAACCAGTGCACTGCTGTGCTGTTCACTGCGTCAGTGTGACAGCGTAACTGCTCTCTTTTCATGTGGAGATCAGGCATAATGTCGTGCGTTTCTTTACTTCATTGAAGTAGATCTTCAGACTTGTGCTTTGTTTTAAGTCTGGCCTTTTCTCTAGGTCGATAGTATGGCTGTGTATCTTTTGACAGAAGAAGTTGCCTTGGAAAGCGTCACTTCCTTGGATTGGGAAACGTGAACTCTTCATTTTGTGCCTTTGTTTCCTTTTTTCCCCATGCTCTGGTTTACTCTAAGATACAAACCTGCTTGCGCTGCATCCTGGGGCCTTCCTGTGGCTGCATGGTGAAAATGTTTTTTCAGTGAAAAGGGTTCTTCAGGCCGTTTCCAGTCTTCATGAGAGACTAGAAGTAAAAACGCATTGCACTACGGTTAAAAAAATTACTGGTTCTCTTATCTCAATCCCATGGTGTCATGTTTTTTAGGAACCCGTATGTGTTATCTGAAGAGGAAGAAGAAGAGGAGGATGCTGATTTAGTGAAAGAAGAAACTGAAGAACCAAAGGGGAAAAAGAAGAAAAATAAAAACAAGCAGTTGAAGAAGCCTCAGAAAAACAAACCGTCACTAGTCGATGTTGATCTCAGTTTGTCTGCGTATGCCAATGCCAAAAAGTAAGGCGTACAGCGAACGTGTGCTCTGCTAGCAGAAGTTTTCTGCATGCCTTCAGTTGCTGGTTTAACGTCATAGGAAAGGCTCTGTGCATAGCTTTTTAAAAATAAACATTAGAAATGGAAGTGGGTAGATGCCCTGGGTTCTTGGATGTATGTTTTCCTGGTCCAAAACTGTTATCTCAGCGTTGTGGCTAGTCCCTAGCTATTGCAGCGCTTTAATTTTAAGTACGGTTCTGCACAGTGACACAGAGTGGCTACTTCTTGTCACACAGTAGCGCAAACACTGTGTTCCTTCAGTCTCAGAAGGGAAGTTGCATCGTGTGGCTGCTTTTCTCAGGTAAAGGCTACACTAAAGGTAGGAGCCAAAAAAAATTTGTTAGGACTGAACTGTAGAACAAATGTGAAGAACCCTGAGCAATGCGTTCTAAAAATATTGGAAATCCCAGCACGTTAAATCATAAACAAGCTTCTCTCTTGCAGGTACTATGATCACAAAAGGCATGCAGCTAAGAAAACACAGAAGACAGTAGAAGCTGCAGAAAAGGTATTTTTTTTCTTTTTTTTTTTTTTAGATGATGTTTAAAAGCAAAGTCCCTGTCCCTGATAAGTGGAAAATCCTGATGTAGTTGAGGTAGTCCAATGAGATGTGAAAGGTGGAGGGAAAAAACAAAACAAAACAAAACAAGGTTGTTTTGTTGTTAAGTTCTTAAGGTGACTGAATTGAGGATTAAAGACCTCTGCTGTATTATTTTGTTCGCATTACAATCGCTTAAGATAGTTGCTCGGCGGAGGTACTGACAAACCAGGAATTGCAGAAGTAGGAGTGGAAAATCAGTGGAAATCCGGATGATCAGATAGCTGATAATCTCAGGGGCCGCTGATGTGGGGCAGAGATTTATGAAGATTTTAGATGTACTCTTCCTTGTGCCTGAAGGGAACGTAGGCTGGTGAATAGCAGTATGTGGCGCCTGCACTCTGAAAAAAAAAATAAATTTAGAGAAACTTTTACCGTCTTTCCTGCTGTTTGGTTAGCAGTTTCAGGATTCCTCTGCTGGCAGATTGAGGTCGTGCTTTCTGTCTAAATAGGCATTTAAATCAGCTGAGAAGAAGACGAAGCAGACACTGAAGGAAGTTCAGACGGTTACCACCATTCAGAAAGCCAGGAAGGTCTATTGGCAAGTACAGTTTCGTTGTCATTGTCTAATGTGTTGTGAGCGTGCACGAATTTAAAACAGCTGCGTGAGGCTGACTTCACTAGCTGACAAGGGGAGCTAAACTCTGCACTTCGTATCGAGTCTCTTTCCAGTTGCTCCTTTAAGTTGCTGGCTTGATCCTGTTAGAGCCTTTATCCGGGAAAGTTCCTTTCAGTGGACCTGGGCTTAAAATTTAGCTGAGTTTCTGGCTTTTAACACAGCTAGGAAACGGGCTTAGTAAAAACAGGGAACTTTACTGATACTGCCTGGCAGCTCGGTATCTGTGAAATAGAAACAGTAGATCAAAAAACGTTTCAACAAAGCTTTTTATAGTCTAATAACTAAATTACTAAAATAAATAGGAGGCAGCTGGACTTTGTGGTGACAGTATTTATTTCATCTCAAAATACCGTTGGCAGTGATGTTATATTTGTACCGTGTCTTGTTTTTATGCCAGGGGCGTGCCAAGGGTCATGAAACTATTTGCAGTTTCTTCTATAAGTAGTAGATACCCAGTTGCATATGGTCAGACTTTGACACAAAAAGTACCTCTGTAACATTCTGCTAGCCCAATGTGTTTTTTTTTTTTCCCCAACTGATGTAATTTGGCAGGTTTGAGAAGTTCCTGTGGTTCGTCAGTTCTGAGAATTACCTTGTTATTGCTGGGAGAGATCAGCAGCAGAATGAGATAATTGTAAAGCGCTATCTTAAACCAGGTGAGCACGATTAATGGAGTGTGTCAGCTTTCTGTCTTGTGTTCCAGTTGTATGAGAACGACACGGCAAGGTTTGTCTGGTTTGTTCTCGGCTCGAGCCTTAGGTAAGGGGGGTTTTGGTGGTGGTGAGTCCCGGAGGCTGCGTGTGTGCTGTCACTGGAGGGCTGGGGGCGAGCGGACCCTCCAGCGCTGCAGGGTAAGAGTCAGTTGAGGAGCAAAGGAGCTGATCCTGCCTGGGACAACCAGGGTGGACTAAAAGACTTCCAGGTCCTCTTCCCATCCTGCTCCTTGCAGACAAAAGGGCTGTTTCCCCCTGAAGCAGGGAACCTTTACCTTAGCTCTAGTGACCCGTGGAGTTACCCCGTACGTGACTGATTCGAGTCACTTCTTTTCCAGGGGACATATACGTGCACGCCGACCTCCATGGAGCCACGAGCTGTGTGATCAAGAACCCGACAGGTACGTCGTGGGGTGGATGCAGGGACTCGGAGGAGCCTCAGGGCACTGCAGGCTGGTGGAGTCCTCACTGCGTGTCTGCGTCCAGCCCTGCGAGCTGCCTTCGCCCCGTGCTGCAGCACCCAGCTCCAGCAGATGGCTCAGCTGGGACGTGAGGGGCATCAGTCCCTCCAAAATCAAGTTGCTACCAACTGCAGATGCTTCCCAGCCCTGAGTGGCTGCTTGTGCCTGCTCAGCTGGGCTCCTGGAGGGAAGGAGCGATGGATGTGGTGGGCTCGCAGACAGGCAGTAGGCACTGGCAGAGGTTTTTGGGGCAAGTGCTTGCTGCCGGCCCCAGGGACTGGAGACCCGCTGAGACTCTCACAGGTGGCGTGAGCAGTTCGGGTGCTGGTGGAGGGTGCAGATCTCAGCAGGGAAGTGTTAAAGCCTCGGCATGGCTCTCGTGGGAGACCGGCTGTGCAAACCTGCCTGTGCCCCAGTCCCGGGAGGTGGCAAAAATCGGCCTTGTGCTGTGAGCAGCACAGTTCCCGCTCCCTTGCAGAGCTGAGGAAGGAGCAGTGGCAGAGCTTCAGCTTCTGCTGGGGAGCTGTGAAGAGCAGCTGTTGATGCTGCCTGTCATCGAATGGTTTGGGTTGGAAGGGACCTGGAAGATCACCTAGTTCCAACCCCCCTGCCTTGGGCATGGACACCTCCCACTAAATTAGACTGCCCCTAGCCCCATGCGGCCTGGCCTTGAAAACTTCCAGGGATGGGGCAGTTTCTCTTGGCAGACTGTTCCATTGCCTCACCACGCTCAGTAAAGAATTTCCTCCTTATATCTAATCTAAACCTACCCTCTTTTAGTTTAAAGCCGTTCCCACTTGTCCTATCACCACAGTCCCTGACTCCCTCTGGCCCCAGGGCTGGGTGCAGGGCTCCAGGTGGGGCCTCACGAGAGCAGAGCAGAGGGACACAATCCCCTCCCTCGCCCTGCTGGCCGCGCTGCTTTTGGGGCTGCCCAGGACACGGGTGGTTTCTGGGCTGCAAGCACACGTTGTCGTGTGTTGAGTTTCTTCTCAACCACCACCCCCAGGTCCGTCCAGCTCAGCCACGTGCCCCTGGGAAGGACAGGTGCTGGATCGGGGGCGTGTGGAAGCCGGGGAGCCTCATCGATTGTAGACGTAGCTGCATTCACTGATACGCTGGGTGTGACTGTTGTAGGTGAACCGATTCCTCCGCGGACCCTGACGGAGGCAGGCACGATGGCCTTGTGTTACAGCGCTGCCTGGGATGCCCGAGTTGTCACCAGTGCTTGGTGGGTCTCCCACAACCAGGTGAGGACACCTGCGCGTGGCCTTTGGAGGTGGGACACCTGAAGGAAGTGGTGTGGGACTGCAGATGAAGTGTCTCTGGGGGGGAACTGGTGGAGGGGGATGAAACTCCTGTTCCCTGATACCAGTCCTTGTGAGTTCTCCCTGGCTCTGCTGCGCTTAGGGCAGGGTTGGAGGAGTAACCTCTGACGTGATGTGACCGTGACAAGAAATATTGCAAGCTTGGCTTCTTGGTACCAGAGAGGAAACACTTTTATTAAAAAGAAACTTTCGTTGTTTTTCAGTTGTGCTTCTGGCTTGTGCTTAGCTATGGTCTCAGTCTGCTCCCAAGCAACTCAACCATAAGGGTAGAGAGATTACATTAAACTGAAGGTCAAGGTGCTTTCTGTGTTCTTACTGCCTGTCTGGCCCGGTTCCTCACCCAGGACTTGTAAAATCGTTGTGTGATTGAACTGAAACATCTCCTAGGAAAATATCCTGCAAAGGGCAGAAGGAAACCCTTGGATACCGAGTCCTCCTTCAAAGCTGTTCCCATAAGTTAAAAGTGTGGCTTGCTTGAATGTTGCTCTTGTTAGTGCTGTTATTACACAATGCTGGTCTTCTCTTACAGGCGCTCCTTACAGTATCTCTGTCGTGCTCTTTTAGGTTTCTAAAACTGCACCTACAGGAGAGTACCTGACTACTGGAAGCTTCATGATCCGAGGTGAGACACGAAGGAACAGTGGGACTTTGACATTAGGCGTTTTCATAGAATCACGGGCTGGTTTGGGTTGGCAGAGGCTTAAAACCCGCCTAATTCCAGCCCCTGCCATGGGCAGGGCCCCTGCCCCCAGCCCCATCCAGCCTGGCCTTGGGCACCCCCAGGGGTGGGGCACCCGTTTGTGTCTGAAGATGCTGTGCTGTCCTGCCGTGGCAGGCAGGCAGCTGAGCTGCCCCCCTCTCTGTGGCAGCCAGCAGATCCCGATCTTCTCAAAATGTGTCCCGAGCAGTTTGTAAGGAACATCAGGTGGCTGCAGCAGCATCTGCTAGCTGGGGCCCTGGACAGCAGATCGCTAGCTGAGTGTTTCTCCTCTTGTCATCCAAGAGCTAGAACAAGCCTTGGTGTAATTTCTGGTAGCCTTAAAGCCTCTAAAAAAAAAAGGATTTTTGAAAATACATCGTTTAACATCGCTGTTAAACCTCTTCATGAGAATCTGCCTTTGTTTTTCAGGGAAGAAGAATTTTCTTCCACCTTCGTATCTGATGATGGGCTTTAGCTTCTTGTTTAAGGTACTGCTTCCTCTGTGCAGGTCCTGCTGGCTTTTGCAATTTGTTCTGAGCTGTGGGAGACTTAAATTCTAGTTCTCGCTTATGAGTATGTTCCCAGCGATTTTTTTTGTCCTCACTGGGACAAATCCCATAAAATGCTACTTGCTGAAAATTATTCTTCTCATATTTCCGTTTTTCCCTGTCTTGATTTAAAGCAAACAGACCCTGTTACAAACTAGCAAACTTTACCGTCTCCGCTGGATTCTTATATCAGCTCTGTTTGAGACGTGTTTAGGGAGAGTCTGCTGGCTGTGCAGCTGCCTCCTCGGAAGCTGTGCTTTCCAGGTTGTCAGACTCGGGTTTAAAGGTGCTGGTTTAGTTTTCTTGCCCTTGGAACCGCAGGAAGCGTTCAAAGGGAGAGCATAAAGCTGAGTCAGGTGTGCTCCGCATGGGCTGGCGAGCCTTATCGGAGCTGGTACTGGCCTGACGTAGAGGTGCCCCTGTTGGTAGGTGGATGACAGCTGCGTTTGGAGGCACCGAGAGGAGAGGAAGGTCAAAGTACAGGATGAGGATCTCGAAACGGTTTCCAGCAGTGCCAGTGAGCTGGTGTCGGAGGAAGTGGAGCTGTTAGGTACGGTGGGTGTGACGCGGGTTCTGTGTGCACTGCTGACAAGCAGCCCTGGCTGCCTCAGGCACTCGTAACGTCAACTGTGTTTTCCTCACCTGTGCACCGTAGAAGGAGGGGACAGCAGCAGTGACGAAGAAAAAGCGGAGTGTGAGGAAGCACCGGAAGATGTGGAAGCCGTGTCCGAGAATAATCGTGATGAGGGCGTTGCTGACCTTGACCAGGGCAGAGCAAACACCCCTCCTGTGCCGGAGGGTGACTCCGAAGAGGACGATGGTGAATCTGAGGATGAAGAGGAACATCCAGAGCCGAAGAGTGAAGTGAGAGAGGAAGAGGTACATTACCCAGACACAACAATCGACCTGTCGCACCTTCAGTCTCAAAGGTAAGTGAAGAGGTAGCTGTGTTTCTCAGCAGCGTGGGCCCTTCGGAGAATCTCCATACCGTTAAAATGCTGCCAAGACCAGGGCTGTGATGAGTTGCCATCGCTTCTTTTGATGCAGGCTGTCAGGGTGCGGGGCAGTAACCCTGTACCGTGGTAATGCTGCCGTGCTGTGTGCCATTTCCTGCTGAAGGACTCTTCTTTGTGGGCTGCTTGCTGTGGACCCCCCTTCCTGAAGCGCACACCCAGCTGCCTGCTCCCTCCTTGGGGGTGTCCGGCTCCTTGGTCGCTGGTTGTTAGTCCCCGTTCTGGCCCCAGCATCCCATGACTGCCCACGCAGTGATTTTGCTGCTCAGGAGATGGCTGCCCCTGTTGTTTTTTTTTTTTTTTTTTTTTTTCCTCTGAATTGCCGTTCAGCCCCAAGCAACCGAGCCATTGGCTGCTTCGCCGAGCTGGTGCTGAATTACTGCTCTGTGCGGCTGTGAGATGAGCTCAGCTCCCCGGTGCCTCTGGAAATGGAACTCCTCAGAGGGTGTAAGGCAAAGCGATCGAGTGGGTGGAAGCGGGCAGCTCTTCCAGGGAATACCGTGGCCCATCTGGGCTGTGCGCACGGGGAGCTGAACATCAGGGTGTCCGTTTGGTGCGTGCTGCGTACAGGCTCTTTGCCTGCGTTTTGTGTGTGCTTTGAGGCAAGCTGGCAGGGATCTGAGGACCTGCTTTGTAAGCTGCATCCTGGTATCGCTGCCCTTTTGCTGGAAGTTTCAAGAACTAGAAAGCTGAAAGCAGCGTAACCAGCCTGGCTGATGGCGGTGCCGGCAGGGTTGAGCTGCTCTTCATCCACTGACGAGCTCCGTTCTGATCTCCCCGCAGATCCCTGCAGAAAACTGTCCCTAAAGAGGAAGAACCCAACTTGGTAAGGTCCCAGTCCAGGCGTCTGGCAAAAGTCAGCGTCGGCTGCTGCTGGACGTGGTAGGCTCTAACCGTGTTTCACTTCTTAGAGTGACAGCAAGGCCCAGGGGCGAAGGCATCTCTCTGCCAAGGAGAGGAGGTGAGAGCCTCTGTGTTCGGGGTGAGGGGAACGCCTCCTCCTCGTTTCCTCCTCCCCAGGGAGGGCTGTGAGTGGGATGTGGGGTCAGTCTGTTCTTTGTCATCAGGAAACCTGGAAACCCACAGCTGTCGGTGGTCAGCCGGCAGCCAAGGGGGTTGGGAAGCTTTGGAGACGATTGTTTGCGCGTGGGGGTTCCTGCTCCAGCAGCTAAGCCTCTCTACGGAGAGCCTGAACAACAGGGAAGCTTTTCAGCTTGGCGTTGCTGCTGTCTCTGAGGAGGAGGCTGTGAAATGTTTTTCTCCAGCAAGCGTGGGTTCCCCTCGTGGAGAGCAGCCTGGTCTGGCTGACTCACCAGCACTGGGGGGAGAGCAGGAGCTGGGAGGAGGAAGGGGGCTCAGCGGGGTGCCGTCACCCGGGGATGCTCCTGTCCTTTGGGAGTGCTGGCTGGGAACTGTTGCCTGAGGTTTTACTGAGGAGGATTTGCCGTGGATGCGCCTCAGGTTCCCTGTGGCTGGGACGCAGGCAGCTGACGCTGGCAGAGCAGCAGCCTCCCTTATCGTAACGAGGTGGTGCGTCAAGTGCTTGTTTTCCGTAGAGAAATGAAGAAAAAAAAGCAGCAGAATGACTCTGAGAACTTGGAGCCGCCCGAAGAGAAGCAGAAGGAGACGGAGCCGCAGCGTCACCCTGCTCCCAACACCACCAAGGGTGTGCCAGCCCCTCAGCCCGTCAAGCGGGGCCAGAAGGTAGGCAGGGAGCAGCATTGCCCGTGAGCTGAGCTGTTACCACGTGAAACGTGGGCTTATCTCCCGCACAGGGAGAAATTCCGGGTTTCTCTCAGTGGTCCCTGGCTGCCTGAGAGCTGTAGACTCTTGGTGGAGCTCCCGGCGGTTTCAGGGTGCTGGTGCTGGTCTGTTAGCATTGAATATCCTGTGCTCTTCTCACCGAATCCCCGGTCCCTCGGTCACTGGTGATCTGCTCTGAAAGAGCTTTGGGAGACCTGGAAGGAGCATTCGTGTGGGGACAGCATCTGGTTCTTGGTGGATGCAAAGCCCTGCAAAAGTCTTTGTTTCTAAAGCTGTTGCCTTTTCTTCTCCAGAGTAAAATGAAGAAGATGAAGGAGAAGTACAAGGACCAGGATGAGGAGGACCGGGAGCTCATCATGAAGCTGCTGGGGGTGAGTGAGGGGAGCTCTGCCTCCCCCTTGGTGCACTCGGGGCACTGGCTCTAACCACCTCTTGTGCACGACCACAGTCTGCAGGGTCAAACAAGGAGGAGAAGGGGAAAAAAGGGAAAAAGGGGAAGACGAAAGAAGATGCAGTGAAAAAGCAACAGCAGAAACCCAAGTCTGGGCACCGTGGTGCTGGCGGCGGCAAGGAGATGCTCCCAGGAGGAGTCCTGCTGCATGAGTCCCAGGACCCAGCCCTGGAGGAGCAGCAGGATGAGAAGGTGAGCAGCGTGCTGGCCTCTCCTCTCCTGCCATGTGTCTGCCCCTTCTCACCCACTGTCATGACCCTCCTGGTGCTGCGTAGTGCAGCTCTGCCAGGCAGGCTGAGCAGCTCTTGCTGCTTTTGGGGCACCGACGGAGAACAGCGTGCCTGACGCCATGACTCTGGGAGCCCATCGGTTTCAAGCAGCAGCAAAACACCCTGCAGCAGTCTGTGTGCGTGCCGTGTTCCCAGCACAGCCGAAACGAGGCCTCGGGAGCACCTCGCCAGGCTGCTGAGGATCCAGTTAAATCGATCCTCCCACCCGGTGCAGCAGAAGTGTAACAGAGCTCTCCAGATCTG
The DNA here is from genome assembly GCF_009769625.2 of Cygnus olor. NCBI lineage: Eukaryota > Metazoa > Chordata > Aves > Anseriformes > Anatidae > Cygnus > Cygnus olor. The sequence goes on along the minus strand of NC_049173.1, from coordinate 2,699,642 downwards.
TTGTTGTGAGTCAGTATCTGAATCACAGCCCATCTCTCTCCTCCCAGTTTGGCATGTGCCAAGCTAATTAGTTTTGAAAGAAACAGTCCTCCCCCCACCTACGTGAAACCGCTCTTTTTACCTTCACTTTCAAATAAGTTGAACTGTCCTTGCGGTGAAAATTTGGCTTTGTGTACTGCTGCTAAAAGAATTTATTTTCTCCAGGGACTTGGGGAGAAAGAATCAGTTGTGTGCTCATTTCAGCTCTGATGTCTCCTTTTCTGTGTATACAGGATGAGCAAGAGCAGGATCAGCCAGGAGTTGAGGTAAACGCTCTCGTCTGAACCTCCCGAATGTGCTGAGGAGGGGGGCTTGGTCCTGCTCGAAGCTGGAGGGCCCCGCTCTAGGGAGCGGGACCAGAGACACGCCTGGCGCTCAGCAGGCTGGGGCTGGCATGGAGATTACACCCTGAGCCCCTCGGAAGGGTTTGGTTCTGCTGATTTAAGGCCCCTTCATGCCCAAAAACCGTTTGAACCCAGCTTGCTTGTGTCTTTTTATTTCTCACACTGCTCATCGCGTACATCCCCTATGGAAACGAGGGACTGGCTGGATTGGAGCTTGTCCCCGTCTTCGCCTCTGATGGCCTTTTGCACCCCCAGCAGGGTGGCTCTGGGCTGGAGGACACAGGGTGATGTCGGGCAGCTGGGGTTAGGAGGTTGTTTACGCATAAAATTGCTTCAGAGTGCTCTGTAATTACGGGCTGGGGGTGTTGCCCAAGGCTGGAAATAAGTTCATTTCTTCAAATCTTTTAATTGAGGAGGATAACGGTTGGCTGTAGGGGGAAGCTTTTGGTGACCTCGTGAAGACGTAACTGCATTTGGGGGTCCCCTTTTGGGTCATTTAAAACTAAGATCACTAAGATGTGATATTGGTAATCAAAGAAGGTCAGTAACGAGCCATGGCTTGGTAATTAATTGCCAGTGAAGGTGATAAACCTAAATTTAGTTCATCCTGGCAGCCCCATAGCTGTGACACGGGGTAATTACAGCTGCTCCTGTAGCAGAGCTGGGAGGGGCGACCCTCCAGCCAGTGGCAGAGGTTGGGTCGGGCGCGAGTGCTGCTCCCTGCTTCCACAGAAGCCCCTTTGCCCCTCCAGGAAGCCGTGGCTTTGCTGGACTCCCTGACAGGGCAGCCGCACCCCGAGGACGTTCTGCTCTTCGCCGTGCCCATCTGCGCTCCCTACACGGCGATGACAAACTACAAGTAAGTCGCGGCGCCTCCTGGGGGAAAGGTCTGATGGCAGCCGGGAGAGGGGCGCCTGCCGTCCGACTTACAGACCCCTCATTCTTTTCAAAGGTACAAAGTCAAGCTCACGCCGGGCACCCAAAAGAAAGGAAAAGGTAATGGTTTAAAGCAGTTGAATCCTTCTCGGTGCTTTACCTGTTGAAACCAGAACGTTTTTAGAGTTTTAAATCTTTCCTGTGGTTTTACAGCTGCAAAGATCGCCTTGCATAATTTTATGCAGTCCAAAGAAGCTACCGCAAGAGAAAAGGATCTGTTCCGCAGTGTCAAGGTGACTGCTTTCTTTACATGCTTCCTCTTGTGTAACAGCAGCAGAAAAATGTCCACTGGTGCCACTTTGGGGGGTAAATGCTTCATAAGAAGCTGTTCCTTTTTCAACACAGTGCTTTCTCGGTGCTGCTTAGGCTGGGAAGAATCCTTAGGAATTGATGGAGCCTCACTGGGCCTCAGGTTTCTTTATTGTGACTGTTGGTCTAAATAACGTCTGACAAAACCATCATCTTCCTAAAGGTCCTCCAGTGCTGGGAGGGAATGCCTGTTCCCGCTGGCAGCGTGTGGAAGGGGCCGGGCTAGCACTAGGCGTTCGTTCTCCCAGCCTTAGGTTGCACGCAGTGTCCTGCTGTGCCCTTCTGTGCCCCTCGGGGCAGGTTTTGCCTCCCCCTGGCCGCTGGACGTGTTGGCTGTTTGCTCAGGCAGCCGTTCTCCCACCCAGGAGCCTGACAGCTGCATTTTTCTGCTCTCTTACCATCTTCTGTCCCCTTTTTAACTCGGTGCCGCCAGCCTGCAGCGCTCCGGTACCTGCAGGCAGGGAGGGAGGCTGCTCTGCTCTGCTCTGGTGGCTCTGCCAGCCGCTGCCCCTTGGCACTGCCCCTCCTGGCTCTCAGTCCCCAGGGGCGGGTTTCTCAGCTCATGTCCACGACTGCAGGTTACTGGGCAGCCCAGGCTGTTCTGTGACAGCTGCCGCTGGCCTTTAATGTTTTACTGATCGGAAATACTGAAAAGCAGCAGACCTAACGCTGACTTTTCATGGAACTCTGCTAGAAGAAACACAATTAATAGTTAATGATCTTGAGGCAAACAGGCAGTGTCCGGGGACTTGCTGACTCAGCCACCCCATCCTAATGGAGCTGAGGGGTGGAAGCTGCACAGAAACCCATTAAAAGTTTTACATTAATGAACTGGGGGGAGCGGCCAGAAGCCTGATATCAGCCTTGTGTTCGCTGAGGGGAAAGGCAGCAGAAACGGGCACATGGGCCTGTGCCACCTGACTCAGAAACGCTCGCAGGGGTGAGGAAGATACTTGCAGAAGCACTGCCGTTACGTCCAATTTCTCATCTTTGTGTTTTGTAGGATACTGACTTGTCAAGAAATATTCCTGGTAAAGTGAAGGTATCCGCACCCAACCTGCTGACCAGGAAGAAGAAGTGATGTGGTGCTGGAGGTCTCACCACCCAACCGGGGCTGCTGTGCAGTCAGGACCCAGCCCCTTCAGCCTGGGAAGAGACAGAGCCACCCCGACTGCTGTTAACGTGACTGAATGCAGCTTCCGTGGCAGTAAGCAGATGTGGACCAGTTCCTCTGTTGTGGGTTAGAGGGACTCTGACAACTCATTGAGATAAATAGCATAGAAATGTGCAAGTAAATTGCTGGCAGTGGGTCAGTGATGTGCTGTCAAGGTCTCTTCTCTGATGCTTTGAATTTGGGAGCTGAGTGTTCTTCCCCTATGGTTCTGGGCAAAGGCATGCCTTAACTCACTGCAGCAAAGCCCTCTGATGGTCTGTTTCTTCCTAATCTGGACTGGGGGGTCCTCGTGGAAGTAGGAGAGGTTCAGGGCAGAATGCTTTACTTGAGAAAAGACAGAAGCATATTTTCCTAAAACATACCCTCAGTTGTCAGGAGATTAAAAAAAAAAAAACAAAACAATTCCAGCTGTAGCCATTTACCTGCTCCCAGCAGCACAGCCTCACGGTGCTGTGTAATTCTCACCCCTGTGGAAGAGAGCAGCACGCAGGAAGAGCTGGAGCCTGAGTCAAAATAAAGCTGCGTTTGCTGTATCAGCATCCCCCAGAGCTCTGAAAGTGCATCTTGGCGCTTGTTGTCTGCACCACCCTCAGCACTTCCTGAAGCCACAGCTAAAGCTTATAAAAGAAATCAGCACAAAACTCCAGTACAGGAATTGTTTCGTTCTAGAAGTCAGTTGTTTATTGATTTTTTTCTTTTTTTTTTGAGGACAGCTTAAACATGATTTAACCCCTTCCCCGCAGCAGCACAGCCTGTTCCTTGTCCCAGCTGTCCCCTGCTGGGGCTGCTGATAGATGGACCTGAGCTGCCCGAGGCAGGCACTGACCTACTGCACAGCTGCTCACGGTGTTCCTTCACCCTGCTGGAGTCCTCTGGGGCTCAGGCTGGTCCAGCTGCAGGTGAGCTCCACGGGTTACTGACACAGCTGATAACAGGCTCAAGCGCTTTTAGTTACACTTCTCAGGGCAGAATATCTGCTACCTAAGGTTCACAATTGAAGTTCCACAACATAAAGAGTTTCAAAAAACAAACTAGAAACAAGCAGAGTAGTGGTGCTTTAACAGCTGAAGGTTTACAACAGTTTATCAACGCCGATAATGTACAATTTTCAAATCCTATTTCTCTGACCTTAACTGGTTGTGGCAAAAAGTATGTTAAGCAGTTTCCTAATGCTGTAGACTAAACCAGGACGCGCCCATCACAGCACTCTTCAGCCTAGACTAAAGCAACACTCCTCTTCCACGGCCGTGGTGTGCCTCTGTACTGCCTGCACGACCACTGGAGTCCGCAGGTCCTGGACTGGGACTCCACAAAAATATCCCTACGCATGCACGCCTCATCTCCCTGCTTGGGGCTGGCCCTCACAAGTACTTCAAGGTGGACAAACCCAGAACTAGTTGAAGCTTAAGCACAGGATACACCTCCACTTGCATTAAATACATTTATTGCAAACATCTTTACACAAAAATAGGTTCTCTCTAGGCCATTCACATGCAACGTAAAGGCAGGAAGCAGCTACCTACAGTACAGCTATTTAATCTATACAGGGTTAACGCTTGCCACACTTGGTACAATTACTGCAGCTCGGGATTGCTCATCCATGCACTGCCTGGGCAGAGATGTCAGTGCAGAGGGCTTAGGAGCCTGAGGTGTTGTTGCTTCCAAACCGCTGATTGACGCTGTGCAGCAAGTGCTTGGGGAGGCAATTCCAGGAGCTGGCCAACATCTCCTTAAAGCAAATGACTGCTTCGAGGCACAGCCTTGGGGAGAAGGAATACGCAGCTGTTGTTAACATGGATTTGAACAAGTCCTGCAAACTAAGCTAATTATTTACAGCTAGTTAGTTAGGGCTTGTTCTTATCTTCAGCGCCGAATGCATACACCTGAAAGGAATCTCACTCTAGCCTCATACTTGGCTGCTGTGGTTTCATCTTCCTTCAGGGGAAGAAATGTTTTCAAGTATTTTAGCAACCTAAGAAACAGCTCTGGCACTAATCCTGCACGGGTTGGCGTAGAAGGAGACACAACCGTTTAACGTTGAAGCCTTGCCTTCTTACCTTACGAGAGATCTTGGCTGTAGAGAAAACACGAGTATTTCGTTACTGTGAGCCTGGAGGGGGAGAGAAGCAGTTTGATTACGTGGAGTCACATATTACAGCAGCAGCCAAAAAAGCCGAGGGTCAAGCACAAAGGAACCCTGGCAAACAGCAAGAGTTCACATAAGCCGCAGCGGCAGCAGACAAGCTGACTAGGGACTTGCTCGCCAAATCCTACAGCGCGTGTAGTTACCAGCACTCAGGGAACTACAGCTGGGTTTAAAAAACAGATCAAGGGCCCTGTTATACAAAGAGCTGAAGGGGAACGTGGGCATGTTGTTAAATGATTTCATGTCTGCTCCCATCCTGCCAGCGCAGTGCCAGCACCCCGTGGCACGGAGCACCGAGTATTGCACCGCTCCTGTTTGCCACCTGATGCCCACTGCTCCTCCCACCACAAGGTGCTGCCGCTGTGCCCCTTCCAGCCAAGGGGGGATTTTACAGCCCACAGTGCTCCCCTGGTCCCGTCTGGAGAGCCCCTCGCTGTCCAGCCCGTGCTCACCAGCCCTCCCTGGAGGCATCACTGAATAAATTGCTCTGGGAGGGGCTCCCCGAAAACAGCCTGGTGAGAGGCGCAGGGCAAAGCTAAAGAAACAGCTAGGAGATAAGAACAGGCTCCAAGCGAAACACAAGCGTGAGGGACAGCAAGTCACGGTTTGTTTGAATAACGACGTTTTCTAGAAAAGCAGCAAAACGTTTCCCCTCGGAGCTTTGTCTGTGCACCTCTGCCAGGCCTCAGTACCGCGCGCTGCTGACTGCAAGCATTTCAAACCTGCGGGAGCGCTGAGAAATCACAGCTCCTGCAGGAAGGGCCGGGGCTGCACAGGAAGGGAAAAAGCTCGACATAAACTTACGGCTTTAGAATGGGCAAGTAAGTTGTTGGCACAGCCCCCAAAGACGATCACCTCTCCCTCTTCGCTTGCACAAGCGGTGTGCCACAACCTGCAAACAAGACAGCGCTGCGTTACACAAAAACCCGACCCCACCCAAAACCCCACGGTTGGGATTTGTACGTGAAGTTAACACGGGCCAGTCTGCCTTTCCGCCACTGCGCTGCAGAGCTGACCAATTCAACAGGAGTTTATGCTCAGAGAAAACCTCCTGGCCAGTAAACCACGGGCTGCGCGGGCTGGGCTGCCCTGGTCAGAGCAGGGCTGTGAAGCCTCCTGCAAGCGCAGGCACGTGTGGGATCCACGGTCCCATCGCTGCTGGAGGACGGCTGCAAGGATCTGCTTGCACAAGCTGTGTTTTCACATCCCACTCGAGCCAAAAGACTGACGGAACACAACCCGTCAGATCCTGCGCCGCTCTCCGAGACTTGTGCCAACGACTGAGCTCGGCATGCGCTGAGCACCGACGTATCGCTGCCTGCTGCTCCGGAGCAGGGAAGGCAAGCGGGGGGCAGCTCAGCTGGTGAGTGCCCAGCACAACAGACCTCTCCTCGGCCCCACCAGCACGAGCGGGGCCAAAGGGGCAGACCGGGAAGTATCGCTGCTCCGAGTCATTTAACCTCAAACCCAAGTATTTCCCCAGACAAGAGGGATCGCATTAACTCACAGGACACGGGTGGTTTCGATGCCACACGCATGCATCACGGTAGTTTTGATGCTTTTAAATTGCTGGTCATCACCTTTAATTTGTTCAGCAGGTCTTTACGGAAGACAAAAACATTCTGGGTGTGCACAGGGCCAGCCACTAGTGAGGATGCGCAAAGCAGCGCGTGTTTGGTGGCACAGCAGGAACACACGGGTGCTGGTTAGCTCTTGTGCCGCCACTCAGAGCTCAGCCAGAGCATGCCAAGCCCTCAATCCCCGTGTTTCCGGCTGTTTCACAAAGCACTGAGCTATATGCTGCCTCCCGCACCAGTCGTACGGTGGCGTTAATCTCCCATTTTGTGCACAGATTCAGTCCATCAGCGTTCCTGGGGCAGGAACTGCTAATACAAGGTACTGTATTGTTAAGAAAGATGAGTGCTGTGAAGAGGAATGCGTGTCCTCTCTCTCACAGCCAATGTGAAAAGCTTCCTCACTTCTTTTTTGTGTATGTTTCCAAGAAAGTGTGTATCGTACCTTGGTTTTTCAGAATAGTTATGCTCAAACTGTACCCACTCATTCTTGCTGATACAATAAATCCAAGCATCACCTGAAAACAAGCAAAATCCCAAATACAAACAGTATTAGATCAGTTCTTTCATGGTTGCTGCAGTAAACACATGCTCTGGTATAACACGGTCTATTTTTGTTCTTAAGGCAAGTTTTTCAGGTAAAACGCTACAAAATTTTGGGCTATTTGAAAACAGGAGTTTATCAGTGGTTTATAGGAATGAAGACAGGAGGGAAAGATGGAGAACTATAAAGCTCTTACTAATTGCAATTTGCATTAGATACATTTTTAGAGCAGCCTAAGTCCCATAAATAGCAGAGTCTCAACACACTCAGCGACTCCTACTCTGCCAGTTTAGCTGGTGACCATAAGGAGCTGGATCACAAGTACGTGGAAGGAATGTGAAAAGAATTTACGGTGCCTAGGCATTAAATCAGGCCTCTGTACGCAACTATTTAAGAACACAAAGACAACACAAAATCCTTCTGGAATGACTTACTCAGTGGCTGCTTGTCAGTGGTGAATCCTCCAAAGAGAAAGAGATGATCTGAGGAAATTGGTGTTAAAGAATGCCACGATCGGCCGACCGGGCAAATGCCTTGCGTGATTCTGTATTTCAATAAAAGCACCGTAAATTACAGATGTGCTACGATAAAATACTGCTCTTCTTTCCTGGTCATTGCTTTTCAGGTATTTGAACTATGCAACTCCATACCGTGCACAGTTCATGACCCACCAGGGAGTTTATTACTTTAGACAAGGTAAAAGAGTTTTGCTCATATCAGTACTTGGAAAATGCTGACAGCAAAGTCAGGAGGCTCAACTCCATTTGAGTTTACGCACTTAGTGGCGTTTACTAAGTTTCATTGGATTGATTAGAAGCGAATAAAAATGACATCTTCGTATTGCTTTACACACAAAAGAACTCAAGTTTTAGTACCTACATTTCATTCCACTCCCACGTATCCAAATTCAGATAGTAAAGGTCGTTCATTCGGGACTCCTACAATAAAGCAGACTGCAGTTGAAATTCTCCATCTGTGCTCCAGTAGCACGCTGGTAAACCGCGCTGGGACTTACTCTGTATCTGCCACCGAACACGTAGCCTCTGTTCCCAACTGTAGCACAGGCATGGGCTGCTCGTGGGGACGGAGTTTTACCCTGGGGACAGAAAAAAGTGAAAGTAGAAGGTTAAATTTGATACAATAACAAAAGAAAGGCAATGTCACTGCAATAGAAGCCTGCAGTGGATTGAGTAAAGCGAGGAGCTCGCTCACACAGAGAGAGAGAGAGAGAGGGAGAGGAGAGAGGGTCCCACAGGTCAGCCACCCAAGGAGGTGAGAGGCTGAACTACAGTCACATTTAAGGTCAACAAGGAACAGGGAGTGAAAAAACATCCAGTAGGTCATTTTGTGTTCAGAAACTTGTTTTTTCTGCTGGATGGAAGATCAGAAAACTCATTAAAAAATATTTTTTCTTTTTATGCATCAAGGTACAAATTTTGCTTTTAGAAGAGGGCTCAGACAGTCACAGAGGACCTCAGACTATAAACAAGACAGTGATACAATGAATCAGTGATACGATGAATCAGACAGTATTTTTTTTTTTTGTAAATTATTCTTCTGAAATAATTGAGATCCTTCTGCATTAAGACAAGGCAATTCTTCAGTAATTTGAGCAAGGAGTTATTTAACTCAAATTTAATTTCCTCCAATTCTGTAGCAGTATCACTCCATTCGCCTGTTCCTGAGTCCTCCTGCGACACTTCACATGGTGTCTATTTGCAATAACAGTGTTTTGCTTTGCCCATGATCCAGCACCCAAGCGGAACGCACCGAACTGTCACGCTGCAGCGAGGATGACAGGGGAGCAGAACGTTTTGTTTTCCTGAGCTCCCCAGGAGAACAACGCTACTGAAGCATGAAAGAAAGCAACCCAAGGGGAAAAATGATGAAGAGCAAAAAAAAAATAAATAAAAAAGCAAAACAAAAGGCAAGTTTCTCATTTTTGGAGAGGATAGGAGCAGGTAAATAACGTGAATGAGCATTCAACAGCTGTGTCAAGTTGCGCTAGTGAAGGTTTGGACTGGACACGAGGCAGAATTTCTTCACCGAGCGTGAAGAGAACGGGCTGCCCAGGGAGGCGGTGGGGTCCCCACCCCGGAGGTATTTAAGAGACGCGTGGACGTGGCGCTGAGGGACAGGGCTTAGTGGTGGGACTCGGGAGGTCAGGTTGATGGCTGGATGCGGTGATCCTGAAGGCCTTTTCCAACCTGACCCATTGTGTGATTCTGTGAAACAAATTATTTAAATTTGGTTTAAATGGTCTCAGGACTGCCACAGAGCAGGCACGCAGGGAATTTTTATTTTTCGTGGATGTTTCCAAGCGAGTCCTACTGACAGTGTTTCAAACCCCTCTCTTAACAGTCCTTTCCCACAAACGCCTTGTAGGAAGGCTGCAAACACAGCTAATGACACCCCCCAGAACCCATGCAGAGGAGAGAAGTTAACAGTCACACTTTGCTGGCAAATAAGCAAGGTGCAGGGGATTAAGACAGCTCGCTCGGGAAGCGTGAGAAGGGAGGAGAGCCCAGGTCACAGAGCCCTAAGCTTTAGCTCTTGGCCCGGTTTCCTCCCGGGGCCGGATCAGACAGGCTGCCTGTCTCAGGAGCAGCAGCAGCCTGCGGCGCTGCAGACGCAGAGCATCCAGCCGCAGCTACACAGCGGCTCTCAGTCAGCAGACCGGGATTCATCCAACGTGAAAACAAACTTCGCAAGCACCAGAGTGAGAAGATCAGCTCCACACAGTCCCCTTGTTCCAGCACCCCATCTCGTGACCCCGCGAGGCACGTCTCATGTCCTCCCGCTAGCCGGCACCAGGCATTTCAGGGAGCTCTTCCACAAAGAAGGAACTCTTGAACTCCTGACACTCAGGGACTGGTTTGTATACCCTGAAGGAGGCAGCACCACGGAGCACCAGACAACTGCTCGCTTGGCAGTTAAAGGCTGGTGACGTATAAACAAAGGTGCAGGGTGGAGCAGGAAAGTAAAATAAAATGAAATAAAATAAAATCGGGTGAACTGACATGCTTCTTGCTTGGGTACAGCTAACCACATCTTCTAAAATAATGCCTGGGAGATAGCAGCTAGAGGTGGCACCCCGCAGCGGGCAGGATACGACAGGATGAGCCCGTTTCATCCTGCGGGTTAGCTGAGGGCACAGCAAGCACCGGGACATCTGCGGCCCACAGCCACCAGGGCTGGGACAGCCTGCTGTTAATGCCACGCAGCGAGGCCGCTTTTATCAGCAACCTCTTCTAATTAAAACAAGTTAAATCAGTGAACCCCGGCCTAGGAGAGCCCTGCGTATTTTCACGGGAAGTGAGAAGAGAAACGGCACACAGTGCCCACGTTCCTGAGGGGCTGTAACTTAAAACAACCGGTGTAAGAAGAGTAATTACCGTCGTTATAGGCTGGCTCCAGGTAAAAGTTTCAGTGTCCAGAACATGCACGTGGTCATTCCACCCTCTTGGAAGACCTGAATTCTTTAAAAATATTTAATAATATTTGATAAGAAGCACGTTTTAATAAGCACTAATGGAATATTAGAGGTTAAGCAGGAATTGCACAAAGGTGGGAAAAGTTACCTTACCCAAAAAGAAGTTTCATCGAATTCAAAAGTTCCTCGTTGCTTCCCTTCAGGAAAATAACCATAGCCTCCAAAAAATATTAGCCTGAAACAAAACAAGCAAGAAGGTCTGTTAGAAATATTATCCCATTTGGTGCGACAAATTAAAGCCCTGTAAAGGCTGGGCACAAACAGAAGTCAGGAAAACCAGGGAAGCACCTTTGACTTCATTGCTTCCAACATGTCAACAGTGCAAGTTTTCCAGGTGTGGGCCCTGTTTCTTGCCTAATCGACCCTACCACCCCCAGTAAATCCCTCTGTGGGTGTTTTCCAGGCCCCAGGCTTCCAAGTTTTGCTCCGGTTCCAACTGCGAAGCTGCCAGGCCCGCTGCCTGCTCACTGCGCTCCAGCCTGTGTTACCGGGGCTCTCACGGGGCAGCTACGGGGGTCTGCTCCTGACGGTTCCTGCCTCCACCCTTCCCAGGCCGGCCGCTCACTCTCCCTGATCCCAAAATGCTCACAGACACTCCTGGAAGAAGCATGGGGACGGAGATGTGCCGCCTGCGTGCGCTGGGCTGGGCTGGGCAGGGCAGGGCGGCCACGCGAGGCACAAGGCCTGCAGACACCCACAGCCGCTGGAGCTGCCTGCGAAGGTTTCGGGTTCCTGCGAAGGTTTCGGGGAAAGGCACTGCTCACTGTACTCGTGTTTTGTCTCAAAGCCTGAAGGATAGTTCCTGGGAGCGCTCCCGCAGCTGCTTTTACTTTCCTGTCACCTTGTGAAAGCGTGATTTACGTTGATGTTTGGGTTTCAGCACTGACTAGGAATGAATTGCCAGAAAGTCGTCCCGAAGTACGAAGTAACTAACTCAGCACCCACAACTCCGTCTTGCTAACGCCGTAGCAGCAAGCTTTCCCTCCCCAGGACGCACCAAGCGGCGCAGGCACCCGTCACGTTGCACAAGGACACGGGGCACATCCCGCACTTCATTCCTCCACCGCAGCAAAGCCAGAGCCAACACAGCGAGCCCGGCTGCGCTAGCGGGAGGGCGGTGCCTGCGCTGCCCAGGTGAGGCAGTAAAAAGGTCGCAAGTAAAAGCCTGCAGAGCCCCGGCACGACGTGATGCTGAGCCTCAGAGCCCTGCCAGCTGCGAACAAGAAGTAGAAGCCCCGAGCACCACCTGCTCCCAGCAGAGCTCAGCCCCAGCAGCACCACGTGCCCGCTCACAGCCTGCAGAGCCCTGCTCCGTGGGGAACAGCCCTTCCAGCCCTCCTGCAGGACACGGGTCTGGCCACGCGAGCTGTCACCCGCTCATTTTCGGGTCCTGTTCTCTGGAAGCTGGGAAGCCCCTGAGAAGCCGGCCCTGAGCCCAAGGAGAGAGCCAAATGCTCCCGCCTGCCCCGAGACGATCCCCTTCTGCCCCCGGCCTGCTGAGCGCTGGGTGCAGGGCGCTTGTGGAAGGGGGAAGCCACCACAGCAGGGGCATTCCTCAGCCTGCCCCCCGGCACCAGGAGGCTGCAGCAATCTCATCACGCAGCTCCCTGCGGTGGGGGCTAGCACGACACTAACTGAGCGGGGGGAGGCTGCAAGGCAATGCTTTGCGTGTCAGCTCATCTGGCTCCGACGCCTCCTCCTCGTCCTCCTCATCTTTTCCAAGGTTCGCGATGCCAAAAGGCCTTCTGGCATCTCTGGGACACTACTCCAGCACATTAAGTCAGATAACATCGCCAGCAGATCATCCGATGCGTTCTGGTTTTGCGCAACCAGCACAAAACACGCAGAATTAAGCTTGTGCGGTGCTGAAAAAGTCACATCTTTTTGACTAAAATGGCTTCCTGCTCCTGAACTCTCAGACACACAAGCTGCCCCACAAGGCACAGCCAAAAGATTGCCTTCTGCGTGTAACAGGAATCCTAGAGCAGGCTTCTGGCAGAATAAATCCAGATGCAATTGCCAGGGGGAACAACGCCGATACAAGGAACCACTGATGTACTGAGAGTGCACCGTGGAAGATTTGCCTGTCAGGAGCCCACATTTTGGATTGTGACTCACCCAGATACTTTGCAGCTTACACATACCCAAACTGGGAGTGAGGTTTTCCATTTATCAACAGTTAAAGGACAGAGCAGCTTTAAAAGGCTGGCTGGGGAACAAATCCAGCATCTTCCTGAAGCACGTATGTGCTGCAGGCAAGAAATCTTTCTGCAGCCCTTGTTTAAACAAAAAGACACAACAATGACAAGGCTAAGAGTGATTAAAGCAAACACACACGCAAGGACAGCTGTGCTGACTTCATTGCTGGAGCCTTACTTGTTTTTGTAAACCCAAACGCCAAGTTTGTCCTTTGATGAAGGGGGGACCCCCTGACACTCTACTCTGACCCACTGCAGCACTTTGTCCGTGGATCTGGAATTTAACATGTAGAACTGTAGAAAATAAAAAGATTTTTTTTACCCACACAGTTAGCTTAAAGCTTAAGTCTGACTGATGTTAAAATAATAACTTTTAATTAGCACGTATTGGTACAGAAACACTATAAAAGTTCTTTTCCTAGCTGCACAGACTACTGACAACGTTTGGAACAAAATATGGATCTAAAGATCCTTGTCTTTTTGCAGACTCAAGCCCCACACTTTCTTTTACGAAAGTCACAGGACCGTCAACATTGAGTGGTACCATCCAGAAGCTGAAACAGGATAAAATGAAGGTGTGCACAATGTAGCAATTGTCTCGTTATTAAAAAAAATAAAAAATAAAAAAAAAATAAAATGTTTTTATGGCCTCATCCCTTCTCTGTGTGTTGTATCATTTTACACGGAGAGAGATGGCTGGTACACACACATATAAGCTACCCGAAACGTCAGAATACCACCAGCAGGAAGGAAGCAACTCACACTTAATAAATTTAGTTTGGTTCAGACTGTTTACGAGTATTGCAGCAGGTTACTTGCAGTTTATATTTAAGAGTGAGACCAAATCCGGTTAATTTAAGCCCCACTTTCAGAACATCAAAATGTTTTCAGGTACTCCAGAGAAGAGTGAGTAACGTTTCAAAGCATTTACAAATCACCTGCTGATACTGTTTCAGCGACCTCTGGAAACTCCCAGGTTTCAGAGGAAGCAAACTCCCAAGCACCACCGCAATACAATTTACGGGGTGAGCTGCTCTAGAGCAACCGCCACCCAAACAAGTAACAGGTCACGGTGCTCCTTCGCTGGTGGAAAGCAACAGGGGTACATCCATCATGTGAAATGATGCAGAGCTGAAGGCTAACTTGATTTCCAGACTTCAGGTTAGCTGACCCGTTGCAGAGAGACTAATAACTAGACTGATAAAAGCGTGCCAGCTAATCACTTGCATGGAAAAAAAGATTCAAGTGCTAAGCACCGTATTTTGTTAGTCAAAATCTCTCTGGCAAGCACAAAAAGAACATGGCTTCAATTAGTTTGCATCTGAGGAAGCTGCTGACAGCATGAGAAAGCTGGTTATCTGCTTGCCGGTAGGTGAAAATATTATTCTGCAGAAGCCATGGAGGACACGGTGACTAGATACATGTTCAGCATCCCCGGCTATTGACATTTAAGCTCTGAAACAGGATTCGACCTGTCCAGTGATTCAGAAGAAAATGCTTTTGTGATTTGTTATGACACATTTCTTGTTTTGGATGGATAGTAATTAACTGAAAAGTCCACCTCTATCTCCTACAAAATGGGACCAAAGCTAACGACCAGAAACTTCTTTGTGAGGAAGAGTTTACTAAATTAAATTACTGACCTTGTTTGTATTGCCCCGCGCGTGATGTCCTCCGAACAGGTACACCACTCTGTCTACGCACACTGCACAACTTCCAGACATGGAAGGCGGAACATCTCCTTCTGTTTTACTCTTCTTCCTAGAAGCACAGTTCAAAATACCATATCCGATCAAACCAAGCAGTAACAATTTTCTCTGCAGTGGAATTTTATAACGCTACCAGTATGGTTTTAATTATGCCAAGTCCCTGCGGACCCTTCAGTTAGGAGTTTTTCAGACCCAGGCACTTTAACAATTTACAGCACTTGGCAGGTATGATGAAGGGGTGGCGTGGGGAAAGGTCAACTTAATTAACACGTGTTTTCTGGGGGAGGAATCCCGTCTGCCCAGTTCAGGAGTTTGGTGTGATTTTCATGTTCAATATCCCAGAAAGATCCCCAGGCAAAGAGGCTGCACCTGTCTAAACCGAGGGTTTCCATTTTGCTACTTTTTTTTTTAATGCTTGTAAACACAAAGAAAAGCTTCCATCCCCTGCTCAAGGCTCCCCTCAACCACTCTGGTGACTGCAGGCAGTGCTGAAGCTGCATTTTCTCCAAAGCACCGAGGGGGCCAGGTCTCACAGAGCAAGGCCCCAGCTAGGAACAGAATCGGAGCATCGTATTCCCTTCTCTTGTACCATCAGGCACGCAGGTTTCACACTACTTCCAGGTTCCTACTGATCTAAGAAGACACGGTAGTTTCTTTGGCAGCATAAATATTTAAAAACAACTCCTTAAAAGGACAAGAAACAAAAACATAAGGTACCCTCAATGCACTCTTCACCAGCGAGGGGTACACGTACAATTTTCAGGTGCTATATCCTATACCAGATATCCCAAAACACTTTGGGCTGTTGATCACATTTTCCTGTACGGGCCGCCTGAGCTGTCTCTCCCACCTCACCCCTGTGAAAATATACTTTTTTTCCACACAGCAAAAACAAACAAAAAACCTAACAACCCTAGAAACACTGCACACATTCATGCAACAGTCTGATACGTGGGAATAAAGAGATCAGGAAATTCTCTCTCTGTTCACAGACCCTCAGCGTGGTTTCTGTACCAATTTAAGAACTTCTCTTTTTTCCCATAACGCAAAAATTATTAAGTTAATTATTTACTGTACCATCTTCCAGTTTCCATGTTGTAGATCCATATTTCATCTCTAGGCAGATAGAAGTCATAAAATCCCCTAACTTGGGCATTCTGCAGAACAGTTCAGAAAAGCAAAAGCAAAAGAAAAAGAAGGATGCTTGAATTAGACTCCCGTGAATGTTTAAAAGCCCTCAGAGATCTAATCTGAGAAAGCAGCAGGAGCAGTGCCTGCTGCAGTCCTGTACCTCTCACCCAGGAGAGCAGGTATTAGATCATTTTAGCTTCTGCTGGGGACCACACAAACTCCCAGCAGAGCCAGACACTGGGACAAACAGAAGCTAAACCTCTGTTTGTATCCCAAAGAGGATAGATATGGTGCACAAATGAACCAGTCTTCTTTTTAAATCCCCCATCCCCTCCATGAAAAGCAGAACAATACACCAAAAGCTTTGTCTTGAGCTACAGTTTATCTACTGAATTTGCTGTCAAACAACTTTCATTCCTGTCAAAACCGTGGAACGGCTTGGTTCTACTTGCTCTACACCCCCCTTAAGCTAAACAACCAACTTGTGCTCGGTAACATGCAACACACAGCCGTGCTGATAATGGTGGACATAAAAGCACCATTTTGTATGGTGCGCACTTCAAATCAGACAGCATTTCCTCCTCCTCCAACAGAGGCACGACTTAAGGAAGGCACACGACACTCAGCATCCCACAAAAGTTATCTGTGTGCCAAGATCTGTATTTAACGCCCATGATTATTTCAGTAACTCGAACCTCTTAAATGCCGTATTCTAATTTGTTAAATGCGTTTATTTTTTCTCCAGAGGAGGGATGATTTTACAGATTCATTTCCAAACTAATGGGGCCCAATTACCAGCACCACGGGCGGCAGGCGGCTCGCTTAGCAGGGAGGAGAGCGGCGTACCTTGTAGCCTCCCCAGACATACACGCAGCGCCTGTCGGTGAGAGCCACGTACCTTGTAGCCTCCCCAGACGTACATGCAGCGCCCGTCGGTGACGGCCACGTGCCCGCTGCGCTCCGCGGGGCTGTCGTTCTCCAGCTGCTCGAAGCTGTCCTCAGCCGGAGCCGGGAGCTCCTCGTCGGCCTGCAGGTCCTCGTTGTCATCAGCCATGTCGACAGGGTGCTACGTGCACAGAATAACACACGGTGCGAGGCTTTGAAAAACAACAGGGAAAAAGAGGAGAGGAGAAGAACAGAAGCTGCGTTGTGTGGTGCCTCTCACAAGGAGCTACGGGTGGAGGCTGCCCCCTCAGCCAGCAGCGCTTCGGGCGGGGAGTCCTGACTTGCGTGCGATTTATGACGATTTCAGCCGCCTATTTATACCAAGGTCCCCACCTTATTTTTTTACGGACGCCTATGTAGGAACACCCTGACACCCAGAACCAGAACCCCCAAGGCACTCACCTCAGAGCTCTGCCTCCAGCTCCGCCTTTACACCGAAGCCCCTCTCAGGCAGAGCCCCCTCGTGCCCCCTCCGCACCCCCCAACCGCTGCAAACGAGGCTCCCCCCGGCCCCCTCAGGCCCCCCCCGGCGGGCAGGGCTCCCCCCGGCCCCCGCAGCCCCCGTTACCTCGGGGCCGAGCCCGCCCGGCGCTGCCCCCCGGCCCCCTCGGCCTCACCTGGGCGGGCCGCGCAGCGCCAGCATCCGCCGGGGCCGCTTCCGCCAGCGCCGCGCAGGCTCCGCTCCGCCCGCCAGGGGCGCGTCCCGGGCCGCGCAGGCCCCGCCACCCTCAGGGCCCTGCCCCGCCGGCCCTCCTCACAGAAAGCGGCTTGAAGGCGTTTCTCTGTCACGAGAAAGCCCTATCGGCCGAAATACCGGGATTTTACAGACCCCAAAACACACAAACTAACACTAAGTGCCCGTCAGTTTCAGCACATACAAGATTCCGCCTCTCTTCCAACTCCCAGTCACAAACTTCCCTTTTCTGATATAAGTTTGCCCGAAAGATTCCTCCCCCCCCAATTAAACAGGTTTTGCGGATCGTAAAAATGTCAAAAGCTAGTCAAAAGTGGTCTCCAACTCTATAAAATTTTAATGACTGTGCTCCTGTTAACTGGGTATTTGAAACAGAAAAATAGCAAGTACTACATATGCTCTTCTTTAAACAATAAATAAGCATTTTTTTAAACAATAATTAAATATAAACTTTACACATCCAAAATACAATATACAACCTATTTCAAAAAGGACTCGTTGATTACAGAAACTTAGTAAAACCACATTATGAGCAGCATGTGAGCTTTCCTATGCAAACTGTAATGCTGCTCATTACAGTGCTCTTCAAGTCCCACAGTCAGCTTATCAACTTTCATACGTTGGGTACAATGTTCAGCTCTGTCATTTGACTATGTACTCAGATGACAGAGGTCAGTGAAATCAAATAATAAGATTTGGTGGTGTTAACAGATCAGTTACCTTCTTCAGGATGGACAAGTGTGAGTCTTCCAAAGATGGTGTTAAACTAATTTCTTTCAGAAAGGCTGATGTGATAAGGCTCTAGTAAGTTTTTAGACTTAAGCCACATTTTGGTCAACTGAGAACATTTTTATGGCATGTCACCTTCAAAAAGAACAAGTTGTATGGACTGTCTCATTAAGACCACAACAGCAGAAGTTAACAATATATACAAATCAAGTTTTCTCAGTTTCCTATAATGCAGAAAACAAAAGACTTCCATAAAAAGGATTTCTTTGTTCTCAAACTTCACTTAGAAACTCAGCTTAACATACTGTTGCTCTGTAGCATTAGTAAAGTTCACTAACAAAAGACTTTGCTGTACAGTGTAAATAAACCAGTGTTCAACAGTTTCGTTGCCATTGTTCATGTGGTGTTTAGTTGACATTGTCGTTCAGTTTCAGCTTTTTTCTCTTGCCGGTGGTTAACTGCAGCCCAGAAAGTTATTTTTTTCAGCACCTGCTGCAGAAGTTTGGATGGCAAGCAAGGTATTTGATTTTTTAAGAGGGCTGCGTTTTTACCAATGCAGTCAAGACACAACCTGAAAAAGAGGGAGAGGAAAAAAAAAAAGATTTAAGTAAGAGGTCTATAATCTAAAGACAAAAAATACCATTGAATAAAAGTTTCTTGTGATGGTCAGTACATGCGTTGCGTATGCATGTGCAGGAGGGAGTATTATGCAATACCCATGTTTAAACTGCTATGGATTGTCATACACTGCATGTTTCAAATATTTACTAAGAAGGTAATTTTATAGTTTACCTGCCTACGTGGGATTAAATGGTTAAAACCTGTGAATAAAAAAGCATAGTGCTACAACAATTTACCCTAGACTGCCTGTACTGATAGCCTCAACTCACCTGAGAAGCGAGTAAGGTTGAGTCTGAAATATCAACAAGTCACTGCAATGACCCTGATAAAGAGAGAGGAAAACAAGCATGAAAATGACAAACATCTTATCTCAGAAATACTGCTACTTTCTGGATTAATGTAACATTTATTACCACCTACATAATTTATAACTGTGGATATTTAAATAATTATTTTGTAAGAATCTGAATAGCAAATTCTTTTTATGACCTTAACAGAGGCAAGAAAACCCCTCCTAAATCGCTTCTCAGGAACACCTAAAATCACATCTTCACAATAGCATGTGATATGAAAGAATCCAATAATATCAACAATTGTATTAACTTCCTTTCAGTTCTAATTATTGTAGTGCTAGGATTTCATTATTCAGTTTACTGACCGTGTCCATCAAATGCAAGTCGTCTTTGCTTCCACCAAACACCATCACTTCTCCTTCTTTTCCAAGGCAGGCTGTATGCCACAATCTAGCAATAAAATTGTAAATAGGGTTAGTGACTAAATAACAAGAAGCAGATGTGTGTTATCAGCAAAACAATTCTAAGAACTATATATTTTAAGGGGTTTCAGTGGAGCAGTAAGTTTATTCATGTATTAATTACCTCACACAGACTTTCCTACATTCCTCATATTCAAGTTTCTTTTCAAACAACTTTTCTGTTATGAGGATATATGATCCTTTTAATTAAAATAGAAAGGTCACATTTCCTAAACCCTATGATTCCACTACTTGAGCACAGAGACTTGAAGTCTTATTATCTCACACTATTTACCCAGAAGAATTTTACAATTTTAAATAATTTGTTTTACAAGTTGCTCTGTGAGGTGCAGAAACAATACAGGCTGTTCTTTATCAATTTGTATCTCAAGGAAGACCTCCCAGTCTTTGCTAGTAAGCACTAAGCCTCACTGGAGTGAAGCAATTACGAGAGTCTCTCTTTTCCGTTTGACCATTTATTTGCAAAGATTATGTTGTGAAGCATCTCTGAGGTTTCTAATTTGTCCAGTATTACTAAGATAGGTTGATTGCTTCCAAATGTGCATGGGAAAGAGGCAGACATACATGCACAAAGTACTCTAATGTAACCCCTACTTTTTAGAAAACCAAGACATTATTTCAAAGGTTTTCAAATCTGAAAATAATACATTAGAATGATAATATTCAATTCTTTAACAATATAAAAGGAGAGAGCAATGTGACTGTCCATCTCATGACAGTTTTGGTGAATGGTTCCATTTCATACAGACCAGTATCTTTCTGTTACCATTTGACTTATCTGTATTATAGCTATGTAAACCTTGTCTTATTTATCAGTAGCTCAAAAAAATGTTACAGTGGAAAAGTTAAGAAAGCAAGCTTTTGCCAAAAACAGCCTTTCAAAAATCCACTGTTTCTTTAATTCATAATTATAATTCTATTGGCTTTAAGATTGCAGGGTTTTTAGCACTGACTGTTGCCCCTGAACACTAGGATGAGAGCTTCACAATACCAATTACCTCGTGTCAGTTTCATTCTAACCCTGAAGACTCATGGGGATCATTTTCTGTGCACCAATTACTTACATCATGCCCACAAGTCATTTGTATTGTACATACAAAAGCAGATTGTACAAGAAATAATAAAAACCAAAACCCCGATTTATATAATCTTGCCAGAACAAAGATTCTGCTTCAGTAGCTACACCTTGCTTGATTTATTGCTAGCAGATCAAAGTCTGTTCCTTTTCTACTGGTGTATCTCCACTGAAGTAAGTATCACAAGATGATTATCACCAAAGCTCTGGCCCTTTACGTTTACTTAACCAAAAAAAATACACACAGCTAGAACTTTCATGCAGAAGTAAACGCTCTCACTTTCTTACTCCATTCATTTCAGTTATTATTCACTGTTCTCCTTAAGCTAAACTGTATCCCACCTTTTCTCTTCCTCATACCTGGAGATAGATCTGTCTCTGCCTTATCTGCATTAGGAAAACTCTGGCCTGGACTTCGTCACCGAAGAACACTGGGAAGCCTTTCCTGCCTTGATTTTGTTGACATCCTAGCTTGCAACCTGATGCTTTTTTCTACAGACTGACAGAGTTTATGTCCTCTCACAGCTGCTCTAACTTATCACCTAAACATTCTAATAAAGCATGTTATTTAAATTATACAGAAACTGAATCAACGTCAGCTTTTTATACAGCTCTTCTAACTAGAATATAGAATAAGAGAATCACATTGTAATGAAAACACTAAGAATTTGTACATTAAACACACATTTTGTTCTGTATATCAAGCTGGCATGCAAAATACTTTCTGAAGTACGATGTATGGACAAAAAAAGTAATAAATATTTTCCACCAATACAGAATCACAGGTCTATAACCTGGAAAACAATTTAACAGAAATTCCTAAAAGAGGAGGCTGAAGGAAATTAAAGGAATTGTTCTTTACAGAAATAAGGAGGGAATCAATTTTGCAGAAGTGTCAGGAAAATATACTAATGCGTGTATGATACATAGTGTATTTTTATAATAGAAATATATAAAACAAGTACATATCTAAGTATTGTTGCCATTACATATTAAGTCCTACTGTTAAAGGCATGTGAGCAATAGATCTGATTTAAACCCTTTTCATCTGCAGAGATCCTGCAGTAATCCTGTGCAAATGTAGGGACATAATTATGGTACAACTAAGTACTTCACACTCCTTCAGACTAATTCAGTATATGGACAGGCTTTTGGTATGGCTCCTTTTACCTGTATTTCCAGGACTTCCTGAAAAAATGTTATCGAGGTATCTTCCTTTAAAAAGGCAGTGGTGTGGGGGGGGGCATTTACTGCATTAAAGACTTCGGTCAATGCAAGGCACCTGACCTCAGCCTCCCAAACCGCACACCAAAAGCCAAAGATGGCAGAGAACAAGATGCAGGACTGAGGGAGCCAACGGGCATCAGCACATAACCCAACAGCTCCGTTCTCTAGGAGGGCCAGGGCTGTGTGTGTGGTTTAGTCCCCAGCCAAGTATGCAGCGTCAGCGTGGGGATCCCTTTTTGTGCTTCTGCAGCAGCAAGGCAGGGGGCTTGCACAGCAGCCTCCTGCCAGCACAGCCAAACGGAGGTTATCCTTTGTAGCCCACTGTGGGATCTGCCCTCGAACTGCCTGTAAGCCACTCGGGGCTCACAAGGCAGGTGCCACCGCCACCTGAGGCGCAAATGGTATCCCAGTGTAACTGCAGAGTAAGGGCTGAGCTGCAGGTCCCTGGCCTGCTGCCTGTAGGAAGAGCACATCCTGTCCCTTCCCAGTCCTTTTCCACGGGGCGCCAATAAAACTTAAAAAACCTGGGAGGAGGCAGTCCACTTCAGCAGTTAACTTTTAGGAAACCATCCATATAAAGAACTGAACAGGAAGACAGGTGTGAGTTGTGACTGCTAATGATGTGCTTTGTTATTTAAGAAAGCATCAGTTTCACTTGTCAGTTCATTGATCATACAAAGATAGAAAATATTTTGTGAAGCTAAGGTATGAGTTTATTTGGGCTTGAAATAGTTTGAAATATACGAAAGCAGAAATCTCGGTCTAACAGTGGCTGCTATATTTAAGAACACCCTAGAATAGAATAAAACGGGAAGAAAATTCAGTGACATAAGGGTATTTCAGTAATAGAAAACAGAACATAAGGCAAGAAGCACACAAATGTCAGACTAAAATCATACACTATGCTAAAAGAATGACAAGAAATTGTGCTGAGAGTACCTGGATGAATATATAGAGTGAACTCCATGAAAAACTGAATATTTTCTATATACAACCATTCAGTTCAACAGTATTCACATTATAATACAGAGAATGCTGCAAAGACTGGGATAAAAATAAAGGCTGTACTCTGATACAGCAGGCATCTGTTTTTAATGGCAGCTTTCAAATAACGCCCAGGTTTAGAACATGCAACTTTTTTTTTTTTTAAGACAGAAATAATCTTTTTCTGTACTCTTAAACCGGAAAGGAAACGGGATTTTAGTCTGGAAGAGACCGTACTGCCATACGCATCCTAGAGCGAGGTCTTTTTGGTTGGCAGTTAAGTTCCCAAAATAAAAAAAACTCCATTTACTGTGCTGCTTAAATATAGCTACTGTAGTTTAGTACTAAATTCAGGTCTGCAAAACTGTAATCATAATTAGTTGCTTCTGCTCAGAGAAAAAAAAAAAACACAACAGCTATTTCTAATTCCCAAAAGGTGCATCAACATTTTCATTGTTGTCTTCTGCATGTTTCTAAAAACGTATTAACATTAATTAACTTTCATAATTCTCTTTGGTTATTAAATTCCTCAAAAGTTAAACCATATACATTTTCTTATATAAAAATCATTTGGATATATAACACCGGGTTAACTGGACACCCAGATCCTTCATCAAAATCTCTTAACGCAAATAATCACCATAATGAAAGCAAGCATCAACTGTAATAAACACAGAAAGTAATAATGTCTTGTCTGGTATGAAGGCACATAAGGAAACAGTGCAAACTATTCAATGGTGCCACATTCATTTGGTAAATTATTTCCATAATGTAGTTTAAAAATACTGTTTTTTAATTTAGAATTCCTTAACTTGAAATGTCTAAATTTCAGTGTTATTTTTGTATACCTAGGCCTACTCTTTGGCAAATGGGTAAGTTGTTTCCATCCGTTTGTTGTAATACTGTGAATCCAGCCATCACCTATAAATAAGAACATATATTAGTACTTTTTCCTTGGACAAAGCATTACCTTCTCTTTTTATTTATACAAAAGCTTTGTGTTCTAAGAAGACATTATATTAAGATAACAAAAACATCAGTCAATCTTTTCAACCTTTGCAATTTAACTTAACCATCCAGTTACAAAAAGCTTGCTGCATTGAAATCTGGAATTAAAACACACAGACTTTTTTTCTTCTTGGTATATTGAGAAAGCAGGTCGATGTCCCTTAGAAAGCAGGTCAATGTCCCTTTGAAAACTGTCCCCTCCCAATGGAATGTATCTGTGACACTCAAAGCTATTTTCATATTCTGTCATGAGAAGATTGCCTTTTTTAGAAAGGAAACACAGTACACTAAGACTACCTTACTTCCCATGTAATGTTTTGTGGACGAGATTCATCCAGAAATTTACATTATGTCAACATTATTATTTGAATCTTCTAACTGCAATTCGTAACGAGATCAAAAATTTTCTGCTCATATCTGAATGTGAGGAACTCTTGCCTTTATCCTTTCAAATCACGGACAATTTGATGAAGATTGATCATCAAATGTTATCATTGTACTGCAAAATGTGCTCCTACACTTCTCTAAAAAGTAAAATGGCTCAATAAATACTCAAGCATCATGAAAATTCTGTAAAAAGGTTTAAATAGTCTAAACAGTTTTTGGAAAGACAACAAATATGCACAGTAATATAAGTTAGCGCTAAAGCATACAATAAAATCATCATTTTAAAATTACTTACTTAAAGGAACATTATCAGAACTCAGTCCACCAAAAAGAAAGAGTCTTCATCCTATTGGAGTCAACGTGTGCCATGATCGATCTTTTGGTTTCTCTCCACTGATATTAATTCTTGGTGAAAGAAATAAAACAAAAACAAAATTTCAAAGAATGCTGAAAATGAACCTGCCAAAAAAATTAGTAGTTAATTTAGTTTGTCTCTGAACAAGCTTGGATATTTTCCCAGCGGAAAAGCTGCATTTAAGCAGTCTGAATTTACCCTCAAGAAGTGAGGCCATCCAAACCTTGAGAAAAATGTTAGTAAAAAGGGCAATACTAAGCACAAAACAGGGGTGGGTTCACTATTCTAAGATTCTGGTCACATTACAAAAATGTAGTTCTTCCAGATTTTATCTATGGATTTCAATTTAGCTACACAATTCCATATGCTTGAGATGGGAACGTGAACAATAAAGAACGTGGACATTAGGGGTTACCTATAGTGGGTGGCCTGAATTCACACCATCTCAGTTTGGGCACTTCGGTGTACAGCTGTCTCAGACGGATCCCAAGAGTTAGCAGAGAAAACTAAGGACCTCCAGAGGGCATCAGACCATGTAATATCTCGATCTAACCAAAGAGGCAACTTCTTTTGTAAAAGTACCTAAAAACTTAAGACACACGGAATGTAGGCCATTACACACTCGGTACGTCCTGATTTTGGAAAGATAAGGAAAAGAGCAGCTATGAACGCCTATCAGCTCTCTTGCTGGGTCAGACTCTTAGTTGGAGACTGTCCCTAAGTGGTGAAGAAAGGACTTTTCTACAGTTCACACAGATTGTATCTCCAAGAACCAGTTACTTTTTTTTTCCCCACTTTGCTGAAGAGGGGTTGATGTAACGTGCACAGATGTGTGCTCAATCTATAATGTGAACGCGGCAGAAGAGAGACAGCAGAGACAGCAATCAGTATTTTCTTTACAATCAATGAAGAGAAACAGGTCCCTGAAGAGCACAACTTGTGCTCTTGTGATTTCCTTGTGATTTTTTTTTTTCATATGTCTACCTTAGCAGCAGTCACCTCATGCCCGAGAAGTGCCTATTTCTCTTAACTGAGCACAGGGGGAGCCTGGGGTGAATAACACAGGCAGCTGCAGCTGTTAGAGGAATTTCACTACTGGTGACTGTTAAGTAGTTCTCCATCTGGAAGCAAAGACTAAAGAATCACAGCTAATTAAACACTGATTGCAAAACCATCCTACTAAATTTGGCATGAAAGTTGGAGCCAAGTCGACAATGTTTAAGTGCCTGCTTCGCACAACTCTTGTATAAGACACTTCTGAAATTGGCAAAAGAGGCAGACTGCCAAGATACAACAGGCTTTGATGTTTAGAAAAACATGTACCAGAAACTGATGGGTGAGAGCATTTGAATCTTTCACACAACTGATACAATGAATTATCCCAGTAACAGAAATAACGTAATATTGAACATTTCAGTTAACAGGTTGGTGGAGCTCAGGGGAGGTGATGTAACTTCTGGGTGGTGGAAGAAGTCTTCTCCACCTCTACCTGACCCGCTCACACTGGCAGCCCATCGTTGGGGTGTTCATCATCTGGGGGAAGCTACAATATATAAGCAATATATATAATATATAAGCAATGCAAAATACACATGGGCTGTACCCTCCTGGGTGGGACTCAACACATTTCGCAGATGCTGCATTTGTGTAAGCACCTGGCAGCATGAACATAGGGTATATTTGGTTAAGATTTTGAAAATAGCATCATGGAGGTCTGATGACAAACCTGAGAGGTGACTGCAAGGTGGGCTCATTTCCTCCAATTCTTTTGTAATGACAATTATCTCTAGGAGAGGTCTGGCCCCAGCTTACAGCCTGCTTGCTGTGTGCTGGTTGGTAAATCGATGAGTAAAAGCTGTATCTATGTAATGCAAGAGTATTTTGAAAGAAGCTTAACAGTTAGCATACGGAGCTTGAAAAGACAATATTGCAACTCCATGCTGGAAGATATTTCTGGATTAATAGGTTAATGTGATGCAATTCCTTGAGAAATCTGCATAGAGATGAAGAAGAAAAAACCTGATATGACTGGTTGGGAAAACAGCCTGGTGAAATGGGTGTATGATGGATCATTACAGCACACCAGTTAATGAAAAGCCAGGGGGCTTTAAATAAAATCATCACTGCATTTGGTATTTCTGTTTTTAGGAGAGGATATTCAACAAGTGGATTTGTTGTGCTGTGCAAACCAACTCCTCCTTGCTGGGAGATCTGGATTTTACAACAGAACCTCAAACACTGGCGGCATTCAGAGAGCCAAATTTGTAATCTGTATAAAATGTTTGACCCTCATCTGGTGATAATTCACACGGGCAGTCCAAAACAGCCTTTCTGCAGCTGCAGAATGGCTGAGGTAATTCTGTTATCAAGATCAAATAGCTTGCAACTTGCCCAATTTCTCATTAGTCATCACATCAGAGGAGTTTGAAGCTATAGCGTAAGAAAGGCAGAGGCTATTGCAAGAAGCACCTACAGCAGAAAATATTCACACTAATAGCAAAAAAGTCTGAAGGAATTTCCCCACTTGTGCAATGCTGGGCTTTTAAGAGGCAGCTTTTAGCTGGAAATGGATTGTCTGATGAGAACTATTCAAGACTATTCCTGAAGCTCAAAGGATATGAAGTGATTTGGTTTATTTCAAAATCTTAATACGTAACTTCACTGGTCTCAGCTAGTATTTCTTTGCTATATAAATTTCATCCAAGCTAATCTACAGAGTATAGTTCTTTGGAGACAGAAAAAAAGGAGAGAAAAAAATACACCCTGTTTATCTACACTGTCTTATTCTACATTGTGTGGAACTTTTGGGACCCAGTTCTTTGTATCGGAGATGATCCCCACAAATGCTCAATTTCGAACACAGCCACCATTACTGACTCTATAAAAAGAAGCATGTGGCCAGAAATCATTTTCCAAGCAATTTGTGCAAAGGCAGTCTATAAACAGGAGTAAAAATGTGAATAGATAGCAATATGATTGATAAAAAACTTTCATACGGCTGACTAGGACTTAGAACTTCAACACTGACGCATCTCCTTCAAGGCCTGAAGTTCCTCTGTTGACTTGTCACTCAACTGTCAAGGCTTTCTTTTTTTAAAGCAATACAAAGCACGTCAAACAGCAACGGCCCGTGCAACAACCAAAAAAAAAGGAAGCAGTTACATCCAGCAACTGGAATAACCAATCCACTCGGAGGCAAACTTTGCAGTCTAAGTGGGACAGTGCTATCATGTAGGCAGCATGTTATTAATTTAAAAACAACCAGCAATGAAAAAGGGAAATTAAACTGATTACTTAATGCTAAGTGCTAATTAAAGAAACCTCCAAAGAGAAGTTTTTTTGGAGGGCCACTGTGAAACTTCCTTGTCCTGCTGCCATTAGGAGCTGGAAGGAATAGGTAGAGGATTGCCTGCTCCCTCCTTTTGCACTTGGTTCAGGGCAGAGAAACACGCTCGGTGCACAACCCATCAGCAAGTCACTGGTAAGAAAGATGCCCAACAGAGGTGTGTGAAGCTCTGGGGCAGGATCAGTACTGACACACACTCATGGAAGTTGTATTTCAGCGTCTTTTGTGAAATTACTGCTAGGTTACCTTGAGGACAGGAACAGAACAGCGGTCATCACCCACTGGTTTCTGCTCATCTTCTGCTTTGTCTATCAGCTAACAATACAGGCACTGACTCTATACGTGTAGTGAGCGTTACCATAAATGTATACAAGCAAACCTGAAAAAGTACACTAACACCTGATTTAGTTTAAAATTGAAATATTTAGGTGATTTATTTTACCTAAATAAAGATGCTTAAGAGGCGAAAAAAAAAAACTTTCTCAATCTGGACCACAGTGAGCAATCAGATATGTGTAAAAAAAAAAAAAAAAAAGTATTCAGAAAGACATTAGACCTAAAATTCCATACGGATAAATGTACCAGTCTTGGAAATGAGCATGTTAAATCACTACATGCTGTGCTTAAAATAGCATTAACAATGCTTTGGTGCAGAACAGAAAAAGCATAGTAACCCCTATCAAATTAAATTCAATCGAAATCACAGTGTAACAGCTGTTGAAGTCCCCAAACTCCCATTCTCTCTTGGAAAAATACAAAATTAAAATTGGAACTATTTAACAGCATGTTTCAATCTGCTACATTCAACTTTAGGCATTAGAGAGGGCAACCTACCTTCCAGACCAAGTCCACGTGTCTAAATTCAGGCAGTGCAAATCGTTCATTCTAGTTTGCTAAAAATAAAAAATAAAATCCCAGTTGTGTTATATTAAGCAAACAAAGAGCAAAGTATTTAAGTGAGGTCTTCATAGCACAGAGTATTTAAGTAAAAATAATTTAACGAAAAATGTACCCATATGCCTTAAAACAACTCTGTACTATGCAGCACATGAAAAAAAAAAGCAACAAAGAAAACAGGCGACTGAAAATAACCTGTCAGAAATATTCCTAGTAATACGATGGCACTATGGGGCCAGTTCTACTCTTTTATAGTAGTTTAATAGTGAAGAACTGTGATATTCGGTTCCTGGAAACGTACTGAATTTCGATCCACAAAACCTGCAGTAGGTAATCGCAGAATTGCTCATTTCAATACTCTACACGTAGTTTCTCTCATTTTTATTTGCGTTCTGATCATAACTCTGCATCCTCCTGGCTGCCTGCTCACTAATTTCTTGGAATATGTTAATAAATAGTGTACTCAGTACGTGACATTCCTCAAGAAGTTCATTACATCTGTCTTTTCTGAATGGCAAGCCCTTTTGGGAAGTTAATACTAGCAACATTAAGGTTCCATGACCCTTTAGCATTTGCCATAGAAATCATAAAATATATCGGTAAGAAGAATGGGAAATCAATACACTTGCATATGTGCCTGTGTTTTGAGGTGAAGAAAGTAATTGCCTTGGAAACATGGCAGGGGGAGAGAATATATGAAAATTTATTTGCTTTAGATGGTAGCAATACTTTCAACGGCTTGCAATATGCTTGGCTGGTATTTGTGATTCCTCTAGGTACTACTAAACAGTATCTGAGAAGTAGGGAAATATAGCTTGCCTTACCTTACAATTTCTTTTCTCCTAGGGTAGTCCATAGATCTATTAGAATAAGCCTTTCTCCAGCTTGCAGATCCTTTGAGGCAGAAACTAGACTTGTCATTTAAGTCAGAATAGGAGTAGCTTTGTCCCTGAGAACTCAGCCAGTTAGTGAGTTTGAGAGACTTCCAAAGCTGAGCTGTGGAAAGTCTCTCGGTGTATTTCAGGGAACAGCAAGGATTTCAGGGTAGCTGTGGCCTCCTCTGATCACATATGTGCTAGCCCGTTTCTGTCCTAGGGAAGATGATGTTAACTGGCATTTTGAGAAATGCCTTCAGAGACGGCAGTAGGCTGAAGAAAAGCAGAACGTGAGTGCTTTTGTGCATTGCCTGAGAAACTTTACTCCCGTAAAGAGGGTGAATGTAACAATAAAATACGGTCCAACTGACAGCTAGTGGATTGATCTGCCTTCCATGACAAGTCTATTCAGTTCCCTGCTCCTTCAGGTTGCTTTGAAGGAAACGAGGAACAAATCATACATGCAGAAAGCAAAATGCGGTTACTGAGTATCTTCTGCTGCACCTGTACACAGCCAGACACTTGGGGATAGGGTGGGAAAAATAAACAACATCCTGGCCCCCAGAACCGCAAACGTTTCATCATCTCGGAGTAACACACTTCAATACAGAGGACAATGATTAAAGACAGGGAGGAAAGAAGTTGCTGTTACTTTGGAAATCAGGGTTTCAAGAAGATGCTGTTCAAGACCTCCTAGCTGACTTTCCTCTCTTTACAAAGCTAGGCATTAGGCAGAAGATGGAGTAGTTTTCAGTTCCTTGGTCCCTGGGAAATCAATGTGTTATCATCTTTACGTGCTAATATTTCAACAGACTGACAGATGAGAAATTACACCAACCTCATTTTGAATTCACAACTCAGCATCAGTTAGACATTTCTGCCTCAGGTTCAGTCCTCTAACATCGCTTTAACAAATGAAAATGCCTTTCTACCCAGCCCTTATTTGGGAAGCTGTAAAGCGCCCGGTCAGGTTATCATCACTTGCCACACGCACAATTTGCTTGCAGTTTCTCCTGGAACCATAAACGCTACCTACTATATTTAATAATTTAGCTGATGATCCTACATTGATTCTTAGCTGGCTTGAAAGCACTAAGCCTTGTAAGAGGGTTTGCATTTCCGTTTGAGCCACAAGGACTCCTTAGACATCTTTCTTATCTATGGCATGTGCATTTATTTGCAGCCCAGCAAACATTAACCAGGATCTGCTTTGTCTCGAGACCAGCTTTCTAGCGTGACAAAGGCATTACGGGTGACATATTTACAGATCACTGCTCTGCGCAGCTCTCCAGTCTCAGATTTACAATCAAACAGCTATTACAACTCAAATCTTTGTCAAAGGACTGCAGTTCAATCTATCTTCTTATCTTCAGTGACAGGAAGGATAAAAAGAAATATAAACATGCATACATTAAAGCATCAGATGCGTGAAGAGCTGCCGAAAAGACTTTGTGTTATTACTTCATCATTCTTTACATGAAAGCTTTCCACTTAAACATGAGACTTGCATCAACTTTTGGACTAACTTTCCTTCCTTCCCACTTTCTCCCATTTCTGTTTGTCAGGGGCTTACCTGGAGGAACAGAGTCCACATAACACTTCTGAGCCTGTTTTCAAATGATTCCTGGTACAATTGATTTTGATCATCATCATCATCATCATCATCTTCTTTTACCAGCTCTAGCTCCAACTTTGGAAAAAGGTGCCCTTTCCTCCCAGAAAGATGAATAGGAGAAGCCTCATGACACTTCCTGGCCCTTTCTGGTTCCTTGTAGAGCCTTTTCCCTGGGAAGATTTGTATTATGGTGAACTAGAAGGAGAAGGAGGAGCAGAGCAACCCCGTATTTGCTCCTTAATTTGTGGAGAAAAGCAAGACTTCATCCTCTGGGGAGGAATTACTCTCGTTGTCAGGAAATGCAATCCCTTTCTGATGTCTTTAGCTTTCCTTCCTGCTTCATGACTTACATTAACTCCTCAGGCCCCACTGAATGCTCCCTAACCTCTGTAACTCTCCTTCCTTTTTTTTCTAGGATAGAAAGTGAATCAATAACTGAGTATCACTAAGGTGAAAACTACACTTGCTGCTCTTCTACGAAGCTAAATACAGCTTTCCAAAATTTCACTCTTCTCTCATATTGTTCCCAAGTGGTTTCACTGAAATTTAGCAAGTGGTTATTAAGGAAGCAGACGCTACCTGAGGAAGAGAAAAACCTTTTCAGCTCAGAGCCTTCTTGTATTTCTGAATCCTGTTGTCAAATAGACATGATTAACTAGAAGGCAGAGGGCACGTCCTCTTAGGGCACATCTAATCATGCAACAGCACAGCGGAGGAATCACAGGTGAGCTCCGGTTTTCCTAATAATTTCACGTGCAGGTAGCAGAGGCTGCATGGGAATCATGGCTTGGGTTACAAAGCGGTTCAATTGCAACAGGCACCATGCAGCAACCCTGACCGGTTGGACACAACATTCAGTGCTGTTCTGTTGTGGCGTGAAGACGTCTGCACCACACAGACAGCCCCTGCTCACAGCAAGCCAGCGGGCTTTGAAGGCTGAGGAAGCGTTCAGAAATAAATGGTAGGCCAGGAGGTCCTGAGCTGCACATTTAGTTCTTCACGTTTGGTTTCTCTCCCTCTCACATCTGTGGGCTTGCTAAATGAGAGGCAGGATTTGGGTCAGCTGTGGTTAGCAAGAGTTCATTTACACAGCAGCCACCAAACAGCACGTCTATAGCACAAGCACAGAGCTCGCTTAGCCCAGCGTGGCTCACCCTGACACACAGGATTTGATTAAGACCAGATTCTTTTTCAGTCTTTTCCACTATCCATTTATCTCCTTAGTTGTTTGCAAATATGTTTGTCCAAACCTACAGCTCTGGAAGCTACCGTGTGCAATTGTCGCAGCCTGAGGTGGGGCTTTAGCAACAATCCGAGGTTGTGAGCCTGTACCAAGGGCAACGTGACACGGTGCAGACTGGTAAGGATAAACAGGAGCAAATTTGGTGGCTTTCTTCTCTGAACGCTCTGAAAAGGTAAAACTTTACTTAGGCAAAAACTTTTCCTGCAGCTGTGGGAAGCAATTCAAACTGAGTAACTGGCTGGGTATTTGCTTGTGTGCGCATTCTCAACCTGCCTCGATCTGTGCGTCTGGTTTCTGTCTGAGCAAGCAGGAGTAAGCCATTTTGTAACAGAACTGTAGACTTTCCCTGAGAAGAAGGCTGCACCGCTGTAGAGCTTTTGTAGTAGAGCTTAAAAAACGGGGAACTTGGGTACAGAAAAAAGCATAATACCTTAAGCATACAAGGTTTAGGTTATGGCAGATTCTAAGATGAAGTTGGTGTATGTTCGTTGTAGGACATTTCCAACCAACAGTTAACTCCTTTTTCATATAAGAAAGCTACAGAAATAGAGCACTGAGTGCTTTCAAAAGCGTCTTCAGTGTTATTTCATAGCAGTAGTAGTAGAAATCAAAGTCTCATCGGTTAGCAGGATATGATTAAAGGCTACAAATCAGTTGTAGGTAAAAAAAATAAAAGGCTAAAACCATAACAATTTTTAAAAATATGGAAGAGTACGCAGTAACTTACATTAGAAGGGTTTTTTTTTACTTGCCTTATAGAATCTGCTTCTTGCATTCCTCATAAATTCCAGCTCATACGAAGTCATACAAAAATATTATCTTACCTATGGTTTTGCAACACTTCTAAAAAGAGTTGGCATGTTTTCCACCCCATAACAAAACTATACCAGAAAAAAAAATTTACAGCTGATGGGTGGAGCCTGCTCTAGTTTAGATTACCTACTACTAGTCTTATTTTCAGACACAAGTAGGTGTATATATATATATTTATTTATTTTATATTGGATTGCTGCCTCAGGTTTAAATTCTTACATTTATTTAATGCTTCAGCACAGAAGAACAAGGATAAAACTTCCTCTAACCAATGCTATAAAAACTGAATGATGAGGTTTTGGTATCTCCCAAGTTTCCAGTGATGACTTGGAGTTTGCTAGGTACAGACATAAGGTACAGACATAAGGTACAGACATAAGGTGACACCTATGACTTTTTCTTTTTCCTTTTTAGGTTAAAAAGAGCTAGAAAAGTTAAATAAATAAAGAGTTAAGATTACATAGCAAGAATCTATTCTTGCTTTAAATATGCAATGATTACATATGATGACTATCTTATGCCCTTGATGATTACCTACAGGGCAACAGATTTAAGATCCTCCAATGGCGTACTAAATGGTACAGTCCTGAATCAGTTATCAGGGAAGTACTCGCAAGCCTTACTCTTGTGGTCAACAGCCTATATGAGATGCACAGAAAAGAGCTGTCAAGAGCGATCTCGACAGTACGCTTCACATATTCTTTATCAAGGTCACAGAACATGCTGAAGGTAAAGACTGAGACCGTGAAACTGGCATTCAGAGAGCAGAGGAGAGGCTTAACGGGACTGAAGTGACGAGTGGCTGCAGTAGCCAGGTAACATGCTGCAGCTCCCCGTACCAGCCCCAACGTACGGAGACGCTGGCTTTGTATCCAGACATTATAACCACATGCTGCTCTTCCACAGGAGTGTATTTCAAATACTTCTTTGCAAAAAATGACAAAAGTTTACATTATAAAGCCAACTGAAGTCTGCTGTTTCCTACCTTTTGGGACCACACGTTGCAATTATAAATCTAAAATACTGTATCAAACCTGCTATTCTAAGCTCCACTTTCCCAGAAGGTAAAAATCAGGAGGTGAGAAGCGTGTATGTGAGAAATGACTGTTCTTACACATTTCCCCTTTCTTTAGGCAAAAAAAGAAACAAAGCAGAAGCTAAAATCCTATTTGTATTTACTTCTTGCTACCATTTCATTCAGTGATCTATAAACCTGCAAAGCTGTACTAAGCACAGGGTGCTAGCATCTCACCATTTATAAAAACCTGATCTATCATCGGGCTTGCTTTTGCTCCACTCTCAAAGAAGCATCTCCTACAGATGTTACACACAGGTCAACCATTTTTGTTGATTTATAAACATGTAAATTTACCACTCATCTGTTTTTCCCTTTTGGGGACAGTGTATGCTTCATCATAAATACTAGAGACAGAAAGACAGAATTCTTTTTCTAAGGTACAGAGGAATGAAAGAAAGCATCCTGGATTCACCACTACTAAACATACCAGTTAGGCCAAAAACACTTTGGATTTTCTTCTACTGCAAAAATAATTTGCTGTTAGAAAAGCAAAACAAAACCAAACAAAAATAACACCTACAAAACTACTACCTATAAATGTTTTAATCAAACACTAACCAGCACTCGTCCTCCGAAGATGTAACCTTTATTTCCCAGCACTGCACATGTATGAGCTGCTCGAGGCTGAGGCGGATCTCCACCCTGAAAGAACCAATAAATGATATTTCAGAACATCATCAAAGTGTCAGCCAAGGACTTAATGGCACATCAGTAACATAGAGACTGCAAAGTTAAGGCCAACATGCATAAGTATGCTGACAGATCTACAGTTTTAAAAGGAAATAATTTACAGTCACGTCCAAAACTCCACAGACATTAGAAGATACACATAATTGCTAAGGAATCTTTAATCGAGTTTCCTCAGTTGCTAATGTTTAATGTATTCCCTCTTGGTCTAAGACATCGAGGCTTTATTCAAGTGAAATTTGATTAATTTATCTTTAATTCCTAAGCATAAAATTAAAATAACACATCAGTTATTGTTGATATGTCCTGTGCGCTTTATTTCTCCAAAGCACAAACTGTCAGGAACCGGTACTAAAAATCTCTGGAAATCAGATCTTAAATTGTGATGCAACACGCAACAGCCACATGCGAAAAATCTTCCCTGGGTAAGTCAGAAATAAAGCTAGCAAAACTGGCTTTTACTTTTCAATAGCAATTTTCGTTCTTTGCATTTAATTTTGTAGGAGTTTTAAAACAGCCTATAAACAGCATAAAACAGTGTCAGATCTCATTGCAATACAGCTCTACTGAGTTCTTCTGTAAGAAGCTCCCCAAGATTTTATGAAGCTCTATACTACACTAACACGTTTAATGTCAGTACATAAAGACGTGTGCATTGCTATTTTACTGGGAAACTGAGTACACACGTTCCTTTGGAAGACTATTAAAGTAATGTATTGCTGAGTAATATCTGGTCTGTTTATTCTAACAAGATTGCATGACTAGGAGATACTTGTTTAAAAGATTTTTCAACATTAGCCCTTGAAGGGAATACAGCAACTGCATATACACAACATGCAAATAATGAGCATATTAAACATACATCATAATAAACATACATCTTTACTTCACAAATAAAGACTGAAGGCCTAAACTAACAATATAGAAAGTTTTTTTCTCTCTTTGCCTTTTGTTTTTTTATAGTCTGTGAGAACTGAATGGTGAACCAAGAGAGACTAGGGTTCAAGACCGCTATTGCTCTTTCAGCTTGATACGCCATCATTCACTCTGAGCTATCAGCTTTATGAAGGAGAGAGGTGGGAAGGGAGGAGGTAATCCACAAGTAATCTCTCATCTGGTTAACTCCCAGTTACCTGTGATAGCTCATCAATGTTGCAGATTAACATACACAGCTGCCGTCAACCAAATAGCTTCGTATCAAAACAGGTGGACGGCACTGGTTAACTTCAGCTTGGCACCATTAAAACCACGCGTCCGTTTGTACCACACGCTGCCCACAGACCTTCGCTTAGCTCCAGGAGGCCTTTGCTAGGTGAGACGTGCCACGGGTCAATGGCCATGCTCCAGCCAAGACATTCTTCCTGACCCAGCACCCTGGCAAGGCCCACAGGGATACCTGACCAGCCTGCAGAACACATTCGGCAGGGCCCACGGGGGCTTTGTGAGGAGCTGCTGAAACGCCTCCTCACCCTGCTCCTCAGCAGCGCTCTGGGAGTCACGCTGAATGGTTTTGTGGAGCATGCCAGTGCCTTGGCTTCCCACTAACAGAGAGCTGATGGGAACTTCATACTCCCAACATGTGTTTTAAAACCTAAATACAAAGCCTGACCTAGATACAGAATGCTGTATCACCTTCTGATCTATCCAGATTTCAAATACCTCTCTGAAGCTTACTTTATTTTTTACCTCATAACCACATTATAGAACAAACACCAGTCTACATCCTGTAGAGAAAAAAAGTCATGACATCATTCTTGAATTCTCCACATTTCAGATGCATCGAGTGTCCTCCTGTGCAATGTTAGAAGCCAAAAAAAGTAAGCATATTCAAATTCCTTGACCCAACACGAATTTCTAGAGCTCAGTAACTATTCAAAATGCAGTAAGGTCACAATTGTCTCAAAAAATAAGACTTAAGGAACACTCACTCGAATTGCTGGTTGAGACCAAGTTTGTGTGTTTGTATCAAAAACGTGAACATCATTATGCCATCCCCAGAATATCTGTCCTTCCTGAAAGAGGAGTTAAAAAATTGGAAATATTATTTTAACACCTTCTGTGCTTGTTAAAGGGTACAAACCTAGAAGTGATCTATCAAAACAGAAAATAAACTAAAATACAGAATTTTATTAAAAGAAACATGCTAACATTTTCAAAGCGATAGAGCAACTCAGGTCTAGTTGGAGGTCAGCTGCATTCAGGAGTGATGGGGAGGGATGATGACACTTTTGAAAATGGGCTTTGGGCTCCAAAATCAGTCACTTGAGTAGGCAAAGCCTATATCATGCCACAACATACTAAGAATTAAATGCTTAGATTGTACAAGGTAATACATTTCTTGTAAGTCAATATTTAACACTTGATGTTAAGGGTCTGGACTCCCTTGAATGCGTATCTATTAATTTGCGTGAACAGACGCTCTAATCAGCCTCCTTCTTTCTAGTAAGAATTCATTATAGGAAACTAGCTAATCCAGGCATCTGAAAGCATATGGCATTTACTTTGGTTAACAAATTAAGGAAATTAACCGAGAGTGCTTGTCCGTTAGAGTTGTGAAGCTGTAAGTTCCCTTCTGTTACTTCAAGAAAAGCAGTTCTAAAATCTTCTGGGAGCTCCGTGTTTAAAAAAGGGTCTTCAGATTTAAAATACTGCCTTTGTTTTTCCTCTGACAGCATTTTGTTTCATTGCATTCAAAGTCTAGCACTTCGAATACACTGAACACCCAACACCTCCCAGCAATATGCAGCACCTGAAATTCCAAATCAAAGCAGAAGACTCAAGTTACATCTCTCATGATTCTACAAATAAAAGAAACTCAGACAGATCTTCGTACCTACTGAGGCATAGTATAAAAGACATGCTTGACAAGAAAGGACAAAACACTCTGAATTGTAGCAAATCTCTTACCCAAAACGCATCGTGGACATCAAAACAAATCACTCAGCCATTATGCTTCCTACAGCCATAGCCACCAAATATATTAGCCTAAACACCAACAAAAAAAAAAGTTGTTAGCTGTTTTTAGAATAAATTCAAATTAATAAACTGTAATAATGCCTCAAATATTGCTTTACCTACTGTACTATAATACAAACAGATTATTTCATATTGCATCTAATCATACAGAAAACCTTACCAACATGAAGGTAGTACTGTCACACTCCTCAATGTGCCTGACAGAAATCCTCATAAGTAAGGGGAATCTTCAAGATACCTCAAAGCTATTGTTCTATATTCCTCCATCCCCAAGCTCACCACAGTCATTTTCAGACATGATTCAAAAATGATGCATTACACACAAGACAGTGACATCCCTATGCTTCTACAATATTTGTTAGCCTTCTGTATTCATCTTTCTTCAACAAATGTTCCCAAGGTCAGCTCACTGGCTATGACTCACAAAATCTCTCTTTCTCTTGCTTTCTTGTAAGCTTATAAAGAGATTCTTTCAACTAAGTGCTACAGAACACATTGCATTGCAAGTATCGTTACACACCTCCCAGCCTAATATTCCACCCATGAAATGGCCATCCGTAAGTAATGGTTCCTACAGTTTTGTTTAACTTCAACATTTGAGGATATTTGGTATAGCTGTTAGTGATCTCGGGAGAAGGCATTTAGGAAATGATGGCATGGTGCAGGTCATTCCAGACACACTCCTGGGGAAACAGAGTTACTGAAAGCATCGTGCAACACACCAAGACATCCTGATTTGCAAACTCACACCTTGTGAATTTTTAAGGTATACTTCTGCAAAGGTGCATACTTGTCTCCCAATACTCTTGTTAAATGAAAAGGTTATGCTGGTTACACTCTGCCACCTAAAATATGTGATCTTGGTACACTGATTAAGCTTTCTTTCTAAATATCTTCACTAACTTTACAGCACTTAACTAGCCTGACTTGGCTCTTATAATGTAAAAATGCTCACTGAAATGTCCATGTAATTGTTAGTATTTGTATGCTTTGAAAAATATACTAAAATATACTAAATATACTTTATTGCATGAAATAATTAATGGTTACATAATGCAACAGAAATTCAGTGTCATTTCTATACTGATTTTTTTGTTGTGCATAAAATTAAAATGTAAGTAATATGTGCATAAACAAGTTTTTACCTCAAGTCTCAAAGCATTCCAGGAACTTCTACTGAATTTCCTAACTCTCACCCAAAGCAGCCTTATACTTACCATTAATTCAGCTTACACATGAAAAAACTCTGGTACAAAGTTAAGAAAGTTGCACAAAATCCCATAGCAAGTCGAGCTAAAAATTAAAGTTTCATGAATCACAAACCTGTTACTCCTCACTTTATAGTACTGCCTCTCTGCAATCAACACATATTAAATATTCTTAATGTGTTACCTGTCCTTATACACCCAGCAGAAAGCTTGTCACGTGTGTAGGAGGTTGGCCTTTAAAATTTGTGATTTTTTTCCACCTATAGGTTCCATTTCTTGTTCGCAAATTAACATAATACAGCTTAAAAGAAAAAAAACAATACAACGTTCTCATATAAACGGTATTGAAGAATCTGGCACAATTCAGCAACAAAAAGAACCACCCACCTCCCCCAGAATACGCTACTTTCTTTCTTTAAAAAAAAAAAGGAACTGTCAGTGAAATTTACGATACATAGCAGCATATGGGAAGAGTCCGATTCACCACGAAAACACAGTTAAAACGTGAGAATCAGCAGGCAGTTTCCTTGCCTTCCCTCTGTCAGACCTGTGTAGTAATACCCTGCTCCTTCACTTCTCCCAACTACCGGTAGCTCTGCCTAACCTGAACAGAACGCCTACGCAGAAATCAGCAGTGTTTGTGAATGGAGTGCTGAACAGATGTGACGGCAAGCTCCATTTCAGTTATTTTCTAGTCTGAAGCCTGACATCGCTGCCACTAGATGATAGCGTGCTTACGACTTTGCTACTTCAGTCTTTGGTTACCACGAAATCCGGTAGCTATACTTTAACTTTAATTACTGCTTAAACCATCTAAGAAAGGTAATCACCAAAGGGATATACGAAATCAATTTCAATTATGGCTGATGATAAATTTTTTCAAAAAGTCATTAGG
Source organism: Cygnus olor (assembly GCF_009769625.2). NCBI lineage: Eukaryota > Metazoa > Chordata > Aves > Anseriformes > Anatidae > Cygnus > Cygnus olor. Next base: position 2,659,612 of record NC_049173.1, on the reverse strand, counting down.
AAAACACTGGCAATTCTTAGAAATAAGAAGTTTCACATACTGAGCCTAGTTCTGAAGCTATGATACAACAAAAATTCCCAGAAAAATAAATGGAGTTGAACATTAAAACAGAAATTGAACTTTTTTTTGTCAGTTTAAAGTACGCTTTGTCTACAAAACTAAGAGATTTCCTTAAATTTCTCCTTATTTCTGAAAATAGGGTCAGCGTTACTATTCACTCAAATACAACATGTGTGAAAGAAAACAAAAGAATACAATACCCGATTACTATATCCTTTATCATCAAATCCACCAAAAATGTACAGCTTCCCGTTAATGCTTGCTCCACAGCTTCCTGACATGGAGGTAGGTAGCTCTCCTTCCATTAGGTGCATTGTCCTGCAATTTAGCACACACGTTATGTGTTATAACGCTGTTTCCAAACACGCTAAAATTAACAACCCAAAATAGAGGTATAAATAATTTTTGCACTTAAAGCTAAAAATACAGTTGCGATATTTTGGCCGTAACTAGAAGGAGAAAACTATAGCTGATTTATTAAGTCGGCTCCTGTGGCAGAAGAGTACTTTCGCTTGAACACTGCGCATACATTATGAAGTATCTCATATTAAAAGAGCTTTATTAGGGCTAAAGTCTAGTTACTCAAAAACTGGAAAGACAATTAACAATAACTCCAAGAACTCCTGAAATGAGAATACAGTAATGCTGTTAAGTTAGAAATAACCCCAGTAGAAATAAGGTCAGAATACTCACTGATGTTGGTACTACGTCACACGTCACTTCTAAACTGCCTTTTGCACTGCATTTAGCACCAAAAAAAAAATCTCCAACAATGCCAGCTACAGCAATGAGCGCTCCGTTCTTCAGCCACCATCAGCAGTCCCGACCTTCTCCTTGCTAGCCGCGCGGTACAAGGCAGTGATTTCCATGGTGCAAATCCTAACGCCACACAGTCGGAAGCGCCATGCAACTGGCTGACCGAAGTCACTTTCTGCCAAACTCCCAAGGCTGAGCACCAGGCCAAGCCTGTGCTTAGCATCATTACTCCGCGTTGAAAACTGCTTTGCTAGAAGCTCAAATTTCTGCAGAAGACGGGGACCTACACCTCCTCTCTCAGATACACAGACAGAGGACACGTGATTTGCTTAGCATTTACACCTTGTCTCCACACCTTCGTTTTCTGGAGATATACCAGCCAGATCCCAGCCTCCCAGTGCTGACACTCCAACTCTGTTCTCCAGCTTTGCTGCCGAAGTCTCAACTGCTTTCACCCCACAGTTTCTGGTCAAAGTTTCCTTCCCGTGTCACTCCCATTACTTCTTCTCAGCTCTCCACCCGGGTCTCTAGCCCAGTCTCCCACCTTCAAAGCCTAGCTCCAGATTTTCTTCTCTCTGCTAGGTGTAATGTCACCAGACTTCCTGAGCAGTCATTTCCATTCATTCCCTTCATCGATGCACCTGCACTTAGACCCGATGCCTTCACCTTCTGGCACTGGTGACCATGTAGAAGGATTGTTACAGCTTTCAGTTCTGACGCTTGACCTTATCCCAACCTAAAAGAACTGGAAGCAGCCTTTAAAGGAAAAGCTCTTTATGTCCTTAATCACCAGATGCGAATGGTGCATGTGTAACCTGTCCTTACTGAAAGCTGTGCTAACAAACAGCAGGTCACGGCTCTGCTTCCAAATACCTTTGTTCTGGCATCAGCACTGCCACAGGCAAAACCACCTTCCCCTTCTCTGCTCCTGCTCATTCCTGCGTCAGACTGTGTGTTCTGCTGTATGCTTACAACTGTTTGTGCTGTAAGTGAATGAGTTCAAGAACTGATCCATGTTAAAAATAGCTCTGAAAAAAGAAAGGTTATATTTAACTCAGATCACTTTCCTGATCCAATTTCCTACGTGACCATATAAACAGCTGTACCAGTACAACTGATACAGGGACATCAGGGGGTTAAGAACAAGAAAGGGTATGAGGTTGCTTTAGCCAACCCTTTCACCAAAAGAAACAGATATCAAAGACAGTCTCAGTGAGGTTACAATCTTAAAAACCCAAACCACCAAAACCAACAAAAAACACTAATGAAGTCTTGCTAGAACCGCACAGCTAACTGGAGGCAAAATATTTCAAAACAGATAAGGAATTTCATACATAATATGAGACACCTTCCTGATCTAGTCCTCCTCCCCTTTTTCCTCAATTTCAAAATGTTGCTTCTAATATGGGTACGAAAGAAATCTCTTGACTATGGATATGCAAGGAACACATGAACAGTTGGGAGATTAGAAAGACAGCTGGCAGAAAACACATACCAACCCAAACGAATACTACTTTACTAGGCTGAAGACAATTATTGTAATAGAAACCACTGGAAAACTTAAACAGAAGCATTGTTAATCTCTCCCCCCATACAACGTGTAAACACAGTAAATATAAAACAAAGATTAAATTGCTAGCAATGTGCAAGATTTGTATAGTTATGAATTACTTTTACAAATACACAATTAAATAATAGCACAAATATATATAATTGTAAATAGATCAACAACCCAAATACCCAGTGTTTAATGTTAAAAAGGAGTATTTAATATATGGAGAACTAAGCACAAGTAAAATGCACTTATTCTAACAACAGAGCCCTGAGATGGCCATTTCAAACATCTGTCAGGAAAAAAAACACAATTATACTTACGAAATTAACGTTTCCTAGAGCTATTTCCGAGTACGTATGCTTGTTTTTCAGTCTTCATATTAAACATTTGCTACGTAAACGCCAAGGAACATGACCAATAGCTCATGTAACTGAAGGAAATCTTTACACAGCAGCTAATTGTAACCTCTGCAAATATCAGCTTTATTTATCAATCGAATATAAATAATTTAACTTACCATAACCCACTATCCATTTCATAGATCCAGAGCTCATCATTAGGCAAATACACTTCATTTTCTTCAATTGACTAAAACGGAAAAAAAAAAATTGCAAATGTTAATCAATTATGCATTATACACCGTACATTTTTAAATGAATACCAATTATGTTACTTAGCAACTCTGAATACTCTTAAGGAGATAATCTTACCAGAGCATAAGTCATACTCCACACTCTTGCTCTGATCATTACCTTTATGAGCAGGCAGCTCAGTAATTTTAATATTTTACATTTTATACTGGAAGTTCAAAATAGATGTTTTTATTTTTTGAAGCTATTCAAAATGCTGCGCTAGGTGTTTCCTCATGTCATTGAGCTTTGCTGATTGTTAATAGTAGATTTAATCACTATTTTTTATAATCACTGTGCCTCAAAAGGAAATTAAATTTGGTGTATTAGTAAATTAGAGGTAGGGAGATAAGCATTTCGATATTCTGAAAGCATTATCTTTTGGTTTGGGAGATACTTTAAATTGGGAGGGGCCTCTGGGCCTGGCTCCGTCCTCTCGGCACCCTCGTGCAGGTGGTTAGGGACATCAGGAGGAGCCTAATTCCTCTGTGAAAAACAGAGCTATGAAAGAGGCTATATGAAAAATAAAAAATAATATGGGAAATAACGATGAGGAAGAATAACAAAAAGGAAAAAGAAGTCTGAAGGAATGCAATTGCAGAACTCCAGCAGGGTGACAACTGTGCTGTTATTGTCTTAGCCTTAGAAAGAAATGAAATGCTGTAAGGGAATAAGCAGCCAGAGATGGTAACTAAGTAAAGAAAGGAAAAGCAGAGATAAAAGTGAAATCAATGCGAGGAAAAGAAGTTATATACAAAACTGAAGTTTAATTATTTATTACTGATATTGATTACTTGCCTTTATTACTGCCTTCTCAATTTGAGAGGTGCCAATTAGGCAAGCAAGCAACTCATTTGCTCTAGTTTATCTTACCAGGTACCTTTCATAAGGTAGGCGCTACCATTACATGCAGCTTGCAGGCTTCAGAAAGTGCAAAAGTCCACTAAACTTAATCTAAAACCAACAGTGGTAAGAAGCCAAGTACTTGCTAGAGAACCAGCCTGGAGTAAAAACACTGATACCAAGAATCGGTTAGCTGGGTGGAAGTTTACCATTCAGCATAAGACATGTAAAAACGTAAAGTGGTTTGGCTTTGTAAAGTGCTGCTTAAACATTAACTTACTGATTTTCACAGTACACAGGTAAATACACTTTGTGTATGTGTTTAGTAGTTTTATCTGCAAAACTGAACACACCGTGCCAGGAACCTATAATCCTTCATTAGAAAGCCTTTGAAAATACTGCAGTACTCAACCCAATTTTAGTTTCTAAAGGCTATGGCACGGAGAACTACTGAGTATTTCCAGTGGTTTAGGTGTTCCATAGCTATAGACTATTATTGAATTTAAGGCCAGAAAAGAACTTTAGATCTTTCTGTGCATTACAGGTCATTCACATTTATTTATTTATGCTTACTCTGGAGGTGGTTAACTTCCTGACACCGTAAGACAGGTATTCAAATCTTTACATGCCTTGCAGTCACAGGAAACACCACCTAGCAAAGACCCCAAAGGGAGGGAAAGCTGTAGAAGTGGCTTACAGGATACTTTACAGGTTCCTCAATTTCAGTTTGGTATTGGGCAAGAAGGGCTGTGCCAGGGTAAGTTAACACCCCAGCCAGACCCAGTACAACCTGGCAGTCAAAGCTGCTGCCTGGCTTCCTAGCACGGCTCAGGGCTCCTATTTCAGCACATGGGGTTTGTCTGTATTTTCAGCCTTGCAGCAGTCACCAGCAGCACAGCTCCTTTCAGGTCAAATGAATCCAGCTTGGGAGTAAAGGAACTCTTCAAATTGCACAAGCTGCTTGGCTCTGCCCCACCTTTTAAGTCCAACATTCTAGTTCCAAAAAAGAACATTCTAATTTCCAGAAAACAAACCGCAATGCACTTCAGGAAAGACAAGAGGCAATCGGGCAGTGGTACCTGAGAGCCCTAAGAGCGTCCTTCCCTCTGCTATTGCATACGTTCAGGACATATCATCTGTTTTAAAGTTCAAACCCAGGATATTCCAGCTGGAACTCTGTTTGATAACAGGAGAGGTTTTGCACATCTTAAAAGCTTACTTTAACCCACAAAAAAATAAATACTGAAAAAAATAGAGATAAAAACTGAAAACGTATAGAAACATGATTTAAGCTGGAGTAAGACTAAGCATAGTGACTTTCACATTTTATGGCCAATGTGCAGACACTGTGGATTAAATGAACTGGCTGTGCGTAGCGTAGTATCATTTGTAGTTTAAGACTGAATTAATTGAGAACTAAGAGAAGAATTTACTGGTAGCGATCATTTGATGACAGACACGACACCTTTCCGTCAGACAACTACTAACACGCCAAAAACGCAGGGACTCGAGAGCACGAATTACATAAGGGTGAGACACAGCCATCAATTACAGCTGTCACCCTAAAAAGCATTCAGCCCAGACCGCTGCCTGAGCCCACGACCACGGGGTAGGGCAGGGCTGGGGGGGGGGGGCAGCTCCAGGAGCGCTCCGTGAGGGGATGGAGCGCTGAGGGCAGGAGCCCCCCCCCCGCCATCCCCTCAGCGCAGACGTTGGGGCCGCGGCCCCCGCCGTTTGAAACGCCCGCCCCCGCGGCGCGCGCGCCACGCCGCCGGCCAATCAGCGGCCGCGCTGAGGTAAACAGCGCTGCCGGGGGGGCTGCGGGGGGCGGCGGGGCAGGGCCGGGCATGGCCAGGCATGGCGGCTGGGGGCCCGCCTCGGCACCCCCCTCAGCCCCCGTGTGGGGGCTCGCTGCCTCCCGCCCCGCTTCTGGCGTCCCCTCACTGCCGCCTGCCCTTCCCTCCGCCCTTCCCCGCTCGCCCTCGGCTGCCTTACCACGTATCCCCCCCAGACGTAGAGAAAGTTCCCGTCCACCACAGCGCAGTGGCCGCTCCGCTCCTCGGCCACGCAGAAGCGCTCCGCGGGGTCTGCCGCCATCTTAGGGGGAGGAGGGGGAGGAGGAGGGGGAGGAGGAGGAGGAGGAGGAGGAGGGAGCCGCCTGCCTGCCTGCCTCGCCGCTCGCCGTCCCACACCGCCTCCTCCGGGAGAGGCTGCGGCTCGCCGCCGCTCGCTGCCCGCAGGCGGACGGGAAGCGAGGAGGGTCCAAAGTGTGGGGCGGCACCGGGCTGCCCGCGCCGCCGCCCCCTGCCCCGGGGTGGGGTGGGTGCCTAGGGGTGCCCTGAGGGGTTGGTCGGTGATGGGAGGGGTCTGGGGGGGTGGTTAATGAGGCTCTGAAGAGTCTGCTGTGGGACAGAGCGTGTGGTGTCCGTCCAGTGAGGCACGCTGAAAGATAAGCGTGAGGTTGGAGGCCTGATAAACCGTGTAGGAGCTTATCGATAAGGGCTACGAGAGAAGGGGTAAAACACTGAAAATAGGACACCCGAACGCAGACCCAGGGCAAGAGCGGAAGGCAGAGGGGGGTCTGCAAACAGAGCTCCACATGGCAGGTGGTTTAGGACAACCGCAGCACTGTCTGCTGGTTAGAAGATGTGTCGTGCTCCTGACAGAAACTGCACCTATGAAACAGTGGCTGGTAATTAAAACAATTGTGTAGGAGTTCGAACTCTTGACCTCAGAGAGAATTATCCTGTGAATGCCGTCTTCTGACCTGCAGCCTGGGAGCAGATAAAGTGAGGCTACAAATGGTGTGGCAAATCCCAGAGCTGGCACTCAGGGCTTGTGTTTTGGGGCTGGTGCTGAGCTATGGGTAACTGACAGAATAAAAGTGGCGTTGAGATCCCAGCAGCTCATCTATCATGTGAAACCACACATTTGCCTTTATTTAAGGGATCCCCACTCCCTGCTGTCCCCACCAATATATAATTTTTCCTATATATTCACCTAGCCTTAAACAGCAGACTGTGAAAGGCAATAGCCTCTTACGCTCCTATTCTAGCTCTTACACTGTTAGACTGACAACCCAGTGAGTTCCAGCTGAAGTATGGATCAATTTGGAATGAGTGGAATTCAAAATGAAGCAGGTACAGCTCTTCAGGAAGAATAGAGCTTCTGAGAACTGATCACTTCTAACATCTGTAAAAGGACATGAAAGTGAGACATACACTTCCTCTGATCTAGAAGGGAAGACGTTAGCTATTCCTGTCAGTGACTGCTAATATCAAAATGAAATGTAATTATGACACATTAGGATGATGTTTAAAACATAGGAATAAACATTTGAAAGAGTTAAGATTTTTTTTTTCCAAACTGTATCTATAATCTATAGGTCAAGTAGAGCTACAACGTGATCTCTCAGAAACCTGGGAGCAATGCAAAGTCAGCAGCCCGTGGCTTTTGCCAGCGGAGCAGTGACAGACATGAACGATGAGCTATCTACCGTGCTTGGTGTAACAAAACAATTCCATCAATTCACCTTTGGCACGAGGTGGATGTGCTGTCTGATCTTAAACCATTACCCTGTCTCAGCCAGCTCTCTGCTCCCAAGCCACGCGCGCTGACACTGTAGTGCTGATGTCCAATAAAGTCATCGCAGATAAAGGACATAAAAAGCAGTGGGGATGAAGAGCTGGGCATGGCTTCCAGAGCACAAGACAGATGGCTCAGTGGAACAGAATTCTAAAGCTCACACTGGAATACTTTTATATCTCTGGTGGGAGGCTCCAGGCAACCTAACAGAACCCCAAGTACTGCAGGGTGCCACAGGAGTATGCTTTATATTCTTGTTTTGGTCATGTATCTTAAAAGAATTGCTTTTGTTAGAAGAGGGTTACCTTCCTTCTCCAGGTGAGACATGAGCTGATTGACAAATTAGATTTTTTTAAAGGAGAAAAAGCAGTAATCTTAGCAAATAGAAAAACTTACATAAGGGTTCATAATTCACACCTAACTGCATGCCTAGAATGAAAAAATGAATCGTATTTCCTGCCAAAATAGCTGAAACCTGTCAGATGGTAGTTTTATGTCTAAAGGGAGTAGAGAGATTCAGCTTCACCCATGAGCTTCCTCCAGATGAGGAGGACTGATTATAAATGACGCAGTCAAGAATGGACTATATAAAATAGGCTGATATTTTTTATCTGGTTTTATATCCCTACAGTCTTTTGATCAAGGAACTTTCAGAGTTACTTTTGAGCATTCTGTGGAACAAAGCTGTACTTTGACGGATGGGCTTGAGAATATTTCAATGAAGTAACAATAATTTTTTGGCTGGAGAGAAGGCAGCTGCCCCATGAGACTGGAACTGTAAAAGGTGCAGCGTATTTATTGTGCTCTATACCAGGATTTGGTATGCTGCAACAGACTTCAACTGCTTAGGCCCAAAGGAAAAATCGTGTGTAGGGTTAATTCCCTGGTTAAATGTAAAGTTAGTAAAGTTAGCTGTGGGGACAGCTGTACGCTTGTTGCCCAAGACAGGGCCAACAGAAGGGGAATCTATGTCTAACCGTGCTGGACCATGGGCAGTCAGTGTTGTGGGGCGATGGACCAAAGAACTAAGAGTTTACCGTATCCTAAACCTTGAGGCAGCCGACATTTGTCCTAGTAAACTTGACATTCAGGTGGGGCAGTTACAGCACAATAGGGACCAGGATCACGGTGTACCCTCCCCGCATCCACAGGAGCAGCTAAAGGCGAGGCGGCCGTATCAGAGGTGCCCTACACCGGGCAATGCCCGCAGGCTGCTGAGGGCCGCCATCCAGACCTGGTAAAACCTGCTCGGACCGAGAAGAAAGGCAAAACGGGGGAAACCGGGGGAAACCCACCCAGTGCCATCCTGCGAGGGGGCCGCGGGGCTCGCAGCAGCCCGGCCGGGCCGCTCGGGGGGCGGCCATGTCCCGGTAGCGCCCCCCGCGGCGGGGCCGTGCCGGGGCCGGGGCTGCGCGGCCGCCATGGAGCCGGAGCGGCTGCGGCGCCGCTTGGGCACCGCGTTCCGGGTGCGGGGGCTCCTGCTGCGGGCGTGAGTAGCGGGGAGGCGGCGGGGGGAGGCTCTCGGGGGCCGGCGGCACGGCCCGGGCCCACCTCGGGAGCTCCTCGGGCTGCCCGCGCAGCGCCGCCCGGGGCTCGGCGGGGGCAGGCCTCGGCGCCCGCCCTGCTGGTGCTGGGGCCCTTGTTCGCCTGTGGCAGCCCTCGGAGCCTTGTCCCGGGCCGCAGTTACGGGTTTGGGTCTCCCGAAGTGGTGTTTCAGGGTGCCCGAGGGGCCGTGGTAACGTGTGCTAGGCTGCAGTGAAGGGAGAGAGCGTGCTGCTTGCCGGGGAGGGTGGCAGAGCAGCGCCTGGGGCTCCACTGCCTTTATTTTTCCTTTCACAGTTATGCTTAATATGAGTTCTCGTTTATTCCTGGCATGATGGGACAAGGTCCTGGCAAGTGCAGTAGTGAGGGGTTCGAGTTCAGGGCCCCTGGCTTGCACCGTTACATGAGCAGAGACGTCAGGAAGGTCAGGCCGTCAACCAAATGCCACCTCTGATGGGGTGACGGATGATGGTAATAAGAAAATCGTTATCTTTAACGGCCAGAGTGTAGTCTAAGGATGAGGGAAGAAGTGGGTTTTTAATTCTCATGTTGTTTTGAATGAAAATAACTCCGATACTGGGGTACTGGTGAAGTGGAGCAGGTGGAGCGAGGACAGTTGGGGCGGTGAGGCGCAGGGGCTCGAGGTGTGTGGGGAAGCCGGAGGAGCTTAGTGATATGTGTAGAGCTCAGTGATACGGTTCAGTGGAGGACTTGTTAGTGTTAGGTCACAGGTTGGACTGGGTGATCTTGGAGGTCTCTTCCAACTTAGATGATTCTGTGATTCTGAGGTGGAGATGTACAGCTGCCCAAAGGGGGCTTGGGGAGAAAGAGGGTCCAGTGCACAGGGAAAGGGGGAGAGGCAGCAAGCACAGCTTACAGCAAAAGAAATCCCACTTGTCCAGTTTTAGTCCCCTCGGTTCAAGAGAGAGATTAAAAAGTTGGAGAGGGTCTAGTGGAGGACCACCAAGATGATGAGAGGGTCAGAGAACCTGACCTGTGGAAAAAAGGTGAGGGATTTGGGTTTGTTCAGCCTCAGGATGGGAGGGCTCAGGGGAATCACATCCCAGTCTTCCTTAAAGGTTTTCAGGGAGAAGATGGAAGAACTTCTCAAGGATGCAGTGTCAGGACAAGAGGCACAAGTTAAAAAAAATAAATAAATTCTTCACTGTAAGAGCAATTAGACTTTGGAATAGGTTGCCTGGAGAAGTGGTGACATCTCCCTCACTGGAAATACTCAAGAGTTGGCTCCCTGGGGCCCTGGGTAATGTAATGTGAGGACCTGCTTTCAGTAGAAGGCTGGACCAGATGATTTTCAGAGGTCCTTTCCAATGTGGGCTTTTCTATAATCCCCTGAAAAAAATGTTCACAATCAGAGTAGTTAAGAGTGAGACAGGGCCCAGGGAGGCTGTGACATCTCCGTCCTTGGAGGCGTGCAGAACCTGAGCAGGGCTGTGCACAACGTGAGCGGCTCGTGCACTTAGCGCTGCTCGGAGCAGGAGGCTGGACCACGAGCCCTCCGAGGTCCCTTTGGACATGAAAACAAAGTTCTCTGTACCTGCTTCCTATGCTCAGTGTTTTCAATCCTGGTGAATTTTGTGTCTGACTGTATTACGCAGCACTGATTATTTCTACGTTTTTAATCACAAGGCATTTAGTGCTTATGTGCACATCTGCCAAAATTGGCACAGTTTGTACGAACTTTATTTAGTATTAATTGCTTTTTGCGCTGATTTTCTTCGTTGAAATTAGGGAAGCTATAAAGTATCTTACCGAAGCTCTTCAGTCCCTCAGTGAAGTAGAGCTTGAAGATGTAATTGAAAAGGTCATCGATGCTGTTGAAAAGCAGCCTTGTAAGTAACATACTTTTCTTAATCTTGCTAAGTTTATCTTGCAATTGTGATGTTATTTAGACAGAGAGTTACTGGCAGCTTATGCACTCCAGTGTCATTCTGGTCACACCATGTTGATCAAGATAAATGTATTTGTTGTCATTTTGTTTTGTTAAATACTGAAGTTATCAGTGAATACTGATGTCAGCAAAGGATGGTATAATTCTGCCATTCAAAAAGTTGGCGCCTTGGTACCTCCTGACTTTTCCAAAAGTAGCGAAATTCTTCAATGTCAGCTACTGAGACCACCGAGCTGGACACCGTGGACATCTTTGCATGTGAAACTGTCATTTTAAATATTAAATAGATTGCAAGAAATTAATTGACCTGTTTTTCAGTAGTCCAAGTCCAGAGAAGGGTTAGAGGTGTTGACAGCTGTAACCTTCAGAGCCTCGCTGCGACTGCAGGAAGGGAACGGTCACCTCCCTTCATTCAGAGGTCGCTGCCCTCGCGTCCAGATGGAGTGGCAGGTGCAAGTGCACCAGTGCGATAGTCCAGCATAGTAACTGAAACCAGCTACGGAAGGAGTTTAACCAGCACCTGCACGTTCTCTGAAGCCTTGAGGCAGATGGTGATGTTCTGTTGTGCCGGCCTGATCGTGTGGTAGTAACACCGGGCAGAAGGTGCCGATAGCAGTTGGCGCCCTGTGGTGCTGGGGAAGCTGTACCTGCTTGGTGTGTGAACTACATCACGTTCCACAAATGGCTAAGTCCAGAAGTGCAATCCAGAAAACTCCTGGAAAATTCCATAAATACTTGAAGCTGTAAGAGTTGAGCTTTTGCTGGTAAAGTTCCCACAACACCTGTGGGTCTGAGCATGCCTGAAACTCCATCATCTTGGCAGCAGCATCTCGTTTGGGTACTACCTCCTGCTTAACTGGGACACTGTGTCCTGAGGCACACCGATCCAGCTTCCCTGATCCTGGACCACCGAAGTGGGAGTTGTAGCATCTTTAGTTAAAGAACATGGCTGAAGGAGGTGCCTAAAATATACAGGCGTTTACTGATGTGAGCTCATGAAAACCAGGAAACTTGAGCCCACTTCCAGTCTTTGACTGAGGACGTTCAAATCCATATAAATGTGATCTAAAATGAGTATTAGGCCTTACGTGAGTTCAGGAAACTTTCCCAGCCTCTCCTATTGACCACGTTAAATCAAGGGCGAGTATTTGCTTGCTTTACATGTCGTTTAACTGGAGCACCCACTCCAGAAGTTACGCTTTGTGTTCTCACACTAGCCTTGGCAAAGTACGTCAGAGCTGATCAAACGGGGAGCAAAACCACTTTGGAGAGCTGCTCCTCATCTAGCATGAAGCCTGCGGGTACAAATTAACACATCCACATTTTTGAACAAATTTCAGTCAGCGCAATAAACTCTAGGGCCAATGTAGCACGTGCAGTTAGTGTACTTGCTAGCAATGCTCTTTGTGCAAGGTGCTGTTTTGTGCAATAAATTCCAGTGTAGTCCAGCTGCTGTCCAGGATTTGCTTGAGACTGCAGTTCAGACACGGTGGTATCTATCCCCTGCAGTTCCGCCAGCTCACTTGGTGCCCCTCGTGCTGTGCTGTTGAGCACTGCCTTCCAGGAGTTGTGATTTTATGTTGCGTGCCCCGAAAAGGGACCTCAGGTGCTGGGCTTCGTGCGCTGATTTCTTCTCCCAGAGCTCAGCAGTGAGGCTTGGCAGTGCTGACCAAGCCCTTTTGTGAATCCATGCATTGGATTCCCCTTCAAGTTCAGGAAAACATCGGTGTTTAGAAATGTTTTTGAATTTCAATTATCAGTTTAACATCCATGAAGACAACAATGTGCCTGTCTCCAAGATTGTGTTAAGCTGTTTGAATACTTATTTATGACAGCAATCTGTGTGATAATGTTCTGGAACAAAATTAACCTCCAGAATGTGAAAGCTCTCATCTAACACATTTGTAGTATATTTGGCAGCTTTGCATAAACTATAATTGTCTTGTTCTCCATGTTTAGTGAGTTAATGGCGGGCACAATATGTGTGGGGGTTATTTTTTAGCTAGAGATGTATCCTTCTGGTAAGAATGTTAAGAGATCCATTTGCAGAGAGAAAGCGGTGTCATTACATTATTGAAAATATGCTTATTTGTGGAGCTTATTCCTCTAAGAATACTGCACCCTTTTGGTAAAATATTTGAGACCTACTTACTTCCTTACCGTTTTCCATAGGCTGCGGTTTTAATCCTTTGAATTTTTCTTTTCAGTGTCAACTAATATGATTGAACTATCCACGGTGGAAGCAGCTGTCCAAGAATGTAGCCAGGCATTAGATGAGACAATGTACGGTGACATTTTTTAATTTGATGTTTATGGGAGTTATTTCTTGCTGGGAAATAAATGTCAGGCATTTTCTGCAGTGCCACACGTGCAGTAATTGCTTTGTGCTTTTCCTGATGCTGCCTTTGAAGGTTAGTAATGTTCCTTCTTAGAAAATTTGTTCTCATGGATAGGCCTCTAGGGGATTCTAAATATAATGCCGAGATTCTGGAATTAAAATGATACGGTTATGTGTTACATGTGACACAGGTTGAATATTAACCAATAAAATAAACGGATACTTAGGATTTAGAGAGAACTTGTTACCTCAGTTCATTTCTTTATTTTCTTTTCTGTAGAGGAAAATTAAATGAGGTTATTTTTGCAACCTTTCTAAGATAGCTCTTTTCTGAAAGCACTTGGAAAACCTTCCTCCAGGGTGCTGCTTTTTGTTGCGTGTTGTTTTTGTATAGCAGGGCTGTTTTGCTTGATTTTCACTCTGTGATAACAAAGCAGAGAGCAATTACTTGTGCTTTTGAGAATTTTATTTGTGATTGTGATGAATGTTTTCTTTAGTATTTACTGTGTGTACTGGCATCGTAATGCAAATCATGAAAAGAAATGGTTCATTGGGCGTGTCAGATCCTGTGATCCCACAGTGCCTCAGGATGAAAAAAATGTATTTTTGACTTTTCTCCTAGGCATAGGCACCTTTGCAATGCAGACAGCTTGAGTATGACTTTTTCTTATGTCACTTCACAGACTTAAATGCATTTTTCACTCGTCACTTTACATACCTAAATGCATTTTTCACTCCCGTCTGCACACATTCTTAGTGCAGAGTCCTGGAGGGAATAGTTCACAGACCACAGGACCAGCCTGTAAAACTCTCTTGAATTACGGTGCAGAAAGCCTCAGGGCAGAGTTTTGTAGGAAGTGCAATCTGAAGCCTACGATATTATCATTGCCTGATAGGCAGTGATGGTTGTCCTGTGCTTGTAAGCCTTAGCAAAAGTTCATGGGCTATTTGTTATCTATTCCGATGAATTTGATGCACTTATAGTAAAATGGGAGGCATCAGAGAAGAGAGCTGCTCCAGTGAATGTAATGGGATATATCAGCTTGATGAATAGTTTGGAGATTGTGCATGTTTAAAACTATTCATTTTAACCATGCCAAAGCTCTTCTGCTGTCCGGAAAGATACCAGAGGATGACAATGCGAAGTGATTTATCCCTCTGACATTTCTAAATAAACGTCTGAAGAGTTCCCTTTTTTTGAATTAGAAGATGCTGTAGTAGCCAACAGGTAGAGTGGAGTGGGAGAAATGGAGCTAACACAGGGTGATGGAGAACAAAATGAATGTAGTTTTGTTCAGTTGGTTTCTTTCCGTACTGTTTGTTAGTTCCACCTAAGATAACGCTATAAATGCATTCTCATTTCAGAGAAAACGTTTTCAACATTATCGGAGCCTTTGATATTCCACGCTATGTTTACAATTCAGAAAGAAAGAGGTTTCTACCGTAAGTGTTGCATATTTTAAGTTCCAACTGCTTCTTGTTTTAAGAAAGAGTTCTTGTTTGCTGTGTTCGAAAGTCTATTTTCTAATCTTCCCCTCTGGGGTTCACTCATCTCAAACTTGTGTGAGAAAATAAGATAATTCTGTTTCTTAGAGCCCGACCGGCTTTTCAGAGACAATGGTAAATGCTGTCTCATAAATAAATGTGCCGCTGGGTTTCTCCTCGCCTGGCAGGATGAAGCTGAAATGGCCATCTGTATCTTCTGTGGTAGTGTGTTCTGTGCTGCCCGTGATCTTCCTGCCTCTGAAGCTTGGGCGTTTATCAGACAGTAAAAGTGTTCGGACCGTGTTAATGCCACCTAACGAGTAAAAGAGACCGTAAGGCTAGGGGCATCACTAGATGAAGTGTTTTTTTTTCCTTTCTGTATTTGGCTGTTTTATTTTTATTCAATAAATTTGGCCTGTCTGTTGCCTGTATTTATTCCCTAGACCGTAGCTTGCAACATCTGAAGCTCAAGAGGAATTTCTGAAGAGAGCTTAAAAAAGAAAAAAAGAGGAGTGATCCCCCAGGGTGGAGAAAGAAAGAAGTAGCTGCAGGAATTGGCTGTAAATGCTCTGCTAGCTAAAGAACTTACATTGAACAGCAAGCAGCCCAGACTGCTGAGCCAAAAGGAGGCTGTGATCTTACGAAGCTTGAAGTGTGGTTAGCTGCAGAACGGGTAGTGATATTCGTTGTGAGGCATTACAGTGACATTCATGTAAAGTGCAACTCCTTTTCTAGTCTTGGTTTGTGATTCTGCTGGTCCAGCACCAACATTCAGTGTGTTTGCAGTGGGAGGTTAACTCCAGTGCCACTTTCTAGCTTTCCAGGCTGTTGGAAGCAGAGAACACCATGAAGACAATCTGCTAACCAACAGGAAGGAAATATTCTTGTTCGTGGCCACTTAGTAGACTTAACTGCTTTTAAAGAACTGAATTCTGCAGGGTCCCATTCGGATTGAAAGATAGGTCTCAAGGTCTGTGAGTAAGAGGGAAATTAAACTGAGGTAGCCTTCAGAATGCAGAACACAGGGTCCCTAGCAGAAATCTTAGGCGTTGACTAAATATGTTATGCAGTAGTGTTGTAACTTCTGCAGCCTCCCACACCTTTGAGATCAATAAGTCATTTCTGTGTGAGGAATGTATGTTTTTTAATCTTGATTTTGTTAAACTTCTTGCAGTCTGTCAATGACCAACTTGCCTGCACCAAACTTATTTGGATCTGCCAGAGATAAAGCAGAGTTGTTTCGTGAGCGCTACTCCATCTTACAACAGGTGAGAAACAGTTTTGCTTTGTTCAACAGAATACATGAACAAAATGCTGTTGTTTGGGTTCATACTGGTATATACAGCAGTGCTTTGTCCTGAGGCGCTGCTGTGAGCTCCAGTTTAAATAAAATCTGAGTAAGAACAAGATCTGTACTAAATTTTATCAGGCTATTCAACTGACACCATACAGCATGATCGATGCTTGCGTTTCTGCATTTTAGCATCGTAAGAGTAGATTGTGTGTTCCTACAGGAGATTGTGTCTCGCTCTTGTCTGTCAGGTAGGCTGGCTCTGTGCTGGGTCTGATCAGCGTGTCATTGTACGTCGCGCTTGTTGAGGTAATACAAACCCGAAACCCCGTGAAGCTCAGGTTCAGCCTCTCCTTGAAGCACTGAAGTTTGCTTCCGGCTTATTTCAGTTATTCATTTTCCACTTTGCAAAACGCTCAGTCAGAGCCAGGCACCCCTTGTCATCTCGTGGTGGCGCATGCGTCGTGTCCTCTGTTGCGGGCAACTCCAGAACAGCGTTCCCCGGCAGGACTCGCTTTGCACCGCTGTGCCGCTAGTCGCAGGTGGTGGCAGCATCCTTGGGTGGTGGCCCTGGACCAGTCCGTGCACACAGCCAGGACTCAGCCCCGCAGCGCTGCTGCCTGGGCACCCCTCAGAGCCCGAGCTCAGCCCGGTGCTTTCCTTCCGTCCGTTCACCCCAGAAATGGGTCCAGTCCCCCTGTTACCCACCCGCTTCCTCTGTGTCGCGCTTTGCCTCTCTCCTGCAGCCCGGCGTGAGCAGCACGGGCTGGTGCGGTGAGTGGCAAACCATAGGTCCTGTTAATTGCTTATCAGGTGCCTGCTTTAGCTGCTCCGCTGCACGATTCATGCTCCGTGCTGGCAGGAGCTGTGCAGAGAGAGCTGCCTGGCCCTGACTCCAGGTGTAGGCGCAGCACCGGGACCCAGGCAGGCGGCGAGCTGGCTTCTTGCCGGTGCCACCCCACGGGCAGCCTGCGTGACCTGCTCGTCCTTCGGACCGTAGGCAGGTGCATGCGCAGCGTCACATACACCGAAATACCGGCAATGCTCTGTCTTGAGGGGGTTTGCTGCCGCTGGGAGCGTGTGTACTGCAATTTGGGAACCTCTGCCCTGGATGGTTGGTTAACCATTAGCTAAAGAGGGTTTAGTTCCTACAAGCAGTGCTCAGGATTGGTGAAGCCTGCTGGTGCTGGCACGCTCAGGTTGGGTTCCGGGAACAGCAGCTGGAGGTGTCAAGTGGGGATGTCCTGCAGCCTGCTTGTTTCCTAGTATTGTGCTGTTGCACCTCTTTGATAGTTTCACGTAGGCTCTGCGTACGGGTTTTGTGTTTGGTTGTCACGCTTGCTCCTTTCTGACCTCCAGAAAAGTGAGGGTTTGGGTCACTGTGAGTGACGGCTGCTGGTACTAACTGCTGCACGTGTTACATGGGCTGGTAGCGATGGGCTTGTTCCAAGGGGAGGTGTTTGGACTGCATGAAAGACGTGAAAATTTCTACAGTGTGTTTCCTTCACGTTCTCTGCAGTTTATTTTTCATGTAGTTTGCTCCTATTAGTTTAAAAAGTCTACTTTTAATAGGCCCTGCTCTGAAGATAGAACCTGCTCTTTTCCACATAGCTAGCGTTTCATAGAGTCTTCTTTGCTCTCTCACCCCTTTCTTACAGATGGTCAGGAATCACTTTTAAAACCGTTATAGGTGCACTGTTGCTTTTTGAGCTTAGTTTTATTGTCTTGTTGTACTGATAATCTATTTCTTAGAAGCAAATTTTTGTCGAAAGAACTGGTTGTGCTCAACAAATCAAATGTTGCTGGGTAAAACAGAGTAAGAGAACTTTAGAAAGTATTTTGTATGGTGGTTGTAATGAACTGGCTTTTTGACTATGCACATTTTTTTTAAAACTGGATTACTTCAATTTTGCTTTCTGCAGAGGATTCACAGACATGAGTTGTTTACACCCGCGGCAGTTGTTGTTCATCCTGATGACAGTAGGAGCAAATTCCAGGTAAAAAATCTGTTTGCTTTTCTTGCGAAGGGAGCTGTACTTGGTGTTACACTTCAGTGCAGCAATACTTCTCCAGTGACACCTTATTTTTACATCCAGTATGGGAAATCAATGAAAATGAGTTTTTTTTTTCCTATCATTTTTAGCCTGTGTGTCAAAAACGCAGTTATTTGGCTTAGATCAGCATGATGACTAAGCTACTCAAAAGCAGCTATGAAATGCACGAGAGATACGGCTTCCTGAGGTGGAAATACATTACCTGTTCAGCTTACAGCGCTTTGCTTCTCTGTGCTTGGGAACATTTTTCTAGCTTTTTTCTTTTGTCAGCACTAAAGTCACAAACCTACAGTTGAGTAAGGCCATGACTTGAGTCTGTTCTGTTCCCATTTCAGTTTTCTCATATTAAATGCTCTCCCCATGTTATATAATTATTATATATTTAAAAAGAAATCACGAGTGTTGTCTCTGGGCGCCAAATAACAGCTTTTTCTTTGACCAGCTTGCCTGTTTCTCTTTGTTCAGTGTACCGTCACGTAGAAAAGAACAACTGCCCTTAGCTGAGTCTCCATCCAGGCTGTGTAGGCATCTTTCGCTCTTGACAGCTTGCTGTCCTCCCTGCCAGCGGTGGCGAGTGCGTTGTTTGTGCTGGTGTTACAGGAGGTTTGTCTCTCTTAACTGCGGCTTGACAGACCAAACTAAGTTTGTCCAGAACCCACAGACAGCGTGTACGCGGTATCACCGGTGTTACTCTGGGGTATTCTGTCGTCCCTCTAAGGTTCCTCAATAAAAGTAGTCAGCGGTGCTGTGTGGGCACAAGCTGGCCCTGTGGTTCAGTCTGGATCCCAATGAAGATCTATTTACTGCGGTTGACATTCATATGCAAGAGCAGAAATTATGACTTGTTCTTTTCAGTTTTAAGCCATTTGTAGGCAAAATAACAAATATTTACTTGCTAAGCACTTCTTTATGCTAGCAGCCATCATTGGAAATATTTCCCTAAACTCTGCCACATTCGACAATCAGAAACGTGTCCCTGATTTTCTAATGAGTCAGGATTCTGTCCTAGCTTGTTTGTGTATTTGTGTGGGAATTTATGCTGCCTGGTGCTTTGTCTTGCTTGCTTTAGAATAGCTGTATGGAGAGTTGGATTTAATTCTTACATGATTCTTTGCCTTTGGTTCCAGCTTAAAACAATAGAAACCCTGTTGGGCAATACATTGAAGGTGGGGGAAGTGATTGTCCTCGGGATGATAACTCAGCTCAAGGAGGTAGGTTGCTGTTCACTGTAGAATATCTGGGTCACCATCCATTCAGCGTTGTAATATATTAGAAAATGAGAAGGCTTAAATGTCTTACCGCTTTATCCTGCTGTATAACTCAGTATCGGTGCAAGATTCATTCCCCAAAAAGAGGCTTATATTTTCTGAGCGTGCTCCTTATTGAAATGCTGGAGCCTCAAATCACTGTGTGTGGGTTTGCCATTGCATTGGCCTGTAATTATAGGGGAGGGGTGCCCCAGCAATCAAAACTGCAGCATATCTAAGGGGAGCTGCTATGATACCCTTCCTATAACCTACATTGTTTTTAGTTCTGCCCCTATGCTCTAAACTTAAGATATTAAACACTTTGCTAAACTGCTAATAAATGTTGGCTTATAGGTGCTTCTGGCTGAAGCATTGATATGTTTGGATATACTTTGCTTCATTAATGAATCCTGCTTTTTAGGGAAAGTATTTCCTAGAAGATCCTACAGGAGTCGTCCAGCTAGACCTCAGTAAAGCAATATCCTTTATCTGTGACGTAAGAGTTGAATAAATTTCCCGTAGATCTGGAGAATTTCAATTAGAATAACAAACCAATATTGACCGTTAAAAATTATATATAGAGAGTTGCAGCTCTGTCGCTTTCTTTCTTTTGCAAATTACGTAGTTGCTGCAGCTCAGTGGCCTTTCAAAGACTTTTAGGACAAGGTTAGTATTCCTCCTAGTGGAAGGTTTCTGTTCTGCTTATGAGCTTACCTGTTCAGGTGCCAGGTGATCACCCGGCTCTGCAGGCAGCCGCTGAACTTCCAGTGGAGTCCAAATGTATTATACCAGCTGGAAAGCAAACTTTGGCTAATGAGCTAGCCTATGAGTCCTGATCTAAGGAAAATATGTTTCTTAACCTCTCTGCACCAGTTCCACAGTGGTTTATATACTGAATCATGCTTTGTTTTGGCAGAAGGTAAAGCAGACTCTTTTTTTTTTTTTTTTTTTTAAACTTGGAATAAATTATTCTGCACGTGGCTGTTGCTGCAGTTAGATACTTGCTAGATCTGGCTAAAAACGTAAGTCTCATGATGGTGAGGCTTGACCATGAGCTAAGTTTATGACTGAGAATTTTGGCCCTAAGCCTTTCCTGCTATCTTGTGGGCCCTGGAGGCAGAGCTCTGTGAAATTCTGTGGTTTTCAGTCACATCAGTGGGATGAGAGCATCTGTGGCAGTGTTGAGGATCGGTCTTAGTTAACATGTCTACAACATGCTTGGAAAAGATATGACTAGATTAGGAAGACGGCCTAAAATAACCAAGCAGTATGAGTTAACAACATGGAAATGCTGCTTGCTGTTGGCAAAGCCTCAGTCCTTCAGAGGCTTCTCATAAAGGCAGTGTAAGTGCTTGCAGTTCTGGAGCCGTAAACATGTTTCAGTGCAACGATGGACGTTGCCATTTGTAGGATATTACTCTGTGCGATACACATAACCCCAGTTTATTTTCTGTTAATGCATTTATGCTTCCAATTTATAAAATAAACTAAGTAGAAGTCAATAGCAAGTGGGGACAAGAATCACCCTGTTACTTCTGTTCTTTTCAGATATGACAGCTCCTCTCAAGAAAGGGTGCAGTTTGATGTAGACTCTTTAGGGGCAGGGCCACTAAAAATGATTCCTGTTTCCCTACATTCTTATTCTTACTCAGTTGGGTTGAGAAGGTCGTTTATGTGGCTGTGCAGCAAGTCCATTCAGAGAAATGACCGGGGTAAAAAGGAGTTGGTTTCTTGCTCAGCCTGTTTTTCAGCCGGATAGTTCCCTGCTCTGGTTCACCGCTGCACAGCGCAGGGACTGGTGCTGTCACAAGAGGGATTGATGGAGCCTGGGACTAGCAATGCAGCACAGCTGCCAACCGTCTGACTAATGTCTAGGACATGATGTTGTTAGAAAAACTAAAGGTTATTTTGTTGTTCAAAAATGTCTTAGGTTGGTATGAAGATGAGGTTTTCCACGTGAATGCTTTTGGATTTCCGCCTACTGAGCCGTCTGCTACCACTAGGTATGAAGCTGACTTTCGGCAGCCTCACTCTGACTTTGTGCTGTGTTGTGGGTTTCCAAGTAAGCGCGTTATTATAATCTCTGTGATGTTGAAGTATGCTATTATTTCCCCTCCCCAGATGTTCCCAAATAAATAATAAATAAGGAGGCAATTCTGGGACTTGCAGGTCTGTTTGGGCCAGTACTAAAGCCTATCATGTGAGCAGAAAAACCCCTCCAAAGGCCATGGGGTTCTGCATGTTAATAACAGATGAGATCTAAACCCTTCTCGATTGCAAAGGAGACAGCTAATACACGCAAATAAGAAACTCCTTGTTGCTCAAGGAATGGATGTGGGAGTGAAGCCAGGATAAATATTACCCTGAGATGATCTGTAAAATCATGGCAGGGCAGCACCCGTGCCTTAGATTTAGGTGACTGCCATTTCTCTTCCTTGTTTTCTTTCTGAAAAACAAAATGATCATTGATACCATCTGAGCTACCTCTCATAATAATAATAATTAAAATGGTTCAAGTGAGCCATAATCAAAACTAGTAATGACTTGGGAAGAAAACAGAATTAATTTCAGTATTTTAATATTGTAGAGCCTTCTATGGAAATATAAACTTCTTTGGAGGGCCTTCCTCAGCTTCAGTAAAGGCTTCTGCAAAACTAAAGCAGCTGGAGGACGAAAATGAAGATGCCATGTTTGTGTTTCTCTCTGATGTATGGCTGGACCAAGCAGAAGTACTAGAAAAGCTGCATACGATGTTTTCAGGTAGGTGGTGACTGCTTTGGTTCGGAGCCTTATTTTAGAGAGTTTTTACCATCTCCCTTAGGGCTGAGCAGCGTTGCTGGGTGGCGCCGATGTCTGCTGGCTGCCTGGCCCTCAGTCGCCTCCGTGGCATGGGCTGGAAGCTCTGACCCCCTGGTGAGCCAGTACGGGGACTATGCCTGGGGGAAACTCGTTGCCTTTGTTGGAGAGTTAGTTTTATGCTGCTTTGGCTTCCTGAACTTTTCATCATGTTGTTGCTCATGTGAGCATCGCTGCCCATGCAGGGGAAGCTGGACAGCCTACTACTGACAGCAAGCCTGCTCTGGGTAGGAGCTGCTAAGCGTTAGGCCAGCTTCGTTGTCAAACTGTGATCTAAAGGTGCTCTTTTGTGAAACAGTGGTTTTGGTACCATTTTTCAAAAGTATTCTTTTAAAGGAAAAGATAGAGCAACTATTTTCAAGAGTTCTGTTACTACCATACTGTGTGGTTTTGGTGAACTTAAATTCTGAGAAAGCCAGAATAAACCCAACTGTTGCGTTTTATTTTATTCATTCCCCTTTAAACCGAAGCGTAAAACCAGTGAAGTCTCCCTGCAATTTTAGCGATAGCTATTTGCATTTCATGGTTGCTATTCTATTTCTTTTGGATCTTTTTCTAACAGATTTAAAAATTGGATTGTATTATATTTTTGCAAGCTGTCATTTCCTTTTCGTAAATCACTTAGTACCAATATTGTTTTGGACAGTAGCCATCTTATGTGCTGTGACAAAAATGTTCATAAGAACTCTTCCTAGCCTTAGTTTAAGGGAAACATTTTCCTTCATCAGAGATGAGCACTCTTCCTTGAATGCTTTCTGGTTTTTACCAAGGAGAAAATGTCGGTTAGTCTCAAAATATGAACTGTTTCTTGCACGCATCATTACATTGGTAATGATGACAACATTTGGATAGCAAGCATCTGTGAGATCTGTGAATTGCTTCTTTGTAATCCAGAACACTTTTGGAACAGCTTGTCCTGTCTGCCTTAGGTAGAGTGGAAACGTGAGAGGCTGTCTGCTTTAAAAAACAAGCAATGTAAAATGAAGGGTGGCAAACTGCTGGTCACTTAAAGAAAACTGGACACGTTATCACAAGATCTAGTGAGAAGGTAGGGAGTTAACTCTGAAGTTAGGAATCCGGTTCTGTGTCTGGATGAAAGTTGGCAAAATCCTTGAACCAGACTGAACCTGACCTAAGACTTCAGATGCTGAAGTAATGAACGGAGTTTGGTCAGTGAGGTTAATATATCAAACTGGCAAAGATGTGTATATTGCATTTGCTAATTTCCGATTTTTTTTTTAATAGACAAGTAATGAGCTTCATAATTATGAACTAAAAATAATAGCTGAGAGGAATAGCAAGGAAAAATCCTGATGAGCCATTTCTCTGGTATAAGCAATTCTGTTGTATTTACCGACTGGATTGTAAAGCAGTGAGGGAAAGGCAAGTCTGGTTCTGAAGGCTAGGGAGCTGGAGTGTAACCTGGAACATGAGATGAATGCCTGAGCAGATGTTTTATTTTTGTTTTAGAGTTTGCAGAAGGCTTTTTTTTTTCAGTCATAGAATCATAGACTTTGCTATAAAGCATGTGTTTCTGTGTGATTAGTGATACAGTGAGAATTCATGAGATTCTTAAAACGCTCAGGCAATTGCAGTCACTGCTGCTTCATAATGCTAAAGAGGGAATTAAATATTAGTAGAGCCCTTGAATTGGCATGGTGCATGGAGGTTAATAGTAATCCATTGCTACTTACTTACATGCTATTTTTCTCTTGAAGGGAAGAGTGTGTTCTTAAGTTGTGTTATTTATTACAGTTGTACTTTGTGTAATTATGTGACTGGGTCAGCAGTTAGTTGAATGCACACAACCAGCGTTGTTGGAACCAGGTCTGTAAATAATGAAGGCCTGTATGGAGAAAATAGTTTGGGGTATTAATAGCAGCAGAGCTTCAAATGCTGTTTTGGTTTCTGCCTTTCATGAAATACACTGCAGGCTGACTGATGAAAGGTAGTGGAGGGGATGGATGTTGTACTCACAGATGCTCTGTTTTCCCAGGTTATTCCTCTGCACCTCCAACCTGCTTTTTCTTCTGTGGAAATTTTTCATCTGCACCATATGGAAAAAATCAAATTCAGTCACTGAAAGGTAAGGAATTCTTTGCAGTCAGACATGTGCATTAAATTAAAATTATGATGGTAAAACAATTCATGAGAGCACAAAAGAATCACATATTTTCTAAGTGACACATTTTTGGTGCGCGGAAGTGTACAGGTGATTCATATACTGTGTGTTTCATACACTGTGTGTTTGTTGGCTAACCAGGTGCTGTATCATAGATATTTTTCTTCTGACTCTAGGTTCTTTGAAGGCTCTTGCAGATATAATTTGTGAATATCCCAGCATTCATAAAAGGTACACAGCAAAGTGCTATGAAAAAGGGAAATGTGCTTATTCTGTGAAAAGCTTTGCTTTAATTACTTTAAGAAACTAACAGATACCCTGTCCTCCAGTTATTGTGAGCCTGCTGTGATCAGGTAACAGGCCTGTAAGATTGCTTTGGGAGCAGTGTAATGTTCTGATTCTATCTAGAATAGCTTGGTCATGGAGTCTGCTATTGAACGAGCAAAGGTGAAACTGCCTCTCTGGAACATTTTCCACATCATTAAGCATGGCCGGCGGTTCCTCAAAAGCACTGCGTGGGCAATCCCCTTTTTCCTCTGGAATTCCCTTGAAATCAGCAGGGTTCTGCCCATGCAGTGCTGTTTTGTAAACTGATGTTTAGGTCTTGATGCTGCTACCAGCAGACCCGGGCTTTCTGTACCAGCCCCAGAAAATGGCATCTGAAACACTGCGTACATGGAGGCATCTCATTTCTGCGTTCCTGTTTTTGCCTACACGGCTCTCCATGGCTGCTAGTTTGAGAGCTAACTGAAACAACACAGTGCTGGAAAGAGATCTTTTATTTATCCCTTCTTGTGTCCCTGCTCGGTGGAAGCTGCATTCCAGGCCTGGGAGAACTAAATCTTTCTACAGAGATTAGAACATATGAAAGAAATTAAAACAGGGAGGCAGCCAGGCTTATCCTTGCTGTAATGGTGAGCGTTTTTTAAGAGTTGTTCCACTTTAGTGAGGGGTGGATATGCGTCTTCTGTCTCAGTGTTGATTTATGTTCTCCATAAGGAACGAGAGGAAGTCTTCAACAGGAGGAACTGTCAAGTCTGTCCCAGAATAGGTTATTTGCATGCATCTGTGAAGTAGTGCATGTATACGAGTATGTAACCAATGTTTAGATTCTTGTGGGGTTCTTTTATATAAAAGCACTATGCTGATCTTTTTGCAGTAGTCGATTTGTGTTTATTCCTGGCCCTGAAGATCCTGGTCCCGGTTCTATTTTACCACGGTCAGTTTGCTTGTTTTTCAGTTTTTGAAACTTTGAATTGAATCGTTAAGGAAGGTAAGAATCTTGGCTGATACACCTGTTGCTGTTTATTTCAGACCTCCCCTGGCTGAAATTATTACTGAGGAATTCAGGCAGCTAGTGCCGTTTTCAGTTTTCACCACAAATCCTTGCAGGTAACAGTCTAATTTACTGCTATTTTATTTATTTATTTATTTATACCGAATGACTAGTTCATGTGCAGATGTAATGGCCTTAGCATTTTTAAATTAAGATAATTCCTTACTTGCATTAATTGTAACTAGTTTTAAATACAGTAATGCATAAATAAATCACTGCTGAAACTATCCTGAACAAGATGGTTTGGACGTACTGCCAGAAGTTTAATAACTGAGTATAACGACCGGCTCAAAAGCATCATGTTTTTTCTGAATCTGGAGGTGTAATGAAGGGAAGATGGGAAGGTATTATTTTAATTGAAATGTACTTTTTCTTTTTGCTGTATTAGAATAAGATTGACTTCATAATACAACTTTCCATCTTTTAGTGTTTCATCATAATTTGTTTAATTTCATTAATGTTTTCCATTTAGGATTCAGTATTGCACCCAAGAAATAATTATCTTTCGTGAAGATTTGGTAAACAAAATGTGCAGAAACTGTGTCCGCTTCCCTAACAGCAACATGGATATTCCCAACCATGTGAGTTGAGTTTTGTTCAACACTTCTTGCTAAGAGCTTGACTTTTTTTTTTGATCAGAAGGTTTGTGTTTGGTGTACTCTGGTCTGCATACTCCTGATATTTTGTAAGAGTAACTAAGTTTGCTAAAAGAATTGTGAAGAGGGATCTATACACTTACTATTATTAATTTCATTTACATCTTGACAGGAAAATAACCAAAACCAGGATACTGATTGATGACATTGAGTCATTCTGGCTGTCCCTTTGCAGGTGCCCTTGAACTCAGAACTTCCTTGCAGCTGACTGTTGGTGTCTGTGCACCAGCCACAAATGTTGTACCACAAAACATTGATTCCTAAATGCAAAGCTTAATACAAATTACCTTTTTAAGATTTGATCAATTAACCAGTGACATTTGCAGGAAAGCAGCATGTCACTTTTCCAAAAGGTCACCTGCTTCCCCTGCCTTTTTACTTGAAGTCTTAATCCTGCTTTTGATACATCGACACAGCACTGTGAGTTATGATTCTAGTTAATGAATGCACAGCAGGAGTTGATGGGACTTACTGATATAATTGAATGAGAATGATCCGGACAATACTGGCTCATTGCAGTGATGGATGGAGTTTGCTTCTATTTATTTTACAGTTTTTTTTTTCTTGTTTGTTTGACTTGGAAACTTCCTGTCGATTCTTCCTTCTCTCCATCAGAACAGTGCCCAGATTCTTTGTGAGCACAAAGAATCCCACTGTGGACACTGATGCACCTGTTTTTTGTGTGCATTTTTGCATATGTGTGTTTACACTATAAATCTTCATTTCCCTGCACTCATACAGGGCTTTCTTCTGCTTGGAAGAGGAGGAGTCATGAAGGAAACATCGAATTATGTGTTATAACACTTTCTGCAAATAGGAGTATTGGCTTGTTATCGCATACTTTTGTTTCTCTCTGCCTTTTCTGCCTGTCATTAATTTCTTAATTATGCCATCAGTGAATGAGTGGGAAATTGTGTTACTAACATGAGATTGAATTAGTAGTGTCTTTAGGCCTCATACAGTATTAGTGGAATGGCTGGGCCTATGCTTTGTGCATCATTTTCTTTTAACACCAGCCCCTCTCACCTACTTGCTATAGTGATTTTAGGCCTTTGGGGAAAACAGATCCTAACCGCAGCTACATGGTTGATGAAACATAATAAAAGCTTTCAAGGGGCTTGAGTGGAGGGCTGCGGGAACCAAAATGCCCTGGCTGAATTCTGCCAGATGAAAATGGGAACTACAAAGGAGGCAGCTAGTCAGCTAGTGTCTAGAGCAGGGCAACTACCATAAGAACGGTCAAGGGAAAAGATATTATTTGGCAATCAAAGGCACAAGTTCAGGGTAAAGACTGTTTAAGTGTGGGTCTTCTGGTTAACTGGACTTGCAAGGAAAGTCTGGAGGAGGGCAGGGGGGAGGAACAAAAAAAATGTACCCCAAAATTATGGCAGTGCTGGTATTTCTTGGGCTGGAGAAACAAGTAAGCAGATTTTGCGTTTTTTTTTTTTTTGAGAGTCTGATTGATGTAATAGTTTTGAGATCTTGATCTTGAGATCTTTTGAGCTAGCTGCTGTAGTGGAGTCACTGCTTTACTATAGAAATCGTAACAATGAGAGGGAGTGAGATGCATAAAAAATATTTCCGTGTTAAAAACCTCTTTATTAACAGAGCATTAGCATCTGCAGAAATACATTTGACTTGTAGAAAATGGTTCAAACTATCTATCTGTGTTTGTCTTGCAGTTTGTAAAGACTATATTATCACAAGGACACCTGACACCACTTCCACTGTACGTTAGCCCTGTGTACTGGGCCTACGACTACTCCCTAAGGGTGTATCCTCTGCCAGATATGCTTGTCATTGCGGATAAATACGACCCGTTCACTGTCACCAACACCGACTGTCTTTGTATAAATCCTGTAAGACTTCCTTATGCTTTACCAAAATAAGAATGTACTGGACTTGTATAAACAACCTTTAATTTACCGAATGGATGAATTTAAATATCATGAAAATGACTGGTCAGCTGCCAAAGGGGATGCAGTTACATTTAAGTGTGTCTCTTACCATCTGTACAGTACTTACATCTGTGTACTTACACAAGTGCGGTGTATTTTTATTTACAGGGTTCATTTCCAAGAAGTGGATTTTCATTCAAGGTATTCTATCCCTCCAACAAGACAGTTGAAGACAGGTAAATATATTCAGTTTCTCATTTAAAAGAAAGCATCTTTTTATTTGCTGACTTTCCGATTATCAGGAAGAATACAGAAAATCAACTGTAAAGACAGTGAATGTTCTAGCAGTTAACGTAGACTTGTGCTTTGTACTTAGTGTAAGAAATCCAGATGCCTAGAATTAAAATAATAAATTTTTTCAGAAATTACAGTCAAGTAACAGTGATAAGAAGCATGATCCAAAACTAAATAGATAGATTGTACTATCTGATTTTTAATAACTGAGACCCAGTTGGGAAACAGATTTAATCTGTTTCTGGAGATGATGCTTATTGCATAGGTTAATTGCACTTATGAACAATTCATGGTTCATTTTATGATCATAATCAAACTCAAAAGCCACTTTTCATGCTTTGATTTCATGTATTTTACATCTGTGCTTATTCATCCCAATTGTGATCTTTCAACAACTGGAAAAAAGGCCAACTTCAACACCAAAAAAGTATCAAAGGCCTTACAACAGTGATGAAAATGTGCATGTTTGAAATAACCAAACGGGAACTGCAAATTTACCTTCTCTGTCTCTCTGATTCAATTTCATATCTTGTTGCAGAAGCTTTCTCTCAAATAGAATTGTATAATTCTCCACGTAAGGGAATTGCTAAGATAGACCTCATATAACCTTTATTTGAATGTAGAAAATATAATGAGATGCTTCAGGTCTTTAAATAGTTTAAAACATTATGATTTTTTTCACAGATCAAGAAATAGAATAATATGTTATTTATGGTGATTCTTTTTAACACTAAATATTGTTTTTGTTATTTTCAGCAAGCTTCAGGGGCTCTGATTTTCTACAAGACTACAAAGAAGGGATGGAGTCTTTGTAAAGTCAACCATAGCACTCATTTTAGATGGACTGATTTTATAATGTATTACAGACTGTTCATAACGAATGTCAAAGCCAAAAATGGCTTATTTTGTACGCCAATAAATTTTTACAGGAAAATATTCTGGTGTTGGCTTAGATAAAATGTAGAGTCACAATGAAGATGAATTGCCACAATGTAATAAATGAAGGCCACTGGAGGAAGCAAGGCATGTATAGCGGATAGAAAATACCCGTCTTTTAGAAAGGAAGTTAAAGATAAGGAGAACTTTGGTTTTCACCATGCTGTTCTTAACTGATAGCTAGTTATTTGCAGCAAATAGAGGAACATGGGCTAGGATTTTTCTTTGGACTGGAAACGTCTAAGGAAGAGTTGTGAGGCACTGATTACTGCTGGCAGTATAACCATTGGATAACGAACGTTAGGCAGCCAGGGTGAGGAGAGGTGTAAAGGGAACAAGGACAGGGTCCTTTGACATTTCTGGGGAGTGCTTTTTGGAAATCCTACTGCAGGAGCAATCAGAAAGGTGGGGAACTCAGGGCCAGGCAGTGTTTATATCTCTCTATATCATATATATATAGATATATATTACATATATGCACATGGTTTGCCTTACAACGGAGAGCTGCCGCCTTTTCCACCCCGGGTCGGGCCGGGGCACTGAGGAAGACCGGGGGGGGAAGGCATGGAGACACCAACCCCCACGGCGCCCTCACGGCAACCGGCAGCAGGGCCCCGCCGCCGCCATCTTGTTTAGCATCACCACAGCAACGGGCGGGGGCCGCCATCTTGTTTGGCGTCTCCACGGCGACCCGTGCGGCCGGGCCGGGCCGCGGGGCGATGGCGGCCGAAGGGCGGCCGGAGCAGCTGGAGCTCAGCGCCGAGGAAGCGGAGCGGCTGCGGCAGGCCTTCCGCGAGCCGCGCTTCCGCGAGCTGTTCGCCGAGTACGCGGCCGAGCTGGCCGACCCCGAGCAGCGGCGGCTGTACGAGGAGGAGGTGACGGCGCTGGAACGGGAGCGCGGCGTGGAGGTGCGCTTCATCCACCCGACCCCCGGCTACGTGCTGCGCACCAGCCAGGCCGGCTCCCGCCGCTGCTACATCAACGTCTGCAGCAACCCGCACGTCGACCGCCCGCAGGCCCGCGCCGAGCCCGGCGGTCACCGCTGGGCCCTGCCTTACAGCCTGGCGCCGGGCCGCGAGGAGCTGGGCCGGGGCGGCCGCCGCCGCCTGGTTTACGACGTGGTTTTCCACCCGGCGGCGCTGCGCCTGGCCGCCCGCAGCCCCCGCTTCCGCCGCCTGCTCAGCGACACGGCGCTGGAGGCCGTGGGGCGCCGCTTCGCCGTGCAGCTCGACCGCACCAACGCCGCCGTCCTCCGCGGGGCCGCCTACAAGGGCGTCCCGCAGGCACCCGTCATCCGCACCCCGCTGCCCGGCGGCGCAACGCCGCCTCCCGCCGACACCGGCTGCCCGCTGCCGCCTTTCCCCGTCCCCGTCCCCGTTCCCGTTCCCGTCCCCGACCCTCCCGCCCCCCCGCCCCGTGAAACCGGCCCCACCACGCCTCGCTGGAGCCTCCGGCAGCGCTCCTACGTGGAGCTGCAGGACTACCGCTGCTGCCGCGACTCGGCGCCCAGCCCGGTGCCGCGGGAGCTGGTGGTGACGGTGGAGCTGCCGCTGCTCAGCTCCGCCGCCCAGGCCGTGCTCGAGGTCCGCCCGCGGGAGCTGCGCCTCGACTCGCGGCGGCCCGCCTACCGCCTCCGCCTCCGCCTGCCCTACGCCGTGGACGAGAGCCGCGGCCGGGCTGCCTTCAACAAGGCCGAGCGGCGGCTGCTGGTCACGCTGCCCGTCCTGCCGCCCACCGGCCCCCGGCAGCCGCACGGGGACGACGGGGAGCGGCTGGAGCAGCCCGGCCCCGGCGGGAAGCCGGCGGCTGAGGGGGGCGGTGGCGGCGGGGCTGCTGCTCCTCCTCCTTCTCCTCCTCCTTCTTCTTCCCCTCCTCCTTCCTCCTGCAGCACGTGGAGCAGTGAGGACCCCCCCACTCCCCCCGGGGATCCCCCCCGCTCCGGGGCCGCTTCCCCCGCCAGCCCCGAGCCGGCCGAGCCCGGCGGCCTCACTGTGGGCTCCCCCCCGTGCCCAGCCCCGCCGGCGGCTGAGGACGGCCCCGGCGACATGGCTCTGCCCCGGGGCCGCGGCAGCCCCGAGCCTGCCCTGTGCCCTCCCTTCCGCTGCCGCCAGGATGAGGCCTCCCTCACCCTGCTGCTGCCCGTGCCCGGCATCCAGCCCCACAGCCTCCGGGGGGACGTGGGCACGAACCACTACAGCCTCCGCTTCTCCAGTGCCACCGCTGCCTACGCCCTGTTCCTGAGGTTTCCTCCCGCAAACAGGCTGGCAGCCCCCGAGACCAGCGTCAGTGTGAGCGCCCACAACGCTGCCATCGGGCTCGCCAAGGCCCCTGGGAGCAACGGGCCCTGGGAGAAATTCTGCTTCGGCCTTGACGCCTCCGCTCTGCAGGTAACAGCCCTCGTGGCAGGTTGCTCATCCTGCTCCCAGCCAAGTCACAGCCTCGCTCGAGCATGCAGCTCCCGCTTTTGGAGTTGTTTATAAATGATATCTCCAGGAGCTGTTAGGTTATCGGTCCCAGCTCGGAAGAAGCTGGTGGTGACGGAAATCGGTTCCCTCCGAGAGCCGTGACCAGACGTCAGTGCAACGACACAATTAGCAGCGGTCTTGTACCGGCAGCATGGAGGTCATGTCACGGAGCTGATAACTGTGTCCTTGGAGCTGAAATGGCTTCTGCCTCCTGAGCTGATGTTTTTTCTAAGGGAAGTGCTGATAACGAGTAAAAACAGGACCTGTGCTGTGTCCTTAGCTTTAGTCTTTAAGGCCATGTAAATGACCATCTGGCTCATGCCCACCTGTGTGCATGAAGAAAGGAGGTGTTTATAATACATCAGAGGTACATACATGCATACAATTCACTGAAATGCAGGTGTGTGAGGGGAGTGTACCTGTCTGTCTTTCAGGACAGAATTTCTGTTTCCATTGCAGGAACACGTGCTAGTTCAAGCAGGGTGATGCTGCAACCAGCAGCTGTGAACAGACAGCTGCTGATTGCCATTTTGCTGGCCTAGTTCTTCATCCCCTCTTCTTACAAATCCCAATATGATTCTAGTTTAGATGTCTTATTATTTTATGGGTTGTTAGGCAGAGGATGCTCCGTGTGAGCATGGCACATCTGCTGCATCTGGCTGACACTGCTAACTGAGAGCTGGCAGTCTCCCCAAAAAGATGCTCACGTTGTGGCACTTCCTGCTGTGAAGAAACACAGACACAAGTTTTGTGGAGAACTACATTATTCTGGAAGCTCAGTGCTTCAAAGAACGTATCGTGAGCAGGGATTAAGGCTGCATAGTTCTTATGTAACTTTTTGGCCCAGTGATTTTCAGTTGATCTTTGTTTTAGAACAACAAAACCCTTTGCAGTTTGGATCACAAACCATGGGAGTGCAAGTCCACAAAACTAGCAGACAAAGCATATCCAGTGGGATGATGGTTTGGGGTATCTTAATTGCTCTGTCCCTACAATTAGAAAACACTGCATGATTCTGGAGGAGATATAATTATCCAACGAGTATACGTACAGCTGAATCTTCATATTTTATTTCCCATTTAGTAGGCTGCACACCTTTTCTGTGAACTTCTCTGAAGGAGGAGCTCATTGGTTCGGGTGCGTATCAGAGATGATGGATTTCTTGAGAACCACCCACACGAAACTGTTTGCAGTGCATTTCCTTGACTTTTACCAAAGCAGGAGCTTGCAAGTCTGTGCAAGTGGGACCACAAAACGTTTGGCACTGATGTTAATCGGTGTGACCAAGTACTGGGTGCTGACACAATGTCAAATTGCATCAAGCAAGCCATCATGCAGACTGCTGGCCCTTCTCTTTATAGGTGCAGAAGGGAGGGACAGGCACTACAGGCATTTTACCCACTTTTTCATGTAGTCTGGATTTCCGTCTCTTTCATCATGTGCCATGGTGCACGTCAGTCTGCTTGCTCATTGTTTTATGGCAAACAGGCCTAAATGCAGGTTTAGCAGTCTTCTACTGGAGTATCTCACAGCCTGCTTTTTTTTCAGGGAGTTTGGCAGAACCAGTAAAGTGGTGAGGATACAGCGGTTTGGACACACTGCTGCGATACTCTGTTTTGTCATTTTAAATGGTTGTAGCAAAGATCTTTTTTTTTTTTTAGTGAAAAAGCAGCTTTCTGTGACTGTGGGGTTATTACTGAAAACTCAGTTTGGGAACAGGAGATTCTGCTTGAAGTGTGTCTTTAGTACTGTGGTTGATTGACATGTTTGCACGCTTTGATCTCAGTCTAATTGTTACGCTGCTTGGTGTGTGTATTCATTATTATGACGGGGGGAACATCATTCTATTGAAAGGTGTTAAAAGGCTAGCCAGTAATGGGATTTTAGTCAATATTACCTTTTTGTGACAAAAAAATCTTTCGGTGGCCTGAATTTCTTATATATTATCAAATGTTTTGGATGGAGTAGTAGGAGGAGGAGACTTGGAATTAGTCATAGGCCTCCCAGCCATTCATTCATGCAGCAGAGTAAAAAAGATTGATTTCTTCTGGGGTGCAGTCTTTTTGGATACAAGCCTGCAAATTGAAGCAGTTGAAATAATCTGAAGTCATTTGTTCTGTTTGCTTTTTTTTAACTGTGCTATTTCCCAGAAGTGCCTGTGCCAGCACAGATAGCTGCATTCATTCAGAGTGAAGTGAGAAAAATTAATATTTAATTAGAGCTACTATTATTTGCCGTCTTCTGTCCATTAACAATTTGCTTGTGGTCGTTTCTCTTCTACTTATGTTGATTTCTCCAATTTGTCTGCCGTAATCGCTGGTATTTTTTCTTTGAATCTATTCCTATAAATCAGAGCTACGTTCTCTGCGTTGAGATCTGCGAGGAGTTGCATCAGTCACAGAAGAGAGTATTTCTGGAATATGCACAGCAGCAGTGCCCTGTTTAATCGCTTTAGGCAGCTTTTGGTGGCCTAGGTGAGCAGGAGTTTTGTCCTTTACCTCCCAGTTGTGCTGCTGCCTGCTTCTTTGTAGTTGCTTCCCCACAGCAGCGTAGCCAGAGGATAGCTCACGAAGAGGCCGGTGTTTTTTACGGGTAGGAAATGCCTGTTCTGCTGTCTCCTGGGAAGCTGCTTCTTGCTGGAGACCAAGGGTTTCTGTTTTCCAGGCTGCTAGGAGCGGGCTCCTTGCTGGGTTGGTTACGGCAGAAATCTGCCCAGCTCGGCGGTGGCCCTTGCCACAGCGGCTGCTACAAAGCCCTGTTAGGCTGCCCGGGTAATTGTCTCCCGTTAACGCGCCCAACAGCCAGGAAAACGTGTTACGATAATTGTTCTCTGCATGAGCAGAATGCATCTCTTCGGCAGCCCTGTCCCTGGACTGTGATGTTGTGCAGCGTCTGTTTGCTTGGTTTTTATTGCCCGTGTGCCTCTGCCAGATCAACGTGTGCGATAACGGGGCCGGTAATTGCACAGCCCTGCCTTGCGTGATCGTCGTGTTCCTGTTACCGCACTGCCCTCTTTTCTCCTCGGAAATTGGGCTGATACAGATAATGGTAGAAGAATGAGTCGAGCTTGTGCTTAGGACAACGTTCTTGAAACACAATTTCAAGGACTGGTTTTCCTTTTGTGAAGTCAGATACGTTTGAATCCCTGTGCTGAAAGACGATATATTTAGAGCACAGTTTCCATAGATGCTGAGCAGTCTGGATCCTCACCACAGCTAAAGCAAGTGCTTATTTTCAGCAAATCTTTACAGTGCAACAGTCCTCCACCCCCCAGACCTTGAGTGTGTCATTGCCAGTATTCCTTCGTTTGGTAGCTCTTAATGTCCTCCTGGTTTTACCACTTCCCCGTACAACTCATAGCGCTCTGCTGACTCCGCGCCGTAACTTTTTAGTCAGCGGTTGCAGCCATTGCTTCTTTTTCTTTCTGAGTAGTTTTGCCTCTTGGCCAAGCCATGCTGTCTCTTCACGCTCGTCACGGTGAGCAGAAATCCTGTAAAGGTAGAAATTTCATAACTTCGGACTTGTTGGACCAGGGTCATTTGTATTTCAAGGGCTTAAAAGTTATCTTTTGTCACTGGCCGTTGTGTTCAGTCGCTGTACCAGCCGCAGACCCCAAAGCGTTGATCTCTCTGTAAGTCACTCCAGGCCCTGTTTTTTCAGGGGAGTAGAGACCCGTGACCTGGGGAAGCTGCCAGAATCACCACCTGCCAGCCGTGCTCCCTCCCTTATTCCTTATCTGGTCCTTCCGCACCTTTTGCTTCCACTTGTTTAAATCCTGGGAGCTCAGGCCAAGGAACCTCCTGCATCAGAGAATTCCCTTTCATTTTAAGAAAGAGAGCCTGCGCAGTATATTGTGAAAAAGAATGGCTGAGAGTTAAATAACCATTAATAAAAGCTGTAAGCCTGCCAGGCAAGGTTTCTGAGAACAGCGCGTCCCGGAACGTCCTGGTTTACGGCGGAGCTGGAGTTGGGAAATGGCTGAAATCGTGCGTCCGTGAAGCACCATCTTCTTGTGTTTGGTCTCCTGGGGCTAAACGCTCGATTCTGAACAGGAATAAAAGCCAGTTTTCTGGTGGGTGCATCGCAGCTACTGAGGCTTGGAGTCTCCATTCTTGGCACGTGAAACATGTTTGGTAAATAATTAATTGTGCATGACCCCAAAAGAGTCATGTGTGCCTATTTTCATGTGACTAGAAAACATTGGGTAACGTAGGAATTCCCACTTGTGCTGACCCACACCGTTCCTGCCCTCCTCAGCGTGCTCGGGGACTTTGTTCGGAGGATGCCCTCGCTGTCCTGCTCCGGGGGTCTGGCTGGGGCACCCCAGAAAAAGAAATTTGCTTTTTTTATCCCATTTCCGTACAATGTAGAATCTCTTCTTTGCTCACGAAGGAAAACAAAACCCAAACCAACAGGCCTCTTGTAATAAAAGCCCACGTAACGTGATGGAGAATATTAAGATTTAACTCATGGTGAGGTGACTGCTGAGGAAGCGAACGCCTGCAGAGCTCCAGAGAAAAGGGGGGAGCACTGTTTCCTCTGCTTTGCTACGGACTGAGATTTATTTATTCTTAACGGTTACGGAATGAAGAACGTTATGCTAAACATTCCTGACTAGCTCATGGTTTGAACTAAGCATGAGCAGTGTTGTTTGTGAGGATTACCTAACATAGATACCCAAAAGGGAGCTGTGCAGCGATACAAAAGCCGTGTTTAACTTCTGGGGGAATGCCGATGTCTTCGTGGAGAAGGTTTTAGGTGGGCATGTTGCAGAACATAAAACGCCCTCTGATTTTTCTGCTTGGCATGGCCACCAGAGCCCGGTGGAGGAGATCCTTTCCAAGCTCTTGTTGCTTTTTCCTTTAGAAAGGAGCTGGTAAATACCGCTGAAGCGCTGTAACCTCTGGTAAGTGTGCTGCACATCGAGTGCCACGTGTCTAACCCCTGGACTTGGGCCTCCTGCTTCGACAGCAGGAATGCTATGGGGCAGCTCCTCCATGGCTGTGACCCGTTTGCAGAAAACTCACGAGAAGAGTACTATTTCTAGCTGTCTTTGTAACGGAGGGACCCAAGTCTGAACTCTTTCTAACTAATCCCTCTTGTTATCTCATTAGACGTGGTATTCGTCCTGTCCGTGCCCTCGGACCTGTTGCAGGCGGTGCAGGTGATGGCGTGCCCCACGACGTGGCCCCGGTGGGCGCTGCAGGGAGGCCACGATTTCCCTGGAGGAGAAGGCAGCAGCGTGCGAGGCGTGGCTGCTGGGGCTCGCTGCTCCCAGCGCCGGCAGCGTGGGCTGGGGATGCTCCCGTGGGTGCGCCCCCGGGCCCGTGCTGGGGCCCTCCTCGTGCCCGGTGATCCCGGGGTTGGGGCTCTTGTGGAGGAGCTGTCTTGGTTCCAGAGGCAACCGAGCGTGCAGCCTACGGAGTTGTGTTGGGAAGCGTAAGATACCTTTCCATTTTAAGCCCCTGACCTTCAGGAAGAAATCTGTACTGGAGAACAGAGCGGATGCTGCGGTGTGCTCCTGAAGGGCACTTGCAGATCCTAACAGAGGTGCTGGATCCCAGCTGGCTGCGAGATCAGATGCACTCCTGCTTGCTCTACTTTTGTCCTCGCTTCCAAGCCATTTTGAGTTGTGTTATGTGCTTTCTTTCAATTCTTCAATCCGTGTTACAGTTTTCAGTTTCTGAACTACTGTGAAGAGTTAATATACTTTGGTTAGGGATGACTTCTTAGAAGGTGATGCTAGAAACTGAGACTGTTCTGCTTAATCTTACAGAAGTTTATTTTTGGTTCATTTAATTGTGTGCTCAGCGTTTCAGGACTCTTGGCAAGTTTTTGGGGGGGCCAGAGGAGGTTGGAAAAGGAGAACAGAACAGACTTATTTGATTTTTTTTTCCAATGTAACCTCTCTAACTTAAAAGTCATAGTTAGTTTTCTTCTGCTATAAAACAATCTAATTTCTGAATAGCCTTTAATTGCTAGGCGCGTTATGGGAATAATGTACTTATACAGAACAGTTGTGTCAGGAAACGTTATTAACCTATTGATTAAGCACATGAAAGCATCTTTTGAGCTGTTTAATCTTGGCAGTCACGGGCACCTTGTAAAAATTTTCACCCCCAGTTCAGTAATTCTTTTCTCCACAACCTCCAGAGCCCCGTGCTGAGCTGGTTTGCAGTGGGACTGTGCGGACCGAGGGCCGGCGGGGCGGTAGGTCCGAGTCCCTTCTCTCGTTGGAATCAGCCTCTCGCTACAGCAGGCGTGCAGGTAATGCAAGCCTGAGGTCTGTCCTGCTGTAAGGCTGGCGATGAGTTTGTGTAAAGTGACGCAGAGCCAGGTACTCGGGGCGGCGTGGGGGGACCTGCACCGGGCTGCGCCTGCGGGGTTGTGCTGCCGTGCGAGGGCTGTGCTGCAAGGCAGGGCCGTCCCTGCTGACCTTTGTGTCCGTTTGGCCTCGGGTTGGCTGCAGGGACAAATGAGCCCGGACCAAGCAGCAGAAGATTGCGTGTTTGGGGAAAACCACGTGTGATTCTAAGTTGCTACCGGCCCGTCATAAATATCGGGAAACAAACTGTTTAAAACCAAATCATTACTTCACAGGGTCATTGAAATCATCTGTGGAGGCCTCTCCTCTGCTGCTCTTGCGAGCCAGAGCAAACAGGCTTTAAATAAATCCCCCAGTTGCTTTTTGCCAAACTCTGTGCTTTGATAACATCTGCAGTAATATAAATGCCTCGGCATATGCTTGCTGTGAATGCAAAGTTCGAATTACAGTTGCTGGTTGTCTGAACACGCTAATGGTAGTCATTGTCTCAGTAACAAACGGCATTGCTTGCATGTACAGCACATGGCGTTTTGATTTATGACAGGCCGCTGGTGACAATGTTTTAAATATTTCCTTGAAATGTGAGCGTGCGGCTCGGGGAATACGTTGCCAAGCTGGTGCTAAACCTGGTGAAACTGGCTCGTGGTGATTAAAATGGTGCAGGCATCATCTCAGGCAGCTACCTCTTATCCTTGGCTAGAGTACTGATCAGCAGGCCTTCCGTTCTGTGTTGTTAACAGTATTTCCTGTGAAGAAAACCAGTTATTTTGCCTTGAATCAGAAAAAATAAATGGTGGGTCTTGTTGCTGAAGCGTAACGCCGTGCCTGGCGCTCCCTGCCACCGAGCCCCCGCTCGCTCTGGTGTTGGCACTCCTGGCCCCGGCTGCAGAGGTGGCTCCAGCCACGGCTTCCCGACCCTCACGGTCACTCGGAGGGGTCCTCTCGGGTCTGCTCACATCTCCTGCCCTTTCCCCAGTGCCCCCTTGATGTCGTTTCTGCCCCCTGTGCCGCTGCTCGACCAGGGCTGTACTGGGCAGCGGCTCCGCAGCTTCTGCGAGGGACCGGCCGGTGGAAGTCAGGTCAGACAGCGCGACCTGAGGACGTGGTTTGCTGTATTTAGACGTAGCAGAACTGTTGTCATTTAAAGCATCTCCTCTCTGGATTCCTACACCTGGGATTTGGTTTTGTTGTTGCATGGCTTACAGATCGGGTACCGCTGTTGTTAGGAGCACAAATGCGCAGTAAGAATCCTTTTATAAAAGGCTTATGCTCTCGCTAGACAAAACAAATACAGGTTCAGAGGGAGAAAAAAACAACACGTTTTCCCCATTTTGTATAGAAAAATGAAGGCAAAAAGACTTACGTACAGTCACAGCAGTTTGGGGGGAAGCAGAGAATTGCAGCCACGGTGCTGAGACCAGAGCCCGCAGTGGTTGTGTCCCAGGGCAGCGTGCTGGGAGCCCCGCAGGGGGGACGCTGCGCTGCTCCGGCTGCACTGCGTGGGCACGGCGACGGGAATGAGTCCCCTGTGCTGCCCAAGGCCGTGCTGATGATCCAGGTCACGAACGGTGGGAGTTTGTGCCTGTGCTGCACGCCTTGTTCCTTCACCCTGACACCTTCTGAACTCTGCAGAATGCTGCCGTGACCCCAACGCACCAGCGGGGCTCTCTGGCAGGAAAGAAAGGAAGGAACAGCGGGGAATAAATACTTCGGGGGCTCCGTACACAACAACATGAGATGCATCTCCGTTACGGGAGGGTTTTCTGTCAGGGAACCGGGCTGTAGTTCAGCCTCCTCACAGACCGCCTGCACCCACTGTTGGATGTTTGCCTGGATTGTAATCCTTCTGGATAG
This sequence comes from Cygnus olor, assembly GCF_009769625.2. Taxonomy (NCBI): domain Eukaryota; kingdom Metazoa; phylum Chordata; class Aves; order Anseriformes; family Anatidae; genus Cygnus; species Cygnus olor. The sequence continues at coordinate 2,619,576 of NC_049173.1, read as the reverse complement.
AAAATGTATTTAATCCCGTGCTTTTGAAAACCAGCACTAGATACGTTACGACTTCCCATATTGTGATTTCTAATTTAAATGGCGAAAAAAAATAGGAAGCTATTTTATTTTTCCCATGCAGGTTTTTTTTTTTAAAGATGACAGTTAAATTTTGTACCGTAGGAACTGTGCAGCATCTGACTGTGCATAAGGCTGCATCCGTAGGGGGCCAAAAATGTGCAGAATTGCCTTTTTGCTTCTCAGCCTGCAAGATGTCAGTGATAATTGAATTTAACTTGTGTTGGGTTGACAAGAGGGTGGAACTGGGACGAGAAATTTAAAAATATGACTTAAAGTAGATGGTTTGCAACTTTTTCCTACTATTTCCAACGAAACAATTGTTAAATGGGAAAGGCAATTCTCAGGGCATAAGAATAGTCCCAAGTCAGACCATTTTTACTGTGAAGTCCGTCCGTACCCACAGCCTAGAGCTGATGTTTTCAGAAGAATATAAGGACAGGGCGAGCTCTGTCATTCTTATGAAACGCTCCTCCAGGATATATTCTAGGACCATTAATTACCTGTAAGTGATTTAAATCTTAAAACCTGTAGCAACATGTTTCATGCTGTTTCAGAATGGCACATTAAGGGCCTCAAAACGTGCCCCGGACTGTCTGTAATTGAGGTACCTCTCTGTTTTCTCCTACTGGTGTTTACTCTTGCCTAAGTGGAGATCTGAGAAACCTTCTCAGATGGATGTGAAACAGATACTGTCATGCATGTTTCATAGCTTTTGCTTTAGAAGGTCTGATCTTGAAGCCTGAGTAATGTCTGAAGTGTTTTCATTTTCCTAAAGTAAGACACAGAAAGAAATCCGTAAATGCTTGAGGCCTTCCTGGCATTAAGGCAGGTGAGGACAGCAGAACAGTGCGAATCATTCCTCGGAGGGAATCTAGATCTATATATTAATAGATATATTAAAAGAGAGAAATATATTAAAAGAGAGAAAATAAAAGTTTATTTTATCTCTGTGTATAGTGAGGATCCATACTTGTAATCAAAATGAGCTAAGCAGCGCTGTCCAAATTTGTTTCACCTCATCACTTCTGAATGTCCAACGTTGGGTCTTCAGAAGTGAGCGAGGTGTGAAAACCACTTTGTGAATTGGGGTCCTAGCGTTGTTTTGAGAGGGTTTCTTGCTCCAGTGGCACTCAGGTATAGTACAACAAGAACATAACCTATTCTTTCTTTTTCTTTAGGAGAGATTGTTTGTCAGTGAAGAAAACGTTGATGGATTCCTAGACACTGTTCTATGCCCTTCCTTTTCCACACAGTCAGAACTGGAAAGTCAACCATTAATTGAAGTGCTTGATGTTACAGAGGACAGAAGTCAAATCAGGCTGAAGGTAAGGATCACTGGCAGTCGTATGTATCACTGATGGATTTGTGTACTTCAGCCAGATAATATCAAATCTGACTGGAGCAGCTTTGTTCCTGCTTTGTCTTGATATAGCAGGGAAAACCAGAGAGTACGGTGCATGTGTAAGTATAAATGCCAGCTTTTAGAAATGGGTTCATGCTTCTGCCATTTGATGTGACCAAGGGATCGAAATGTCCAGTATTTCATTGGAAAGATGGAAAGCCGTGACAAAATCATTGAAAACAGTGCTTTCTCCTGGCAAGAATACACAGTGGCATCCACACACTAAATCTCTCACTGGTATTGAAAGAAAAAAATGACCAAGTAGTTACTTAGTGTCCCCCCACTTAGAGGGACCCCAAGTGCTTCCAGGTCAGAGCTGATGACAACGTGCTGCAAACAAATCATGGCAGATGTCTTTAGAACAGAACCAGGATTTTCTTAAAATGGAACTAAATGAGCGAATACCCCATGTCCTTCATGTATACAAAAATGGGTCCGTGTACCGGAGCCTGTGGTTAAAGCATGCCACTTTTGCACAGACACCTTTCAGGGTAGAGTCATGACCGGAGCTGAGCGTACCCGCAGGGGCCTGGGGTCATGGAATCATAGAGCAGAAGGGTTTGGGTTGGAAGGGACCTTAAAGATCCTCTAATTCCACCCCCCTGCCATGGGCAGGGGCAGGAAGGAGAGGCCAAGAAGCTGCCTGCACAGCATGAGACAGAAGGGGCTCATTAAGATGGACAGAGGGTGCTCAGTTGCTGCCAGTGTTTCACACTGCCAGATCACAAAGATAGAGAAAACCTTGAGGATTTTGTCTGTGAAGAATGGGGTCTCGTTATCTCTGTTCAGTCCAAGTGTTTGAATGCTTGGTGGTTTCCTGTTGTGTAGAGAGTTAAACACGGGACTATTCATCTTAAACTCTGGTCTCAAAATCACAGCTTGTAATGTTTAAGGCAAGGAAGAAGGCTGCCCTTCTTCTTCAGTCACCTCTCTATGTAAGGGATGCAGGGGGGTCTGTTTCTGAAGTCTGTCCCAGGATTAAAGTGACCTCCCTCTGCAAGGTAGGAAACTGAAAGGTGAAGCTTAAAGAACTTGTCAAAAATCGTTTGGAAAATTTGCACCAGTATTAGAAAAGAAATTAACTCTTTTGGCTCTTCATCTTCTGTTTTTGATTTTTTTTTTCTTATTTAGGATTTAATTGCACAGGGGCACGACCGTCACAGTTTTTCTCCCTTCTGTTTGTCAGAAGAAAACAGGATTAGTTTTGTAAATAGGAAAACTTGAGGTAGAGCCCCCAAATCAACGGATTTCTTGATAGACATTGCACCAGAAATTCACTTAAACCTCCTCTTGAAGGAAAGATAATATGCAGGGACAGTGGGGTTACTTCTGTGGCCGTGGGCTGGAGATGGCAGATAGAGTTAACGTGCAGACGACTTCTTGGAAAGCAAGCTCAGATGAGGCACGTGACTGCAGTAACTTGGCTGGGGGACCGCAGTTCACCCTAATGGCAGTGCCTCCAGAGATACCTGACAGATTTAACTTTTGTAGCTAGTGTGGACTGCATAAAAATTCAAAATTCGGATTGTTGGAGAGCTAAGGTGGATGTTTTGGTACCTAAGGAAGGGAAAGTGAGATAGCTTAAACGATTCCCGCTTCCCTGTGGGAGAACCACGCAGCGCCGAGGACTTTCTGGTACATTTCTGCCGTGTCTTAGTGGTCTGAGCGGTGGCTTTGGGGTCAGGAGGGGCTGGGGAAGTGAGAGCAATGCAGGGCCGTGAATCCCTGAATTCAGCTGCTCCTGGGCGTAGCCTGCCTGACCCTGGCTGCCCACTGCTGGGGATGGACGGCTTACCTGCCACTTTTTGTTAGCTAGCGACTGCTTCAGCAGTGGAATTGGGTAACTGCTACCTAGGCAGCAGCAGGTCTCGCAGTTCGTGCTCTCCTGAGGCAAACAGGAACAATTCCTCGATTAACCCACTTAGGCCGACTGAGAAGGACAGCTCACACACCAGATACTGCTTTCTCATACAACAAGACAGTAATTTCCTTACCTGTAAGGTTAACTCACGCTTCTTGCAATGAAGGTTTAGAGCCTTTGACTGATTTTTATCCCCTGAGTTACACAAAACAAGGGCCTGGGTGTGGTGACTGGCCTTTTTTCACCCCTGCCCCCGGTTCATTGCGATACATGCTGTGACTGCGGCAGCTGCCCCGCAGCATTTCCTACTGCAGAGGAAACCTTTGGGAAGCGAGCAGCCTCCCTGCCACTCGTTCCCACGCGCGTTCACAGGATCAGGAAACCCTCGGCACCACACCGACTGCTTTGTGGTGGCAGACGTTGGAGGAACAACTGTCCGGGCCTGTTGTTACAGCAGTTTTGTGTGCATGGTTGGTTTCGAATTTAAAACAATTTATTTCCTCAACAGCCGCAGGAAGCAGCCCATACTGAACGTGATGAAAAAGAACAACTAGCGAACAGCTCAGAAGGAGATCCCGCTGAAAAGACGAACGATGACTCCTTCCAAACCAAGACAGAAACAAACTGTACTGCAGCTGACACAGTTGAAGAACGTGCTACAGAAACCAGCAAAACTTCTATGTCTCTTGTACCAGCTGAAACAATAGGAAAAGGAGATTGTAGTTCACACCATTGTTTGCAGCATGAACCTTCTGACACCAGTTCAGCAGTTCCTGGCAAATCTAGGAGCAACGAACCAGATTTAGACCGTGCTCTCACAGTAGGCGAAACGGCTGCGTCCTCAGCATCTGAAAAACAAGCAGGCCTTCTGCTGGAAGGGCAGGCGAAAATGGGAGGGGAGGAAGCAGCTGCAGATGCAGAGCCGGCCCGCGGGACGCCGCGCAGCTCGGGCAGCAGACCGGCCTCCCCGCTCCTCCGAGAGGTGAGCACGCAGGATGGGAGCGTGCAGATCACCAGGGATCACACCACGCGCTGCGCGGTCACGTTTCAGAATTCTTTGCTGTATGAACTGGACTAGTGTGATTGTTTCAGGATTTCCTTCTGTTGTTCCTTGCTTACTGGGACTTCCACGCACTGGTTTAGGACTTCAGGGCTAAAAGTCGAAAACAGGCTGCTACTGAAACCGTTCTGTTTACACGTCAACTTAGAATACTTGGGTCGTTAATAATTTTTCAAGTTAGTAGGTCTGAGTTTTCTTTAATTGTATGTATGAGCTGAAATAGTTTTACTGACAAGAATGATGCAGCTGAAGATGAATCTAAGTTCCTGGAAGACAATGCATCTTTGTTATTTATTTAACTTTCTTAATCTCTTGCTAAATTACACAGGTTATTTGTATACATCCTCCTTCTAACGGCTCCCTCAGGAACTGCTGTATTTAGTCCACCTTAGAAATGAGCGGTATTCATCATTTTTTTCAAACCCTTCATTTTGTGATAATCGCAGGATTAGGCCGCCACTGATTTTTAGCAATCAAATGAAATTTCTAATTACATGGAGAAGTTCTAATTAGTCTCCTAGAAATAATCATCATTTATACTATGTATGCCACCCTGGTATATTACTTCAGTTATGCAGCATCCAAAGATACCCCAGTCTGTCAAGTGAACAAATTCAATTGCACACTAAAAACATCCTGTCTTGTTGCATCTGCCACTAAGTATTTACAATTTGTAAAACGGATTCATTTCATCCAGATTAGATTCGCTTTTCAGTTCTCTGTCAGCTTCAGCGTGCTGTTTACTAGTTCGTGTCTCTGAAGTGTGATAACCAAAAGAAGATATCTATAATAAACTTTCGGTTCCCGTTCTCAGTCTTTCTGACATAACTTCTGGTTTTTTGTTTTGAGTTGTACAAGACAAAAATGTACCTTAGAAGAAATTTTTGACTTGTTTCACAGCTGCTCTGGAGTCTCCTACGTTGCTCTGTTAAAGGCAAGTGCTGGCAGGGATGGGGGGTATGCAGCGTACGTGATACTTCTACAAGTTCAGCGGAAGCCAAAAGCATTTGTGCCAGCGCAACACAGCTCCAGCTGAACGAGGGTGGGTGTTTCGCTGGGTTAAGTTTAACCCAGATCAATTCTGCCACACCGTTGTGCAACTCCTCGTGGGAGGTACTAAGGGGCTGACACAACTGGCACAGCTCTTTTCAGCATCAGGCCTGACTTTGTGAAACTATGAAAATGTAGCAATTACCAAAGCTCGTACAAAATCTTGGCAGTAAAATTGCCCCTTAAAAAAGGCAAAAAATGTTTTATCATGGCACATTCAAAATAAACATCTGCATACTATTTAAAGTATTTCACAAACCCTGGCACTCTCTCAAATGAACATTTAACTGATACATTCACAACCCATAAAGTAGGTGACAAATGCTGGTAAAAGGGAAGCCTTGCTGCAAGTCCTTCCATTCAATTAGTAACTGTGATCGCTGGAGTCATAAGAACGCCAACCCCTGTTAGCTAATTAAAAAAGGAAGTTGTTTTTTTTTTTCCTCCCTCCAAATCTCTCAGCATAAAATCTACCTGTTTGGCTGTCACCTGAGCTGAATGTTTGCTTTTGCTGACACTCTCCTGTTCCACAAAAAAGCTCCTTATGTGCTACTGCTGCCAGTTGTGCTTTACAGTGAAGTGCCATCAAAGCAGATGTACCGTTACACTTAAAACAGGCTAATAAGTGCTCGGCGTTAAGGAACGGCGCTGCTCTGTTACTCGTGGCTGTCAGCCCCACTTCGGCGCGTTTCCAGCACACAGCAGAATTGTCACCGGTCACCTTACACGGCTCACTAATCTGGAAGTGCATTTTTTTTTTTTTGTTCCAAACAAGAGTGCGTGGGTATCACACACTTGTTTCTCTACTCTAACTCAATTAGTAAGCATCATTAAAAATTTAATAAAGTTAAATGCACACTCCTGGAACCGCTGATGGCATCTGTTCAGCTCTCCAGACTAAAGACACCCACCCTCCCGCACTCTCCCGCCCCAGTCCTGGCTTTCTAGCAACACAAGGTGACGTGATCTTTTCGGGATAATCAAGAACTCCCCTGGTATTACAAAACAACTGAATTTTATTTTGGCAGAACTAAAAAAATCGTATATATTTATCTACATTGTAGTAAAAACAATGATCTTTTTTTTCCTTCATATATTCATCAACACATCGCAAACCAACCGGGACGCAGGTACCGAGGGCCGTGGGGAGGCTCAGTCCGCTCGCTCCTCACCACGCGTTTCCCCTTCCACGCTGCGCCGAGGGCGCGTCGGACACGGTGGGGGGAAAAAGGAACAAAAAACCACACACTGTGAGCACCCGGAGAGATGCACTTAAATAAGAGTTTCCTCCTCCTCCTCCTCCTCCCAGTAAGACAGCGACGGCCGCCTTCTGCGCACGGGTGTCGAGGCTGCTCCGAGCGGCCCAGCGGCAGCAAGCTGCCCATCTCCAAAGGCTGGTGGCCGAACATGAAAGATGACCATCGTGGGACGCCTTTTACAAGAACGTTTATTCATATTAAAGCAGAAACCAACCCATAAATGCTTTTATACATGTGTGTGCCTGTAAAAGACAGTATGGAGCAATTCAGAAAGAAAAAGGCTGCGAGCGCGATCCTCACTGAAGTCTGCGGTAACTCTTACAGAGTTCGTGGTCCCGAATGTCCCCCCAGCCTCCGTTTTTCACGTGGGGGGACAGGGGTGCCATGGAGTACCTTTTACTGATACTCATGGCTTCGGGAAACAGGTACTGTCGGTTGCTGTTCAAGAGAGAGTCGATTTTGGCACTCTGGGTGGACGGTCTGCAGGATTTCTTGTGGTGCATGCCACAGTCCCCCGTGTGGAAAATCCTGGGGATTTCGGGGACCAGCACTTTCCAGAACTTTGGAAGACAGGAGACAGTCAAGTGCTGCAGAGTCCAGTCCCAGTTGTAGTCATCGTAGGTGCAGAAGGCGTCCGTGCACTCGATGAGCTTCTGGTAGGTGTCTCTGCCGAAGGCCATGCCCATGTTGTGCTCGGTGGACTTCCACGTCTTCATCTCCACCTTGTCGGCGCGGCCGGCGAAGCCGCCGCGCACGGGGCTGTAGGTGCCCAGCGAGACGATCTGGCACTCGGGGCACTCGCGCTCGCGCAGCGCCCACAGCTTTTTGAGGACGTGGTAGAAGTCGGGCGCCAGGTAGTGGTCCTCCTCCAGGAAGACGACGGGCCCGGCGTGCTCGCGCAGCGCCCGCACCCGCTCCCAGACGAAGTGCAGCTTCCACCACCAGTGGTGCTTGGTCTGCGAGAAGCGGGCCTCGCGGTAGTGCCCGAAGGAGTCGGGGTACTCGGCGTTGATGCAGCCCAGCCGCAGGGCCGCCGCCTTGCCCACGTCGCGGGGGCAGTCGCGGGGGTCGTGCCCGGGGAACTCGCGGGGGTAGAGCTGGATGCTGAAGGGGAAGAAGACCTGCAGCACCGGGCAGAAGTCCACGCCGGCCGCCAGCCGGTTCAGCTCCTCGGCCCACAGGTCGTGGCTCAGCACCAGCAGCACGTTCTCCACGCCCGCCGCCCGCCGCAGCGACTCGAGCAGCAGCCGCAGGTGCTCGGCGCGATCGTGCACCTGCACCACCAGCACCACGTCGGCGGCACCGGCACCGCCACCGGGGGCCCGGGCCGGGAAGCGCCCCGCGTTGCTCAGCGGCTGGTCGAAGTTGAGCCGGTAGACGAGCGAGCGGTAGCTCCGCGTCCCGTTCTCGGCGGGCAGCGGCACGAGCTGGGGGACGGCGGCGGCCGAGGCCGAGGCGTTGGCGGCGGGGCGGCGCGGCGGCGGCGGAGGAGGAGGCGGCGGCGGCTCGCTCGCCCGCGGCGGTTCCCCGGTGCCGCCCCGCTGCTGCCTCCGCCGCCCGCCGCTCCACAGCACCAGCGCGCAGGCCGCCAGCGCCAGCGCCAGCAGCAGCACCTTGCGCTTGTAGATCCGCAGCCTCATCCTCCTCCGCCTCCCGCCGCCGGCGGCCGCCGCCGCCGCCGCCGCCGCCGCTCCCGCTGGCCGCGCGCGCCGCCGCCGCCGCCCCCCGCGCCCACGTCGCCGCCCGCCATAGGGCGCCCGGCCGGGCCCGCCGCCGGAGCCTCCTCATTGGCCGCCGCCGGCGCCATTTGCTGAGCCGCTTCCGCCGGGAGGCGGCACCGGCACCGCCGGGGGCACCGGGAGCGGCAGGCGGCACCGGGGGCGGCACCACGGGGGGCGCCAGGCACCGAACGCACACAGCGCGGGGGTCCCGGTGCCCAACGCCCCCGGGGAGGTTGGGGCCGGTGGGGACGTTGAGGAGCAGCCCCGGGACACGCCGGTCCTGGGCAACTCGTGCCCTAGGACGCCCCCAGGTCTCCCCGGGAGCCCCGGCCAAAGCACAAGGACGCGGACACCGGGAGGGTTGAAGCCGAGCACCTTTTTATTCCAAGCACAGAAAGCCCGGCGGTGGAGGGGCGGTGCTCCCTCCCCGCCAGGCCGACACCCGCGGGCCGCAGCCGCTGCTCTGCGGCACCGAAGCGGGGGGGAGGCGAGCTCTGAACCGGGCGGGAGGCGAGCGCCGAGTCCCCCAGCACGGGGCAGAGCTCCCAGGCGAGCCCCTGCCCCGTCAGTAGTCGCAGCTGCCCTGCAGGTACGCGTCGTCCAGGAACTCGGAATAGCAGTCTAGGGAGCAGAAGTAGCAGACGATGGGCGCTTCCGTGCCTCCCATGTTGTCCACCAGGACCACGGTGTGAGCTACGTGGTGCAGGTTCATGGTCACCGTGATCTGGATGAAGCTGCTCAGGCAGGCGCCTCCGCACTGGCACGTCTTAGCCACCTCCAGGTCTTCGCAGAGGTGAGAGGGAAGGAGATGGCAGCCGTAAGGGAGTCTGTTGGGCGAGAGGAGTAAGAAGTGAATTCACTGCGCAATTAACCACCTCGAACAGTGACACGCGCCGTATGCAGCGGTCAGAAAAACCTTTCCCACATCTAAAACGTGCAACCACGTTCCTGACCCCTGGGTACCACGGATCTGACCTCCAGAAAACGCTCCAACGAGAGCAGGGAATTCCCACAGGTCACAGCAGCCTGCGTGGCAGTGCCAGGGAATTGGACAGAAAGAGGAAATTAAAGAGAGGATTGAGAAAAGCACGGGTGAACACTTGCTCTTCACTCGTGTTAGCCGGGAAGACCACCACGCTCAGCCCTGGTCTGCCCGGGCACCGCGATTTACTCGCCGCGGCAGCGGCACAAGCACCGTGTACGCACAGAGAGCTTTTGTACAGCAGCATCGCACCGCCGACGATGAATTCAGGTTCTCCTGTGTACTGCTCTTTTCCTCCATCGTGTCAGTGGCATTCGATGACAAGAACAGGAATCGCTTCTGTTTAAATCCGCAGCCGAGTGGCAGTGTTTGGGGTACAGCACGAGGAATTTCCCTGCAGTGCTTTGTTACCTGCCAGCTGTGGAAACCACCGGTGCCCAGCTGTCACTCGAGACTCGCAGAATAGGAGTGACTCACACCCAGGCTACACCTACACATCCCCAATGCCTTCTCCATGCCATCACTCACATAGCTGAGGCTCCTGTGGTTCTGTTTTTGTCACCATCTCAATTTCAGGACTTCCTCTCTTCCAGTCAGGACGTACATAACCCCAGCTCTGGCGCCTGCTCAGAATGCCACTACGAGGATTGATTCCCAAGCGTTTGCTTTCGTGTCTTCCCTCAGTTTTCTTCCCTTCGCAAGGTTTTTACAGCCTATCATCACTCCCATTTCTTGTTCTTTGTTAACGGCAGACAAGGTCTGGGGTGTCTGTGTGCGTGTGTGTGTAATCCCTTACACTCAGCAAATCCATGACAGCTAAGAACCCCCTGGAGCGAGTACCCCAAACCACCCTCCTGACCCCAAGTGCTACTCTGCGGGGATGCCTGGAAGTCTCGCTGTCAGCGGGTGGCTGCAGCGCCAGGCCTGCTCCAGCGAGTGCTGTCACCTGATGACCACGGGCCCATGGGCAAGGGGAGCCCCTCGTCTTACCGAGACTCCTGGAGCAGAAAGCAGAAATTGCAAAACCCCTGCAGTTTATGTGAGGAAGCGTGGAGTTTGCACTCTTAACATCACCAAGGTCAGGAGTGCGCGAGGTTTGCACCTGAGCGCTTGGTTGCTCAGCTCGTTTCCAGGGTGTGCCCTGCATGCCTGTGGACACCTTTAGCACTGACCTGCGAGCAATTAACCCGGGATTATGGGGCACTCCCCATCCCCAAGGCAGGCACTGGCAAGGAACGCAATTACGAGGACTTCCCGGCTGTCTCTCACCACCTTTCCATACCCGTGACTCTCTTCCATCTTCTTGCTCCCTTTTCCACCCAGAAAAACAAGGTGGGAGTAGCACCAGATGGTACCGGAAGAATCACAGGCGGAGGCACGTGGGCAGAGCGGTGCGAGGGGAGAGGAGAAAACCCTGTCACAGGCAGCAGTCTGACGAGGATGACGCTGACCTGGTGTTAAATAGTTTTAAAACTACCTCCCAGCTGGGCTTCTCTGCCTAAGACAGAACGTCCTCGCTCCGGCGCCGACGGGAATGAACAGCTCGAGGAGAGCGAAGGCAGGAGGAGGCTGCAGCAGTAACACCAGCGCCAGGAGGAGGCCAAGCCGTTGAGCAGCCGTCCTGCAGCACCTTGCTACCACCTCTCAGCTCGTGCCGGGTGCCGTTCGAAGCAGTCGGATCCACGTCTGTAGCTCCACGGTGTGTGGTGGAGGGCAGCTCTTGCCAGCACTGATCTCTCACGGGAAGGGGCAGCTACAGGCTCACGGACCTCCCACGGGGCTCCAGTGCACTTCGGTGTCAGCACAAGATGAAGGGCGACCGTGTTTGAGAGCACTTTCCAAGCTAGAGCCCAACACAAAACATGATCCGTGCCACAAAATCCACTGCACTGTAAGCTCCTGACTCTAAAGAGCGGGTAGCGGTTCAGGCTTACAGGGCTGATTCTCTTTTGGTTGGACAAGAATATTCCCTTACAGCGCCTCCACTTTGTGGATGAAAAACATTTCATCTACAGCTTCCCCCAAATGCTTCCACGTCACCACTTTACTACAGGAACCTGTGTTATCCTGTATAATAACGGGATTAAACTGCAAGTGGGATTCAACGCAGCTCTAACTTCATGAAGAGCAATTGCCACTAACAGGAAAAAACAAATCAGGGAAATTTAGACTTGACAGCTTTGAGACAGAGTAGGCGAAACGCGTGCCCACCATGCTACTCTTACCTGTAATTTACGGTAGCTCTCGCAGCACACTCTAATAAAGTCAATGGTATTTTCAGCTGTATGTTGGGAACAAGAGGATTAGGCTGTTCAAAAGGATTCCCAAAGAGATCCAAGTTCTCAAGACAGAGTTTCCTAAAATCACTGGGCAAGAAAGGAAGTTTGTTTCGAGCTGCCGACAGAAAGCGCAGATGATCTAACTGGCCAATCTTGAATGGCAACCTAATCAGCTCATTGTCATCAAGCTTCAAATTAACAAGTTCTCGCAGCTGGCAGAACTGAATGGGAAGTGCTTTAATTTTGTTTTGGCTGAGGTCCAAGCACTGGAGAGATTTCTGAAGGGTGGAGTTGCACAGGGCACTGCTGAAGGACTCCAGGTGATTGTCGTGCAAATTGAGCTCCTGAAGGAAGACCAGGTCACCGATGGTAGCTGGCAGCTGCTTAATGTGGTTATGACTGAGGTCGAGTTTTCGGAGCTTCTTCAAGCAAAGCACACGTGTGTCGATCCGAGCAAGTTTGCAGTACGAGGCCTGGAGATGTTCGAGGGAATAAGGGAAGTTCTTGGTGAGCGGATAGTCCCTTTTGGAAGTTATGATCATTTTTGTTTTAGGCTTTTCGACTTCTGAAGTCTTCGCTGGTACCAGAGCTGAGAGCGGGAGAGCGCTGATGTCGGTCCCTTGGTGAGCCAGTCTCACAGCTGAAAGGAAATTCTTTAAATTGCTGGCATTTGCCTACAGAAAAACACAAGCGTGGAATCACAAGTTTATTATTCTTGCACTTATCTGTACTACAACTTTCTGAACTACTTTGTACACATATCAGGAGACACTAACTCAGCAGGGCAGCGAAACTGGAAAGGGAAACAATTCAGGCTTGTTCGGTTCATGTGCTGTTTGCGGTATTTAAGAACAAACGGCACGCAGTCTGAACGAGAAGTTACGACCTCCCTGAATAATCCAGATCGAACAAACCGTGGTGTCACTCAGAAAAGGAACAAAGCACAGACCTCACAGCTGAACGTAAAGTACAGAAAAAGAGCCCGACGCGCTGTGATGTTCCTAGCCTGCACCGTGACAAAAGGGCAGTTAATGAAAACACACAGAGGCAAAGCAGGGACCTGAAGTCTGAAGCGTTTACTTCTGAAAGCTGCTAAGGGTGGAAGCTGAGGTTGAATTTGACGTAAAGCAAGGTGGAAAGCTTCAAGGCAGGTTAAGCGAGTGCTTCTGGCCACAGGCAGCACTGCTTGGCTGTGCCAGCATCAAACGAGAGGATAATTATTCGCAGCCCTTTTTGCAAATAAGAGAGCAGCTTTGCTTTAGGTGGGACACTATAAAACGCCGGTAAGGGGACACAGTCGATTAATGCGGTATCAGATAAGCTCCATTTTAAACAGACCAGCAAAGCTGTGATACATTTGTTGTACTGACACTGACTTTTAGGAACACTAGGCGAACAAACATTTCTAAGCTCTCTAGCAAGTCTCTTCTCAAGCCAGCACGCAGCTGACAGACATTAAGCTACACGGGAAATTACAAAATAAAAAAAATGATGCACGCGTGCAGCCCCAATTCATCTCGTTCACTGCAGGAAAGAACAAACGTGCGAGTTTGGGCACAGCACTGAGAGTTCAGAGGTTTGCACTCCCTCCGCTCCCAGCTGCAACTCGCTCGTGCCTTGAGACCCCACTTGTGCACCTGAAGTCTGCTCCCTCCACACCGAATTCCTCAGGGTGCAGCACAACAGAGCGATGATCCCGGAGACTTCTAGATGTTCATGCGATACAAATAAAGGCAAAAAAAGGTCAAACGCATTTGACTGCGTTGCTACCCTAATTATCGGTCTTCTCAATTATCCCATGCACATCTGTTCTCTTAACTCCTGGTGTGAAATCCTCCAGAGATGGGGAAATTGCACAGCACAAGCCTTTGTTATCCAGGACTGCCCACATCCCTTATCTCAGCCAATCTAAAACATTTAGCTCTGTGACTCCCCCTAATTACAGGCACATCTGTCACGTTTCCAAGTAAGTAGCTAAATACATTTGAAAGTAAGGAGAAGAGGTCCTCCAGATCTGTAGAGACCCAAGTAAAATTATAATTGTATGTTAGAATGAAGTTGTAGGCAGTAACTCTTTGCTCTTGAAGTGTGAGACACGACAGATACCTGTTTTTTGTAGCCAAATGCTCTAGGATGTCTAGAATCAGCTTACACCGTTAATGGGACTTGAAAATAAGAGTACTTTGTGTTCCAGATCCTTAAAACAAATTTCCGCTGTAATACCTACATAAAGGTAATGTATCTGTAAACCTGTAGTTATATGTTGAGAAAAATTCTAAGACAAACATGTGGAAAAAAAAGCAAAGAATTAGCTGGAAGCGCTCAGGAAGCAATTTTCTGCCACAAGTCTGAACTCTTGACCACAGAGAAGACGTTGGAAAAATAATTTGCTCTGCCTGACAAGTCCAGAGTTAAACGAAAGATGACGAGGCAATCTGAGATTACACAGATTTCAGACCTTGCATGCAGTGCAGCAGGCACAGGCCTGCTGAAGGGAAAAACAAACAAAAACAAACCAACGAAGCACAGTGACTTTAGTATTTTTGCTCCAGGGTTAAATGCTCCAGACTGATGTTTCTCAACTTAGTTTTTGATGGGGCTGAACACAGCAAATCACACCACCTGGCAGAGCACAAAGAGTGCGGGTTACGCTGTAGTTGTATGCAGTCAGCACAGTCGTACCTGGAAATATCTTGTTCTACAAAGCTTTTGTCTGTCTTGAGAGTTCAGAAGCCTTTCTGTAATAAAATTATAAAAGACTAACAGAAATAGAAAATGATAGAAATAGAAAAATAACCAATCATCTTAAATTGGGTTTCCAGATTCAGAGCATTTAAGGAGGGACATACAGAATCACTGGCTTTGGAAGAATTTAGTGTATTTTTTCCTGGAGCTTGACAGTATGAGGGTGAGCCTTGTGTGCAACATGGGAAGCGAGGATCTAGCTTCCTTGGAGCAACTGTGATCAGCTTTGTACAAGGTCAAAATTCCAACTCCTGCTTCATTAGATTCTGCGGAGACATTCTTTTCAGCCTAACATCATTACCATAAAGAAAACAACAGATTTAGTTCTTAATGAAATTATTCCCTGCAGTGGCACACAGTTTTCTTACAGGCCCTATAAATGCTCTAAATTAGGTCTTGCAGCACTAAGACACTGGCCTTCTCCTCTCTGGTTTTATACCACTAGTAGATCCTCTTACACCAGGCCTGCTTTCGTACCTTTGTTCTGAGAAACTGTCCAACTTTTCACACTCCAGTAGAAATGCTCAGAGGATGTAAAACAAGAATGTTTTCGATCTAATGCAACGTGCATGACTTTTTTTTTTGCTGCACATGTTTGCCTCTGACAAGAAAAAATTAATTTTATTGAATTTAGATAAGTACTGCTTCTTTTATATTTGACCCTGCAATGTGAACCACTCTCCTCATCAGACTAAGGCCGCTTTCTGTACCACCACGGCCTTCGCTCCCACACAGAGTATTTCCAGATTATCACACCACCGTGCCACTAGCTGCAAAATCTCAGGCTACCACTTATATATATACCTACTTATATTCACTCGTTGGTCTTAATTCCAGTAAAACAAGTGTTTTTTCTTTCTTGTCGGGTCATATTTGTTTTCTTTCCAGGAAGCCACAGTCCCAAGCGTGGACTCGTTTACTTGGTTTCTCAGGCAGACCTTGCAGCCCGCCCCAAGCTCTGCTCCACTCTGGCAAGACTGGGGGCAGTGCCTGCTGGAGCTGCAGTTTGGACAGACCCCGTGCCTCTCACCTCAGTCCCTCTGAGAAAACATTTTACTTGGGAGAAAGAAGCTTAATCAGTGATGATTATTGCTGCTCAGTACAACACCATGAAGTTATTGACTGATCTCCTTCAGGTCAAAGAATCACAGCTGAAACAGAAAGTCAGAATGATTTTCCAAGTAATAAATCAATCCTTTTAGCTTTTATTTACACAGCCTAACTCCAAGGTTTTGAAAATCTGTCCTGCTTTCCTTTTCTGCAACGAGGCTAATAAAGATTAGTGAAACAGCTACATAAAAAAACAACAGCATAAATACTAAATGCTAACGTCGTGGTTTTGGGGGGATGGGTTTAGCATTAATAAAAACATGTTTACATCTTCCAGGTGCCCCTTGAACTGGCCGTGGACGCGTTGGTGAGTTCTGCTTTCAGCTAGGCACCAAGGCCTGGCGGTGACTGTACTGCTGACCCACCGAACGCGTCCCACCTTGGGAACGGCAGCGGGCACGCTGCGTGCCCCCAACACGAGCACATTCCCCAGTTTTTAATCAGGAAGACTTGGGCAATTCCCTGCTTCATAGGACCTGCAGCCAGAGCCCAAGAAGTGGGATGAGGCAGGTGAAAAGTTTCTCTCAAAATAAAGGCACGAGAACTAATAGGCATGGGACCTAATAGGAAGAGGGGGCTTTCCTACCCCTCCAGTTTCTCCCACAGGGGCAGAAGGAAGGAGGATCAGGCCAGGGCCCAGCAGGGCGCAGCCTCCCAGGGCTGGGGGCCCTGTGCTGCCCCTTCTGCCCCAGCCGGGTCCGGGTCCGGGTCCGTGGGCTGTGTCCGTCCCGCACCCACCTTGCTGAGGCAGATATCCACGGCGGGCTCCCGGAGGCGCACGGTGGCCTTGCCCTCCTCCACGAAGCGGGTGAAGAACCGCTCGATGTTCTCCTGCACCTGTGGGGGGACAGCGGGCGCTCAGCGGCGGGACGACGGAAGAAGGAGGAGGGATGGAGGGAAGGGGACCGAGGGAGGGGAACCGAGCCCCGCACCTTGTAGCGAGCGCCGCCCCGGTCCCGCGCCGTGCACACCATGAGGTACACGGAGCCGCCCCGAGCCCCGCCGGGCGGGCGGCCGAGCGACAGCAGCGCCCTGGTGCCGCGGCCGCGGCCCCGCAGCCCGCAGGAGGGCAGGAGCCGGCTGACCACCTCCACCTCGCACTGCAGCCGCATCGCCGCCGTCCTGCCGGCCCTGGGGAGAGCGGGCGGAAAGGCTCCCGGGCGGGAAGGGAAAGGAAAGGAAGGGAGGGACGGGAGGGAGGCGTTACCGGCACGGCGGGCGGTGCAGCAGCGGTACCGGGAGCGGGCGCCGCCTGCTGGTGGCGGCCGGCGCGGCCGGGGTGAGGGGGGACGCGGGGGAGCTGAGGGGACGGCGGTGTGAGGGGACGTGGGGGAGCTGGGGGTGTGAGGGGACGTGGAGGGAGCTGGTGACCTGGCACGTGTGAGGGGAGATGGGGAACGGAGGACATGGTGGGTGTGAGGGGACGTGGGGGAAGCTGGGGACGTGGCAGGTGTGAGGGGACATTGAGGGGACAAGGAGGGAACTGAGGGGTGTGAGGGGACGCAGGTGAGCTGGGGGCATGGAGAGTGTGATGGGACAGGGATGGAGCAGGGGATGTGGCGGGTGTAAGGGGAGACAGGGAACTGAGGACATGGCAGGTGTGAGGGGGTGCATAGGAGCTGGGGGACAGTGGGTGTGAGGGGACATGGGGGAGCTGGGTACATAGTGAGTGTGATGGGACGTGGATGGAGCAGGGGATGTGGCGGGTGTGAGGGGAGACAGGGGACTGAGAACATGGCAGGTGTGAGGAGGTGTGGAGGAGCTGAGGGGATGGTGGGTGTGAGGGGACATGGAGGAAACTGGGGACAGTGAGTGTGAGGGGACATAGAGGGAGCTGGGGGTGTGAAGGGGCATGGGGGAGCTGGGGACATGGCAGGGGTGAGAGGGCATGGGTGAGCGGGGTTCACAGTGGGTGTGAGGGGACTTGGATGGAACAGGGGACATAGCAAGTGTGAGGGGACACAGTAGGAGCTGGGGGGTATCGTAGGGGCATGGGGGAGCTGGTTGCACAGTGGGTGTGAGGGGACATGGAACTGTGGACCTGGCACACATGAGGGGAGATGGGGAACGGAGGACATGGTGGGTGTGAGGGGACGTGGGGGGAGCTGGGGACATGGTAGGTGTGAGGGGACATGGGTGAGCTGGGTTCATAGTGACTGGGATGGGACATGGATGGAGCAAGGGATGTGGCGGGTGTGAGGGGAGGCAGGGAACTGAGAACATGGCAGGTGTTAGGAGGTGTGGAGGAGCTGGGGGGCAGCAGTTGTGAGGGGATATAGAGGGAACTGAGGACATGGGAGTTGCGAGAGGACATGGAGGGAGCTGGGGACCTGGCACGTGTGAAGGGAGATGGGGAATGGAAGACATGGTGGGTGTGAGGGTACGTGGGGGGAGCTGGGCACACGGTGGGCGTGAGGGGACATGGGGGAGCTGAGGACACGGGAGTGAGGCGACATGCTCCATCAAGCTCTGCCCTGCAGCGACGGCAGTGACCAAACACCACCTCAGTAGAGGGCCAGATAACTTCCTGCGGGCTTCCTCCTCCAACCGGGTTGCCGCCTGCCACCTGCGTTCTAGTGGCGGCTCCGGCTTCCTAAACAACAGGAGACTTGCGATGAATTTGTTCTGAAGAAATTTTTCCCTCAGATTGAACACAATTCGCCAACCGCAGCGCCGCCGCCCGCTCCGCAGCGCCTCCTCCGGGCGGCGGCGCTGCGGTTGGCGGTGCCATGTTCATGCACGTCCAGCAGGAGGTGGTGTGGGCGCCGGTGCTCGGGGGGCTTCTGGCAGCTTTCGGGGGGCTCCTGGGGCAAAATATTGCCTGGGGGTGCGGCAAAAGGAGCCCGCGTCTCTCTGTGTTGCCCAGGCTACGCTGCAGTGGCTATTCACAGGCGCGATCCCGCTACTGACCGGCACGGGAGTTTTGACCTGCTCCGTTTCCGACCTGGGCCGGTTCACCCCTCCTTAGGCAACCTGGTGTGCCCCGGCTCCCCGAGGCTCACCATATTGATGCCGGCCTTAGCGCGGACGCCCGCTCGGCATAGCGCACTGCAGCCCAGAACTCCTGGGCTCAAGCGATCCGGCGGGCTCAGCCTCCCGAGCAGCTGGGACTACAGGCGTGCGCCACCGCGCCCGGCCACGGCTGCCCTGCGCCGCCGCTACTCCACTCCTGCCTGCCGCTGACGTCACGCCCCGGAGGGGAGGGGAGGGGGGGGAGCGGGGTGCTCTCTGCGCAGGCGCCTGCCGCCATTTCGTGAGGGGGAGTGAAAGGGGGAGGAGGCGCGGGGCACGCCGGGAGGCGGCGCGGGGTTGATTAGCGCAGGCGCCCGCCGCCATCTTCCTCTGTCAGGCGGGCGCGCAGCGGGCAGCATGGGGCACCAGCAGCTCTACTGGAGCCACCCCAGGAAGTTCGGGCAGGGATCGCGGTCCTGGTCAGAGCGCGTCCGCGGGTGGCTGGGGTCCTCGGGCCCCTGTGTCTGCCCCCCTCCTTCCCTTCCTCCCCGCCCTCCGCCGCCATTACGCGCCCTGACCGCTCTCTCTCGCTTTCTCCCCCTCACAGCCGCGTGTGCTCCAACCGCCACGGCCTGATCCGTAAATACGGGCTGAACATGTGCCGGCAGTGCTTCCGCCAGTACGCCAAGGATATCGGTTTCATCAAGGTGAGCGCTGGGGCTGGGCAGAGAGGGAAATGTATGCCTTTTCCCGCTGATCTCTCACGCCTTTCTTGTCCTCTCGTAGCTGGATTGAGCGCTGGGAGGATGCGGCTGTCGCCAGATGCTCCTGCGGCTTACCCAGGCCTCCCTGATCCACCTGCAGTATCTCAGCGCAGCTTTACTCAATAAATGGTCTCCCTGCCCATCTGATGTGTGTGCACTTGATTTCTGTGACAGTTATAATGCCTTATGTTCTGTTACTGGGTCTCTTCTGGAGGTACTGTACTGGGGACAGGTCTGTATGATCCTGTACTGGTGTCCTGACTTTACCCCCACAAAACCATGTGGTCTCGAGTGCTGATGCTCTTGTCTTTGAGCCCGGAGGCAGCAGCCTGCCTGCTCTTAGCTGCTTAGTAACTCCCTCTGCCAATTTACTCTTAAATCCATGTGCTCTTTGGGTAGTGCACCACTGGTTTGGGTTGGTACGTTTTCTTACATGCAGTGTGAACACTTATATGTACCCCATCTAGGTAACTTAGAAGTGGAGGGGTGTCCTTGAGTCATGTAAGCGCTACTGATTGTGCCAAAAATTTATTATCACTTACAGTTCATACACAATGTTTGGTGAGGGTAGGGTTCCCCTCTCCAGAAAAAACTTGCCTCTGCACAGATGTGGTATGGGCCACTTGAAATGACTGGTGAGTGAGTGAATGGTCTGGCAGGCTGCTGGCAGCACCACCAGAGTTCCTGGGGTGAGAGGTTGGCATGCTGTGCGCCAAGGGCTCGTGATTCGGTACTGTGGTGCAGAGCTGTAACTTCCTGCCTGCGTGCCACCATCATAAAAGGTCTAAGGCTTCAGGGTGTGGGAAGCAGTGGGGAATTAACAGTTACCATCAGAACAGCAGCAGAGGGGCAACAGTATGTAGGTCTTGAGCCAGAAATAGCCTGTGGGCAGGGCAGATACTTGCTGGGCTGAGGCCTGTGTGAGATGTGCTGGATAGTCTGAACATCCTCACACTGAATTAAGGAGCTGAATTAGTAGGGGCTTATATATGGTTGGAACCACGCATCTGTTGCTTCATCTGGTGCGTTCTGAAGTATCCAGCCACCTGAAGATTCTGATATCGTGGGGTTGAAGAGTTGGGCTAAGGAGCACTCAGGCATGTCAGAGGCCTGGAGTTATGCCTTCTATTTACCTTTAAGGGGATTAAAAGCGTCTGTTGGGGCTGTCCTATCCAGGTTGGTTTTTTAACCGTTCTCCTGAAGTTACTTTGCATGAGATTACTGACCAGTCAAGTCTAATTATACCTGAAATGGCAAATGGAGCACTTCTGATTGGGTGCTCTGAATTTAGTTTGGGAATCCTTGCCTTTTTTTTTTTTTCAGTCTAGTGGCTATTAAATGTCACAGAACAAAGTGGGGTAGGGTTTGGGGGGGAGTGGGAACAAATTTTAGTGCCGGTGGCTGGAGTATTTATTCCATGTGTTAAAGCCTCGCTCCTGAGGTGCACAGAGCAGTGTACCCGGACCCTTATCCTCTGTGAGTACCTCTCGGAGCTGAAGCGTGGCTGCGTCCTGTCACAGTTCCTCTTTAGGTTTATGCAGTGATGGAAGCGCAGAAAAATCTGATAGATGCCACAGGGATGAGCTCAGCATAGACCTGTCAAGCAAACAGGCATGCCTGATGTCACAGCTGGTGGCCTTTGGTGAACTTTAATGTCAAACTTCCCACGAGGAACCTGTGGGAAGCTGCGCAGGGGTCTCAGGTGGGTTTACAGCAAAAGCTGAAGGGCTGTGGGGGTGAAGCTGCAGGCTGGCACCAGCAGCAGCATGGAGCTTGTTTACTTTTTTCCTAACTGTGCAGTTAAACTGGCACAGCAGCATGTGCTGCAGTGGTTAGTTGGTGCCAGCGGTTTAGGAATTACCTGAAACTAGTTTGAAACTTGCTTCAATACTTGGTAAGTAACACCAAAAGTGAGTTAAAGCAACCAGCTGGGTTAGCACATTTTTTCCCCTGGAAGAAGGTATTGCTATTATCTGAAGAGTTATGTTATCTTCATTGCAAGGGGATTAAACCTTCAGTGAATGACAGGGGAGGAATGGATAGACAGGGAATACTAACCAAGATCAATTAATAGTTAAAGCCTGATACAAAAATTGAAAGGTAGCTATATGGGACTGTCTGGCCTAGAGGATTTCCATCTTCCCTTTGCTTTGAGGCAACAGCATGTTACAGAATCTTGCAGAAATGCGTTCAGTCTCTGTTTTAATCATGCACTGGTCCTCAAAATGTCACACAGACTGTCCTGCATGAAGATGCTGGCCAGCTGTAGCCTGAGAGGATGATGTCTGAGGATCAAAATAAGCTGGGAAAGGCTGAGAGGGCAGGAGGAGTCCTGAAAGTGGTCAAAGTGGAGACCCAGAGAGGGGGGAACCTTGAGGCAGTGTGGGGCAAGAAGGGCACTGAAACAGGAGTGAGCTGTTCCTTTTTGCAGATCCTACAGCGCAGGGATGTGGGTCCTGGGTCACCCTGCAGGCTCTGATGGCTCAGCTCTGCTGCTGAAGGCCTGGGTTTGGTGGACAAGGAACAGCCAGGGCGTGCTGCGGGGCTCATCCTGCTCTTTGAGCCAGGAATGATGAAATCCCAGGGTCTTGGCTGGAAACTTCCCAGTGTAAAGCTCGGTTTGTATGCTAAAAAAAAAAGTTCCTCTGGTGATTGATTTTCCAGTTTCAGCTAAGACATAGGTGAATCCTACGGGGTGCATTTGTTTGGCTTCAACGTGGCTCTGATAATCAGAAACTGCTAGCTGTTTTTTTATAACCGATTACTGAATTTCTTATGTCAAGGGGACTCATTGGAAGGGTCTTTCGTTAAATGTTATTTTAGCTAATGCTACAATCTTAGATTTGTTCTGTTTCAAGAAAGCAAGAAAACGGCCAGCTTTGCTGCTGTTACTGGCCTCTGCTCTTGGGCCCTCAGCAGAGAGCTGGGAGCTGTGGTGTAAAAGCTGCTTTCTCAGGAGGTTGCTCTGGGCTGACATGGGTGCTGCACTTGTGCAGTGCCTCTGCCTGAAGCAGTTACCCACCTGGCCACGTCCCGGGGCATGAACCCCTCCGCATGGTGATGGAGCAGCAGCCTGACACCAAACCTCTGCCAAGGAACGATGTTAAGGAAAATTTACTGACATTGCCAGCAGCTGGGGCTGCGTATCCAGACACATCTCTTCTTACTGTGAAAGATGCTTCTCGTTTTTATTCTGTCCTCATGTCATACACACCTGACATAGTGTAAAATTTCAGTCAAACGCGATATAGGTGAAGATGTAAAATGGTACTGGCCAAGGTGCAAGTCTGAGAGCTCAGAGCTGCAGAGAGACACTCAAGTCTGTTTGGCAGCTGTGGATTAGCCCGCGTCCCCTGAGCAAAGCTCCCTCCTGGTGGTGAGATGCTCTTGGGCACCTCCTTTCTCTGCCCTGTGTGGGTGGTGGGGCACAGCACTGAATTATGCTGGGGCTCTGGGCCCGGCAGCCCAGTGCCCGAGCAGCTGGGTTAGCTGCGTGATGGAAAATCGTAATAAAAACGCTCCGTACCAAATAACTAAGGAATCCAATTGAAAAGGAGCTTCCTACGTGAAAACAAAAGTGAAAGATGTTTTTGAATTACTCTGCACACATTAAAACACCTAAATTGTCACTTGGTAATTTTGTAAACTCCTTAAATGGTCCTGCCTTTTTCCTGTTCTACTGCTCCCATCTTTTAAGTCTAGTGGGAAGGTGGTGTAGTAGAAACTGCAACACCTCTTTACCTTACTCCTGCCTTAGCTAGGTATTTATTGCCCAATATACAGAGAACACTAGGTGCCAAAACCTTGAATTTCCTGAGCTCATTGTGAAAATTGCATTTTTTTTTTCTTCCTAAAGCTGACGGTTATGGGCTCTGAAGGCGCACAGATGTGAAGCTCAAATTTATTTGGAAGCAAAATGATTTATAAAGAGCTGCTGATTCCCCGAAAGAACAGGCAAAATCAAAGTACTCTTCAAGGACTCTGCTTTAATAGCAAACAACTAATACATGTTTTTCTGTGGGGAAATAATGTTGCCTATTTGAAGCCATGCAGGAGATACTGATACCTTTGCTTTGAAAGAGATGAACCTCTAATTGCTGAAATAGAGTTTATGTGAGGTTTGGAGTGTAGGAAGAAACACTAAATTGCGCTGGATTATGCATCAGATAAAATCTGTGATTACCAGAGGCTCCGAGAGGAATTTGCAAAGGTTTAGGTAGAACACCATCTTTTGAACTTGGCCTGAGGCTAGAAAAAATGAATCTGCTTGGTATGCTCGGATAGGAAGCAGTGCAATTCCTTCAGGCCGGCCGCAGCAGCGCAGGTGCTGTGGAAGCCTGTGTGCCTCGATGCCCTCCTGCATGGATTTCCAGCCTGCGTGTGGAGCTGCTCTTCAACCAACAGACCAGTTTTATGGTGGTGGGTGAATGTGGGAACAGGCCGGGGGTGTTCTTTGGGCTGTTGTCTTGTTTGCAGCACCTTGGGATGAGTGCCAGGCCCGGCAAGGGACTCCCTGTCACCTCGGCTGGATCCAACTCCTTGCCCTGTGTGCGTGGAGATCTGGGGGATGCTCTGGTGTCAGCAGAGGCCACCAGAGAGCCGCAGAGATCCTGACCTGACAGTTCAGTGGCATTTTCACTGTTAATGGAATGATGGCTTTCTTATTAGAAACGGCTGAACCTTCCTCTTCTGCTGGTGATTAAAGATGCACTAGTATGGTGGGAAGAACACCAGGTGCACCCTGTTGGGACGAGGACAGCAGCTTGCCCAGGGCTGTAGGTATTTCAAAAAGTGACATTCCTGAATTTCTGCAGGAGCAGTTTGTTCCAGCACACGTGGGCTGCAGGTGATGCTCGGAGCGGAGTGCGCTGAGCCACTGCCCCAACAGGTAAGGGGAAAGGGGCCGGGGAGTTTTGGGGATTTTTGCGGAGGAATGGGGTGTTTGGCTGAGGTCATGTCAAGCAGGCTCAGGGTGGGAACTGCTGCTCCAAAAGTGTGCTTAATGTGACGTTCAGCACCGTGGGCTCCCAGGTCTGGTGGACACGGGGAGATGGCACAGGGGTCGACCGGGAAAGGTGCGCAGGGATGCCAGGTCCAGCAGGAGCTGACCACCACGAGCAGAGCACCCAGCGGCAGGGTTCTGCCCCATGTCCTGTCCATCTGCCAGACCAGGAGGGAGCTGGGGGTCTGCAGTCCCACACACCACGGGTGGAGTGGTCACTGCAGCGAGTACCGAGCGCGGCGCAGCCACCCATGCCTGGGTGCAGAAGCTAGATGGCACAGTCAGCCCGCAGTATCGCTGCTGCGGCAGCTTTGCACAGCCTGGCTGCCAAGGGTGGCCAGAAACTTTCTTCTTTTCTTACTGTGACATCAGAACTGAGTTTTCAATTCTTGTCTTTTTCTCTTTTTTTTTTTTCTTTTTTTTTTTTCCTTTCCGTTTTTGTCTGCAGCCAGCTGACCCAGGTTCCAGGGTGGCCCTGATCTCACTGGTACCTGGCAGGATTGCTTCACAAAACCAAAACATATACAAGTGCTTCGCTGCCAGCCTCGTGCTCTGGTCCTGCACTTGCTGTCATTTTGGAGAGGAATGTTAAAAACCTACCCAAAGCAAGAAAGCACGCTTTATCCCCAGTCAGGTCATCGCTGTCTTTCTCCTGAGCTCATTTGTCACTGCAAGAGGTTGTGCAGAGGGGTGCCTGTCTGGGCCGGCACCATCCCTGAATTTGGGACCATTCATTCATAAATAGATTTTGGTAAAGTCTCAGCTCCCACCTGTGTGTCACTTAATGTGCTTAAGTGCTAGGATGTTGCTCTTCTGCATGCTCTCTGCTTAGGGGCGAGCATTGCTCTTACACCAGCGCTCAGCCATAGCCCCAGCAGATTTGGGTAAAACGCACAGATTTCCCACCCTGATTTCTGCAGATGGCCAACACCAAGAAGGCTGACCCCGCAGGCATGTTCTGCAGTGACACTCGGGTACTGACGGCCCTTGATTTATGGATTTTGGTTCCTCTGCTGCCCCTGCCCCATCCCAGTGCCTGGAGGAGCCCCTGTGGGGGTACAGCACCCCCACCACGTCCCTGTTCTGTGCACTTCGTGGCATGGCAAGATGAACGCCTGGAAAAGGCTGGCCAGATGGGATCTGGCTCATGGCACGGCGAGCAGAAGTGCTTCTAAATAAAACATTCTCAAAGACCAGCATTAGGCATCGGTGGCTCTCTAATATGCGCTGCTTGTTGGGAGTGTGTGTTCGTCGCACACAATGTTTATTTATGGCATGTAAAATTTATTTCAATCAAATAATTTCCATAACTGAATATTTATGCCAACATCCACTGAATGCTCCTTGACTAAACTGAAAACTATTTATTCAGTTATAAATGTTTACTTGTTTAGTGTTAAAACTGCTTTAAACAAACTTAAAAATCAAATTGACATCTTCCCTGCCAGCAGGATTTTCACTGTATTCCAGACACTGACTGTCTGAGCAGTGTGTTTTATTATTATAACTTCAGTTCAAATAGCCTCTGTATATTTATGGCCTTTAATGGCACTGACTATCGGAGTGCCAAGTCCAAATGCAACAGAACTGCTGCCGCTGTTCCCAAATATCTTGGTCGTTTTGAGGCCAGGTCAGGTAGAATAGCACTTCACTGCCCCACATGCTCAACATTGTCTTAAATGACATCGTGCTGAGTTAACTCCGTGTCTCACTGCCTCGCTGCTTTAAAGCCCAGGAGACTTTTAAATAGGGTGAGTCCCCAAGCACGAGAGGTTGGAAGTCGTATTTGTGTCTTGAGGGATCGTGGGCGCTCTGCGTGGGGCTGTGGTGGTGGCTTGGGGAGCAGAGGGTTTTACACACCCTGAAGGAAAACCTGCCTGCTGGGCTGGTGGCACAGGGGTGGGCAGCACATGGTGCCACCTGTCCCAGGGTGGTGGTCAGCAGAGGAACTGCCAAAAATCACAGAGCATCGCCCTGTGCTCACGGCATTTGTGCCCCCACCTGTGATTTTCCAGCCAGAGCTGTGCCCCTGGGGACAGAGGCAGTGGCCATCAGCTGCTGCTGCCCCACTGAAGTGCCCTGTCTGTCCCACCCCAGTGAGGTCCCCAGGATGCGACCACCAAACCCAGTTACTCGTGGTGCTGGGCAGGGCTGAGCAATGTGGTTATTCACTGTTTACAAAATGAATTTTTCCTTATCTTGCATCCTGCGAGAGGCTGAAGCTGCCCATGCTCTCCCTCTGCAGTGCCGGCTGCCTGGCAGAAGGCGGTGGTGATCCTGTGTGGGTACAAACACGCAGCCAAAGTCCTGCCTCCTGGCCAGGTTTGTGCTTTGCAGTAAGGGTTTTGCTTATTCAGTGCCTCTGTGCTGCACTCTGTCCTGCGCATCTCCATCATCCTTCTGTGCCGGCAATACCCATCTGCAGAGCTGGGACTTAGTGTAGGAAATGTGTGAATTTTAACTAGGAGTTCACACACACTGCAGAAATCCCTTCCTAACCAAACACCTGGGATCCTACCGTGTCTGCGGTGCCTTCTGATGGCTTAATTACTTCTCGCTTTTCTGCTAACTCCAGTGCAACAACGAAAAATGTGACCCTGCTCAGAGCAGCGGGCGAAACCCAGCCCCTGCCTGGGGCTCAGCTTTGCTCAGGGCAGCTCCTTGCTCAGCTGTTTTTCTTGAGGATCTAGGAACACAGACATAAATCTTTTTGTGCATGTGCAGGCGTTGTTTATCACTGCTTTGATTGTGTATACCCTGGGCAAGCACTTTACAAACCCTGGCAAATAGATGGTCTGTGGCTCGGAAGAGCAGAAAATCCCCTGGAGTTATACCCGAAGTTTACAGCATCTTGTCTGCAGCACTGCTGCGCTCGCATCAGCTGTAAAACTTGGTTATGTTTCCCCTGCTCTCTCCCAGTGCTCGATGCAAGGGTGGTGGCACAAAATCAATGCCCAGCTCCATGCTCTGAAGCATCTGTCCCAGCTGAAGGACTTGGCGCTGTCCTGGGCTTGTAGGATTTGGGCCACCTCCTGTGTCTTGTCCTTCCCAAAACTCTGTGGGACAAGGTAGGTTCCCACAGGTCTGGGTATTCTTGGACACAGACGTGTGGGTCTCACTTATGATGGGTTTTGTGGGGATTTGCACATTTCTGTATTTTTGGGGAGCATTTGGTTTGGACTTGAATGATCACATGCACATGGTGATGTTTCCCCTATGTGAGGTGATACATGAAGTTATAGCTAATTAATACAACTTATAATAACAAGCTTATTAATACAATTAATAACTAAAATACAGTTAGCAGGAAAGGAGGGCATATTTTAGGATCACACATCCAGAAACATATCCCCCCTGCAGGTGACTGTAGGTGAATCCCATTGGCATGGGGCTTTGTGGCTTACCAAGTCCCCTTGCTGTGGGGCTGTGGGAGGAAATCAGGGTTTGTCCTAATGTCGTAATGTTTGTCCTCTGTATCAGTCCTGCTGCAACACAAACCCGACCTTCTCTGGCTTGAGGACAGATCGAGGACTTGGCTGAAACCTCCATTTCTGGGATAAGGAGGGGAGAACTGACAAATCACCCTTGGATCTTTTATTACAGAGCAGTGTCATTTTATCTTAACCCTGCCAGTGCTGTGGGTCAGAATACACAGCAAAATGATGAGCTCTCTCCCACTTGCAGGTTTCTACCCTAAAAGCTTTCCACTACGATGCCGGCTGAGAGTCCACTGGGTGACTGAAGTGAGGAGGGGACCCCCATACCCGTGCACCAGGCTGGGGTGAAGGAAAAGAGAATATAAGAAAAAATACAGAAGGAAATGTTATTTCCCCAGTGCTTTCCTCCCAGAGGGCTGAGAGTTGCTCCGGGATTGTGTGGGTGGAACCGGGCAGGGCTTTGAGTATCCAGACGCCGTAAACCAGAGGGATGTCGTGCTCTGAAAAGAGGCCGTGAGCTGTGACACCTGCCTTTGGGTGACCCGAGCTGCCTGGTGCCTAAAGCTGCGACCCCTATGACACAAATAAGTGTGTGTGTGCACTCACACGTGTGTGTGTGCCCCTCCAGGGACTGATGACGGAGGCTGGGGGTGCCAGGGCGAGCAGCTGATCGGGGAAGCACACAGGCTCTGCTGCGCTCGCTCCCAGCCGCGGCGGCAGCAATAGAGCTGTTCACAGGCCTGCTGTCCACAGGAGGCAACTTTTAATTACTCTAAAATAAGCACACGTTTCTGGCTTTTTGGCTTTGGTGGGTGGATTTATTCTCTGCAGAGGGATGGAGCGGACCCAGTAAATAACTCTCCGCAGTTGCAGCAGGAAAGGTCTCGGTGCATCTAGAGGGATGGGTATAGATTGATTTATGGTTTTAACAAGCATGGCTGGGTAGAGAATCATGCCTATATGGTTTCAAAGTCGTGAAGAGATATTAATCAAAATTAAGGCTGCTCTAAGAAGGTATCCGAGCCAGCAGTCTGGCTCCGGTTAATTGATGGCCCAGCTCGGGCTGTCCCTGCAGAGACAGCCAAAGGACAGCTCCCGCGGGGGGCTCAGCATCTCACGGCACACGGGGAGCTGAGGAGGGAACAAAGGGTGTAATGAGGAGTAATAGGAATCAGTTAGAGGGATGGTGGACTTGTCCCCGTTGATTATGCCACGTGTGAAGGGAGGAAATGATTAATGGAAACATGTGAAGGAGAAGCAGCAGTGGCATTTCTAGAGCTGCAGCCTGAAACCTCACGTTGCCAAAGGTCAGGGCTGCTCGAACAGGTAGTGAGCAAAAGAAGCATTTTTGGGGCAAAAGCTCTACCAAAAATTTTCAAACACCACTTTTCACTGGTCTGCACAAAGGAGTTGTGTTGTAACGTGAAGATTGGGCTTAAAACTTTTGTTTTAGGGAAAATTGTGTCTGGACTTCTTTGCCTTGCCTCCAGCCAGGATGCACATGACGCTTTGCCTACTGAGGTCTGACTTTACTTTGCCCTTGGTCTTCATGACACAAGGTGTCCCTGGACACTTTCACGTTGTCCAGGCTGTACTCACACAAAGCAGTGGAGCCAAGGTAACTTCCTTCCATGTCCTGAGCTCTTGCAATGGTCCAAGTGTGCCAGGAGGTCTTACTGCAAATATCCACGTCCTTTCGACCCACTGACAGCAGATGGGTACGGATTAGCTGAGCTCCTTGAGAGGCTTCTCAGTGAAGCCTCTGAATTTCTCCAGGCATGCTCAGGCATTAGCAGTTTGCATTGTCTCAGGCTTTGAAGAGTTGTGCTGGCGATCCCATGGGATTAGCTGCAGACATCTGGGGATTTAAGAAGTTTCCAAAGGGTATAGAGGCCTGATTGCTCATCCAAGCCAAGCAAAGCCCCTGATAATAAAAGTTATTTGCACTTTGTAGTTCAAATGATGGCTGCCTGGGGCTCAAGCCTCCTTCACATAATGAGTTTTGCCATTAAATTAAATCTTAGCTGCACTGAAGCCACTGGTTTCCTGCTGGGAGTTTGGCCAGCCACCCATTTCCTTCTTCAAGGAGGAGGACACAGCCTCCAAACCCAGCTGGGCCTGAAGA
Source organism: Cygnus olor (assembly GCF_009769625.2). Classification (NCBI taxonomy): domain Eukaryota; kingdom Metazoa; phylum Chordata; class Aves; order Anseriformes; family Anatidae; genus Cygnus; species Cygnus olor. The sequence continues at coordinate 2,589,767 of NC_049173.1, read as the reverse complement.
TTTTGGTGGCCTTCCTTTGGGGCAAAGTGCCAGCGGATCTGGCAGGCCTCCTACCCAAATCTGACCCCATGTCCTGCTTAAAGCAGGCTTAGACGTGGGCTCTGTTAGCAGAGCAAGATGTCCCTGCTTGCTGGAATGCTTGTCCTTGGCTCTGCTCCCACCAGGTTTTTTCCAGGGACACTTTGTATCTGTGGGATGAATGGGGAGCGTTCAGGGCTGGGGGTCAGCGCCTGATCCCCATCAGCTGTAAATGGGACCGCACCTGCTGGTGATTTACCCTGCCTAATCCCGTCGAGAACCTGATGCTGTTGCACGTTCTGGGAGGATGTGGCTCTGCTCAGGGGGTCCGGTGGTTTTCTTCCTCAGAAGCAGTGCTCTCACTGACTTTGGAATGATTTCCCCCTCTTCTCTTCCTCTTCAATCGCAGCTCAGGTGTAACTCAACAAGATCGATAGTTACGGTCGTGAAAATGAGAGAAGAGCGGCTCCTCCGTGTGCCTCATGGAGCGAGCTGCTGCCTCTGCCCTGTTCCCTGCAGCTCAGCTTCCATCGGGGTGTCCATCCTCCAGCAGACAATGCCACATACGTCAGTGTTTCTCTGTGAGAAAGTGTCCTGGTTTCAGGTAGGACAGAGTTAATTTTCCTCCTAGTAGCTGGCAGGGTGCTATGTTTTGGATTAGAATGAGAAGAGCGCTGATAACATGCTGATGTTTTAATTGTTGTAGAGCAGTGCTTACACCAAGCCAAGGACTTTTCAGCCTCTCTCTGTCCTGCTAGCGAGCAGGCTAGGGATGCAGCAGGAGCTGGGAGGGGACAGACCCAGGACAGCTGACCCAAACTGGCCAAAGGGGTATTCCATACCATCTGACGTCATGCTGAACAATATATAGGGGTGGCTAGCCGGGGTGGAGGGGGGGCCGGCTGCTCGGGGATAGGCTGGGCATCGGTCAACGGGTGGTGAGCAATTGCATTGTGCATCACTTATTTCGTACACATTATTACTATTAATACTATTATTATTATTATTATTGTTATTCTTTTCCCTGTCTTAATAAACTGTCTTTATCTCAACTCACAGACTTCACTTTCCCGTTTCTCTCCCCCATCCCGGAGAGGGAGGGGGGAGGGTGAGCGAACGGCTGTGTGGTGTTTGGCTGCCAGCCGGGCTAAACCACAACAGAAAGCTTCTCCAACTCTGGCCCCATCAAGGCCCACAGCAGCCTGATGCAGTGAATTTATGCCCCCGAAGAGCTGCAGTGTCCGTCCTCGTGCTCCTTTAGCCTCGTGCCACCGCTCCGTGCCGAGGACGAGCTCACTGCTGTAGAGCCAGCGCAGCAGGTGGCTGCCCGCCACTGTCAAAGTGGCAGTTTTGGGACAAAACACAATTTAAAGCATCCTCAGCTTTCCTGAGCAAAGGCACAAGAGGGAGATAGGAATCATTTAGGAGCCGAGAGCAGGGTGGATGGTGGCCACCTCAGGGTCAGTCCAAGAGCATTGCAGCCAGGACGCGTCGGGGTGAGCCACCGTTTGCTGCGGTCCCATCGATCTCTGGGTGCAAAGAACCATGTGTCGAGGTACAACCATGTGCTGGAGTGTGGAAGTTGGTGTGACGCCCCTTGTTCTCATGCCCTCCTCACTCCCAAAGGAGTTACCCACCTACCAATGGCACCCAACGCCCTCCTTATTAGAATAAATGACGAGGATCAGAGCCAGCTGCTCGGTTAATGCTAAAATCAGAGGGAGAGGAGACCAGACACTTTGTTCCTTGCTGACCTTGAAAACCACGCTGGCGAATGCAACCTTTCATTTCTTACTGCTCCGGGATTAGTGGGATGAGGTCAGCCTGTAGCACTAATTCACTTTGCTCTTAACTCATTTCATTACATTACAGGAGAGCATCGCACTCAGCAAGTGTAATCTTCTATGCTATTCTCCTCTTGTCTTTGCTTTTGTCATAAATTAAATAAGCTACTGACATTTTCCAACTATAAAGATTGATTTTTTTTTTTTTAGAACTGTACTGGGGCAAGTGATGATAATTTATACATCTTAAAGTTGTCCACTTAGTTGTCTCTCCAGCTAGTTATTCTGTCAGCCGCTGAGCTGGCTGCCTTTTCCTTTGCCCATGCTCTCAGGGACAGGCTCTCTCCCAGTGGAGAAGAGGCAATGAGTCTTCAAATTTCCTGCAGTGACGAGCATGGGCAGACCTGAGATGGGCACTTGGCTCCTGTGAACTCCAAAATGAGAGCCCACGGCGATAGGATGTGCTGTCCCCTCCAGGGGGATGTCAAGATGTAATGCTAGGGCATGACTGTGCTGGCTGCATGCCTGGGCTATCGCATCCCCACTGCGAGCAAAGAGAACACAACGTAGATCCTTGGCCAAAATGCAGCATCCGAAATAACCCGGGCTGAGCAGAAGCCATCTCTCCGTCTAGACGTTGAAGTCTAGAAGTCGACTGCCCTGGCAGTATTTGAAACACAATGATAACCCAAAATGACATGGCTGAGTTTCGAAGCTTGGCTGTTGATTTTGAACATGAGGTATTGAAAGTTGTTGTTTGTTGTGCACAACAGGCTCCAGGATCCACGCGGCTCCTGGCGTGCCTGTGAGCTGCTCCCAGGACAAAGCGTTCACTGCTCAGACTCCTTGAGCAGAAGGTGGTGCCTCCTAAAGCAGAGTGAAAGGGCCCCAGCGCTGTGGTCTTCTGGCACGGTAATGAGGCACCATGGTTAGGGGACACCTCTTGGTCAAGAAAGCTGTTGGACCACTGGCCCTTTTTTCTTTTTTTTTTTTTTTACCCATATGTGCTACAGTGGTAGCTATGATCTTGTGTTGCTGATCCATGGCACTAGGGTTTTTTCTTCTTTCTGAACAAGCAGTAGCTTCAGTTCTCTTTTTATTGTGTTATACACAACTCATACAGCTGATGGACATGTGCTAGTTCAGGAGTCTCCATGTCTTGTGTTTTTGGGGAAGCACAAACAACGAACCATCACAGATCCAGTTGGTGCAAACCCGTATGTGGTAGGGTGCCTGCTGAGAAATACCAGAACTGCGAGTGGTTAGAAACTGGATTTAATTATTTATTTATTATAATAATAATTATAATAATTATTATATTTATTTTAATCCGTATAATAGGAGGTGGAATAAGTGATTGGAAAAAAGTGAGCTTGTGGACTTTGCCTAGCTGGAAGGGTTGAGCTGGCTTAAATAAGATGAAAAGCCAGTTGACTGAAATTCCCTGTGGAATGAAAGAAAGAAGAGCCTGAACTAAAAATGATGTCTTTCCAGGAAACGAAGTGTAGCATCTGTGGGGAATGGCAGGTGGGACATTCTGGGGAAGGTGCTGAGGAATATGGACAACTGCTCAAAGAAATCTTCACTGGTCTTAGTCAAAAAAGATGCATATATGAAGTAGACAATAAGCTTGATTACTAAAAATCAGGATAAAAGAATGATGCAAACAGAATTTGAAAGGCTGAAGTGGAGAGCAAAGGGCAACAGGGGAAGCTGTCTCCAGGCGTGCTGGAAGCAGCACAGATGAGGATGGTTGTGCTGAGCCAGCATCAACCGGGAGATGACAAACCAGATGGGAAAACTGATGTGGGAATAAACTACCTAAAAAATGTTCTGAGAAAACCAGAAGGTTGTCAGTAACAGATTTTTTTTTTTTTTGGTCCAGCCGCAACAGTCAGCTCATAAATGCGGGGAAAGGACCAGCGAGCAGAGCTGGAGAGGGGGACCTGGGCTGGGTGTTCTGGCAGGTGTGAGCTCCTTTGGAAGAGCCACGTGCTATATCTGGTGTAGACACAGGAATCAGGGTTTGAAGTTTGTTCTGCAGTGCTGATTTTATTTATGCAGTTGTACTAACAAAGTTGTACAGAGTATTACATAATATACATAAATACATAAATTACATAATATACATAAATACAAAATACAAATATTATTACATAAAGTACATAAATACAAAGTATTTATGCAGTTGTACTAACAAAGGAAAGAAATGCCTAGAAGGTTATTAAGTCAGGTCAGACATCATGGAAATGATATGATGAAATAGATTGTGGCCAGGGAAGTGGAAGAGCTCTTCTTGATCTTCAGCCCTACGGATCTGTCCATTTTTTTCCAACATTTACAGCATCATACTGTTCACAACGCGGAAATCCACTGCCCCCGTGCACTCGATTCATCTCCCAACAATCATTTAAAGCATCACATTAAAGCATCATAAAGATGCAGTTCTTTTAAAAACAATTATTTGATCACTCTGGGGACGCCTCATTGCAGAAGTTTTAATGAACAATGAAACTTCATCATGTTTAGAGGCGTTACATGTGGTACCCATGGCTGCCATCACTGGGGCGAGCGATGGGGAGCCACATCCGTGTCCCAGCACAAGGTTCTTCCTTGTTGTGAAGCCTGTCCTCCGATCTGGGGAGTGCAAATTACATTTTAACAGATATAACCTATGGAAAAATATTATCAACAAAGGAAAAGAAGATTAACTTCTTGCCTGAAGGCAATGTTTGAAGATTTTACAGATAGGGTTGTGCCTGCTAAAGCCGGCACTCGGGGAACAGCGGGGAGATACGGCTCGTGATATACCAAATAAACCAGCACCGTTTTTCATTAGACCTTGCTGGAAATGTTCTCCTTTCAAGGTGGTACATCTGTGAGCTGGATGCTTCTGAGCTGAAGCTGTTTTCAGTGCTCACCAAGGAGCTGTTTACCTCTATTTTTGTTCAGAGTTCTTTGGCAGAAGGAAAATCCCCCCTTTCTTGCACAGCTGATGTATTGGGGCTGCTTCCAGGTGCGGCTGTAAACTCACCACGGTTTCGGGTTGGCGTTGGATCTGAGCCCTTAGAAGTAGGACCGGGCTGATGTATTTCATGAGGATGTGCTTTTGGCTGGTCTAGTGCTTGTGCTAAGCATCAGAGGCCAGTGATCATGCCTTGCTTTTCAGCTGGAACATCTGGTTTAGGATGGGAATAATTTTATTTTCTGGCTTGAGTGGTGTAAAAATGTGAGTGTCAGAACAGAAATTAACCAGCGTGTTAAAGCTGCCCGGGGTCTATCCTGATTCTCCAAGACAAGTGATTTCAAGGTAAAACCAGAGAGGACTGTTTGCATAAAAACTCATGGAGCGGGCTGCCTGGGGAGGCGGTGGGGTCCCCACCGTGGAGGTATTTAACAAGGACAGACGTTTGCTCTCCCCAAGGACTTTGGTGGGTTGGGCTGTACTTCCTAGCTTGAATTCCTGAGGAAATGAAATAAACAATTGCTGACTTTTCCCTTAATTCTTCAACTTGCTGCCCATTTTCTATCTTATTTGGCAGAAAAGCAGAGCTCACCGGAGGTATTACATTTCCACGTGCTATGAGGACAGCTGGCCGAGCAGAGGAGAGAGACCTCTGAACAGTGCTCCTCTGCAGGAAAGGCTGAAGTGTTTGCAAAGCCCTTATTAGACAGGGAAACTGCACGGAAGAGCAAGTGCCAACACGAACAGAGAAAACATGAGTTATTTAATAAGTTTTGCAACCCAAAGCTGTGCATAGGATGAGCTCAGCCAACATTGAAAATAAATGGGAAAAACTGCTCTCCTCGAGGGTTTTTGGGGGTGGACATCTCTGGCAGAGCCTGGTGCACTCTCATGTGCTTGCCTGGGATCAGCCCTGACACTGGTGGGAACCTGCTTGTTTGCCCTTGTGAACTTTTGGGATAAGCAGCCTGCTATGGTCTCATCCACATTTTGTGCATCACTCTTGTTTAACAGAGCCCTGTGCTTGCTGCAGAGCCTGGGACACTCAGTTTCATTAATCTGATACCTCTGAAAGCCCTGTGTGGTTACTATTAACCACATGGGACCAGGCAGCCCCCGAGGATGGGTTTTGGCAGAAGGGGCTCTGGCAAGTTGGGTACCACTACTGGGGAGATGCGCTGGGTGATGTGATGCACACGAAGGGGACTACGAGCTCCAGGTGAGATAAGGAGAGTGATGGTGTTCCAGGATCAGAGAGGGCTGTGCCTGCAGCCCCATGCTGAGGTAGGAAAGTTTTTGGCCTTGGAAAAGCAGCTTGTTCACTGCAAGCCTCAGCCACACAGCAGAATTAGCGGCTTAGCCCCGGGCGATGGCTGGCTTGACAAACCGGCCTCTCATGTCCACAGCCTGTTTTGAAAGGAATATTAAAGCTGTGACATCCATAAAACACTGGGGCTGCAGTGTTTTATTTCTTCGCAAGAGCTGCTCACAGAGGGAGACTAAAAAAAGGGATACTCCATCAAACCAGCCTCCCCACGGACAGGCGGCAAACCACCAAATCTGCACCAGCAAAGGGCATTTCTAAGAACAGGAGGGTTGGTGGGGGCGAGGGAAAGAGCATCCTGTGCCCCAGAGGGACTAGGGGTGAGGCTGGAGCAAAGCAAGTGGATTTGAGTGAGGATGAATAAGTGCCATTGCCTGCCTGGGCGGTGGCAGGGGGACATGTGGATGTTCTGGGGCGGCAGAGGTTTCCCCACACAGCATCATCTCCCTCCCAGCACCGCTGTCTCCCACTGCTCATGCCCGTAAGGGGCTGTGGGTGCATTAAACCTGCCAGCAGTCCATTCCCCTCACTGCCTGCAAGTATACGGAGTTACGCCGTGCCTGCCTCTCACTGAGGTCACGGGATGCAGCTTTCCCTGAGCATCCTCACGGGCGCAGAAGGAGACCGTCATTAAGTCCCTGTAATCACTCGCCACAGCCTGCCTAAATTCATTTCACCTATGAAAATCTAATTATAGGAAGTGGCTCTTTCAGTCATTAACGGCTGCAGGGCTTGTGGCACGGGGAGAATATGCCTCCGGTGCGTTCCTCCACTGCTGTCGCAGATGTGCCGTTAGGGAGATGTGCATTGCCCTGCTCTCCACATCACTTCCCAAACTGTCCCTGCTGAAAGCCCCAGCCCTGTGCAGCGAATCCCTGTGAGCCTTTTGGGGCTGCTCAGAGCCCGACCCAGCACGCCAAGCACCCCCTTGGTGAGGGGGAGGATTGGTGCCCAGCAAGGCCCCTTTGGATCCAGAGAGCAGTAACTCCTGGTGCAGCCTGTCATTAAACTTTTTCAGGGAAACTCATGCATCAGTGGGAGAAGAGGATGGGGGATGGAGGACAAGGAGGCAGCACCTGTGGGTGGGGAGGAAATCAGGGCAGGTCGCTCACACGGGAGAAGAAGTTGGCACCCAAGTGGCCCTGGGAGCCCCGACAGAGGTGGTGGCTATTTATACATTTAAACAAACAGCTACTCCATGCGGTGGTTAAAAAAAAAAATAAATCATCCCTTAATAACAAAGCATCTGCCTGAAGATGTTATTTATAGAGAGAAACGGCAAATGGAATTTCAGGTGGTCCATGACAGCCCTTGCTGAAAAGATGCATTACTGTTTGGCTGCATATCTTTTATTTATTTTTTTATTTTATTATTTTTATTTTCTTTGCATTTTAGCCCAGGGGCTCTGTTGTTGGAGCCCAGCTCTTCCACAACAACCCCAGAACATGCACCCCAGGTACCACCAGGTAAATCTCATCTGGGGTCTGTCCCAGCTCCTGCTGTAAGGGAACTGAACTCACATCTGGGTGTTACATGGGTCAAAAGCCTTGAGGGTTTAATGTTAACTTAACCCGCGGGTGGGTTTGATATTTCCTCCTTCCCTTTGACTGGGTGAAAGCTGAGCAAAAGAAACCTCAGCCAAGCTGAGGTTTCCTGCAGATGCATCAGCAGAAGCTTTTAGCTCCTGTTTTCATTTGATTTGCTTCTTTTCCAAGGGAAGAGATGTAATTTCTCATGATGTCGTGTCCCACGTCTTGTCCCTTGGGGTGACTCTGGGTGCACCACACAGGCACATTTGTGCCCGTGGCCCCAGGACCTCTGCCTCTGTTCCTGGTCCTTGGGGTGCACTTAGGCAGGCTAATGCAGGGCTGTGCTCACAGGCTGAACCCGACCCGTCCCAGACCTGCACAGGGATGCAGGAAAATCTCCTATTTATGGCCTGCAGCAGGGGGTTATCACCACGGGTGAGTTATTCAGCCTGCTCTGCAAACCCAAAGCCACTGCGTGCATGTGCTCATATCAGAGAGGAGAGGAGAAGGAGCCCTCCTCACTGCTCTCCATCCTGCCATGCGGTGCGCACACGCTTCGAGCAGTGGGACCTCAATCCCTTGTGGCCAGAGACCCTCCACCAGCCCTTTCTCAGACTCCTGCCTCTGCTTTCGTGAGGCTGTTGGGTAACCAAGAAGGTGATAAAAGCTGATTTATCTGTTGAGAGTAGAAACACAAATAAAAAATGCCAGCAGTGCTGACAGATCCCCCCCTCCTCCCAGGAAAGCATAAAACTTTAACAAGGAAATGAAACTAAGTTTGTGCAGTGAGGTTAAAGTTGCATGAGGAACGTTTTTGTGCTCGGTGCTGGCTGTGATCTCTGCTCAGCTGCAAATCCAGCCCTGTCCCAGATCCTGCAGGAGCACGGGCATTATTTCCAGCTTCATCCCGGCCCCAAAGCCCAGTTTTTGTGGTCAGAACAGTGAGTTTTGGTTTGGGAAAGAGCATCTGCTGACGGGGTCCCAGCCCCGCAGGGGATGATGCTGGCTGGGGGCATCAGGAGGCTTCCCCTGCTTGGAACTTCCCAGCCCTGAGGATGCAGCCCTGTCCCTGCGGGTCTTTTAGCAGGGATTATAAGGTGATAATTAGCTCCAAATGCTTCTGCCGGGGTTTTAGCATGATTCTCATGCATCTCTGTTCGTCTTACCATAAGTAGCTAAAGTGGGAAATCTGTTTGTGCTGGTGGCATTGGTGATGTTGGTGACATGGATGACAAGGGCGATGAGCCCATTTTGCCTACGCAGGTCCAGTCAGGGAGCATTGGGCATCTCTTGGATGGCATCTCACCATCAGGCTCTTTTTCTAAGGGCTTTGGTCTTTTTTTGAAGGTTTTTGAGTGGGCTTCCTTCCATAGGCATGTTGGAAGGGGATTCCTGGAGGATGTCATGAGACCTGCTCAAGAGCTCACGTCACTCCTTTAAACCCCTTTGCTTGTTACCACTCTCAAATCAAATGCATACTCATCTCCTCGGCTGAAATACAATATTAAAGAGATATTGCATTTCACTCAATGAGATGAAAAGAGATGTGATTAATGTCAATTAACTGAAAATCAGAGGGAACCCTGGTGGAGCCGTGTCAGGAGGGCGCGCTGAAACACATAAGTATTTTTGTTGCAGAAGGATGAGGATCCTGCAAAACTTTTTTTCGGCTCTGTTTTGGTGCCTTTATATTTCACAGGTGCCTTTGGATGCCTGCTGCCCCCAGTGGGTGCCGAGCTGCCCGGGGAGAGGTGGGCTGATGGGGCTGATTTTAATTCCCCCCTAAAACACCGCTGCTCTCCCCAGGGAATGCTGCCAGGGCGCTCCTGGACCCATGGGCTGTGTGGGGCTGTGCCTGGGACGGCAGCTGGGGCTGGCTCAGCCCTGGCAGGATGTGGCTGGTGGCACAGGATGCTCCCACGGGGTCTGGATTTTGGAGGTGAGGATGTCAGTAGATGGAGCTGTTTATTAATGTTTCCCAGTAATTTACCGTGCGTAAGGATGCTCCAGTGCTGTGTGGGCCCGTGCCTTGCTCAGCACAAGGGAAACACCCGCTGGGGTCTCTCTGTCCCCAGGCTGTCCCACAGTCCCCGCTGCCTCCGTTTCCTCCGGGCTGGGTGGCTGAGGGCAGGAGGGGACAGCAGGGTCCTCAGTTCTCCTCCAGAACCACAGGTTGTGCAGTGCCTGGTGCTGTGTGGGACCCTTGGTGTGCTGAGAGGTGGCAGGAGGTGGCAGGAGGTGGCAGGAGGTGGCAGGAGGTGACAGGAGGTGACGGGAGGTGGCAGGAGGTGGCAGGAGGTGGCAGGAGGTGGTAGGACACGGTGGCCATGCAGCACAGTGGGATGGAGATGGGGCAACTGCTCTTGCACAGGCACAAATTAAAGCCAAATTAAATTAGAGACCTGTGGCCACCCAAACACAAGTTTTATCCCCAAAGAGCAGCAAACACGGGTAGTGTCCTTGTCACCACGGCTGGGTCACCCAGTGGATGCCACCCTACCCCATGCAAACCCAAACACTGCCTGTAGGGTGGGGTCTGCTCCATTTACCCATGTACTTTCCCTAAATACCCCCATCCTGTGCAAACTGGGATATCATGCACGCACCTACTGGTCCCAGTTCTGTCCTGTGCAACATTTTCTACCAGATTACACTTTTTTGTAAGAGCTGCATTGCTATAGTGCAGCTTTTAGGGCAAATCCTTTTCAGGGTCACCCCTCAGTGGCGTGGACGTGGGACACCCCGAGGCTGGACACGTCCGAGGGCAGCAGAGCCTCATTCCTCACGTCATCCAGGTCTGTGCTCTCCTCCGTGCAGGCATCTGGGAAATTATCCCCGGCTGCCACAACACTAATTTTAATTTTAAAGAAATGAGCCATGAACTGTTGAAAATAATAATTTTCAATATGAACACCTGAGAGGCTGCTGTGGATATCTGCCAATATATTAATTTTATCTTAAATTCCACCAAGCTGAAAATCTGCTTGTTAGCGAGATGGAGGAGAAATATGTCGAGATGTGAGCGGGGCAGCTGGGGAAGAAGAGAGGAGAATCCAGTGTGGTGGGGCTGGTGGGGAGCCCTGCCCTCCTGGGAAAAAGCAGAAAGCTGGGAAACTGGGAGAGGGAAACCTTTGAGGACAGAATAAAGGAAATCATGCAAAATCAAGAGGAAGAACTCAATTTTTTTAAGCACTTGAGTATTTTGCTTGGAGTATTCGCCAACTTTGGCCAAGGAAACCTTTAGGGGGTATTGGACTGAGGTATATAAAAGGTGCCATGGCGGAGCCTGAGGTCACCCTACCACCATGACTGTGCCGGCTGTGAGGAGCAGCACTGCCATGGGAGAGACCTTCACGAGGTGTGCTCAGATTATTTTGGGGTTTTCTTTTCCATCCACAGCATCGGAGAGCCCTTTGGAGGCAAAGGGTTTGCTCTTTCAGGAAAGTGCTGTGACCGCAGTGCAGGGCTGAGAGGTGGCTACTTCAGCACGTACATTAATCAACACATTAATTTTCTTGGAAATGTCTGTTTTGGCCGTTTTGCCAGTTTGCTGCTGGCTGTCCCTCAGATGGCTGTGGCGGCGTGGGTGTGCGCAATACTGGTGGGCATCTTCTTGTGCACTGCTGGGCACAGCGGGATGCAGAGCCCACCTCTCCTTTCCATCACTTGAATACCCAAAGACATCACAAAATCGATGATTTTGCTGTGTAACAGCAGTTCAAGTGGCCTTCTAATGGCTCTGTGCGCCAGCTGGTCCCCAAAGAGCTCATAAACCACTGTCACATGCTCCAGAGATGTGGCAGGTGTGTGGCACGCGCTACAGGACAAAGTCTTGGGGCATGATAAGTGGGATTTATATGGGATTGCCAGAACCCAGCCCTGTGTGTCCTGCTGGGTTCAGCAGCTACTCCACCAAGCATTAAAATTTCAATAAACCAGGGAACTATTTCCAATAGGAGCCTCTTAGGGCGTGCACCATGGCCAATGTGGTGCTCCTGCTCCTGCACACCCACACTTTTACCCTCGTGGCTGTGTTGCAGAGGCTGTGATCGTCTCAAGGGGCATTTGGGGTGCTGTCCAATGCCAGTGGTACCCACCCCTGCAGCACCTCTCACCCCGGTCTCGTCCCCACTGGGGTGGAGCCCAACACGGCGTGAGGGGATGCTGAGAGGTGTTTCCATGGAGCAGCCGAATCGGAGCTGGATTTTCCCCTGAGTGCTGCTAAAGTGCTGGGGTTGCTGTAGCAACATGTTTGGAGGTAAAACAAAACAAAACAAAACAAAACAAAACAAAAACCCCAAACCAAAAACCAGGGTGGGGAGGGAGGTTTTAGGAGGGGAGAGTTTAGTGTCAAGCCCAGGATGCTCAGCAAATTGCCCAGGACATCGGTGTGGCACAGGGCTGAGCTCACCGCTCCCTGCCTCCATCAAAGGAAATTATTTTTTTCCATCAAATTCTCAAAAGCCGAAGAGCAAGGTTTTGATCTGCGTGCTGGTTTGTTGCAGGGCTGGAGGTGGGTTTTCTCCCAGACTTGGCAAATTGGCCGGATCCAGGGGCACCCCAGGGGCTGCCATGCTGGTGGTCGGTGGGCGCAGTGCTGCAGCGGTCCTGTGGCCACCCCACATGGGAAATTGCTGACATTTTGGATGCAGGTTCATCCACACAGGGCTTTTTTTCTACACTTTGTAGGTGAAATAGTTCGCTTCCCCTTTCTGCTTTTTATTCAACAATTTTATGGAAAAAAAAAAAAAGTACAAGTGTGGTTTGTGAGCGGTGGTGTTCGCAGGGGCTTTGCTCGATGATGCTCAGCAAAGCTTGCAGGCTGCTGTCGGGACCAGAGGCGATGCTGGGCGTCCTCTCTCGAGCTGTTCCCAAACTGAGCAACTGCGAAGCAGTCCCAGGAAATCCCTTTCCTGGGGCTAGAGGAGCAAAGCTGACTGCAGTCGTCTTCAGCAGGTTTTACAGTGAGCGCTGTGGGTTTTTCCACTTGTAGTCCCAGGAGCCCAGTCCTGAATTCCCTGCTCATTTATCTGCTTTTTTTCCTAATTCCTCCTGAATGCTTCCCTCTCAGAGTACATAACAGCGGTAAAGAAATAACGTGTTCTGGAGGGCTTTTGCTCCCAGCTGAATGATGTTGTATAACTAATGCGATCCTGAGCAGGGCTGGCGCCTATTCTGCAGGCTCTGGGAAGCTGCCCAGGTCTCCCACCCCTGCCAGGTGCCCTTGGGGACCCAGCTGAGTGGCACAGGGACAACGTGGGCTGAGCCCTGCCTGGGCTTGGTGTGGAGGGTGGAGATCTGGGTTGTGTTCCTCTTTGTGTAGTGGTGGTGAGACAGGAAAGCAGAGATGCAGCTTCCACCTCTGCTCAGCGAGCTTGTCTTCTTTAACACTTCAGTATCTACTAATAACATGCTGCTGGAATTGTTTTGCCTTTGTATTTTTGCTTTGCAGAACAGCCTTGGTCTTTGCATGATATGTATCTTAATAGCACCTTGGATAAAGCAGAATACTGCTAATTCCATATTATGGGATTATTATGAACTCATATGAATTAATGATGCTTATAAATATAGTCCCATTGAAATCCTTGACACTGCATATTAACCTGGTAGCTGAGCCATAAAATGCAATGCATATTAAAAATCAGCAGCCTGCACTTCCAGTGCTTTCAAAATAGCCAGTCTTTCTGTGACATATCTGGGGTGAAAGGGTTCTGAAAATCCTAGAAGAAAGTATGAGGGCAATGCATTTATACCAGAGACCTGTCACTTGGCTCGGCAGGTTGGATAGATATTAAAATATTTAGTGCCTTTTTTTAGTGGGATTTAGCTCCTGATCCTGTTCAGCCCACGTTTTGCCCACACGGAAAATCCCAGAGAGTTTGGGGATGGCAGTGCTTGCACCCGGGGATGTGCTCTGCGCTGCAGGTAGTCTGCTGAGACAGCTCCTCCGTTCGCTGACCTAGGGCAGGTTGTTTTTTTTTTTTTGGCCTTTCATTTTAGAAGCTGTTACAGTGAGGCTCGAGGGAATTTCTGTGGTGTGACCCGCGGGCCGGTCTGACAGGCTGCACACAACCACAACATGAGGCATCTGCAGCAGCAGCGAGCATGGGCGATGTGCCGTGGGAATGCCCCGATCTGGGGAGGCAGACCCTGGCACAGGGCTCTCAGAAGTCTCTCTGCCACCCCACTACCTCCTCATTTCTGTTGATCAATCCTATAGCCCCAGTTTTTAATCCATCTCTCTTAACAGCCCATCCAAATCTCATGTTTGTGCGCTCTGCTCGCCGTGCAGGCATAAAAACCTGGCATTCACATGCCCCCCGGTTAATTGAGTATCCAGCTGAGGGATCTGCAGGTGCTGTTGAGGTAGCCACTTCTGAGCATTGCTTCGGACCCTTTCAGGTGCCAGGGAGCCGCAGTGTTTGCTGCTGACCGAGCAGAAGGGGCTGGCTGCCAGCAAAGCCCTCGGTTTTTTCCCTTAAAAAACATCCCCGTGTCAGGATTCAGGCACCTGTCTGTGCATTAAGCGTGCCGGGCTCTGTTTCCATTTGTGCAAGCAGAGGGAAATACTGAGCTTAGGGGGCTGGGATAGGCACTGGGATGGGCAGGGGGTCACTGGTGCCCTCCAGCCCGCATTAGAGCGTCTACTCTATTTCCATCCTTAATTACTATCTCATGCTAATTAGGCTTCTTCTTGCTGTCACTGTTTAGAGCTCCAGCCTTGGAGTGCTATAAAGATAGTCTGGATGCAACCAAAATATTGCCATGAATATTCATCCCTGCCCATCTCAGAACTGTTTCTCTTCATCTGTTTGCACGCCTTGCGTGTTTTGGTTTCGGTGTTGGGCAAGGGAGTTCGCAGGCAGGATTGCCAGTCAAAACAGAGCCTTTTGTGGGATCCTTGCAAAAAGCGGTGCTTTTGGGTTCGCAGCCAAGCTGACAGTGCCCAGAGATCTGCTCCATGAGCCACCGGGGCTGGGTGCTCCCTACGGCACCCGCCTCCATCCCGCAAACCCGCACGGAGGGAGCTGGCCTGGCGGCTGCTGGTCCCATACAGGTGCTGAGGGGTCCTGTGGGTGTCTGCCCCCGCTGGGAGGGTCGCCCTCCTTGTTCCTTAAATACAAAAGCGGTGCTTATAAGCAGAGGAAGCAGCGCTGTGCTTGCAGTTCAGGTTAAAGTGCAATGAAACAGGTTAAAAATTTCCTTCTAAGCTTTTTACTTAAAAGTAATGTGAAAGAAGGTTTGTTGCTCATGTTTCACCGGTGCTTTTCTCAGTCTGTTGGCGATTTGCACCCACCTCCTTTCTCCCCCCGTGTGCCTCGTCCCCATGCCCCTGTGCAGGAGTAAAAGGAAGGAAGGAGCGAAGCCCAGCACAGGCCCTCCTCTGACCTCTTGACAAAGTGCAACTGTTTGTAACCAAAAAGAGCCAGCATGTTACCCCAAAATGATGTTTTATATGTTTCATGAAACCGGTCCTTTTCAACCTTTTCACCTCTCCTCTGTCAAGCCTGCAGCTCTTCCTGACACCTTGGCGGTCCACAAGCTTTGCACGAACGTGGCAGCGAAGGGCCAAAGGCCTCGATGCTGTTCAAAAGAAGGCACCGAGTCGCGGTGAATGAGATCGTTTGGTGGATGGCACAATGTTCTCTGCCTCCCTGCAGCCTGGGCTAACGTGGGGCAGGACACGGGAGAAAGAGAAACCAACAAGAGAAACCAAAACCCTGTCTTGGTTCAGCCTGGCGTGGTCATGCTGTAGTGCTGTTATCGGCAGCAGTGGGTCTCGCGCCTTACTCCAGCTGCTTTTTTCCCCTTCGCTGCTTCTTCTCACTGAAATCTTGCGTGTTTTCAAAAAAAAAGTTTTATTTTTAAATTAATTCTTCTAATGAGAATTAACCCCAAAGACTCTTCCTGCTGCCTCTATCATGTCACGCCAAGGGAAGCCCACCCTTGTCCTGCAGAACCCCTGCCCCAGGTGGGGAATGCAGCCGAGGGGCGTTCTCCACCTGCAGACACACGACTCCATCTGCCTCCACCTGCACTTCTCATCTTACCCATGGCAGCAGGGACCACAGGGCAGGAGAAGAGCATCCCTCAAACCGTGACAGATCCTGGCACACGTGGGACATCCCGCTGCTGCTGCCACCGCCCTGCTGGCTGTGGGACCCATCTTGGAGATGCAGCAGGTGGAGAACCCCCGGCTTTGGGATGCGGGTGGAGCTGTGAGGATGTGCTGCATCCCGGAGGTAATTCGGGAGGCTGGCTGCCAGCTCTGGACCAGTTTAAAGGGGATGCTGGAGATGGGGCTGTCCCAGCGGGATGGATACAGTGCCCCTCACTGGCTGCAGCACGTTCCCATCGCATGTGGTCGCTTCAGGCATGCCAGGTCTCTCATCTCCCATTACCCTTCTTCTCTCACCGCACCCCCATCTTGCTTTCAAAATTGGTATTTATTTTAAATGAAGTGCGCTTCTCTTCAAACAAACCCAAGCCATGGATGCTATAATTAGCAGGATGTAGTAATTTTTCTTTGAGCATAATTGGAAGGTTTGCCATTTAGGGATAATACTTAAACTCTCCTATTTTATGGCTCATTTGCCAGAAAATGCCTGTGAAGCTAACAGCTTTATCAAACCTTATCAATGGGTAAGGAGTGTCAAAGGAGGGTGTTTGTGCTATCTGGTGTTAAACCTGGTGCTGCTACTGTTTGGTCTTCTCATTTTACTAACTTCTGTTAATTGAATAGTCTTCCATGGTTGTTTGGTGATAACAAGCTACTAAAGCATGTCTGAAAACCTGTACAAAGACCCATTGCAGGGCCAGAGGATTTCCATCTCTTCCTGCTGGGGCTGATTTGGGGCTGGGGTAGTTTTGGGGGGATGCCCTGGGTGGCTGACCACCTCCCTTGGCCACCTCAGCACCAGCAGGGGGCTCAGCCCCAGCCCCAGCTGGAGCAAACCCAGTAAGGTGCCCAGGCTGGGTAATCCTCATTAGCTGTTAAGCTAATTAGCAGTTCTCCCTTTCTAAGGAGCTCAAATTGAACGTTCCTGATGAATATTGGTGGTGAAAGCTCTTCCTCTTTCTGAGGGCATAAAGGCACCTTTACCACGGTTTTGCTCCCCACTGAGCCTCAAGGCAGGAGAGCAGGGGTGGTGGGGGCCAGCTGAAAACCAGCCCCGAGCTTGCAATGGGTGCAGTCGTGCTCCTGGGTCTTCTTGAGCATCGTGGCCTTGGTGAGTGCTGAGCAGGAGGGCTTCCTTGGAGTCTGTTTGCTGAAAATATGCTTCTGGGCTTGAAAGTATTTCTCAGAAAGCAATCTGAATTGCATTAACTTCTAATCCCCTCTTTTTTTTTTTTTGATGTTTTTCTGGCTTCAGTGGAGATTTATGAAGTGCTGTGGCCTTGGCAAAGATCAATAGATAGCCTGTTAAACAAAGACTCAAAATTTACTGTTTGGATGATTTCGGGGGGGAAAAAAATAATTTGAAGTCTTTAATTTAATATCGAGCTAAGTTTCATAACAAGGAGGGACAGAGCCCCCATCCTAAACAAAATGTGGAACTTTTATTCCTAGACTGCCTGAAGCATTTAATTAACGTCCTGAGGAGTTATGTTTGTACTGCTTGATGGCAAAGCTGCAATAGTGGAGCAGGGGGTGGGAAGCTCCAGCTCCTGTTCTCTGCTGTTGCTGCAGGGCTGTGCCCGCCACCTTCCCTAATCCATCCAGAGCCACCCAAAAACCAGGCAGATGTCTTCCCTCTCTCCTACCCCTTCACCAAAAGAGCTCTCCTAGCCTTTCTCCTTTAGTTTATTAGCAACCTTCTCTTGGTTTCCAGCCTGAAGGTGTTTGCGACCAGCTTATCCTGATATTTTCCCCTCGTTAACACCTCTGCTTTGTGCCATGCTCTGGTTCCTTGTGCAAGGTTTGGTCTTCAGCAGAGTGCCTTCCTCTCCCCTGTGCCCAAACTCTTCAGGTTTTTGTTGTCTCCAACCCTGGGTTATCTTTGGCCCCTCTGCATGTTCCTGGGACACCTCAGCTAACAGCTGGGGCTCTGCCTTGCTGGGGGGTTCAGACTGAGGCCACGGGCTGGGTGCTTGGTGATTCTCCAGTGCTGAAAATCCGCCTCTGATACCAGAAATTCATCTCAGCACGGGGGCTCGGTGATGCTCCAGACCTTGCTTTGACCCTTCCCGTGGGCAAACCCATCCTGAGCAAATCTTTTGACCGGAGCCTGTTTATTAGCTCAGCGGGAGTGAAAACCTGCCAAGAACGTGGAGAGGAAGCAGGGGAGCAATCCTCTTTTATCTCCTTGGAAATAATGCGGCCAGGAATGCTTGCTCCTTCTTGATGTTTTAAATTTATGAAAGTGAACAATAATTTTGCAGCCTCTGAGAGTGAAATGTGGGGGGAACAAACGCACCTTATCGACTTTTTTAGCTGGAGCAGTGCAGGGAACATTACTTTGAGCTGCATCGCGCTAAGCTTGAATCCCAGGAGATGTCTTTGTTGATGCATAAGCTGTGACCTAAAATATTGACTTTATAAAGTAATTGAATCCTAGAATCATGTTTCAGATGAAAAGCGCTTGACAAATGACTGTAGGAAGGAGCTGAGCCTGAAGACCCGGGCACAGATGTGTTGGGATTTACACTGCTCAGCTCCTGCCTGCCTTGCCAGAAGAAAGTCCCCACCAGGCTGGCCCGATCCAGGCTCTGGGTGAATTATGGGGGCCACACGGGTAAGTCACAAGAATCTCTTTCCTTTCTTCCCAGGAAGAAGGGTAATAAATCCTTCTGGCCCTATGAGAGGTGGAGGTAGGGCCCGTGGAGCTTATACAGGGGTTGGGTGAGCAGGAAAACAGGGGGACATAGCAGGTTTCTGTGGGTGCTGAGCTTGTTCTGACACGCCTTGATTTGCCTTTGCCCATGTGTGGCAATATCTTGGTTCTGCACAAAATGAGTTTCGGAGCAAGTTCTGTCCCCAAATCTCTGCTTTGCCATGATGGGACCTGTGCTCATGCTGTGTCACTGCTCAGAGCACAGCGCGCCCTGGAGGGAAAAGTAGGAACCCAAATGGAGCTGCTGCAAAACTAAAAGCCCCACAGGGAGACTGATGAGGAAGAGGAGGAAAAAAGCTGGTTCGCAGGTGCAATGGCTCTGCCTCGCCCCGAGCCATCCCTCTGGGGCTGAGGGCCATGAAAGGCAAATGCTGGAGGAGGACTTGTGGTTTAGCACCCAGCGCTGTGGCCCAACAAGAATCCCCTCCTTCTTCTACTCTTCAAAACAAATTTCCCTTCTTAATTTAAGAGGGCATAATTATATCATTATTTCAAATGTCTCTATTTAAACAAGGCCTTATTTTTGACTTATAAATTGTTACCTTGCTCATCCCACGATGACTGTTTCTCTTATAAGTACGTTAACCTCTCCGCTTTCTTTACTCATCCGTTTTGCATAATGTTATAATAAGCATTTAAATAACTGTAAAGGTTCCATCAGCTCTTGCTTTCATATCTCACTGTTGCTATGACAACTGGCTATCCTTCTCTGTCTATTTTACCCTTTTTTAGATTTGGGCTTCTCAGTCCAGTGCTGTTAAAATCGAGTTAGCTCCGTCCCTTGTTTGCGCGCGACGTTGCAGTGCTCGGTGCGCGTTGGCTCTGTGCCGCTCCACAATGAGGATTTTTGCTGCTGGCCGCTAGCGAGGAAGCTTTGGGCTGGGAGGCAGAAATATATTTTTCATTTTGCACAGTGTGCTGGCGGACAGGGAGATCTGCAGCAGTAATTACTGGGATTGGGGGCACCGGGGTGAAGTTGGAGTGGGCGCAGTTGGTTTCAGAACTCTGCAAAGTGGCAGCACTGCCACGAGGGGATGGCACTGAGTCCCTTGCAGAGAAGTGCAATGATATTTTTGTCAAGGCGCTTGTTTAAAATAATTCTTAATACCCTATTTCTCCATTTAAAAAGAAATAATCCGACAGCATCCTAATGTAGTCTGGTAAATATAGATCTGTCAGACCCAGACCATGGGCTTGTAAACAAAAGCCAAAAGTTAATGCAAATGGCTAAAACGAGCCTGGGAAGGACTGATTCAATGGGGCTGTCTGCTGCAGGTGTGAAGCTCCAGCTTGTCCAGGGACATAATCTCTCCTGGCAAAGCAGGAGTGAACAGAAGGCAGCAGGGAAGGCTCGCAGTTCATGCCAGTCTGCATTTTCATCTGGAAGTAGGTGCTCTTAAAGATGATAAAATGGCAAACGGAGGAATTCTAGAGGGGCGGCTCACTTTTATTTTTTTTTCCCCCATGCCCAAATATAACATGTTGACACAGTGCCTCTTGGGAGCAGCGCAAGGGACCCAGATGGAGCACGAGACAAAACCAAACCCTGAGCAAACAGGGCAACCCAAGCTGCTGGCATTTTAGTGCTGTTTATTTTGAAGGCAAGGGAGCATCTGCTTGTTCGGCCTCCACTTTGGGAGAAGTCTCCACGCACTGACGGGGTGGGTTCTCCTGGGCTATAGGAAGGGACAAGCTCTGGGGCTCCTTTTCTGTTGGACTTGTGGCTCAGAAGTTGAAATCATTGGATCAAGTGAGAGGAACTGACCCAGGGGAGGAAGAGGTGGGCTGTGGAAGAGCCAAATGTTCCTTAAAGCCACGCAAGCTAAGCTGGCCCACTCAGGGTTTAGACCATTTCCCACTGACCACCACAATCACCCTGATCACTTCTGACCACTAGGACAGCGGTCATGCACCCAGCAACAGTAAGCAAGTGGCAAGGGGCCGGTGCAAGTCTATAGCACAAGTTTTTTGTTTATCTCTAGTTTGCTTCTGCAGGAGGCTGATGCATTTGTTCATGGGGGTTTGTGCTCTATACCTACATATCTGTATCTCTGCAAAATTCAGGACATTAAAAAAAATCTTTTGTTCATTTAGATATGATATTTGGGGCAGGAAAAGGAGAGTGCATTTTCAGTCCCTCTTTACATTTACACTTATCCATGTGGCATCTCTTGCCCCTCAGTACCTAAAAGAACCAAGTGCAGTGCTGGTGGAGGGATGTCACAAGACTTTCTGTTAGCAATGTGCATTGTATGAGCGAGGTATACGCACTGGAAGACCCGTGTCTGCCGGTGATGTGCTCTGTGCCTTCCCTTGCAGGAATCCCATTTCCTGGCACAAAGGCAGAAATCCAAGCAGGGGCTGAGTTAATAGAGATGGACACGTGAATGTGCCTTGTCTGTGTTTCCCCATAGAAACACTCGGTGTGTCTGGTTAATTCATCTCGCCTGGTGTACGCTGACAGAGCAGCTTTTCTGAAACACGCTGCTCGGGAGCTGGCTGTACACCGGCCAGTCATGTTTAATATGTATAATTGTAATTGCATCATTTATTAAATCAAATGGCTTAGTGCATTTCACAGTGGTGATGTGTGACCAGCTGTATTGCTGCTGCTCACTTGAAGGCTTGCTTCAAAATAAGTGTGAAAAGTGCTAGTTGTTTGGGTTGGACCTAAAGCCTGGTAGCGTCCTGTGCAGGCACTGCTTGCTTCTGGTGTCTGCTGGTGGGTGTTTTTCCTTTCCTTATGCTCTACTTTAATTTCTGTAGTGCCCACTCCTTGCAGACCAACCAGGGATGTGGGATCTGTGAAATGACTCCAAGAAGTGCCCACACCACTGTCCCTGCCGATATGCCACGTCAGGGGCTGATGAACCCTGTGGTAACCAGAACACTTTGTGCATGAATATTCTTTCTCTCTGGGGACTGGGAATTTTCTTTTCCTTGGGAGCTGCACAACTATTTTCCATCCTGACTGTGCATGCGTTTGGGTAAGGTTTGCAGAAGGGATGTCTGTGAGGATCCAGTAGAATGGAATTAGGGTGAAGGGAAGGGTGAGGAAAGGGAAGGTGGGAAGGGAAAGGTGGGCGAGGCAGGGCAAGGACAGGCATTCAGCCCACCTGACAGCACTAACACAGATACAGCTGTTGTATATTTGCTCCAAGGCGTATGTGAACCTGGGGCTCAGGTTTCACTCATGGTTTCCGTGGTCCCCAAAACCCAGCCTGCTCTGTGCAGGACCGATTCCTGTGTGCTTCTGCAAATAAGCCTGCTCAGATGCCATCTGTGTGCAAGGTATAGCTGCTAATGCTGGGGCTGAGCTAAGTGTCCTTTATGGGTATTTATCCGTCTGGTTTGCCCAGATATCTGCCAAATGGAGCACCCGCCAATGGCTGGGGAGGGGATTTGGCTTTGGTTTCTCCAGACTCTGGAGCAGCCTGGGGAAATGCCCAGTGTGAGTGTGAGCACTGGCCTTGGACATGAGGTGGAGGTGAGGACCTGGGGAGGCTGAGGCTCCCACAGGCAGCCTGGAAGGGGCAGGAGAGCTTGTGAGCAAGCCGGGGGAAGGCAGGAGGGATGGGACGGATGTGTACCTTCTAAGAGCACAGTCCTCTTGCGCTGGGGTGGAGCTGCTGTGCTGGGCAGCCTCAGGCAGTGTTTGTGTGGAGCTCCACGAGGTGAGACTGCGTCGCTATTTTTTGTTCTTGTTGGCTAAAAAGCGATGCTTTTGGAGGAGAGCTCTGGATGCGGGGAATGCTTTCCCCATGGTCAAAACTTTTCACTATTCGAGGAAATAAATCATGAAAAGAGTGGGACGCATCACAGCAAAAGAAAGTGTAATCACAATTTCAGGAAAATCTTTTCATATTGATTACCTATATCTTCAGTGTCTGTGTTTTTAATTTTTTGTTTGTTTTCCGGGGAAGAAAAAACCCTTCCCAACTGCTGCTCTGACTGGCACCACCTCTCTCTGTGCAGGTTTGCTGCCTGCCTGTTTGGGAAGTTGCAGCTTTCCCTAATGGAGTTCTTACCTTTTCACCAGGTTCTGCCTCTTGAAGTGAGGTTGCTGGAGCTCTGCAAGGCTCTGAGTTCTGTCCCTGTCCCACCCCCCTCACCCTCCCCCCCCCCCCCCGCTCACACAATGTAAGTGATAGATATATACCTGGGATAAAAGTGGAGGGCTGAGATTACCACCTGAGGCTGTGTACTTGAAGGAAGCTGCACGCTCACAGTTAAAAATATAAGTTTAGAGGTTTGATGGAGGAGAACTAGCTTGCAAAGAGCATTGAGCAGAGTATGCAAGGAATAGAGGAAAGTGTAAAGGAGTGTATAAACTGGGCTATGCATCCTCAAGAGCCTTCCTGTGGTAGTTGGCAGGTGCTGGTGGGGCTGAGCCATGTGTGGGGCCCGTATTTGCCTCTTGGTGCTTCTGACAGGGTGCAGGTGCTGCAGGATTACTGCTGTGCTGCAGGCTGAAGTCTTTGTCCCATGGCTCTGTGTTGGCAGAGTTGTCATGTTACTGAGCCACCACCTGCTACAGCCACTGTTTCTGTAGGGGGGTAAGGGGTGGTGTGAAAATGATGATAGGAAAATCATTAGGTTTGCTTTAATGAATGAGAGCTGTACAGGCATTTAAATATCTCACAAATCTGCTGATCAGCAAATCAAGCTAGTTAGTGTTTTTGCCCGCGTGAGCTGCACATACACACTAACAAGGTTCATTTGCTGATCTGCAAATCTACACAGGGCCTGAGTGACTGCCCTGTGTAAATTAGGGGAACAGGATCATTAAAACAAACATGTCATTCTTCTGGCAGTGCTTTCATTAATAAAATAAAGCCTCAGATGGGGAAATAGTTAACTTGGTTCTCTCTGTGGGTTTGCGAAGTAGTTAAGATGCAAGTAATTAGTCTAAGTACAGACCGGGAGCCTTGCTGTGAGCGCTCCCTTTCCATGCACGTTTCTAGATGCTGAATTCTTAAAGAGGAGAAAACCATCGCCTTTCTGCTGGTGTTTCAGGGTGTTTCACCCTGACCTCGCTGCCGGCTCGGGAAGGTCTGTCTTGTGGCCGTGCACCCTCTGAGAGGAGGCCGCAGCAGAGTGACGTGACTTTGTAAATAGTGGCTGGCACACTTGATAAGGGCCGGGTGTAAGGGCTGCAGGTGTGCCCCAGCTCTGAGTGAGCTCTGGCTTTGCCCCACGGCCGCTCTCTGCAGCACACTTGATGCTCAAGGCCCCTCTGAAGGCAGTGGATGCTCCTGAAGGCTGGGGCCTTTGAAAGAATCAGCAGGCAGCTGGTAGAGGTCACTGCCTGCTCTGTGCCCCGTGCTCAGTGGTGCCGGCGGGTGCTCGGGGAGGAAAATCCCCATTTGCCCAAGATTGCTTTTTTGAGGGGGAAGAAAGGGGTGATTTGATGACTTGCTTTCCTTGAAGTGGTCACTAATGACTAATCTTCAATGACTTTGATCCATACGTTTTTTTTCTCAATTTGGTTTTTCATCATTTCAGTTAAAATGCCCATTTGCAGTGGAAGCTCTCCTCTCTTAATAGTATCTTCCTAATTTTTTTACATACTTTTAATTTTTATTTATTTGGGAAGGAGATGCTGTTGATGTGCTGTAGGTTCAGGCACTGCAGGCAATGGCTGGCAGAAACCCTTCATGTAGTGATGGAAAAATCTCCTTGGAAACTTGTTCCAAATCCAGCAGTGCCCATTGCCTTACCCCCCCCCCCCCTCCCCCCCCCCCCCCACTGAAAGGAAATTACAGTTGTCTTATATTCTTGCACAATGAAGAAGCCCCCAGCTTCTGATGGTGATGAAGTTAAATCTCTGTTTTGGAGTTCACTTTGAAACCCAGGGTACAGTCTTGGCATTGAGCCTAAGGAAAAGGGTAATTCAGGATGCTCAGGCGATACCACCATCCAACTACCAGGGATCTGTGTTTTATTTTTATTATTATTATTATTTTGTAGCAAACAATGCCTACCCTTTGTAATTACATTGAGCTTTGGAAGGAATATTTCAGGAAATTCCGGGGCTATGCACCTGTGA
The DNA here is from genome assembly GCF_009769625.2 of Cygnus olor. Classification (NCBI taxonomy): domain Eukaryota; kingdom Metazoa; phylum Chordata; class Aves; order Anseriformes; family Anatidae; genus Cygnus; species Cygnus olor. The sequence continues at coordinate 2,565,260 of NC_049173.1, read as the reverse complement.
CTGAAATATCCAATTAGTGATGTTCCTGTCCCTCACCTCTGCTAAATGCCTTCTTAAGCTGTCCGTCTTCCATGCATTACTGCAACCTCTGACATCTGTCGCTGGGAATGAGAAAACTCCTCCACATCCCCAGTTTTCTCCAGCTGCTTGCAGTGTGCTGCGGGGAATTGTGCTCTTCCCCGTGTGCCAACTGGAGGTATGATGCCGCATGGCGTTTGTGGGATTTCTGTCGTTTCCCCTCAAACATTGCTCCTGCTCCATGGTGTGAGGTCCCTGCAGACCTCCTCCCACCTGCCCTCCGTTCACTGTGCTGCCTCTTGGAGCTGGGTGTTTTGGGGGTGAGGCTGGCCCTGTCCTCGCCATTGCTTTGCTCCATTCCCCACTGCCCTTCCCTTTGCTGGCTGCAGGCAGGATCCTGGTTTCTGCTTCTGGACTCTGATCCCCTTGGCACCAAAATGAACATTTAATTATCTGGAGTCCGATGTCCCCCTTCATTACTGTGGCTATATTTACCCTTAGACCTTTAGGGATTTAATTGCATCAGTCCCAGATCTTTCTGCTGAGCATAACTTGGCATTTCTCAGCGTGTTCCTCTATCTCTGCTGAAAAGGTCTCCAGGTCTGACAGCGGGGAGAGCAATTTGTCACTGTTTGGCCCAGGTAAGCTTTTTTGTGCAGCTGAGCGGGTTTTTCCTAAGTGTTTGCTTTTCCTCCTAATTTTCTATTGAACATTGCTCTGTGTTTCTCTTGGCTCGCCCCTGTAACAGCTTCTGAATATGGGAAGAGCAGCAGGCAGCTGATGTGTCCGCAGGGCTGCTCAGCGCCCTGGTCTGAGCGCCAGTGTGGTGCTGAGTTGTGCCTTCAGCCCTGCTCCGAACAGGGGACGGCTTCTGGGATAAAAGTTATGCTTATAGTCGGTTGCTAATTAGCAGCAGCAGAGTAATTATGTAACTGATGAAAGAGGGCTGCAATTTGTGATTTGGAGTTTTTTTTTTGCATTGTAAACATAAAGCTTGAAAAAAAGAGGGGAGTTTTATTCTACTTCGGTTGTTTTGATGTGGCAGGTTGTACACATTGGGAGGTTGGAGGAAGCCTTGGGGTGCTGGTAGGACTGGTTGGTGTGGGTCTGACCAGTTGGGGTGCCTATGGGAGGGCTGGGGAGCACTGGAGCAGCTCTGTCCACCTCCATGGCAGCCTGGCTCTGTTCCCCCGTGTCTTCCTCTCATTGCCAGAAGATGAATGTCCCCCGGCGTTATCTATGTTCCAAGCCTCCAGCTCCCTCCCGAGCCATCACTTTCTGCAGCTGTTCTCATAGCTCTCCTGTTGAATCCAAATGAGTTCCCTTTGCCCCTGGGGAGATTTCTGTGTTAAGAGGGTTCATTTGTGAATACCTGTCAGCTGGTGATCTCGCACCCAGACCCAGAGCAGTGAGGATGGTGGGGAAGGCGGTGGGATGGCTTCTGTGTGCTCCATGCACGTGCTTCTGCCCAGTGTCCGTGTGCGAGACACAAATCCGTGAGAAAAGTTCAGCCACCTCCTTTGAGGTCTGTGTCAAGCCTTGCCAGCACATCCTTCTCTGTCAGCTCATTTCTTCTGGAACACGGATAGCTGGCAAGCAATGTGAGCTGCCAGCCCGCTTGCATTGCCTTCGTCTTTTAATGCATTTTGTGTTTCTTCCAGGTCTGCATGGAGCTCTGGGTGTAGCTGAGAGTTGGCTTTGCTAACTGGGAGCCCTCTGGGCTGCTTTCTGCGGGCGCAGGGTGAGGTGCCCAGCGTGGTGGTTGAGTTTCCAATGAGTCAAAGTCAAGCTTTGCTCTGCCTCTGGTGCATGTGCTGCTGTTCCTGGCATTATCTGTGCTCGTCATAAATCGAGTCCATATGGGGTGGCCTTTGGTTCAGCTCAGCCAAGAGTCCTCCAGCTGTGACAGCACTTCTACAACCTTTAATAGCTTTTTGGCTTTTTTCAGTTATAATGGGCACCGTTAAATCATTTCCCAGTCAGCTCCACACAGTGGTACCTGAGAAACCATGGTTATTTCCCATCCTAAATATAGGGAACAACTGTGCATACACCTGCAGTGTTACTGTAGGTAAATGTTGACTTCCTAATGGGGATGTTAAGATGCAGCAGGGCACGATGCTGTCCTGAATGCTCGGATCGTGCAGTGGCTGTCATGGCCTCTGAAGTGATGCAGCAGGGGGCTGTCTGAGAAAATAACTCAGGATATGCACACCTGAGAAGAAAATATGTAAAGACTGAAACACCCAAGAGCCAGTAATGAGAACTGGATTTTTATTTCTTTGCAGGCCATCTCCTAAATCAGGCTATCTGTCTTGGAGAAGATCAGAAGAGGGGGATGCTCCAGGGCAAGATGGCATTGTGCAGTTGGGAGCAGTAAGGCATGAAGTCTAGGATTGCCTCCAGCCTTGGGAGCCCACAGATGGTGGAAATGGGCTGAGCCTGTGGGATGGGTACCTGTGTTGCAAGAAACTCTGAGTGTTGGTGGTAACAGGGGTGATGGTGCTAGGAGGGGAGGGGAAGGTTGAATTAATCTCATGTAGAAGGCCTAACGAGGAGACAGGCTGTGCTTACTGATGGCTTTCTGAGGTAGTCTTCCTTCATCCTGAGTGTTAGTGCCGAGGACTTCCAATCCAGGAGAAAAAAGTAAGGAGATGGTGGATGGACCGCTCCTGTCCAACCTTGCACTAAACGTCTTGTGTGCTGGAAACATGAAAAGCCTCAAAGTTTCTCTAGAGATGTGTTCAGAAGATGTTTCTGGGAGAGGACTCTCTCCAGTGATATAACAAGCTGCAGTTTGCTTCAAACTTTAAGTATTATAAATGTGGCTGATGTAATTCTATTTCAAAAAGCCTTAGAGGCTTGCAGTAATAAACAGAGCCTTTTAGTACCAGGTTATTGATGCAAAATAGTTTAGCAAACTGGGTTGCTGAAGTGCAAATGCCATGTATTATTCATTAAACTTTCTTTCCACAAATCACTGCTTTCCATGGTGTAATGTTCCCCGGTAGCACCACTCTTCGGGAAGCTCTTTGGTGTGAGCCAAAAGTGGAGTCTCAGACCCATCCATCAGGACGAGCCGTTGGTTACGTTGTTGTCTTCCAAATGGAGTTCATAATGGGCAAAGAGGTTTAATTAATGCTTCAGAGTAATGTGTCTGTTTATAAAGTGATAATGTACTATAAAATTAGGCAATGCATAGTGAAATGTACCTTCTAATGGGTAGGCTGGCATTTTAAGTGATCAGTAAATCACTTAAATATTAAGACCTTCTTGAACAAGGATAATAAAGCAAGAGATTTGGAAATGGTAGATACCAGTACTTACAATTATCCACTAAATAAAACATTTTTATAGTGATCATAGAGTTAATCACCTCGCAGAGCGGACAGGTGATGGGGACAGGGGAAGATATGTGGCATTATTGCCTGTGGAAAAAGGAATTTCAGATGTATTCTTTAAGGCCAGAGTTAACAAGGAGAAAACAAACATTTTCTGAACTCCATCTATTCTTTTGATGAATAAATGCAAACAACAGCAGTTATATAGAAACACTCATAATCTAAAACACGATAGATCAAGAATATTCCCTAGACAGTGCTAACGTAATTGCATGAGAGAAAAGGGAGATGATCTATGAATATTACTTTCAAATATTTGAAGTAGGAGTTTGAAAACATTCTCAATTGCTTCCATATTTTTAAATACAAGTTGGGTAGAAATGCTGAATTACTGCTTTACAACCCTAATGGAAGAAGGTTTTGCAGTACTTCTGTAAATTCTGATCAGTGATGGGAAGGATCCCAGGTCTCCACTGCAAGAAGTTTTGGCAGTTCTGAAGGTGAAATGAGATTTTAATGAATGGAATTGGATCCAAATGACAGGGTGGTTTTCAAGTTAAATATACAGAAACTAATGGCCTGTAGGAGATGTAAACTGCTTGTGTAAGAACATACACAGATTTTGGTCCCAGGCTGGAGGTTATCATAACAGTTTTGAAAGGGTGTGTAACAGGATAGTGGAAAGGAAAGGTGAATGGAGATTTTTAATACATGATATCCAAATGGGTGGGATGTAGACTCCTGCGTGCCTTTGAGATGGCCCTCCTGCAATTACCTGAGTGATGCTCTGGCTGGACTGCATGTCTCCTTTAGCAGTGCAGCTCCAGAAATAATCCAGTGTAGTCTAATTCAGGAAGGAAAAGGACTTTTCTTACAAGTGGTGGGATTTTCTTCCTTAAAAGAAAGGCATTAGTAGGCAGCTCAAATAATTTCTTAAAATAATTCAGTCAGAGAGAATATGGAAATATACTTGTGTAAAATATTTTGTATCAACTGAAATGATTGATGAATTTGATGAATGAAGAGTTAGCTCCTGGTTAAGAATTCATAGATGTTAAGTGTCTCTGAAGACAAGGAGAAGTAGATTGCACAATTGTGCGTGCTGCTTTCAGTGATTGGTATTTTATCATTTCTCTATGAGGAAAAATGAGCAAAGTTCTTAAGTGACTTTACATAAAGAGGATGGAGAGATGATGTGGTGGATCCAATTTTGGGGCTGTCAGAAATTAAAAAAAAAAAAAGCACATGGGACAGGAATTGTCAAGAATGAAGAAAACTCAGCCCAGACATCCTTTTGGTTAGTGGCTCTGATGGACCAACAAACAACTCCCTGGTGTTGCAAGGAGTATGTTATGTTCCTGTGTGAGTTGAATGAGAATGCTGAAGGAGAAATAAACCATTTTCTGGAGTCACCTGTCAGAGTAGGAGGTTTTAGGGATGTTTTTGCTAACAGGTAGCTTGGATTTTGGTCAGGACTCATGCGGCTGTATTTCTATGTCACATGAGATGCTGACAACCCAACAGCTGTTCTAGTTCTGAGCTGAAATGAAATCAGGCTTAATCTCCCCACAAAAAAAAGTATAAAACATCATTTTGAAAATTATTTCAGGAAAAAAAACCACATTTTTTTCCTGTTTGTACTACTTCTCTTGATGATGAGTCAGGATTGCCCAGATAGGACATGGTCTATCATGGGAAATCACATGAGTAGCTGAGTGCCCTGCTTCACTGGCTGCTGAGATGCATTGAAACAAATTCTAGAGTATCCTCTGTGTTTCATGTTGAAGTATTTCGTGAAAGAATCAATACAGAGACAGCTGAAGAGCTCCTGTATTTGGTTTCCAAGTCTTGACCTACTTTTGTGGGATAAAAATTTCAAAATAATTTCCTTCATCAACTAGTACTTTGAGATGTTTCTAACATTAAGAAAAATATATCTTCAAAAGCGCTTTTGTAAGAAGTAGGTTTTAAAGTCAACAGTTTTCCAAGAAACAGCAAAAGTTTCCCCAAAACAGATTTTCAGCAAAAACCCTTTTGCACTTATTGGGACCAAGCCTTGTGCCTGGTGTTGTGGCCATGAAACCCATGAGTGCAGAGTGAGCTTTGAGATGAGCTGATACCTCTCTCATCCCATGTTCTGTCTGTGGCAAATTAAGCTGAATTAAAATAGTACTCGGCCCTTAGAAGCTGCCAGAAGAATGCTTCAGATGAGAAGCAGTAATTTATTCTGATTAAGAGCTGACTGCATGTCAGACACCAGCCTAACTATTCCCCATCTCCTGCCCCAAAAGGTCAGAGAGCTCGACATTAACTTTGCCTGGATTCATCTTAAATAACTGAGCGAGTGGAGGGGGGAGGATGGCGAGCCACTCGCAGGAATGGGGACTTGAAGAGGGCACATTTCATGGTCACTTGGGTAATTTGCAGATGGATTTCTTTTTGACCTTTTTGCACTGTATTGTTAACAGCCAAGAATTCCCCTCCTCACCCCACGATTGTTTTATCTTGAAGAAAGCTGCCAGGTAATGTTGAAAACTTGCTGGGCTGTACTTCCCATGCAAATAAACTTTGTGGTGAATATTTAGCATCCTTGGCCCTTTGATCTTGATCTACAAGTGGGAGAGATCTTCAAGGGGTAGGGATTGGGTCTATAAGTGACACTGCGATCAGCTGGCACTTAGTTTACGCTAGGCTGGCAATCACAAAACTGTTTTCCAAGAAATTCTGCAGCTTTAAATAATTTCATTCTGAAATGAAATGGAGTAGAAATTAAGCTTTTGGCACAAGTTCCAGGAACCCATCTGTTTTAGCGATGCTGTAAGGGACAGAATTATTTATTTCAAATTGGATTATTTTTTTCCTTAGGAAATGTATTTAATTTTTCAAAAATTAAAATTTAATATTAAAAAAAATTAAATACTTAAGAGAAATCAAATCATTTTGGCAGTGGTGGAATAGGGCATGCCAGTGTTAGTGAAATGCTTTTGCTTAAATAAAATATTACTGACATCAGTGAGGTTTCTAAGACATTCAGATGGGTGAAAATGCCCACTGCTCATCCCAGCACTTGCAAGGATTTCCATGCAGAGCTCACTCAAGTGACAAGTGCGTTTTTCCTGGTGTTTCTTTGCCAGTGTCACAACCCTTTAACCCAGTTAAGAGGAGTATTCAAAGTGCTCCTGTTTGTGTTGGAGACAGTCTGCGGAACTCAGTTCCTCTGTCTGAGAGGTGGATGTTGATCTTCAGAAGCCACCCCAAACCATGGGTCTCCACGCAAAACCAGCCTCTGTCCCTCAGAGGGGGACAGCTGGGAAATCTCATACTTGTTCTAAGATCTTCGCAAAGCTGTCCCATGCTTCCAGCACTGGTCCTGTAAAGTGCAAACTTTCTGGCTCAGCCTCACTAAAAGCAACTTCTGTCCCACTGCCCAAATAGGACCCCCACCCCGCGTGATTTAACTTGCAAAGCCTTCAAACACTTTCTTATGAAACTCTGAGAACAAATACCAAGTTTGATTTTTTTTTTTAAATTAGTTTCATTTTTCTCTTTCTGGATGCCTGGGGAAGAAGGGAAGGTGTTTCACTGCTCCTTCTTAGTTCCCCTGCTCATGCCCCAGCTTCTCCCAGATGGAAAATGTTAAAAAAGTGAAAAACTTATAATTTAAAATCACAGAAAAAAATCCAGCTCCAAACACCCCCCTGGGAAAGAGCCGATTTTTGGAAATGCCCACTTTTCCAATAAGGAATATTTTGGGCTGCCAGGCAGACCATGCCAGCACTGCTGTGTGCAGCTGCAGGGGTGGGTGAAGGAGCTGTGACCATCGCTGTATGTTGAGTATTTGGTGTTGGTGAAAGTGGGTGCTGGAGTCTCCTTTTGGGTGCTAGGAGAAGATGGCTCACAGGACTGGGGGCTTGCCCTCTGGCACCCTGCTCTGGGAGAGTTTTAAAAACAGGGAAGAACCCAAGTCTGCTTGGGGGTAGGAAAATTGGGCTCATTCTCAGCTGGAGTGGATGTTTTGGGAGCCAAGGTAGAGAGAAATATTTGGCTCTGTGTGCGAAAAGAAATTTATTTAAATACTGTTTTACACTCATTTCATAATAGTAGCATTTTATCTTTTTTACATTGATTTATGGGCACTGAAGCAGAACAGAGGAGTCAGAAGAAAGCAATTAATGAATAAAGAAAAAACCCTGCACAATGCTTCAAGATAAAAAAAGAAAAATTAAGAAAAAAAAAAGGGGAAAGAAATCTTCCAAACGCTGAAGAAGGGGGATAATTGATGGTTCCATTTTAACCTAATGTTATTTCTGGATCTCCTTTTTTTATAATGTGTTATTTACTGCATAGTTTAGAGCTGACAGAAAATAAACAGCATTTGCAATATAACGTCGTTAGCACCCCAATGCACTTGCTCATCCTACTTGGCTGTCAAGTTCGAACTCCAACCAACATCAGTCAACGTCGGCTGTGATGGAGTCTGTTTTTAATAAGCATGGTGCTATAATTACCTTATTGCAAAGTTAAAGCCAAATGACACTTATGATGAAGGTTTCATGGCTAAACAGTAAAGCCAGTGAAGCATTCGCATACCAACTGTCAGATAGGAAATAGCTGGTGCAGGATTTGTTTCTTTATTGCTTGATTGGGGTCACTTCATTTGTACTTGGGAACTTTGTCATGGACACAACAGGTAAAAGAGGGAGAAGGGAAGCCAAACTCTGAAATGAGGGGAAAGTTCTGCAGGTGGCTGCTGGGAGGCAGGTGGGTGTGTTTTTGGGGACAGAAATCAACCAAACCCGATGCTGGACGTGCTGTGCTGTTGTGATTTCCTCCCACTGCTTTAAATACGATGGGCACCACGTGGAAGGGTGGAAGCATTTCATTGGGTCTTCCAGAGTAAAACTGGAGCTGCTTGGTGTCATAAAGCTTCCTGCAGGGGGAAAAAAAAAGTTTTCTAGGGACTTTATCTTGATGAGAAATTGCCTATTAATTGTATCCACTACAAACTGCACTATTTAAATCATCTCCCTTCCGGTTGCACATTTTTAACCATGCTCCCTGTTCACAAGCTGCTCATTGCTGGAACCAGAAAGGTTCTGTCTGGATGAGTTGGATCTTCTCGATGTTAAATAAAAGAAAGATTGTGCCTTTGACAGCAGAGTGTCTTCGGTTAGGTTTAAATCTCTGTTTCGGATTTATTGATAGCTAAAGAGGGGCTGGCATTAGCACACCTACAAACATGCAGCATTACATAGATTGGCTCTCAGTTCAGTTCATATTAGGAATGACCTTTTATTTTTAACCTTTTTTTTTCCCTTTTTCATTTTTTATTTTTTAATAAATAAATAAATAAATAGATAATTCAGGAGCTTTTGTTCCTGTGCAGGCTTGGGGACCACTGGTGGACTATGGACTTCTCCTGACTTGGGAGCATGCACATTGTTTGCTTTGAAGCTTGTCCCCCTGTGGTGTTCCCTAAACGTCCCTTTCATGGGAGAGCAAGTCCATGGCCACCACCCCATGGAGGAGGCTCAAGGCAGACATTTTCACCTCCTTTCCTGCCCCAGGCTTTGCAGCAGCTCACCCCAGTGGAATGGAAAAGGGGATGTCAGGGCAGGAGGTGCAGGGCTGTGGGTCTCCACTGTCCTTCCTGGAGCAGATTCAAGGTGGGAGCTGCAGGCAGTGCACCCACCTTGCTCTGATGTGACCCTGGCCTTAGGGTGGGCATTGGGGTGGTGTAACCTAGCATCTCATGACTTCAGGTGGAGGCGAGCCAGTCGTGCAATCCTTTTCCTATAGCAGCTCCTCAATGATTGCATTCAGCTCCTCTTACTCCCAAACAGCATCTGGTAAAAGGATCATGGGAATAATAGAACCAGGGTGGAAAAGGACTTCAGTGATCTTGGGGCTGGTGTGGAGATGCTTCCCATTGAGCTTTTTACTGTTCAGTTTAATGTGTAATTTCTCTGCCCAGAGAACCTATTGACTCAGCTCTTAAGATAATTACTGGATTTCACATTGAGAAGACTTCATACAAATATTTTAAAATACAAAAGAACAAAGACAAAATAGCTTCATGTTATTAATCAGCGAGAGTAGAAGGGCGTATTGTTATGAAAATACAGCACCCACTCCTCCAGCTTGCACAGAGCACCAGATGGTATAACATTTGTGGAGACATATCTTTAACAAACAGTCTGGATTAACCATTTAGCACTCCCAGCTCCTGCTCCTATTTGCTAAATAGGCAGAGGAAGGCTGGGCAGCAACTGGCTTTGGGTTGGCATCAGGAGCCGGCTGAAGTGTCCTCGGCTTTGTGCAAGTGGCTTTCTCTTGCACTCAGATTTATGTTCTCTGCATTTGGCATGCTCAGCTTGGTGTTCCTTTCAAGAGATGGAGAGGGATGCTACAGATGTATGGGACTGAGAGCAGCATAAATCACAGCCTACTTTCTCTAACATGCATAAGCATGTATGTCTGCAATGCAAGAAGTGATGACACTGCTGTACATAAGCATCCTTATTTTCATTTACTGCTTTCACTTGTGGTTCAAAAAACTACTTGTGTTTCAAAAAACTACCAGAACTATGGAGACAGGAATACAAAAAGCCACCGTCCCAGTACCCCATCTGGCAGGCAGTCGGAAAGAGGACAATCCACTTTCATCTCTAGCTATTTGCAGAATAAAAGGGAAACTGCATTTATTCTATTATTTCTCTAGTGGACTCCCCCAAGTTATTAGCATCTAACTTATTAAATAATTGAGAAGGGTTGTCATAAAGTGACTTCTTGCTCCCCATCTATCATTGAGATGTGCAGAAAATGGCATGTCAAGGAACATTTGCTAGGAAAGCATCAGGGACCATTAACTCTTGTCACTACTTAAGTGATTAAGGAACCAGAAACAGTGATACTCTTTCCCAGAAAGTTTGTAAATATCTGAGCGTGAGATCTTCCATCCTCCTCTCACTTGAGAGGTGGAAAAAGAGTACTGGGGTCTGGACAGGACAAAGAAAGACCACCTTGCAGGAGTGTATCCCATAAATATCCCAGGACAGGCCACCGTGGGAGCCTGCCACCAAACTCTGGGGCCACAAAGCACATTAACTACCTGGTGGCACAATGTCCTATGGCCAAATCTATTTTCTGCCCCCAGCACTTTGAGATACCACACAACCTCACCATCTTACCAGGAGCACCATGACATTCTCTAGTTTATATACACTGCTCATTGTCTGTGAATATATATATATATATTTCCCCACTGATTTTGAACCACCCCACCCTGACCCATCATGGTGTGTGACAGTGTCAACTCCTCCATCACTCTTCCACCACAATGCTGACGTACCAGTGTTGATATCTTGCCATCCACCCTGACGTAGTGCTTCGCAGGCTCCAGCTCAAAGAGAAATCCCCTCTCTGAAGCCAGAACAAGATTTACGCCTGTCCTACCATAATGTTTCTTGGGCAGAAGAAGAAGAACTGAAGCTGCAGAGAACAGGACAGGAGGGAGGCTGGGATCACCACCACCACAGCAAGCAGATTTGGGGCTAACATGAAGTTTTAAATTCATACTGTGAGTTTTGCAACGGCAGACAAACATAAAGAGCCAGCAATAGGATTTTTGACTCCCACTCCTGAGGAGCCAGAGGCTGCTTCAATGCCCCTCTCCTTCTCTCCTTAAAGGCCACCAGAGACACCTGTATCTGCTGCAGAACTGTGCTTCAGCCAGGCAGGACAGCATTTTTAGGGTAAAATGGAATAGAATAGAACAGAACAGAACAGAATAGTTCAGTGTGAAGGGACCCTCAAAGATCATCTAGTCCAACTGCCTGACCTCTTCAGCACTAACCAAAAGTTAGTGCATAGTAATAAGGACACTGTCCAAGCATCTCCTGAACTCTGACGGGCTTGGGGCATCAACCACCTTGCTAGGAGGCCGGTGCCAGTGCTAGTCCAGCACTGTCTGGTGTGAAGGTGATGTCCAGCTGTGTAGGTGCTCAGGATCATGTTTCCTCTAGGGAAGTTTTATGGCATCTAAATGTTCCTCCTGTTCCAAATAGCCTTAGCCAAGACAAATCTGAAGCTCCGTAGCTGGAAGAAGCCTCAGCTGGGATTTGTGACCTGGGGAAAATTTCCCACCCTGAGGCTCTCCTCTGGCACTGACACTAAAATCATAGCTCACCACCACACACCTAGGCTGGAGTATTTCCTGGCCAGAGGGACACAGAGCCCCATGAGGAACCCGACTGCTTGATGTGGTTCCTTTTCCTCAGTGATGTCGAGGCACCGTGTCCACAGCTGGGAATAACCCACACGGGCGAACAAACTGCTGGTTAATACAACAGGTTGGCACAAAATATATGAGGCGATTGCACTGCTAACATTGTCGTGGGCATCTTGTCCCCTCTGTTATCCCAGAAAAGTCTGGTCCCTCTGGTCAGATCTCACCAGATCCATATTCATGGCACAGCCTTAGCTTGGAGGAGAAGTTAGTGAATTCAGGAAACAGCCGTAATTTTCAGGAATATGTCATGTAAGTGGGATGGTTTGACGTATCTTTATTCAACACACTCATCCAAGGGAGAAACATGCTGCATTGTGTGCTGGAGCAGCCTTGTATTTAATGTCTTGTTATCGTTGTTATATATTCTAGGTCAAGGTGAACTCTGAGCTCCTAAATGAGTATTTGTAAGCGCAGGCTCGTACATGGCAAGCAGCGCTCTTAAATCTTTTCACCCAAGTTTTCTCCTAGTGAATTACTAGGTTGTAGATAAGATCTTGGACATTTTGTACTCGGACGAAAATATACCTTTTGTTTTTAAAAGGCTCAACCCAGAAACAATTTTAGACTCTGAAGGGGAAGGTCATTGCCTATCTCTTGGACTTACAAAATATTAGCCCTTGCAATTTGATGATGAGCAGAGCCGAGTCCCTTGCTTTCACCTCTGCTGGCACAGCTCCTGTGTACCGATCTGTCCCTAAATAAGCCTTGTTTCTCCATAAATCACAGTGTTGTCAGCTCATGTTTCACATCTTAAAGTGAGATGCTAACAGTTTATTCCGTTTCCAGCAACTTTTCCTACCCATGCTCAGGGGAAACTGTCCCTCATAGACAATTTATTTGATGAATTTGGTCTCTTTCCACGTGTGAATTATCCAGTGAGATGCTTGGGTATTTTGACAAAAACATTGGCTTCTTCCGTTGTGATGATGAATGCCATGCAGACACCCATGTCAAGCCATTCTGAGGCAGCTTTACCTGATGATACCAGAGGGTTTTTTTTTTTTTTTTTTGTGTGATCAGACACCTGACAATCCACGAGGCTGCGCAGGGCACTGAACGGATGGATGCGACTCCCATAAAAAAGCCTGAAGAAATTTCCACGCTGCAGGAGTCTTTCACCAAACATATGTTTGCACAGTTCCCAGGGATGTGATCGATGTATTTTGCCACCAGGCTGGCCATCTTTTTATAGCTTTATTACACAAGCCAGTAGGGTTAACTTCCCATTGCTGTGGGACCTGTGCCCACCTTCTGCAGGCAGCTGTGGGCAGGGGTAGGTGCACAAGTCCCTCTGCTCTCCAAGCACCCCTTCCCCGTGCTGTGGAAAGAGCCACTTCAGGACAATTTTTTGTGCTGTCCAGAGGAATGTGAGTCCAATTCCTCTCTTGGGTTCCCACGGCTGCTACGATACTTATTATCCAATTATTTTTAATGAAAAAACAATTTGTTCCTTCGCTTTCTTGATACTGGAAGCAGGATGAGCTGAGAACAGTTAAATATGGCCTTGACTTTTTATCGTGCAGTCCTTGTCTCTTACCATTAATTGGCTGGGAACGGATTTCCCACTCGTCTAGTTATTTCTAATTGTGCTCCTCTCATTATCCTGCCATTTTTGCCTCTTGCCACAAATAGGCCTGGCACAGCTGATGAGAAGAGGCTCCACCTGGGCTCCATCTGTGAGTGCACCCACAACCAAGAGGAGCAGCTGGCCCCGGGGTGCCCCCCTGCCCTTTCTGGACAGTTTCTTGTGGAATACCAATTTTGAATCTGCTTTTGGGGGTGATCTTCAGGAATGATTTTGTTTGCATCCCACTGGCTTGTGGACTGCCAGTCCCTGGCTACGTAGATGTGTCCTTGTCCAAATATCATCATTGCTTCTGCCATCAGCCTCCTTTTCTGGCTTAGCAAACTGAGGTTTATTTATTCAGGCCCTGTTGCAGATCCAGGACGCTTGGACGCAGTGGTGTGGTGTTGGCACATGGACCACGTTGCCTGGCCCTCAGGTTGGGTGGAGGCCCCCAATTCAGGGGGATTTCAGGTCTCTCCTTCAGAGCACTGCACCCGTGGTGTGCACCAGTCCTGCATGTTTTTTAGGTGCCATTAGTCTGTTATTTGCCTTCCTGTGCTCCATGTGGGCAGCGTGGTGTATTTGGAGAAGGACAAATGGGCTGTCAGCTAGCCTAAACAAGCTTTTTCTGACTATTCCCTGTGATCTGGTCGTAATTTAAAAGTCATTGGTATTTTCATTTGTTGGGTAATGGAGGATAGTGTTTTCTGTGCCTAACAGACATCTCTGGATGTCACAAAAGAGAAATGATAAGGAAGAGGCACAGCACAAATGGCTGTGTTGTGTAGGTGCTTTTCTGTGTGTAATGATGCTCCCCTTCTAATGTTCCATAGCTACATAAGAGAGGAGCCAAGAAAGATATTTAAGATGTAAAGTTATGGAGGGTTGTATTTATTCATCTATCTACTGGAGTGCATCATGATCACAAATTCTTGTAATATGATGAGACTTTAAAGCTCTGAGCAAGTGTCTCTCTTGTGGAAAATACTATTGCAAAACACGAAATAATATTTTCATAATTATGGTGTCTCAGGAACATCTGACAGCTGCTGTTTTTGTCCTTATATTTTCTGCTCTTTTTCTTTATTGAGTGGAATGAGACAGTAGTGGGGTGTGGAGAAGACCCTGTTATTAACTTACAGCAGTGCTTCACTAACTTCTGATGCATCATTTCCTGAGAATGTGGAGAAGGACATGGAAACCCCAGCCGGCTCCTCTCCTAAGACCTAAGCAGTACCTCATTCAGAGAGCTACTGCAGCTTATTGTGATTCCTTCCACAGATACAAACAATCAATACCCTGCGATGGTATAATTATTAGCTCCCTTGCTTGGGTTGTTTTTCATAGTTATTTCCTTAACACGGAGAGAAGGCCAAGAGAAACAGAAGTGCTCAACTTCAGTGATCATGGGAGTATTAGTGCTTTTCTGAAGGGCGTTCTTCAAGGCGAATGAAAACTGTCTTGCACACACTCCATCACTGTGACACCTTATTTTGGTACTTGGCTTCCATGAGTGTATGGGTAAGTAACCTGTTTCTCCAAGTGTATTTAGCTTGTGCTTTTACAGCTGTCTGTTGTGAGTTTCAATTGAAACCCTTTGAAATCACGAGGAGAATGGACTACAGAGGTGTATTGATCTGACCCCTGTCCTCCAATAAAAATGAAGAACACTTTAAAATCTGTGACACGGCTTATCCATCACTCCTTCAGCTTTGCTGCTCGCACTGCAGTCATTAGGAATCACCAGTCTGTTGAGAAGGTCACAGTCCTGACAGCTCTATGTGTCTTAGGAGAAAACAGGAGCAAACAGCCAGGCCCTTTGACAAGGGAGTCTATTCTTCTTTTCTTTCTCGAACCTTTGTTAACAGCCCTTGGGATGGCCTATGTGAAATTTCCACTCTGATTAAAATTGTAAAGGTTGCATTAAAATATTATTTTTTGGAAATACAAGAAGGTGTGAAGGTAGAGAAAACATGCTGGTGATGAATCACACGTTCTGCAGAGGCAAGGTAGGGAGGGTTCCTGCTCAGCTGAACGAGGAGCATCACGTGCTTTCTAATGCCTTTCTTATTCCAACTCCATTTCTTTCGAGAGGTCTGGACGCTGGTGTCTCAGGGGTCCAGCACTAGGTACTGACTGCTCTCCCCTGCTCCCCCGGATCTCCCTGTCTTCTCTTGCTCTGGTCCTGAAGACTTACCCCAGTAAAGATGTGCTGCTGCTGCCAGGATTCAGGCTTGTGGCTGAGTTTGGGATCTGGGCAAAGCACTTTCACTTCTTCTCTGCTTACCCTGTTTTGTCAGCTGAAGAAGACCTCTGAAAGGTGCAGACTTGCCATGCTCTCAGCCAGCTGGCCAGAGATGCCACATCTCCATTGAAATGAATGACACAACATTGATTTATACCAGCTTCTCTAGATTGATAGCTTTTGTGCACTAACAATGACCCGTATTTTGCTAGGGCTTGCAATTAATGTGTTGCTTGGAGCTCTTTCTTCACCCTCATCTGTCCATCACTTTTATTTTCTACATCTATACCTAATGGGTACACTAATGTCACTGCTCTGCAGAGGACAAATGACTGTACATCTCTTCCTACGGCTCAGCTCTTTCATTTCTTTGTCTAGATCAATGAATCAGAACTTTGCAGTAATTTGTATTAGGTAATGCACACTAAATGAATCATTGTGTGATTGTGTCACAAGAGTAAACTGCATAAAACTCCAGTTCCTACTGCTCTTGTTGGGAACTGATGCATATATTCTGAACCTGGGCTTGTTTATGCTATGTGGGTGAATTCGGACTCATCTCCTTGCAGTGCCATTGCTCTCTGTCTTCCAAAGTTTTGCTTGCCTTCATCACCACAACCAGCAGCTCTGTCAGTGTCCAGATGGGGACAACGTGTCTGAGCAGTTCAGCTCTGTCTCTGGGTCCTGCAGTAGCACTTTAATTCTTCCACAGATATGGTTCCTTCCCTTTACTCCCTGTGTCCCAATTTCCCTCTTATTATAGTCAATTAATCAAATCCTCAAAAATATTCCTCAAATCCATGAGCCTGTTTGTTTTTGTTACTGATTCCTCTTATCCCTAACACTTGCAGCTTTTTTGCCTTCTCTGTGGTTGATTTAGCACTGCTATAGATGTGACTGGAGAGTCTCTGTGTATGGCCGAAGCATCTCAACGCTGCCTATAGCACTGTTGAACATGAACCACTGTGAAACTGTCTTCAGCTCATACAAAATGCAACACAACTTCACTAACTGGCTGACACTGTGCTGGAATACATATCCCTTTTTAATAGCAGCTCTAAAGTGGCAATTGGACTTTTGCTGTGCTGCAAGTTAGATCCTGTCTCCATCTGAAAGGAGACAGGCAAGCTTGTGGCCAAAAATAGGGATCATTAGCTGGATAAGATATTACTGCTTGGCCATGATGACTGTTCTTTAAACAAAATCAAGCAAACATTTGGTTGCTTTTCCAACACAGCTTCATTTTCCTTTTGGCTATAATAAAATGTACTTTGTTTGCTGAAAACCAGCTGTAACAACAGTAAACCACTTACGCCCTGATGTGTGTGACTGCATTTAGCTGCCAGTTTGTTAAATGACTGAGGCAAAAGGTCTTTGGTTTTGAAAGAAACCTGTGTTTATCGTGCGCTTTCCCCTGGAGAAGGTGGGCCATCATGTAGTAAAAGCAGGAGGCAGCTGTTAGGGCTAAGCACAGAGCATGGTTGTCGCAGACTTCTTGTGCAAGCTTGCACAGGTTGGCTGGGGTGTCTGCCTTCGGCGTGCAAAATAGATGCAGAAGAACTTTCTTCTTTGTACAATGCAGACTGGGGTGAAAATGCTCCTTGTCTTGGCCACAAACCCAAATGGATTTATTATACCGAAGGTATTGTGGCCTGGAGCATCCCTGGGATGTCTGGAAGGAGCCTGGGCAGCAGTAGACCAGGCCAAGACCTGGCCAGGAGCATCAGCGGGGGCTTTGGCTGTGAACTGCGGACCAGCCGCGTGTGGGGAGGACAAGCAGCAAGAGCCAGCATGCACTAATGTGGAAACAAAGAGGGAAAGAGGGGAAAAACCTCAAACGTGTGCCTGCTGTAGGAACTTCAGCCTCTGCTCTGTTACTGCCGTGGTCCCAAAATCTCCAGTTGCATGTGACACACACAACACTTCCAGACATCCCATACTTACCAAACCAACATAAGACTCCTGTGTGTGTTTTCAGCGTCATCAAATAGCTTTCAGGTACAAACCTACCCCATCTGGTATTTTCTAGCAGCACTGGTCAACTCTCTGACTTAAAAATATTAAATGTGTATGCCAAGCTTTGCTTCCTATAAAGGCATCAAGATGTGGACTTGAGGGTTGTGTTTGGGTCTTTCATCACAACTTGCAAGCTTCCACCATTAAAATGGTCTTACCTAAAAAAGTGATTTTCAGTTTTAAAGCATGTGGGTCCTGCTTGCTAAGGGGTTAATTAGGTTTGTCCCACAGTCGTTCAGAATCCCAGGTGCCATCTAAAACAGGGCTTCATCAGGAAATTTCTGTCCAGCATCGTATTGATGAATGAGCATTTGCTGCAATTACATATGGAGATAATAATAATCTACCTGCCCTGTAGGAGAATCAGAAGTGTCCTAAAAATAAGTAACTCAATATGATAGGAGCACAGATTTAGAAAATAATAAATAGCATTTTCTGTCATGGCACTAAATTCATTTTCTGTGCTGCAAGACCATGTCATAGGCAAAAGAGAGCAGGTGGGGAATGGTGGAGGAGAGAGCAGCAAGGATGGACCTCGGATGGCCTGGGGTCCTCCTCTTCTCTTTTTGGCCCCGCTAGCTCGTAGTGGGGGCTCTTTGGGCTGGGGGAGCTCAGGGGGAGCACAGCAAACATGTTCTCCTGGGAGAGAAGTGGCCACTGAGCTCAGTCGAATGCAATAATTTTGATCATCTTTTGGGCAGACCTAGTGGTTATTTTATCTTCAGGAGCTCCGTGGTTTCATAACCTGAGCACCCTTTTCTTTGGTTTCTGAGCTCTGCAGCTGGGATCAGCCCAGACACCTGTACAGGATTGGAGTACCTGAGGGCTGGGAAGAAGAACAATCCTTCAGCTCCTCAGTTTTCCTCCTGCTGTGGCCCCAGGGCCAAATGAACTCAAGTGTGATCTTCCCATCCTGCTGCCAAGGAGGTTTCATGGCTTCATGCAGACCCTCTCCTCCCACATAAACAGTCAGGAAAGTGCTAATCCTGGGTATTTTCCATCTCCGTGGGAATTATGAAAGGAGGCAATGTAATAAAAGTGGAAATTGTGTTTTTAAAGCTTTCGAAGGCAGCACATTGAGAGAAAATAAACATTTCATGTCAAAGTCATTTTAAATAAGAACAGATCATATTTATGATGAAAGGAAACTAGATTGATGGGGTGAGGAGGTGGGGAGCACAGCCTTTTCCCTCTGTGTCCTATTCTGAAGGTATTAAACAATTTGATATTCAGGGAGATTGAAGAAGTCTTGCGGTAGACAATGGGGCAAAGCTAGTTGTGAGGTGGGTGGAGATAGCCTCAAAGTGGGTCCTCAGTTTCCTTACTGATATTTCACTATCAAGCGGGGTGAATGTAGTAACTGGAGGACCCAAGAGGCCTCTCCTGCGTCTGGTAGCTCTGAGAAATTTTGAAGCAAGATGAAGAAATAGAAAGGCTTAATTCCATGCATTATAAACCCATGCTAAAGGCATAGGTTATAGGGATATATATAGGGATAGACTGTACAGGGATAGACTATATGGATAAGAAAAATGAGAGAAATGGTCTGAAAAACAGGTCATTCTTTTTTAAGGAGAAATACAAGGTCCTGCAGAAGGGCTGGGTTGGCCAGCAAGGTCACAGCTTTGAAGAAAAGACCCAGAGTGTGAGGCAGTCACGTAGGCTGGCTCCCACGGCACAGCCACAGTACCTGAACTGTCATAACTGTAGAGGAGGGGATGTCCTGAGCTGGATTGGTGGGACAGCATTGTAGAAGTATGTAAAATACAGTTTATAGTGCAGAACACAGTGAAATCTGCCCCTGGCAGAAAGAAGAGGGGTCCCTGACCCATCGCCATGTTCCAAGAAAATATCCTGGACTGATCCTGATCAATGACAGATTGGGTGAGAAAAAACTTAGTGTTGGAGCTCCCACTTCCCTCAGAGCAGTCCTGCAGCCCTTCAATGCTACTTGTGCCTAAGGAAAACCTTCTTTCTTGGGTTTATTGGTTTAGAAGGTGGATCTCTGCTGCACCGTCTAAGGGCATGCCAGCACTTGCAATACCAGGCTGCTGGGCCAGCGGATGAGCCAGTACGTGTGGGACACACACAATGATTGCAAGTGTTAGAAAATTGAAGGCAATATCTGATTCCCTCTTCCAGGATGAGAGGAAACTGCTAACGATGCGCAGATCCGAATTTGGTTGCAGGAGGAAGTGGGTAAGTTGTCTGCGTGGTGCTTCTGGCTGCAAAAGGGGTTCACAAGCAGCGGCTGCTTCTCTTTACCCCCTTTAATTTTGTGGATCCTGCTAGCATGAGCAGGGACGGAGGAGCCAAGGAGAGGTGATAGCTCATCACACCTGGTGTAACTGAGCTGTGGCTTCGCCTTCTGCCGGCTGTAAAACACCCCAGGCTCGATCTCCTTCTCCTGATGGCTTTTCTAGCAGAACAGGGCCATTATGGATGTGTCAGCGCAGATAAGGGAAACTCCATGAGGTTGCTCGAAAGGAGAGCTTGTGTGACATATTAGGCCATCAACACATTCAGGACAGGGAATTGTCTTCCATCAGTCTTGGGTAACGTGCTATATCCGAGCACACCGCTCGGACGAGGAGCTCCTGCTCTGCTCGCAGTGACTAATCCCAGGTAACGCATAACACGTCTGTGTGCTGCGCGGGCGGGGAGGCGTTAGCCTGTTGCTTGGCAAAATGAGCTGCAATAATTTTGTGCTTTAGCTTCATATCCTTGCTGTTTTGGGATGGCTCCTTTGTGTAGACAAGCCCTTGTTTTTAACCTGGATACAGCCCTTTCCTGCATGACTGCACAGGTTTCTCTGGCTGGTAGGCAGAGAAGGAAGGTCAGAAATAGGGCTGGATGAACTCTGCCACTTAATAGCTCTCTCAGATTGTCCCAGGGTGCATGTTTCAATGTTTTATTATCTATCTATCTATCTATCTATCTATCTATATATATAGTGCTCTGTTAGTAGGCAAATTCTTGCATTATTAATCTGCTTCAGGCCTTTTATATATAGATTCTCTATGTACGGGTTCATGCAGCTGTAGTTTTCAGATCATGGAAAAATTTTGCATTTGCAGTCATTTCATTAGCTGTTGGAGCGATGTTTGTAATATGACAAACCTCCTGCTGCCTGTGTTGGTTTAGCTAATTGTTCCGCTGCTGTAGGATAATTCAGAGGTCCTGGTCTCTAACACAGCAGAAATAGGGTGATTGTTCTCCACTTGGGAGAAGGGAAGGCGGCTGCTTTTTCCTTTTACTAGAGGTACAGTTGCTCTGGGCACTGGGAGGAATCACTGGGAAGCTTCATGTTGGTGCAGCTTACCTTGAACATGGGAAAGTTAGAAAGCAGGGAAGGAGATTTGGGACTCCATAACTGCCCTCGATCAGGAGAGGTCCCTGAACCTGCTCAATCTTCCCCACATCACATCGACATGAATGGCAGCTGAAGGGAGATCTCAAGGGTTATGTTTAGGAAGGTTTGGAAGGATAGGAAATTGTTTTCCTGCTGTTCAGTCTCAACAGTCACCTCCACTTTGTGTCTCTAATCTACCTTGTTCTCCTCTGGAAGCAAGGAAACAAATGAACACCATGACAGCAGCTCTCTGTTAAAAGTCCAGACAAGCAGGAATCATTTGTATAGGTTTATTTATTTATTTTAACTTTATAAATGTTATTTTTGTCTTTAAATGCTCTTAGCCATTTTTGGGCACAAAGATTGCATTTGATTCAAAGCTTTATTTAGCTCTCCCCAGGAAAAGGGTCCCAATGCATGGGGATGAAACCTTCTGAGTATGGATGTTGCTTATCCAGTGCTGCTTTCTGGGGAGGTTCAGAGCTGGTCTTTACAGGGAAGAGGTTCCCCTAAGTGATGGATTAAGTGCTAAAGGCACAAACACTTGCCATGTTTTATTGCTTAAATAAAGCTTTGCCTGGCTGTGTGGAAGCAAAGCTAAATCTTCAGGTCCAGGGAATCCATTTCTCTTCTCCCTTGAAAAAGGATGGATTAATCTTCAATATGGTCTTTAAAGAAGTCCCCCAAGAAGGGTTTTCTTTCCTTCTGCCATGTAGTGCTTGTACTAAACAATCTCTTTGGTGCCTGAGGACCTAGTGCTTTGCACAGAGTTGGCTGAACAGGAATCCTGTCCCAAACCAGATACAGACACCTGGGCTTTGTAGCTCTCTTTTGCCTCACACTCGCATTCCTGGACACAAAACATGGCATGACATGCACTGCTGCTCTGAGATCCTGAGTTAGTGTTTCAGTGGCTAAGCCCAGTAAACCACACAGCACCGAACGAATCTGGCTCAAAAGCACAAATGCGGGGGCTCCGAACCGCTGCATAAGATTGAAAGTGTGAAAAGTCTTTAAATTACCCATAGCGTGACAGTGATGCTGGAGCTTGGGCTCCAACCACTGGTTGCTGGCTGGATATGCTACACACTGCACACACTTAATAACACTGAGCAACCCTTGTATGCATTTGAATGACTTACTGCAATGGTTTCCCAGGGTCCTTTCTGATCAGTGAACTTCTGCATGCTCTTTTGTTTTTTTGGAAACAGCTGCCTCACAGGTTTGATAACTTGCGTGTGCTCATTTGTTATTTGAAAGCAACTGCCAGCTACTTTTGATGAATAATGTTCCACCTACTGCTTGGTAGCCTGCTGCTTTTTTGTGCATAGCTGGTAATTTGGTCTTCTGGGTACGTTACTGAACATGTGGGTCGTATGGTCCTGAAAGGAGGTGCAAAATGGATTAAAGAGGAGAAGAACAAAGGATGAAAAACAAACCCACGTTTTCCCTGAACTTCTGCACTACTGAGACCATACTGTTGACTCCCCTTTGGAAAAAGTGAAAACTAACTCCTGAATCGTGTGCGTCTGGACATCCCAATTTTGGGATGCATAAGTATGGGATAAAACTGGGTTGAAATGGGATCTCAATGGTTGAGTGTTTGCTGTGGAACCTGCTGGAGCTGGGGAACGTGGGCTTGCACGGCATGTGACAGTGGGGTGCACAGCTGTGGGACATGTGCTTGCCATGTGGGCAAAGTGTGGGAACTAGTGCCAGCCTTAGCTTGCTTGCTCTTCAAATTTGCCTAAGTAATTAGTGTGTCACTTGAGCCATTTTAATAAGCGTGAGTTTCCTGCAGCCGGTGGCTCGCGGGATGCTTGGCAGCAGCCCATTCCGCACCACTGACAGAAATTCACCTTCATCACGTCTCCAAACCTGTGTTCTCGGTGCTGAGCAACCTTTATTAAACAAATCGACCAGTTCAAGTACATAATTTAAAAGTTCTGTTCAAACATGATATTTTGATCCGATCACAGCTTCCCTGTAAAATTAAGGATTTAATGCTCCCATTCCAGCTAAATGGACTTTACGGCTTTCGGGCTGAAAAGACTGCATGGTGGATTAGAAAGTCATTGTGAAAAGTGTCATTGAAAACCTGTAATTTTCCTGTCTCTCCCTCTTACATCAATGATCCATTTTCATGCCAAATTTCAGGAGACAAATGCATTAGTTCAGCTGGGCTGGTAGTGCTTTGCTGTTGGTATGCATCTGCAGTCTTTGGGGCCCAGCACAGGAGCTTTAAGGTGGAAACATACTTTTGGGAATGTTTAAACAGGAAAGTCATTGCCCCACATGTGATGGTGCTTTTAAATATTGGGAATTTAGAGCTATTATCAGAAGAAACATTTTTTTTTCCCTTTCTTTCCTCTTTTCTTTTTTTTTTTGTGCTGACATGTCTAATTGTGTATTACCCAAGGGTTTACATCTTACATAATCTATATGAAAGTTTAACTGACACTAAACATTCATCTTGTGCAGATGTAACAATCCACATGCTTTTGGCAGATCTTCCGCTAGCTATAAAAAACATCTAATAATCCATTAACTAGCCAACCTGAAAGCCAGCCTGTGAGAATATTATTGAGTTCTTTCTTTATTACTAAATTTAATATGATGAATACTCATCTCGCATAATAAGATTTAAATTTCTTCTCTGCTCCTGTTGAACCTCACCATAAGACAACCATAAGCTCAGGGCTGCTTTTGTGTGGTCACTCACTTGGCATGTTCGCTAAGAGATATATCAAGCTATAGACACTTAAACTCAGATTAAAGACAGTGCTCTGACTCATGGTGCGGTGATTAAGGCTCTGTACAGTGTCCCTTTATAGCCCTGTTAAAATCACTGTAGCCTTATTCTGATTTGATTTTCCTCTTTTTATTCGGGAGCCCTGCTGAATGTCCTGCAAGAGGGGAGATGTTGTCCTCTCCAGGATGATATCTGTTTTGGCTACGTGGTCTTACCTGTGTACCTGAGAGAAGGTTTACGAAAGATTGTGAGGGCTTGTAAATTAACAAAGGCTGGGATTTTCCATAGGATATGCTCTAACAGTGGTTTATGAGGCTTGATAGCTGATAGATGTCAGCTTTTGATATCGTTAAAGTTGGGCAAAAGTGTTTTAGTGAAGCTGATAAAGATATTCAGGCTGAAAATGAAAACCTGAGACAGAATGTTGATCCCCCACATCCCCAGTTTCTTCCATTTCTTTGTTCTCAAGTAACTGTTTCCTAATTCACGAGTAAAGGAAAAGTCAGCCCCCCGGGAGTCAGTGTGGCCAGGGGTTGGTGCTGGTGTTCCTCCAGACTCTGCTTCACGCAGAGTGTGTTCACAACTGTACTGTGTCAGCTTCCCATGAATAAACCAGGAATATTTATGCCACGAGGATTAAGAAGATGACACTGATAAATAGTGCTGAGGGTGAAAAATGCTTGCAATTGCTAAATAATCACACTTCTCTGCATGTTGGCAGTAACCTCTGCTGAACTTGTAGCAAAGAGGAGTTATACTCTTTAGGAAGCTGCTCAGGTGTCTTTGAAGACTGACCACCTCTGGGAGCAGGTCATTTCATTTTATATTGCTTTTCCAAGAGCAAACCCAACCCATGAGCACCCAGGTCTTGCTGCACACAGCCACCATCCTCAGTGCTCCCCAAATTGTTTTCCTCCTGTAAGCTGTTCCAGCTGGGAAATGGGGTTTTAGGCTTGCTAAGTCATGACCACTCATAGCTGGGTGAGGAACAGGCTTCTTGGGAAATGCAATATGATCCCAGGGCATTTCTCAGATATGTTGCGTGACTGTTGGAGAAGCATCCTTTTCTCATTGCTTGAATTCATCTTGAAATTCAGGCTCCAGAGCGACTTTGTGAATAGGTTAGTGAAAAATCTATATGTTAGAATAATGCTGAGTGTAATAAATGACTTCTTAATAGCTAGGAAATAAAGCTATAGCTAGCTAAATAAAGCTTTGTGGCTCTGGACTGTTGCCTTAGTCTACATGGGCTTTTAAAATAAACCATAAATTCCCTGAGTTTTACTATTGAGATATGTAGCTATTCAAGTAGGAAAACTGAAATATATATTGCATTGGAAGAAAGTAAATGCCTGAGTCTGCTTTACAGTTGAAGCAAGACCGACTATGGCAGCAGGCTAAATTTCTGAAAAGTGCGGAAATATTAATTTGCTATTTAACTCAGTATCAAATGCATCATGAGCAGCTTCTGTGGCCGTTGCCATAACTTCTCTTCCACAAAGAGTGTCAGGCAGACTTTAGATATAGCCAAGCCCCTTCTCAAACCTTTATTCAGCCAGTGCTGTAAAGTAACTTCATTCCATGCATCTCTTGGTTTTACAGTACCTGGATTTAAAACCAGAGGATCTATTTACAGGGACTGTGTTATATATGATTTGGGTTTGAAGCCAAGATACTCACGCGAGGTGAAGGATTATCTTCCTATGACATTAATTTTTGCAAACTTCCCTGGCCGCTCCGAAACACCAGTAAATGCTGGAAGGGCTCCAGTGAGGCTGGGGGAACCTCGAGGGTTGCTGTGAGGGGTCCAGCTTGGTTATGGAGGCTAGGATCAGCCCCGTGACTCTGCTCCTGACGAAAAGAGGTATGAAGCAAGGATTAGGGTCAGAATATTTAATTCCTCCCACCCCCTGTTAGTGAAACTATACGGCTTTTTTGAAACTTTTGCATTTCTTTCCCAAAGTCTGTTTCGTAATTCCTAGGTTCACAGAGCTGACTTAGGGAGGGAAATGTGAAGGGAATTCAGATCTGATGCTTGGGTCTGCTTGGGATGACAGGATGTTTTTTCTCTAGGATATATCAGAAAGGAAGGTGCTGACAGTGGTGAGAGCTGAACTCGCCCAGTTTGGGGTGTGGGAGAGGGAGGGCACAGTCCCTCGAGGACCTTGTGCATCAGCCTGTTTTAGTCTTTGGATCTGATTCATTCAGGGTCACTGTGGCTAGGGGACAGGCAGACATTTATTTCCTGGGGTTTTGGACTGGTTAATAGGTATGTTTAATCTCCTTATAACATTCACATTTCATACTCTGCCATATGATTTTGTTTTCAACTGAGGCAGTGAGGGTAGATAGCTGTGGGGACTTACAGCTAGCTGAGCTTCAGCATTTATAAGGTAGCCCCTTGATGGCCATAGTTCAGCAAACATGACTTTTTTTTTCATGGAAGTTTGGACCAATCACTGTATTTTTGTTGGACTGAATTGTCCCTGTTCGGATAAGCGCACTAAATTTTGTTTATATTCTTATATTTTTCATATGGGTTTTCATGGGGTGCCTGTGCATGAACCGCACTGCAGCTTCAAGTGCTCACATTTCCTTGCTGGGTACAAGGGCTTCCCGGTGCCATTGTGAAGGGAAATGCTGTGGCAAAGTGCAACAGCTTCATCAGCAGGGGTGTACACTGATGACATTGTATTGCAGCTTCACATCTAATGCAGTTTCTCCTTCATTTAGACAGGAGGAACGTAGCACACCCCAGTAGGTGGAGGCTGAAGATTATTGATAGATATGGATAAAATGAACCTGATTATTGATAGATATAGATAAAATGAACCTGGCTTTAAGAGGCAACAGTTAAAAAAGTGAGAGTAATTAATCAAACACACTGCTTTATAGGGGAAGTGATACAAGCATCATCACCTGGAGCCTTAAAAATCAAAGCAGAATGCACGCTGGCTCCCTGAAAGGTGCAGCTTGGCACAACTGCAGGTTGAGGGACCTGGCGGTGGCTTCCTCAGGACAGAAATCTCCCCAGTGGAAGACCCTAGGGAGTTGTCTGCAAGATGACTGCCCCAGGCAGGGTCCCGGGGGGGCTCTTGCCAGGTCCTGAGAGTCCATAAAAACTTATCAAGTGGACAAATTCCTGCTGGTTTCCAACTTTGCTGCTGCAAACAGTGTTTTCAAAACCACATATTAGTTTAAGGACAACAAAAGGAGTTGAGCTCCCTCATTCTCTCCCCATGACCGAAAACCCCAAGAACTGTTCAAAAAGTCTAAGCTGCCAGAAAGTGGGACAGCGAGAAACTCCAGAAATCTGGCAACTGTTCTGAATTGTGCCTATGTTTGCTTGACCTGATTTTTCCCTTATCCTTATAAAAACATTTAATTAAACATATTTTGAGGCCCCAAGCTGCACAACTTCTGTTGTTTAATTGCCTCAGATAACCCCCCCTTTTGTGTGTGCTGCTAACAAGCAATTTGCTCTGTGGCACTTGCAGCTCCGGCAGACGACTGCATTGGCTGGTAATATTTGCCTCTCCTTTTTTTATTGTTCCTCTCAAATGACTGTCACTGGTTGTATGGAGAACAGCCCAGACATATATGCACAGCACCCGAGATCAGAGTTCCCAGCTGAACTATTGCTGTGCATTAAGAGCTGTGTAAACAGCTTTCTGGGTTTTACACCAAGGTAAATATTAATCTTTTTGCATGAACTGATGATGGAAAAATCCAGAGTGAATAGAAATATTAATAAACCTTAACAGTTTGGAGCCGTGTGATGGCAGTCAGCGCGAGGCCAAGGCTCCTTCCCCTCCACGGGCACTGCTGCGGGGTTTTGGGTCAAGGAGGCTGGGGCACCAGCTGGGCACCGCTGCAGCATGGTGCCACTGCGGGGAAGAGAGAGGCTGCTGGGCTTGGGACTTCTGTGAACATTTTCTCCTTTTCTGATTTCTGCCCATCTTCTTTTAATGTGATTTGGGGGTTGGAAGCAGTAGGATAGTAGTGGATGCAGGGCAGCCCGTGCTGGGCTCTGTGCAGGCATGCGGGGAGGAGGGTGCAGGGTCACCCTGTGTGTCCTCCAGGAAAGTTATCCCATCCCAGCCTCTGGCCAGACCCTGGCACAGGTGTTTATATGAAAACGAAACACATGCTGCCTCATGGCAGGGCTGTGCTCATAACTCAGGTCGTGCTCCTCTGTGTGGGGCTGGGAAGGGAGAGAAGGCGGACGCGTGTCCTCTCATTACCCAGACTGGGAGCTGCAAATTGGCTTCATTTGCTGTAGGCAAAGTGGGGAAAAGCTCACCAGAAGACTCCCCAGGTGAAACTGTGAGCTGGGAAAAGTGTTTTCCAGCAGCTTTGCCACAAGTCTGCCTCCCTGCATCAGGGAGGTCCCTGGCATGCCCCAGGACATGGTGGCACCACCTCAGTTCTCAGCTCAGGTCGGCAGCCAGCAATCCCCCCTCCCAAATCATGGATTCATTCGAGCTGAGTTCAAAAAATGCCTTCCACTGCTTGGTGCATGACAGAGAATTATGGTTTGTTTGGTGGTGTTTTGGTGAAATTCTTTATGCCATCAGTGTGAAAATGTCTCTGAGCTCCCAGGGTGTGCTGGTTTCCTCCCACCACCACGTCCCTCCATTTAGTGTTGGTGTGGAGCCACGGCTGTTGGGAATTCATTTCTGGGTCAATCCTTTCTAACCTTTCTGTGCATTAACTGTGTTGTTGTAGCTTCATTTAAACTGCACAGTGTTCTCCTCCTAATTGAGCTTTACGAACTAATAAGCGGATGACCAGTTGCACATCATCCGGCATTGATTTGCTGCTGCTGCTCCTGGGGGGCCGCGGGGTGATGGTGACTCCCTGTCTCAAGAGGATGGGGTGATGGGCACTGTCCTGTGCCCTGCAACCCCTAAGCGGATTTGGCGCCCTACACCTGAATGTCTCCCACACCATACAGCAGCAGTGAAAGCTCCCCGTCTCCACCAATTCTTAACAAGCTCCCTCTGCAAACCACGGGCCATTGCTGGGAAGCATTTGAGGTGCTGATGTATTTGAAAATGTGTCCCTTGTTTTAAATATGGACATAACTGAGTTCCTCTTTATTCCCTGTGTTTTCCCAGCAACAACAGTTTTCTTTTTTAAAAAGGAAGTTAAAGCATTTACAAAGTCTGTTGGGAAGTCAATGCTGTTCCTGTTTGGTGGCAATGCAAAGCTCAGGATTGCTCCTGGGGGGTGTCTCCATGGCTGGGACTGCAATGTCACTGACGGCCCATGGTTGGGTGGTGGCACGGGCAGGGTTTGCCATGCTCACCTCCAGCCCAGGCAGTGGAAAACAGATAGCTGTCATTTCCAAACAGATCCAAAACCAGCTGCTCCTTTATTTTTCAAGTGGAAAAATGTCCCTTATAGAAGTACTCAGGATAAATTTTCTTTTCCTTAGGTATGCATGGAGAGGCTGGTCCTGCACCTCCCTTATCTGCAGTGCAAAGTGATTGATTTTAAATAGTATTTCCTTGATGCATGTATGTTTTTTGCTTTAAAAGCACAGCAATTCAAGTCTGTAGTCTAGGTTTAAAATGGAGACTGAGGTTTGGCAAAGAAGCTAAAATATTGCTTCCTAGAACATGGCAATACCGTCAGTGCTTGCAGAGCCCTGTTCCAGGAGCTATTAGAGAGATGGGAGACTGAATTGAAAGTTAATAATGGCTTAAGAGCATTAATTTACACCCCAGTTGAGACTGGGAGTCCTGGAGGAAGGAGATGTGGGCTTGGCGGAAAGTTTCTGTCTGGATCAGCAGCTTTCCTTCCGAGTCAGTGCTGATCAGCCTGCTAGGATGCTTAAAAGGATGTCCTATGATTATACAACTGGAAACATTTTAATTAAGTGATGCAGCCTGGATTGCTAAGTGAATTTAAAGCGTATGCAAATAATTGCCCAAGTCTTGTGCACGATGGGCAGAAACGAGGTACAAAGAACTTGAGATCTTTGCTTGCTTTTTAGGTTTC
Organism: Cygnus olor; assembly: GCF_009769625.2. Classification (NCBI taxonomy): domain Eukaryota; kingdom Metazoa; phylum Chordata; class Aves; order Anseriformes; family Anatidae; genus Cygnus; species Cygnus olor. The sequence continues at coordinate 2,535,673 of NC_049173.1, read as the reverse complement.
AAATGCTTCCAGTTGCTTAAGTGAGAACCCTTTTTTTTTTTTTTTTTTTTTTTTTTTTTCTGTTAGCAACAGTGACTGAAGGTGAGCCCGAGCGGTTCCCTCCTTGCTGGAACTTGATAACACGGGGGTATCAATCAGCCTTACCGAATTAGCATTTTACTGGTAGTGATGCACAAAGCCTTTTAATGAGGACTTTCAAGTCTCCCAGCTCAGGGTTTCTGCCTGCCTGTTCCTTAGCAACAGAGGGGATTGGCAGACAGAAGGGTTTTGATGTATTCTTACATAAAGGATTTACAATGCTGGAAATTGCATGCAGAAATTAGGATAATTGTGTTTTGTTGTTTTGGCACAAAGTTCAAAGATAAACAAACAACCTTTGGGCCCCCAGAAACTTCCTGTTTTGTTCCCGTTCCTTGCTCTGTTCTAGTGGAGAAGTTATCCACCAAGTCTGGAGCTTAAATTAAATGGACTTGTGTCTGTTTTCTAGAAATTAACACATCAGAGCAGCAAACACAGTGCTCATTGATCTGCAGTGGGAGAAAGAACTAGATGAGCAGCATGCCGAAATGCGGGAAGAGGCAGCGCTCTGCGGTGCTTTGGCAATGCCCCGGCTCCTTCATGGTGGCATCGTCCTGGAAAGCCTCGGTCCCCATCCTCCCGCAGCTCCCAGAGCCCTGCTTCTGGTGGCTGGGGAGCTTCCCATGGCTTGGTGGTGCCTGATGTTAACACTGTGCATCAGTGCTTCTCCTCCTGCTCTCCTGGAACTGACTGGGATTGGGGCTGCAGGGAGGATGCGCCTTAAGCAGACGCCCTTCACCAGGTTGCTGCCCTCCTCTCCATCCCTTGGCCAGCCTGGGCTCCTGCGTTATGCCACAACCTGCTGCGTGGCCAGTGATGCTGATCAGGCTTTTCTTTAAAGAGATTTGGTGTGAGCAGAATTTAGGGTGAGCCAGGCCGTGGGAAGGGCCACCAGGCAGAGCCATGACACCACCACATCCATGCTGCTTTGGGCAGCCTGGGATGGACTTTATCCACCGACCTGCTCTGTTCACTATAAAGTTCCCGTATTTCACAGAAGTGGAAGTGCAAAGCACATCGAATTACAGCCAGTAAGCTTTTCACCCCTACTATATACACTGAGCATCACTTTTCACCTCAGCATTGCACATCCGTGCGCCTGCTGCTCAGCTGGATGTTGAGCACTTGGCCCAGAGCTGCTCCGCTGAGTCGTGGATCCGAGCCCCTGTTGCAGAAAACCCAATGCAAACTGCAGGGAACTCACCCAGTTTGCTGCTGACGTGCGCTTGGTGCAATGTGCTCTGTGTTTTGGGGCGCTGAGTCAGCCTCAAAGCTCGATCCCTGCCTGCCTCCTGCTGGCACCCTCCTCACCCCTCCCAAACTTGCCTTGTGCAGCAGTCCAAATTCTGCAATTCACTAATAACCAACCCAAAGCAAGAACAGTAAGAAAACCTCTGCAAAAACTCCCTGGCAATTTTATAAGAGCTCAGACTTTCTTTATAAGGTCTGCCTAGAGGAGGATGTCGATCCCTGGCACCAGCAGCAGGCACTGGGTACCTGCTAACCCGTGGGTTTTGCGGACCCCATCCTATCCCGCTGCTAGGGCTGGGTTTCTCCCTGCGAGGCGCTCGTGCTCCTCCAGCACTTACCAGAAGCAGGTGTTGCCCAGCTTAGCTCTGTGCAGAATCATCTGCAATGCTAATTTAGAAGAACAGAACCGTATGTGGTTATTACAACCTGTTTGCTGGAGGCGTTTTGGCATGCTCTGGCACGGGCGAACCGATCAAACCCTGTTGCCCCTGCCAGTCTGCTCTGCACCCTCTGAAGGTGTTTCTGCAGCAAATATTCGGCTACCAAATCCCATCCCCTGCTGTCACTTGCAGCTCTGGCAGGCAGCACCTGGCTGCCTTTTGTTCATCCCATCCCATCCCCCTTTTGTTCACCAGGTTTGAAATCCTGACGGGGTACGTGGCAGAAATGGGAGCCTGTTGGTTTGGGCTTTGTCTCCTGGAGTAAACCTGGACCAGTTCTGCTGAAATGGTTGGAAATATATTTGAGAGCACTGAGGAAGATGCGACCATCCGATCTGCACTGTCTACTCGAAACAGGAGCTGATGGGTGCAGTAACTGCATTCCTGTGTCTCCAGCCATTGGGAGGTAAAAGCCAGCGAGGCACCGAGCTGGGCTGAGGCACTGGGCTCTGCCGGGACTTGCAGCAGAGCAGGGATCCCTGGAGCACGGCTGCTCGCTGCTGGTATTGGCGGCGAGTCCTTTCCCCTAAGCCTGCTGCAGGGGATGGGTGGGCATCCGGCCCTTCCTCACAGGCCACCACTGCCCAGCATCCCATTAGCGGTGCCAGGCTGAGCTGCTCCTCGAGGCTGGGCAGCAGAAACCCTCAGTACCACGACTCGCTGGCTGTGCACATGTGGGAATCTGCTATACTTGTATTCGGAGGTGTTTTCTTGCTGCGGTTTTAAAATAATTTCTCTTTAAGAATATACGATTTTTTTCTTCCTCTTTCTTTCAGGGTATCAGTTTGTTTGGATTTGAACACTGGGAAACTGTTGTCTCACGTCACCCATTAACTCAGTGCCCCATTTTGACCAGAATACTGACTATCAAGCCTTTAAAACATTTTTTTTTCACATTATAGAAATGTGAGGGCATTTTATGTGTGCTGTTTATTTTTTTTTTCTTGAGGGCTTTAGTAACTACTTTTTATTTAAAGAGATCAAAAGTTAGAAGAGCAATAGCAATTTAAATATAAAAGCAGTGAACTAGTCCCCGGTTTTATAGACAATTAGCTTGCTGAGATATTGCTGCACATTACATGTACGTATGTATATCAGGCTGTTCACTGAGGATGCCTGAACGAAACACCTCTGGAGGCCCTGGGCTCACTTTCTGCTCCCCGAGGCAGGGCTGTGGCCAGGGGAGGAGCCCATTGATGCCAGGACTTTGCATGGCAAGGAGCTGTCCTCGTTGTAGGACTGCAATGTCCCCAACGGAGTTTGCAGGGTTAGGTTTAAGGTCAGCTTTACCCCTTGCAGGCAGTAAGCTGTGTCTGAGCAAAGGGTGGCCCCCAGCTGCTTCTTCCCCAAAAAGTCACCTGCTGAGAGAGTCTACGTGCACAGCCCTGCGGTGTCCCCATCCTTCTCCTTTTTGCTTGTCCCTCTCTAAACACCACCGCCTTTTGTTTCTGAGGAGGTCTCGAGCCGGCAAGCTGTTGCTCGGAGAGGACGTCAGTACACCCAGGCGCTGCAAGGCTGAAATTTGGAAACCTGGCTGCGTCTTCTGGGCATTTGAACGGCAAGCTGCATGCCTTGTGTTTGATAAGGAATGGATGTGATGCTGCTTGCTGTTTTTAATGCATCTAGATGAAACACACTCTCTGACATTTCCTTCGCTAAACTCTGTGGCTTAATATTCAGCAATTTACCCTTCATTATGTTAAATGCCTTTTAAAAAGTAACCGGAGCGCTATTTGGAGAAGGCCCACTGGCATACAGAATGGCTTCATCCCCATAAAAATGCAAATTAATGCTCTGGAAGTGTAGGTCTAGCTCATTTATATAGAAAATAAAAACGGGCATCGAACAGAGCCCAGATGAACTCTGTTACCAACAAGGCGTTCAGTGATAGCTGCAGCTCTACACATTCCCACAAGACAATTTCTCGTCTCTTTCCTGAAGTTTCCTTTTCATTTTTCAACCTGACTTCCCACCAGAACATGCATGATCCCTGCCTTCCGACAGCTCCCAGCTTCCTCCTGCTTTCTGAGACCTCCATAAACAGTGCAGTGCCTTGGAAAATGGGGCTTTTACGTGCAGTCCTTGCTCATCCTTCAATGTGATTATCATTTCTGGAAAACACACGTCCATTCCCACGTGCAGGTTAAGAAAGAATCCAAAGCACACTGCACGGACCTGACCATTTCCAAGGATCTCACCTGGGAAGCTCACAAATCTGGAGGGCTGATATTAAAATATCCAAATTTTTTTTTTTTTTTTTTTTTTTTTTTGCACAACATTGCAGTGCTTTCCTTAGAAGCAGTGCTAGCAAAATAGAGAATTGTGGTGAGATACTTTTTTTCCCAATTTCTTCCTAAATCAGACTTTTCCATTTTTTGAAGATGATGTGCTTATTCCAGACTTTCTTCCCTGCAGGAACTTGGCTTTCCCAGGGAAGAGGACCTGAGCTAGATATCCCAAGCTGTCGTGCTGCAGGGATGTACCCCAGCCGTGGACTTGGCTGCTCCAGGGGTTGTGCGAGGGGCCCGGGGTGCTTTGTCCCTCCTGGCATGGTTTGTAGCTGTGAAATGTGGCATGCAATCCAACACAGCTTGCCACAGAAATAATGACTGCATGAAAATCCACTGAAGTTGCATTCATTTTATTCACTTCTGCTCTTTTTTTTTTTTTTTTTTCTTCATTTTTTTCTCTATTTTTTTTTTCCTGTGGAGTTTTTACTCTGTATTACCAGAGGCTGGCCCAGACCGTTTTCCCTCGGGTCTCTCCCTTTGCAGGGGTGACCATGCCACCATCCCTGTCCACTCCAAAGGTGGAGGGAAACATCCTGCTCACCACAGCACCCCAGGGAACGCCGAACATCTACATTCTGGGAGCTTTGCTGCAGATAAGCTGGTGCCTTAATTCATTTGTTGAGTGTGCGTATTTCCATGCACACACCTTACTCCCTGACCACAGCAGGGTGTTCCCACCACACAGCAGGAGGTAGGACAGAGGCAGGAAAAGAAAATATTTCACTGTGCATGGTGGTGCCCACTGCCTCACTGTGGTTGATAGATGTATCCGCAGGGCACCAGAAGACCCCAAGGACAGGAGCTTGGTCACGTTCAGCCCAGGTCAGATTCACAACAGTCTCGGTGCCAGAAATCGCGTCTGCAAGTGATGCTGAGTCACAATGTTGGTCAAGTCCTTGGATCATCTCTGCAGGCCATTGGCAGTAGCTGATCTATTTCAGTATTCTGCATAAATTGTCTCTTCTGGTGCTAGGAAAATTGGGCTACCAGTGTGAGAGACTTGCACACATTTAGCAGCCTCAGTCCTGCAGATGCCACTTCCAGCATTCAGCTCAGATAACTGTGCTACTGACAGGTTCAGCCTTCTTGCTATTTTTCCCTATTTATAGCTTCTTTAATGCTTTTTTTTTTGGGTGTCCTTTCTGCTAATATTCAAGATCCTACGCCAGACTTTTTTCTCCGGTCGTAATTGTTTAACACACACACTTCTTTTTATTCTTGCTTATTTTGCACTCGGGCTCTGTCAGGCAGGAATCTCCATGCCGAGGTGTCTGCCCCAGTAATTGCCTGGGCTGCGTTCCAGGTTTGGTTCATAATTTTGGAAGCACTTCAGGAATCACAGTGCCCACAGAGGAGTTTTGCTGTGTCTTCACAGCCAGCGTGCACCTGGGTTTTTGGGGACCATGCTCCTATCTCACTGCCTGACGTGTGGTTGCCATTTCCATGGCGAAGCCCCAAAGCTGCGGTGCCGTTCCCTAGGTTTGGGACCAGGCTGCTATGGACAGAGGGTGGGTGGCTCTCAGTGAGCGATTTCTAGCTGCTGCCATTCAACTTGCTTGTCTGCTCTTGCTCCAGCAGAGACCCAAGGCGATGGATTTTCTCTCTGAGCTGCTGCCTTCAGAGCGCGCTGACTAGGTCGTACACTCATGGTGCTTCTCGAATATTTCATTTTTTATTTCATCTGCTTTTTGTTGCTTGAGGCAGGTGTCACTGGGGTTTCAAACTGCTTTTTAGGTCACTGGCTCATTTCAGGGATGCTTGTTTTACTTGGATGTGTTGAATGGTGCCATACACGGCCTCCCACCCGATCCCTCCACACCGAGTCCTGGTCATGCTGATGCAGAAGGCAGGACCCACCTGGGAGGTGGCCCAGGAGAGGAGGATGGGACAGGAGTGTGTCACGAGCAGGAGCATCCCCATTTATTCTATTTATGATGTAGACTATGAAAATTCTCTCTTGCTATCAGCCACAATACATCTGTAGCCTTCTATTTAGAGAATTATTTTATTCCAGTCTTTGCTCCCATTCCTTTTCATCAGAGCCAGGTTAAAAATGTCCTTTTTTGGATGTTCTTGAGATCCATGCGTATGACAGAATTGCCCACTGCCTTTTGGCTTTCATCATAAATGAACCTGTGCAGCAAGTCCTTGATCCATTATTTCAGCGCTATTTTCTGATGTTCGGTTCAACTCCTTTTTCAGACCTTTTATAATTTAATAAGTAACCAGAAGCCTTAGCACTCAGCAGGCTTCTGAGTCTGGCATCACAGCAGCTAAAACTAATGCACTCCAAGAGGTTAGGCTGGGTCTGTTTTTTCCTGTATCCATTCACAATGCCAGCAGTGTTTTCTAAATACGTGTTTATTTCTGGTACGGCATCTTACATTGTTTTCACATCTGCCGTTATCTATAGAAACACAGAACACAAACCCAGAGCAAGAACAGCCCGCTGCAGGTTCTGTAGCAGATGCAGCAAACCTGTAGGTGCTTCCTTCTGAAATCTGCAGTAACTATTGAAAACAAACCAAACGAAGAATTTAAAATGCAACACTGAACATGCACTGAAGCTGCAGGGTGTGACATGGTTTCCACATCCTGCTCTGCACTACTGCAGCTGTGATCGAGGTCCCAGCCCCATCGAACCCCATGGGCATATGTCTGCACCCCATGTTTATAGCACATGATGGAGGTATCCCAAGCTGACTTTAAGCACTCCAATTCAGCATCCAGAAATATGTTTTATATATAGAAATGTCTATAATGGGTCAGATGAAAACCCAGCACCCCGTTCCTGCCAGGGGCCAGGAAGAAGGGCGGGCACAGCCACAGGAGGCCCCGTGCTACAGGACGTGGAGTGGTTGTGTTGTGAGGGAAAGGCAGAGCCCAGGGGAAGCAGATCCTCCAGGCCTCGCAAACCCTTCTCTTCTGTGCACTCCTTGCTCCCTCCACATGCGGCCCAGCTGCACCCTTGTACAGGTCAGCAGCTCTGTAGTGTCACAGCAGAAACGAGAAAAAGTGACACTCACAAGACTTACGTGGAACAGCTCTTTCTGAGCCATATATTTACTGGTGCATTGAGTGAGGTCATGCCAGAGACACCCCTGGGGACGAAGCTCATCGCATCTGCTGCTGCAGGGACCTGCGAGAAAGCCGACCTTGGGAGAGGTTACGGCTCTGCAAGCTCTGCAGGAAACATATCTCCTGCATGCTGTTGTTCAGAACTGCTGAATTTCTCATCAAGATAATATCTGTTGGGCCAGACGAGGTAGGAATATTCATTTCAGCCCCACCAGTCATTAAGAAGGTGGGGAATTGCACCAGGAGTCAAGAACAAAGTTTGTTGCATTGTCTTTACAAAACAGGAGCTTGATCTTCGTGAAGAAATATGATCAGAGCCTATCAAGTTTTTTTCCAAGATACTTTGAACAAAATAATTGAGCAGGAAAACCTCTCGGGCCTTCATTTCTCAAAATATTAAAATTGTAATGTAAATTATCTTATGCCTGGAGCAAAAAAGCGTATAAAATGTCAGAGTTGTCATGGTTTTAAATATACAAGCAGTCAATCCTTTGTCAACTCATATTGGAATTTTAGTCATCCAGATAAATTGTTCCTTCACATAGACACACACATATAGACACAAACATAGGGCTTTTTTTTTTTTTTTTTTTTTTTTTTTTTTTTTAAATAATGAACCTGCTCCTCAAAAGGTGTTATAGAGACCCGCAATTCCCGGCTTCCAGAAACGTCTGTGAAAGGAGCTGTCTAATATCTTCAGAGCAAATCCACCTGGGTGTGGGGAACGTGTTTATGTAAAAAGATTTGACTGTGTAAAATGATTTCTGCTACCGCATCCATTTATATTTTTGTCTTGGTGTAACTAATGGATACAGCAGCCGACCGTAGTGGAGAAACATTAAAGAAGCGCCGACTGGCTTGATCCAAATAATAGATCTTAAAAAAAATCCAGTTGTGAGCAAATCTTTGAATACAGAACTTGTCTCGGGGTGGAGTGTGATTCAAACGAGGCACCCCGTGCAGACAAATGAAACACGTCCGCCTCCTCCCGAGGACGTGCCGGGTGCAGGCGTGAAGGTGGTGGTGCACGGAGCGGTGCCGGGGAGCCCTGGGCAGCCGGGTGGGCTGCTCAGCCCCACAGCACTCAGCATAGGGAGCCTTGCTGCTGCTGCACCTGCCTGCTGTGCCCCGAGGGAGAACGGGGAAAACAAGAACTGTGTCTGGCTACAGCCGGGACGGGGGTTTCTTAATTCATTTATAGGATATATAAATATATTTCAATATAATATGTATTATTATATATATTATATAAACCATATTAATAATATATAATATAATATGATATAATATAACATAACACAACATAACATAACATAAATTAAATTATTATATAAATATACATACTATATACTATGTATTATGTATTACGTATTATGTATTATGTATTATATAAATATATAATATATTTCTATATAACTCATTTAATGAAGATTTAAGGTCTCTACAAGTACTTTATCCCCGCTGACAGAGTTTTCCTAGGATCTGATTCATGAGCGTGCAGATAGATGTAATGGAAGTGAAGGCATCCCATACACTGAGCGTGGGATGATTTGTAGTTTGTCATTGTGTTTGTGAGTCATTTTGGGGGACTAAATATCTGTTCAAGTCTGAAGTGAAGATGCCTACAAGCAAATCAGTGTGCACACAGAGTCAGTCTTGCATGGGTATGCAGTGCCTGGGCTCAGAAAGTGTGGGCAGAGAAAATTTTCTCAAAATTTTGCAAAAAGCTTCTTATAGCTCTGTTGGACATTAAGGCAAAGGTGGATGAGATCCCTGGGACTCTTAACCAGCACCGATCTGATAAGGATAGAGCAATGGTGCAATTCATATCTAACAAAAACTGGAATGGAGGCAGGTTGTAGCTCATCTAATTTTGCCAGTCAGGGGAACACTCCTTCAATGTCGTGTCTGCACTGGGATCTCCAGTAGGAGACATTGCAATGACTCACACAAAGGTGGTTCCTTGCTGTACCAACAACTGTAGATGCATGCACAGAAAACACTACTAGGAGCCCTGATCATGTTGGCTATATGGGACACACTGGTTTACAACTGGATTAAGTCAAATTCACACACAGCATAGACAGCTCCTTGTCCCTCATGTCCTGGCTAGGCTCCCAGTTTCCAGACAAGGGGCATTCCTGCAGTGTTTGGGATAGTTTGGCTTGCTTGTGCTCAGCTTCTCATTCTGTGTTTTTCTTTTTCCTTCCAAACTGCAATATCAGTAATATCTTACTGACCACATGTAAATATCTTTATTGTGTAGGGTTCCAATTAAAGCTAGTTTATGTTTCCTCTTCTGTTTAACTTCTCCTCTGAGGAAATTCCGTATCTGGATCTCCTGTGTCTCTTGCTTGGCAGCTTATGCACCACAGCAGTATGTGGCCCTGTTTTGTGCTTGTTTGTTTACAGCATCCCATCCACGGTAATCAAAGGTCTCATTTAATCTACCTTCCTCTGTATTGCTGATTAAATGGGAGAGTAAGAGACCGCAGCACATGACCTTCTCATGCAAAATGGAGTTGTTAAGCACAAAATGGTGTTATCTGAGTTACACTCAAGCCCAACAATATTAATATTTTCCTGTGCTAAGAGGCATCTTGGAAAAATGATATTTTTTTTTGAGGTGTGTATCTCACGTGTTTGACCACAGAGGAAATGGACACAAGTGGTTTGGCTTAAAAGTCAGCCTTTAGACGTCTAAGGTAGCATATGAGCAAACCCATCCATGAAACGCTTCATTAGCGGCTCACTGTCCCAACATTGTGTGCCTTGACCAACGCAGCCCCTGATCCAGGGGACCAGTCCCAGAGCAAACAGAACCCAAACCATCCTGCCATGGTGCCTCTCTGCCAGCACGGGCTGTTCAAGCCTTCAAAGCCACTAGGTAAATCTGCTCCTTAGCAAAGCAGTATGAGCAACGACAACAGAAATCACCGGAGTTTTTCTAAACAGGATGATCCTGAGCAGGGCAGTGTTGACCTGTGCTCAACACACCATTTGCTAGCCTGTGTTGATGCTTTATTGAACCAGTTGTAATTATCGTGTCAAAGAAAGCCAATTTGTACCCTGGCAGACTGACATCTGGTTCTAGATGGCAGCAGCCTTTCCATCAGTAATTGAAATGATTGTTCTTAGTGTGCATTGTCAGAAAATGACATTCTTGCTGATATCCCTGAAGTGACTTATATTCACTCTGGAACTAAACAGATATTGTCAGGCCAAAGCTGACAAGTCATTTTCCTCTTTTGGGAAGAACTCTCATTACTCCAGCAATAACGGCCGGGTGCTGCTGGAGGGGGCTCCCAGGTGAGGATGTTTGGATGTTTTGTTGCCCCCGTCTGCTGGCTTTGCCTGCATCTGCATGTGGCATCCGAGGAGCCTCTCATCCCTATCCTGCGGCTCCATGGCTCGTTGAGAGCCCTCTTCGGGAGTCAGATTTTCCCTGGCCTGTGAACCCAGTGCCATGGCCCCCTTCAGAGTCGTTGGGAGGGTCCTGGGAATGGTGGGACCAGGTCACGGTGTCCTTGGTTCATCCTTCCTCAGGCTTTATTGGTGAAGCAGCAGCGGGGAAGCACAGGCATAAGATCTACAGCCAAAGTCTCCTTCTAAGTTGCATATTCCCCCAGCTAATGATCAGAAAACTTTGGCCTCAGTCTCTTGAGAAGGAAATTTGGAAAAATGTCAGACTTTTCTAATTACACACAAGTTGCTTTCTAAGAAACGCTCAAAGAATCTTTTAATTGCTCACAAGATTTTATCAAAATGTCTGTCAGAAACGTTGCTTTTTATTTCCCTAGCAATTTGTTTGTGTGTTTTATTCTTCACCAAAATGTTTTTTTTTCCCTAAATAAATCAATCGGTTTGCAACGTTTGTGAAATTGAAAGAATTTTAGATTTTTTGACTCTTTGCTGCTACAGGTGTGACCATGTAGTGATGGAGAAAGCAGCACTCCCAGGGACTCCTCCATCACATGTCCATCAGTCAGCCTCTGAGAGCTGAAATGGATATTTCTGAACATGGTGCAGGCTTGTGAGTTTTCGAAAGCATCCAAAGCACAGAGAATTACTTTAAATTGTAGCCAGCCTACTTGAGTTTCTCCCTAATCCAGTCTTCCTAGATATTTGCACTCCTTTTTCTATCACCGTTTGTGTTAGTCTGGTTTTAAGGAGGAGCATGCTGGATTGATGCAGTTGGCGTTCTTTTCTTAGGAAAGGCTAGGTTATAATAAAAAAAATTAAACGCATAGTTTCCTTTTTGCTTTAATTAGCCCCACCTCCAGGTTTTTAAACCTAAGCTATCTGCTTGTCTTCCTTCAGTTGTCAGGAACATAGGGAGAGCTCTGCCTCTCTTTTATGAAGTTGGACATGCTAATTATTTAAATATAAGGTACGGGAATGATCCCCTTTTCTCAATGCAGATAGGTACTGACATATCTGCACCACGCAGCTGGTAAGTGCCAAGAGTTCATTATTGACACTTTGTATTTGTTCTAAAATATCAAAGCTTATTCTTGAGCACACCAATGAAAGTACAGAGGAAAAATCTCATACAAGACAAAATAATAAAAATGGTTCAATGATCTGCAGGACCTTCATGGTTTAACAAATTGAGAGGAGACAGCATGTCAGAAAGTGCCAATTGCCACGGGGCAAATATCTCATTAGTTATTATTAAATGCTGGAGAAGAAAGTCAAGAAGTAGGAGAGAGTGATATAATTTGCCACCAATTATGATTTCTGTATTTTGATACCTGATGTATTTAAAACAACAAAGCGGCTTGGATGCTAAAATGTGCTAGTTAAAACCAGCAAAATAATATATGAGGACACGGCTAGTAGGAGTGAAGGGGCCACAAGGTGCAGAGAGCTTTCAGTATCATTACCAGCTTTCTCACTTGAGCAGCAATAAATCCTGTAGTAATGCTTTTTGGGCTGGAGTACTTATACTTCTTCACTATTTGCTGTTCTCTGAGACTCTCTTTAGATATAACAGGGAATTAAGCATGGGAAAGCAGGGAAAAGAGCATCATCAGAGCACAAAAATCATGTTTAGCACTTCGGTAAGAAAAGAGCAGCCTGTAAAGAGAGAAAATGACAGCGAATAAGCCTGTGGAATAAACCAGTTATGTGTTGTGTCATGGCCTGGGCAGAGCCAAAGTGCAGGCTGTTAGCTCAGACTGCTAGCTTTAGAAGCTGCTGTGCTTTTTTTTGATTATTAATTCATATTCTTTTACCTGGAACATGCACACCACACAGAAAAGTACACACGGGGGAAATCTGTATTCTTGTGATAAAAGACCAAAAAAGAAATACAAGTGCTGTATTACTCCAGTTTCTTAATATCTGTAGGTGGTTTTGAACACAGATTATGATATAGCACACCCCTAATAAGCCCATAAGACCACCTATTTGGTGACACCAGGGGAAAATGTCCTACAGGGCATTTGCAGCTACAACATGGGCTTGTAATGACTCACAAAAGCCCTCTGGGAGAGTATAAATTGGTTTCAGGGCTTTCCTCTCTGATGGCAGTTTGTTGTGGCTGGGCTGCATCCTGCTGGGCTGCAGGTGGGGGCTTTCCCTACCTGGGCTTCTTTGTGCCATCTCAGGGCAGGTGGGTGAGCTGTTAGCTCCTGCTGGTTGCTGGGAGTGGGAATGTAGCCTGTGTTTGGGGAAAGTTAAGTCTGAGCAGGCTTTGCTATGTTTTGGGGACCTGCAGAGATGGTGAGACCCAACCTACAAGCAAGAATCTCCTCTACAGGTACATGTGGTAGGAAAATACAGATTTATAAACCTTTTGTATGTGTGTTGTGGTTGACTCAGTGGCTTAGTGCGTCTTTGTTTTAAGTGATAATTATCAGTGCTAACATTCTGATAAATCCATTTTGGGACCCTCTGTTCAGAGGTGCTCGTAGCTTTGATGCTGTTGTTGTCCTGGAGTGCTGCTGCAGGCTCTGTGTGGAGATGTTGGATGCTGTGCTGATGTGGGGGGGATGCAGGGGATATCCCTGCATTGCTTGGTGACCCTTTGCACCTCTGGGTGCTGCCCTGTCCTTGCAGGAAGGGCAAAAGGCTCCTTCTGTGACCATGGTTTCGTTGTGGGTGCCGTGCTGTGCTTTCCTTGAGCTGTGTACTTTCAGAGTTTTGAATGCAGACCAGGGTCTGACTGTGATAATAACTTCATTGCATCTCTTTGAGCCTGTAAGTTGGGGGATAATGTTGTCTTGTGGCTCTGCACTGTAATGTCGTCTTTTTTGGGAGCTGCTTGAATTCAAGCTTTTGCAAGTTGTCTGAAGGCTCCTCTTCAAGTGTTGTTTCAAGTGACTAGGTACAGAAGCGGAAGCTACCAGTATATGGGCTAAACGTGGACAAGTGTAATATTGTGTGGAATATGAAGAGGTCTTGCGAAAAAGGATTTGATAAGCACATTCAAGGGGATCTATCTTTTTTTTCTAGCATATCTGTTCTATTTTGCCTTGTAACAGGGCTGCAATTGTAGGCTTGAATGAGAACATAGATTTCCTTGCCAAACAAATCTCAGCAATTTTCTCAATGTTGCTTTTTATCTGAGGACAAGATAAAATTAGATGCCTGATCCCTATGTGAACTTGCTGTATCTTTTTAGCTATATCTTGTATGACTGTGGGAATTGTCTAAACCCCAAATTTCCTGGCATGGCAGGAACTCCCCATCTGTTGGGAAGTGCTGTTTGGTGCTGAGAGCTGCAGTCCCTTGCTTTCAGCATTGTTTTAACTGCCAGAGCCCAGGTCTTGCCTAGCTATGAACACGTTTTGTTTTTGTCAGTGATGATTCCTGCCTAGTCCCTTTTCACCTGTCATTGCCTGAGCACTTGACAAAGGATGCCACCTTTATTATCCTTATTTACAACTGGGAAGACCTAGGCAGAGTGCTGGAACATCATAAGCAGCCATGAAACTTTTCCTGCTGCCAGAATAAAGATACCAGTGTTTGGCTTCTGCTCTAATGCAATCCCATGCGAAACATTCCTGAGAACAGTCCTCCTGTTTCAGGGGAAAATGCATTGTGGTGTTCTTGTTGTTGTGTATAAACTGTGGCCATCAGTAGCATCTATTGTCAAGATGTTTCTTTTGGAGAGTTTTTTTTTTTTTTTTAAATAAGTGGCAGACTGACTCCAGCTGCTGTGGTTAAGGGCAAGTCCATGCCCCTCAGGTGGGCCTCAATTATTTAGAAGGATACTGGCCTGTTCTGGGTGATGATGAGTTATAGAGATGGATTGGTGACTCACAGACAAGCATTTGTTGCAGCTGGATCTTATTGCTAGGATAATACTGGATATATTACCAAGTAATGAATGAGGGAGAGGTATACTGGAGAGCTGAAGATAGCAGAAGACAGAGGAGAGATTTTATAGGAACCTGCACAAGGTAAGTGTTTGCTGCAGGGAAGAGATTTGTTTAAAGAGCAATGTGTCAAGTTCTCTGTTCTGTGATGGAGCAAAAATCAAAGAGCACAGCTTAGGCAAGGCAACCTTAAATCAGTGTAGGGGATGGCACTGAATTTCATCCCCTTCTTGATAACTTCTTTGCACAGCTTGGTTGCAGATAGGTGTCTGGGCCAGTGTACTAGGAGAGGAAAGTCTTTTCTTGGGCTGAGATGTGAAGCAGCCATCTCTTGTCCCCGTTCCTGCTTCTGGCAGGTATAGCTCCAGAAATACCCTTATCACGTGGCTTCCCCTGTTCTTGAGATTAACTTCTTGTTTGCTTGGATAAGATTTGAGGCTATAAATGTGAGATTATAAAATTGCTTGGCCTTGGAGATATTTCCTAGTCAGAGTCATCAGCTTACACAAATCCTCTTTTGAGCTCAGCTGTAACTCCTTTCCATCCACCCCACCCATCCCACAATGGGTATTTGTGCAAGTCTTCATTTTATGTGCGATAACAACCTCACAGCACAAACCCCCAGTATTTTATCATCTGGGCTTCTCAAATAGATGTTCTTCTTATGAAGGTTTCATGGTTTTGAGGGAGACACGAAGTGCTTTTTGTTTTCTTCCCCCATCCAACGTCTGGTAACACAGCAGATCACCACCAGCAGCAGGCTGCTCTGTTACACGTGGCAGCGTCCTACTCTCACAGCATGCTCTCTGCAAAAGCACTCCTCAATCCTATGAAACAAGGGCACTCAGCACTTTCTAAAGCAGAGCCTTATAACTGTACCAGATACTTGTTTGAAACAGTTGCGTGCTGTATCTAGGTATGATCCGATGTATTGGTGCTGTATTTATTACAGTCTGTGTTTTTTAGCAAGCTGAATAGCTCTTGGGCTCAGTAAAGTGCCTTCCTCTGTGTTGCAACCTCCTTGTGTCTCAGCTGTGTTGCTTTGAATAATCTTTTGAGGGAGGATGGGATGACTGGTGTGGCTTTATGACAGCTTTGGGTCTGTAGATTACCTTGTCCTCTTCCAGTTGCTTTCCCCCACCCTGTCTCAGCTTTGCCAATTCTGCTCTAACCTGTTGAGAGTAAACACTGAAATCTCTTGACTGAGCTAGAATCACCTGAGGTGTGACTGCTGGATTCCTAAACACAAGGCATAGCTGTGGCTATTGTGATTTCCACTAGTTTTACATAGCAGCACATCAGTTCCTGAAGGTGAGCAGTGCTTCATTATAAGGGAAGTTTGGGGACTTACACTGCAGCTGTGCAGAGAGCAGAGGAGCAGCTTTGTGAAAGAGTATCTTTTGGGGAAGGAAGAACTTTGAAATTTGGCTTGTTGTCAATGGAAAACTAAAATACCTTACAGGAAAAGAATATTATGTTATTTCAGTGATAATACATTATCAGTGAAAAAATGCTTGTATTAAGGTATATCTCTTATCATTGATCTATTTTTCAGTACTTATTTTGAAATATTTATGCTGCTTAAAAATGAGGAACCCCAGAAGAAGGGATGCTGGTTCTTCTGACAGTACTATTTTGTGTTTTCTTTGTACAACACTTTTTAAACTTTTCTGCTGTGAAAAAGTTGCTGCAGGACTTTGTGCCCAGCAGCATGTTGGAAGGTCAGATCCCCCCCTCTAGGGATGATGCTGATGGCAGGGCTGGCTGGAGCACAGCTGGAGGTGTCACTGGAGGTGTCTGTGTCCCTACCCAGCAGCAGAGCTGGTGCTGACACAGAGGCGTGTGATGCATCTTGCGGTGCTCTTCAGAGATGATGTTGGCCGTGCAAATTGGAAAAGGTGCATTTGGGGGATGTTGTTTCTGGGCTGAATAGTTCTGCCTTCATCCTGGGTGTGTGATGGTGGCCCTTGCTCTGCCTGGGGCTGTCTGCTCCTGCCTGCAGGGATCAGTTCCCCCCAGAAGTTTTGGGGAGAAGTTTCTCACACCTCTGTTTTGCAGCTGCTGGTTTGCTTAGGAGTTGCCTTGGAAGGTGTGTGGTAAGATCCAAACAGAGGTGGAGGTAACTCTTCCTTAATGAGAAGCAGAGTCTAGGTTGCAGAGAAAAGAAACAAAAAGAAAAATTAGATCATTTGGCAACTTAATTAGATGCTGTGCTCCCTGAGTATATCAGTACCCTGTCGATGTCATTGACTATGTGGTGCCATCAGCAGCTTTAATTCTTCTGGTATTGAAATGATCCGGTACAGGATAGGAAGGAGAGGGCTCAGCTGCACTACTATCATTGGAGAAGCACAGTGAGAGCAGAGTGGGCAATAAATTACATCTGTCCGCTGCCACCAGCGGCTGTGCACTATTAAGCTGCTAATTTTTGTCTGACTTGGTAGGAGAGCAGTGCTGCTGACTGCTGCATTCCTGGATTTCAGGCTAAAGTACTTTCCATTAACAAAGATGAGGATATATTGACTTGAACTGGAAGAATAATTGTCTCCTGCGCGTTTAATTGGCTCCTCACATTCACCCTTTGGTGAATTGATCTGCTATGGGGAGATCATTGTCTCTTCTTGGTTCTTGATGACTTTCTACTTCTTAATGGTCACTCTAATTGCAATGGATGGTGGAATATCTTCTCTTTTTGCCAAAGGTATGGCTAGAGCATCAGACTGCATTTTGCACAGTCTTGTAGCGATGATTGCTAATTATTGCCATACTCAGCTGTACGAATGGGTGTTTTGCTTTGTTGCATTGGAGAAGGAACTTAATTACAGAGCTGTGGATGTTGTGCTCACAAGTGCCAGCATGTCCTACATGACAATAGGAGATTTGTTAGGAAAGCTGCTTTGTAATACAGGCAATATTCCCTCTCCGCTGCCCATGTATTAAGTCATTGAGCAACATAAATTTTAACCTATTATGAAAATAAAAACTTAGAAATCAGCTCCAGTTTCACACACTTGCAGTGATGGCTCAAAATTCAGAAAACAAGCTCAGCCTTGGCAGGCTTATAATATGATACACGCTCTTTGTCAACCCATTTAATATGTGTTTATGGTTATCAGCTCCAATAATAATGACTAAATAAGCAATTAATGATGATGAGTTGGAATGGGCTTAAGACAGAAATACAATGTGAGTATTCCAAGTCTTGAAAATTAAAATTGTTTCACTCTAATTTCAATAGTAGTAGTAATGAAGTGCTTGAGAGATTGTGTGTTGAGCTGGAATGCCATGAATGCCTCTATGGCTCACATCACATCCATAAATGCAATTAAAGGCTGGTATCAAACTGAAATGAAGAGTGGAGCAGATATCTGTAGCTCCCTTGACTTTTTTTTTTGGAGGCAGCTTCAAATGGAGAACTGGTCATCAAAAGTTTGGACAGAAATTTGTTTATGGTACTTGGGGATGCAGATGGCAAGAGGGTCTGTGCTGGGAGAACTGGAACTAGTAGGTAGCAAACTCTGCTTTCTGTCATGAAGCTTTGGTATCTGTCCTTTGTGGCTTTTAAAATTTATTTTAGAATGGTTTATTTCACAAAATGGCTTATCAGAACACTTCCTGTATTCTTACCTCTTCCTTGATTATTATCTGTACCTTGGCAGTACTTGGAGTACTGGCACAATGTGGCCACAGCTGATTATGCCTATCAGCTGCATCTTGTTTCCCCCACATATGCTCCCAACCCTGCAGTGGTGCCCAGGACCAGGCAGGCCATGGGATTTACCCATCCTCTGGGAGTCCTGGGATTGTGGGAGCTTCCCCAACCTCTTAGGGCACATCAACCCCAACCAGAATCAGATGGAGAACTTCCACCTCAGCTGCAGAGGGGGAAGCTTCAGGGGGCTGTGACTTGAGCAAGAACTGCAGTAATAAAAATCCATCTCTCCTGCCACCAGCTTCTCCTCTGGTTGACTACTTTTGCATTCCAGCAGCCCAACCACCCCTGTCCCATCTGAACAGCAATGCCATACAGCTGGGTCCCGTCAGACAACCCTCTGCAGCTTGGGTGATTAGTGAGGGCTTCAGCATCTGGAAGACTGGCCATTGCCCTATCCAGAACAGATTTTCTGATATCTGTCACTTAGACCTGGGCCAAGAATATAATATAACATCAGGTGTCCATTTGCTGTTTGACATCTCCTGTTTCAGACCAGCCAGCATCTGGTAGTACAGCAGTGAGCAGCTGGGTGCTGTCCCCTCTTTGCAGTGCTGCTGTGTTACCAGGTAATGGCCCAGAGAGAGGGCTTAATTAGAGAAATAAAAATGAGTAATAAGACAAATGCTGAACCACCACCAACATTCTTTCATAGCTGAGCTCTCTGAAGACATGATGGTTAGAAACTAAAGATGCCCTTTGCATGTTTGTAACCAAGTCTATGCTCAGCATCTGCAATGGCAAGGCCAGGTTGGGTATTAACAAAAGCAGATCAAATCACACTAGTGTCCTGTCAACCTAATATCAGAAAAGAGCTGAGATATGTTGATGCTTAATATGGAACAAAAAAAAGGCGTGTGGATCCTCAGGCATGTTATTGACTCTAAGTTTGCTCTCATTAATGCACATCTCCTTTATATATATTTTAAAGGAAATCTTTTAAAATGTTATTTGTGCTGCTTTTGGACTTGCCAGGGCCTGCTGGAAAGTGATGCATCCCTAAAACGATGATATATTCCAATAATTCAACAGGCCCAAATCACATCCTGATGATGTATTATATTAATACATCATCAGAAAAGCAGCTTTCTGATCCCTGGAGCTTTAATGATGTATTTGTGTGAACTCTGAACAAAAGGCCATCCTTCTGCTGATATATTACTTAATGGCATAACCAGACCTGCTTGGCAGATGTGTGCTGTAGAAAGCAAAGAACCTGGATTTCCTAATGTGAGCTGGAGATGGGAGATGTAACTTTGGCTCCTATGTGCGCATGGTGAAGTCAGGACAAATGTGAGAGTAAAGCTTCTCTGGAGTCTGTCTGCAAGCTGATTTAGGGACTTGCACCAGCTGAACTGAAATGCAGGGCATTAAATGCTACTTGTGTTTGCTTGAGCTGGGTAAAAGACACGGGATAATAACTAGCTTAAAGGCTGTCTTTTCTTGTGGCCTGGAAAACAACAGAGGAAACTCTCTGTTAATCTTGCATTTATGTGCTCAGTGGTCTTTCAGCCAGATGGTGTGGAAGGTGTTCAGTACTGCAAAGTATTTAATTCAGCCTGATAAAATGTTTTTCTCTATATTATTCCTGTGATGTTTCTTTTAGGGCAGTTGAATTGCATCTTCTGCATGTCTTCTGTGTTTTACAGACCATGTTAACTATCACATACAAGCTGGGACTAGTGTTTGTAACACTTTCATCCTCATGGTGTTGTGTGCTTCTCCACAAGGGTACTGCCCCTGGATGACTAGTGCACTTTGCCAAAAGACAAATTTCTCTTGGTAGTATTCTTCTAGGACTGCTCTATTATTTATAAATTTTTAGCAATTCTTCTCCAACTATGAGTTCAGAGGTGGGTTTGTACGTCTTCCTGCTGTGTCTGTTGAATTATAAAGAGTAATCTTAATCCCAAGAGCAATTGGAAACTTCTGTCTAACACAGGAGTGACTCATGGGGTGGGGAGGAGACTGACAAAACCTGTAACACTGATGCTTCAGCGGGACTAGTTTTGGCAGATAATTCTGCTGTAGTGGGTTTACATGGCAAGGGCTTGGTTGCAGGGGGGCCGTAGGGATGGCCTCTGTGAGCAGAGCCCAGCAGCTGCCCCATGTCAGATCAGAGCCAGCTCCAGAAGGGAACCTACTGCTGGCCAGAGCCAAGCTATGGGCAATGCTGGTTGTATCTCTGGGAGGGCAGATGTCAGAAAGGGAAAAAACTGTGCTACAGAAGCTGGGACATAGGAGTGAGAAATGTGAGAGAAGCAGCCCTGCAGCCCCCAAAGGCAGTGCAGCAGGAGGGCAGGAGGTGCTCCAGGCATGCAGCAGCAGTTCCCATGTGGCCTGTGGAGAGGCCCCTGGTGGAGCAGGCTGTCCCCCTGCAGCCCATGGGTCCCACATGGAGCAGATCTCCACGCTGCAGCCCGTGGAGGAGCCCCCGGTGGAGCAGGTGGATGTGGCCTGGAGGAGGCTGCGGCCCATGGAGAGCCCCCGCAGGAGCAGGCCCCGGACCGGAGCTGCAGCCCGTGGAGAGGAGCCCACGCAGGAGCAGGGGGGCTGGGGGGAGCTGCTGCCCATGGGGGACCTATGCTGGAGCAGTTTGCTCCTGATGGACGGACCCCGTGGTACGGAGCCGTGTGGGAGCAGTTCTTGAGGAGCTGCTGCCTATGGGCGGCCTCCGCAGGCTCAGTTGGGGGAGGCCGGCATCTTGTGAGGGGGAGACCGCGTGGAGCAGGAGCTGAGAGGGACCGTCAGGGAGATGAAGTATTTTGGACTGACCACAGCTCCAGATTCTCCTTACACTGAGCCAGTTTTGCTCATGACTGTAACTGGTGAGTGATCTCCATGTCCTTATCTCAACTTGTGAGCCCTTTCCCATCATATTGTTTCCCACAGCTCCTTTGAGGAGGGGGAGTGAGAGCAGTGTGGAGGAGTTAGGCCGAAACCACCGCATCTACCCAGCCAACAAGCTTTCTCCTTCCTTCGGGTTCAGCTCTGTCTATCCTTTAACTCAGGGTTGCTCCTGGGATAAGTCATGATCCAGCAGCGGTCTTCATCAGCTGCCTCACAGCAGAAGAAGGGCATCCCTTAGTGTGTGGTAGGCAAAGCATGCCTCACGTGGGCTGTAAGGGGACCTCGGGGCCATCTCTTGTCAGTGCAGAGCACCAACTGATGGGGAATGTGGGGAGCATTTGTCTTGGATTCAGCTATTTTTCTACCGGACTTGCCACTTTATGGCTAGTGACCATGCAAACCCTACTGGTTTTCCATTCCAGGAAAGCTTTTTAGTTTTTTGGAGATAATCTTCTTCTCTCTTTGCTCCCTGAGAGCTCACAGCAGAGGGATTTTTTCTTGTAGGCTGCAGGCCAGGTAGTAATGACATGGTAAAGTAGAAGTAACATCCGCAGCTGTGTGAAATCTTATTTGATTTTGATTGAGGTCACTGTTGGTGAGGCACTACAATGCCCAGAATCAGATCTATATTTCAACATCTCTGGAGAGTTCATGCCCCCGCCTTCTGTTGTGTGATGTAAATAACCTTGTTTGGAGTCACACTTCTCATTCTTTGCATCTCCCCAGGTGGGAATCTGCTTGTGACATGGAGCTCTGTGCTCTGCTCTGAGCTGATCCTGGAAGGAGCTGTACAGAAAGGCTGTATTGTAGACACCTGAGTGGTCTCTTCTGCCTGGATCTAAGTAGATCCTGAGTGAGAAGTGGAGGGGATAATGGGCCCTGGTTGAAGTCTTGGCAGGTGACATTGTTTGATTTTTTCCCTTGTCAACTGGTGCAGTCACTCAGTCATAGAAGGTCACCAGACTGGTCAGGCACGATTGCCCCTGGTGAAGCCACAGTGGCTGTCTCTGATCACTTCCTTGAGCTGCATGTGCCTTGACGTTGCTTCCAGGAGGATCTGTTCCATGATCTTTCCAGGCACAAAGGTGAAGCTCACTGGTTTGTAGTTCACTGGGTCTTTCTTTGTCAAGATGGGGGTGATGTTTCCCTTTTTCTAGTCATCAGGGGCTTTACCTGACTGCCAGGACTCTTCAAATATGATGGAGAGTGTCTTGGCAACATCAGCCAGTTCCCTCAGGACGCTGGGATGCATGTCATGTTCTCAGTGTATTAATGTAAGTGTTCTTAGTATATTGTAACCTGTCACCAAACATCAGCTGAGGTGTGGTAGGAGGCTATATACGTGCTCTTACTGTGCAGCAAAATCAAAAAATACCACCTAGTTCTTTGTCATTGCAGGATAAGCTCAACAGCATTGGTTTTCATGTAGTGTTGGTCAAGGCTGCTTATAAAGAAAAATCACACCAACTCAGTAGCTATATGGTAATTTAGATTTATAGAATGTCCTGAGTTGGAAGGGATCCACAAGGATTACTGAGCACAGCTCCTGGTTCTACAGAGGACCACTTAAAAATCAAACCATATTTCTGAGGGTGATGCCCAAGTGCTTCTTGAACTCAGCTTAACAAGCTCAGGTCAGTTGTGCCTGAGCCTTGTGAAATGGAGTTGCTTTTGGCAAAGCACAGGTGAACTCAGATTTATTAGTGTCTGTTGTCCTTTCAGACAGATGAAGGACGTATCACTTTTCTTGAGAGGTACCTACAGTGCCCATTGAACAGCACTTTGAGTGTGCACCCAGGAGTATGTGCTTGGGGAGTGTGCTCCCCAGGCCTGCAGTGGGAGGTGGCCTTTCCTCCAGCTCTGGAGCTTGCTAGGGGGATGGAGTGCCCCAGATATATCAGCATCAACCCATGCTTACTTGCTGGGGTGGCCTGTGCTGGTTAGTCATGGCCAGGGCTGTGTTGAGGCCCCAGTTAGCAGCAGACATGCCATGTGGTCTGGTGGTGCTTTCTAGAGAGGCTTCAGATGTACTCTGTCAAAGGCAGTGACACCCACCTTGCATCTGAGCTCACTTTGGGGGTTCAGCCTCTGCTTTTTATTTAAGTAAAGAAGGGCTGAGTGCTGTCAAGTCAGCCATGTTAATAGTAAGCATGGACACTGGAGGACTTGGTATGAGCAAGCCTGGCTTTCCACTGCTGTGTGGCAATACCCTCTGAAAAGCACCACGATGGTCCATCTGGAGGTGGTGGTCTAATGGTTACTGCAACCACCTTTCAACGTATTCCTATAGAAAGAATCACATTCCCTTTCTATTAAAAGCACTTCTGAGGACAAAAATGATTGTGAGTGTTTTGGGAGTAGTCCAAGCTGACAAGATTTCTTTAAAAGACTTTCTAAAATGTGTTTAGGTCTCTCTTCCTTGCTGGCAGTTGCTTGAAATGATGAAAACCAGACCCAGATCCTGCCACAGGGAACAGATGTGGTAACTTCTGTGCCCCTTTGGCAATAGGGGAAGGAGACAATGTGAAATGCAGTTACGTGGATGTGCAAATGAAGTGCATCTCCATACCTCAGAAGGGTAGACTCACTTCATGAGTGATGAGTTCATGATTATTTGTCTGTTGAGCGTGGACAAGATGTTCTCACCCCTGGACTTCCTGATGCAATTTCTCTGAATAGAGCCAAATCCTTGTATGGAGTGGGATTCACTCACCCTTCCTTAGGTAAGTTTTAAGAGTCTCTACGCAGGGTAGTCACCTTGGGTTCATTTACAGTTGATGGAGTAGAACAGTTGTCTTCAAAGAGTGATTCATCTCCTCTTCCAGCTGACGTCTAAGGTAAATCAGATAAATCACCTCTTGCTAGTGACTGGCTTTGAACTCCAAGAGTGAGGAAGAGCAGCAAAGTTAGAAGTGTAACTGTTGGTCATGTGAAATTGAGATACATCTTACCTGTTCTGTAAGTTCCATAAATATCACAGATACCGTGGCATTTTGCACCAACGGAGGTTTACAGCATCACTTTAAAAAATGCATCAAAGCCTACCACATCTTTTTTTTCTCTGAAGCTTCTCCCCTCCTTATGTGTTCTCCCTAGACATTATCAGCAAAGTTTTTTCTCTCTCTTATTAGAGGCTCATTTTTCTCACTAAATTGGGTCCGTGAGCTGACTGGGATATAATTGAGCCAAGCAACAGTTAGTGTGAGTAACCTATGACTGAGCCCAGAGCAAAACAAGAAGGGAGAAGATTAGCTGCCACTGAGTAATTCAAGTTCCTGAACAAAACAGGAGATAAAGAAAAGAAGGTAACAGCTGGGTGGTGAGTAAGCAGAGGCATTACTAGCCTCAAAGAACTGGGAACATAATTATAGAGGGTCCTTTGCTCAGAGCAAAGGAGAGCTGAACATACCCCTTCAGTGGAGGATTCAGGTTCCCCCTATGGCAGGATGTTGAGGCTGTGCTACCAGGGACTGTCACTACTTACTCTGTCCAGCTCTGTGTGTGTCCCAGAGAGCACCTCTTAGAGGAGGGCATCTTTTCCGTGGTGGCTGCCTGATGCTCACTCAGCACTGTGACAACAGAGTTGAAAAAGAAAAGTGCATCTGACACTCAGGTGGGCTCTGAAGTTCCCTGTTCAGCTCGGACAAGAGGCATTGAACATGTTTATTACATTGCCATTGCATACACTAACAGAATGTCTTGTATATTTGTATATATTCCATTAGTAAATCTAAGGAGCAGTAGGAAGTTACTCCCACATCAAACCAGCTGTTTAAAGTTGTTTTAATGCTAAGTCAGACATCTTAGTACAACTGCTTGTTTTCATAGGAGGCCAAAGAACCTCTTTACAGGAGCCAAGAAGTTAGTCTTTGTACACCTTTAACAAAGGGACTGGGCTTGATCTGTGTGAAAGACAAGCTGTGAGTGAAGCACAGTCAGTGCAATCGCACTTTCCTGTTAAGTACTGACAGAAAGCCTTGGGACAGCAATGTTGCTTTCGTTTTTGTTTTCTGAACACTGGGAAGGATTATACAGGATGTAAGCCACTGCCTAGGTGTCATAGCCACCAAAGAGGGGCTGATTTCCTTTGCAATGACAACATCTGGCACTCTGGAAGTGCCTCCCACTGAAGGGCTGAGATTCACTTGAACAATCAGGGAATGATTTAGGTTGGAAAAGACCTTCAAGATCAAGTTCAACCATTGACCTCACCTACTGAGTCCCAGTGGGGACTTGTCCCTTAGTACCACATCCACACATCTCTTAAATATCTCTAGGGAGGGGACCCTGTCAATTCCTTGGTGTCTCATTGCAATGCTTGACAACCCTCTCCATGAAGAAATTCTTCTTAATATCCAATATAAACCTCCCCGGCACAACTTGAGACAGTTTCCTCATGCCCTACATCCAGATACGGCTGGAAGGTTGCCCCTGTCATGCACTTGCACCCAAGGAGGTACCAGAGGGGCTGATACTGCATATCAAAGATACTTAAGGCAGTGGAAGAATAGTTCTTGTCTGGAAAGAAGAACACCAACTAGTCACGGCCAATGTGGGACCTAGGGAGAGTGGGCATGGTCAGTGCTTTTGTCAAAGACAGTTGCTGGGCACTCTGTTTCTTGTTATTTCCACTACACAGTTAGTGATGTGTTTCACTTGTGAACTGAATTCTTCAAAGCTCACACACAATATTGAACAAAAACAGATGGGATATAAAGTTAAATGGAAGGTGTGGGATTTTTTTTGGTATCTTCTTCTTTGTGTTGACCTATGGATGGGGGGGGAAGATTAGGCAAGTCTTGTAACTTTGGTTTTGAGGTTATTCTTCAGCTTTTAAGTAGGAAATCTGAGCTTGGCTCAAAATATTCTCCTCACAGTAGCATATATTATTACAGTGTAATGTCATGACAGGCTAATTGCTGATAAACACTATGAGCTAGCAATGATGGATGGGGTGGAGAAAAGGGATGGAGCAGATGACCTTGGAGCATTCAAAGGTAAAAAGACACAAGGGCTCAATTATTCCTTTCCCTGCACTTCCTCTGGTACCTCAATACTTGGTAGTACCCTTATAAATTAAGGCAGAACTTGGATCTGTTTCCCAAAGCAGATTTTCTGTACACATTTTTGGGGGGGTTCTCCTTAGGGAATGTCAATAGTAGGCACAAAGTGTCAGTAACCTACAGGTTGGCAGAATGATCTCCTCATAACAAATCCAGAGAGCAAGGAACTGTGCCAATGGTCTTATCACACAAAATACATCAATATTGAGTAAAATTCGAATATACAGTGGGTCAATCCAGATATTCCTATGCTAGCAAACTAGGCAACAACCTTTCTGAACATGTGGAGGCTGTATTCACTAGTACTACTTCATGCGTTTTACCTTGGGGTAGATTTTTAGAGGACACTCTGAGTGTAATAGCAGGGTTTTACCTGCTGTCTGTATATAAACACAACAAAATAAACAATAGCCCCAACCCCCCCCCCCCCCCCCCCCCCCGCAAAAAAAAAAAAAGCCTAAACACCCAACGCCTTGTTTTTTGGTAGGGATACCATCCTGAAAATTGGATTTTGGCAAGAAAATATTGAAGGGATAAAAATAATTTTATGTTTTTTAAGACTTAGTGATAATTAAGTACCCATGCAAAACTGATGCAAGGCATCTGTTCCAGTTTTTCATGAGTACATGTGTGTATTTCTCCTTGGAGACTTGTGCCAGGAAGGGTCCCAGGAACATGCTTGACCCAAAGTCTGTGAAATATGTCACTGAAAGCGATTGGGGCATTAACTTGCTTGAATGATTGGATGGAAGCAATCCTGCTGATAGGAATAGATAACACAACAGTTAAGACTCAGCATCTTGTCCTGCAAGTGATGTCTTTTAATTTCAAGAACTCAAGTTGACAAATGGATCTGTACCACACGAGCTGTTGTGATTGCTTCTGAAGTGCTTTCCCAGAGCCTAATGCACCTGCTCGGTGAGAGCCTCCTGGAGTACAGTTTTATCTAATTGTGACAAGGACAATTATGGAACGCATCCATTACTTAGATTGCATGAGTCCTGTCAAAATTGGGACCTATTATGTGGGGAATGATACATGCATCGGATACTTCTTTTTTAGCAAGCTTGTTGGGAAACCATAGCAGATGAAAGGTAGGGGCTGGTAGGAGAGAGATATAACGTAAGGGAATATAGGGCTCACAAACACCTTGCTTTTATGCTTCATGAACAACTTTATGCTTATATGTCTCTGTTATATGATAAAACTTAGTGTGCTTTAATTAAATTAAAGCCCCCAAAACAGGACTTGAGTGAGATATGAATTATTAACGTTGTACAGACTGTTCGCTTAACTGTGGTTCTAGAGTTTTAAAAAAGTTAAATACCAGGTTTCCTGGTAAAGACAACACAAATTTATATGTTGCTTGTAGAAGCATATGTTATTTTACAGCTTCTATAATTGTATGATCCAGGTAGGGAAAAATAGCTTTCTAACTGGAAAAAAAAAGATATTGGAAAGGCAATTCACAAAATGATTTTAGTAATACAGATTAAAAATCATGTTTATGTTTTGTTCAAGTGAGTGCTTACTTGTGGCATTCTTGAAATAAAGAATAGGTTAAAACAGCGGAGTCGCATACAATATGCTGTAATCATTATGGACTTGATGGATAAGAAAATTGTGTCTGAGTCGTGAATTGGGGAAACCTCAGCTGGTTTCAGTGCAACATCAATGCGCAGGAAGGAAACAGCAGCAAAGCGTAGGTCTGAAACTTTGCTTGTGTCGTTGGTAATGACCTCAAACGGAGCAGAGGAGAGCGCTGACCCCACCTCGGTGATCGTGCTGCTGCTTATCAGGCTCAATGTCAAATAAATATTACGAAGATTTAAAGCCTTGGTGCTAAGGGTCTGACTGGAAATGCATTTCTGTTATGCATTTATAGCAATGCGATATTGCCTGTTAACCAAACAGAATTTAAAACACGTGAGCCATTGTGAGATGCAATTTTCGTGGTCTAATACTAATTGTCATTGATCATTTTTATGACACAACCATTGTCTTTGTAAGACTCAGCTTTTGCTGCAGACTTGATGCCACCACAATTTGGCAATTTAATAACCTGTGAATTACTAATGGGACAGCCTAAGGATCTCTGCGTGGCCATCCTTTAGGGCTGGTGTGCCCTGTTCATCAGCCCCCTCAGCTCACAGGAACACCTGCTGCATTCAGAGTTCAGCTACAAAATATTTATGGAATCTGATACTGAGGTAAACTGAATTCACACAGTCGGGATCAGTGCTTTCATAAGGGGAACAGAGGTACAGCCGTGTTCACACCACCTCTAAGGGCATTATTTTCTCACTCGATGGAACAGATTTAATGTGAACAGTAAACAACCATTGTATATCAAATGCCATAGAGGAATCGGAAGAGGTTTTAAATCCTAGAGTGCAGGTGACAGTTTTATTGGGACACACACAGGTCAGGAAGCTGTCCGATATAAACTGGCTGGAATTGAGGAATTTATAGAAACACTGGCAGAAAATCCAGCCTCACCGCTAGCTTTGGAGGTGGTCGGCTCCACGCACATGACCGGTAGCACTTAATGTGCTCTCTCCATGTATATAGATAAAATCTGGGTGACAGCTGCGCTGATATAGAAGTTAAATCTCATTAATGGACACTGCATTTTCTTCTAACAGTCTGAAGTTTTAAATGCTGTCATTTACTTCTGGCTGGTGTAAGGAGGACAAGAAATGCACGCATTAAGGTTTCTCTGCTGTCACCCTTCTAGGCATAAATATGGGATAGGAACTTTTAGCAGCTGGAATGGCTCTTCTGACAAATCATTAAATCTTCTTTCTCTGGAGTTAAACATTTCCTCTCTCCTGGCCCCGGTGAATGAGTGACAACTTCTCCTGGATGCTAGTCAGAGGGAAAGCAAAGGGCTGCATCCTCCCCCGGCGCATGGTGGCAGAGCTTCGTGGGTGCTACACCAATTTGGATCAACGGCTCCTGGCCCAGTGGCTCTGAAATGCTCAACGCGAGCATTGGGCGAAAACAGCTGAATGGTTTTCAGGAAGGTGCCAGAGAGAAAAGCACGTGGTGCATCCCAAACAGTCCTTCCCTTAATTAGTGCTTCAAGTGATGCCAGGCCATATGATGCGTGTCTCATTCTTTAGGATTAATGAGCAGCTACCATTACATTTTTATCACTTACAGCTTGGCAAATATGCAGCAAAATGAAAATGCTAAGGAAAAAATACAGCTTAAAACAAGTGCTATTTACTAAAGAGATAATTGGTTACATGCAGCCTCAAGCGGAGGCATTACAGTGGCTGCTTTTAATCAGTTGTTCAACATATGTTTGCAATCCTGATGTATCTATGGGACTATCTTGCTGTGACCATGACTAATTACACACACCAATCGTGCATTGCTTTTGGTTATAAACCAGCTATAGAGCTAGAAAATGCTGATACAGACTGAAGCCTGGAGTTTCGCAGGGCTCTGAGTCTGTCAAACTAGTGTGGCAGAAGTGTCTGGTCCTGTGTTTAGAGCTGCTGAACTTTAACTTCTCTGTAGCATCTTCCTCACTTCAGCGGGTGTCTCCATGGACCAGGTACTTTATTTTTCACCTGCTCTGCTCCATCTTGCTTAGCTCTGGGTTTGTTGTTTGTCTCCTGTGCTTAGGCTTGGGATCCAGGGCTGCTTAAGGCAGACACTTGCAGCTATTAAAATGTTGTCAGGGTGTGTGTGCATATCTTTTTTTTGTAAGATTGAGTCCTGAAGCACAAGATTTCAGTGGAGTGATAGTCTGTGGTTCACTTAATGGTTTTTTTGAATAGGTCTGCTTTGTGGAAATAGGCCTAGGATTATGAGCAGTGTCTTGTGTGCGGCACCCTCGATTGTAATGCATGCAGTAAGTGCAAATGAGAGCTTGCTGTTCATGTGCGGTGCTTTTAATATCAAAACAGAATCTATCATGATCAGCTTTAGGAACAAACTAATTTAGATCCTCTCTTTTTCCTTTAAATAACTTGAGGGGAAAAAAGAGGATTTATTTCACATAATCCTTCCAAGCAAAAGATTTATACGTATATATGTATAAGCTTTGTTTTGTGAAGATTAAAAGCTGTTAATAAAGGATCAAGAACACTGAAGCTAGCAAGTGGCCAAAGGAGAAATCCCTTCCCACAGTGTTTCAGCAGCAAAAGTTGCTCAGATATTGCAGATGTTCGTCCAAGTCCCTCCGCCTGCACGGAGCTGAGCCCCTGTGTCCAGGATGGGGATAACCATCACTGCTGCAAAAACACCTGGTGAGCTTGTGCATGCTTGGTCTCTTCTGCTGACCCTGAGTTAATAAGTGAAGAATCGCATTTCAGCTGAGCATACGGCTGTGCATATTGTTTTGGGTTGTCTGTAGGGATTGAAATCTCTGATGAAAAAAGCAACACCTCAAGCAAAGGCTGCTTCCTGCAGGTAGGATGGAAACCGACAGCATGCCTGTACCCTGAATTCCTGGTAGCTCAGGGAGGAGGAAAGTGTTTTGGGTAGGAGAAATAGGCAACAGAAAATGCCACGAACAGAGCCTGGAATTTAGGCTTTGTTCTCTTAATTTGGAGGAAAGTGTAATGACTGACTCACTGGATTTAAGACTGGGGGCTGTTGTGACTGTGGTCACCACCTTCACCTTGGAAGGGGCCAAGCCTCTGTTCTTCTCTCTATCCCATTTCTCTTCTTTGACCTGAAAGTATTTAGCAAATTCTTACTGAGGTTTCAGTAAATTCAAGTTCAATTCTCTAATAGTTTCAAAATACATCCTTTGAATTTTCTTGAAAAAATTTTTCTTTCTTTTAGTTAGTAAGTGAGCATATAATAGTGATTTAATTTTGAGGAGCCAGTAGGCATAGCAAAATCATGATCTGATTAATCTAAACTATTCAGCGCTGTGACAACTTTTTTTCCCCACATTGAATGCAAATCCTTGGTAACACAGAATTGGGATGCTTGAATGGATCTAGAAATTACAGAATAAGAGCATGTGCAAGCAAAACAATTACAAGCCTATGGACTGAAACCCCTTCCCTCCCCGATGAATAAACCACACAATCTAAAACAGAAGAGGGAAGGCACTACCAGGCTAGTTTTTCAGCTGCTCTAGGTAGGTCTCTTTTATCAAGAAGGATGTTGATCTGTGCCACCTGAGGGCATGGGGGAAGGAGGGAAGGTGTATAAAATTTTTATAAGCTTTCCCATGAACACCACGGTTTGTCTCTATTCTTCATTTTGGAAGCACTAGGGATTCATGTTTGAGTTTTGTGTTTGGGGGTCTGCAGCTTGATGCATCAGCTGCTCAGAGAAGGTGCCAATTTGGCTCTTTTAAAGGATGGTTGTGTGTATATAATCTTGGGCAGATTTATTGTATTAAATGACAACAGGTTAAATTCTCTTTCAGCTTCTCTGCTGGCCAGGGCTAGTGGGATCCTATAGAATAATGATTGGAGGCAGGGTCTAAGTGAGACGTGCTGCATTTTCTAATGAAATGGAAGATTTCATTTCTGTGGAAGATCTGAGATTCAAGAAGAGCTCACTGTTTGCTCTTTCCTTTCCCATGTGTGAAACAAATTACCTGAGAAACCTCTTGGTTTAGACTGGAAGGCAATGCAGTAACCAATTTGAATAGATCTGCAACCCCAAACGATATAATGTTTAAGAGGAGGTTTCTCCCATACTTTGTTAAATGGAACCCATTGAGGAGAGCAGTGTGTGAACCATTCAGGGGAAGCCTTGGTGCATGCCACTTCAAAAAAGGGAAAAAAAAAAAAGCCATG
The DNA here is from genome assembly GCF_009769625.2 of Cygnus olor. Lineage (NCBI taxonomy): Eukaryota > Metazoa > Chordata > Aves > Anseriformes > Anatidae > Cygnus > Cygnus olor. Next base: position 2,503,808 of record NC_049173.1, on the reverse strand, counting down.
ATGGCAAGTACAGGTAGGTGTTGAAGGGAAGGTGCAGTTTCCACCTAAAGTTTAGGTGCGAGCAAGCTTTTTTATTCTTGAAGCACCCAAATTCATCTGTTGAACTGAAGTGCTATGGCTGTCTATCTGTTGTCACCCTTATTCTTTCAAGATGCCTTTCTGCCTGCAGGTAGGAGTTCTAATGAGTTAGAGGGAAAAATGTTGAAGGGGTGGAAGTGAGTTCCCACTTGCAGACAGGGCTGCACGTCCTGCCCAACTTCGGCAACATGGAGACATTGGCTCTGCACTGCTTTATCTCCCACAAGGAGCTTCCATCATCTTCAAGGGCAATCCTAGGAGCTTGTGGATAATGTCTGAGAAAGGGCGAAAGCCGTGCTTTCTGTGTGCTTCTGCGGCAAATCTTCCTTCTGGTCTGCTTGGGCTCTGGATCAGGCTTGTCATGGATTGTCCTCTCTGTTTTCTGGGTTTTGCCACTTAGGTAAGTCTACCGCTTGGGTTTTCTGAACATTGGAGCTTTACAGGGCAGGTGAGTGAAGACATAACTGTATATAGAGCAAGATGTGAAAGGGGTTGAATGGGGGAGTTTGTGTGTACGTACATATATACACAGGGACTGGGAGATGTGGGGACTCTCCACCAGAGATAAAGGGTTGGAAAAGGATCATACTGCAGGGTGCAACAGGGAAAGGGACAAACTAGAGATGTTATCAACCAAGGGCAGGGAATAAAGGTTCAAAATATCACGTTGGCTAGAAGCATGATGGTAGTAGAGCAGATGTACTGTGCGTGAAACAAAGCTCACTCACTTCTGGCCTTGCTCGATCCCAGGAGCTCAGCCCCAGCATGTGGCATTGCTGCTGCTCAGGCGGGACTGGCAGGTGGTGCTAATTAGGCTGGTGTGTTTTATGATGGTACTATTAAGCAGGGTTATTTATACCATCATACTTCTCATTTTATCACTTGCTGACTTCAAAGCATTCTCCTTTTGGATAATGAAGCTTGATGTTTTCGTACCTCGCGATGTCCCATTACTCTGTGAAGACACCGATGCCGGTCAGGTACGGCAAGCTGACAGTTTTATTCATTGACTACTGCTAAATACTCATAGTCTGTATGGAGCTATTATGTGTTGTACTTTAGATAATGGGCTGTAAATAATAACAAAATCGAGTCACTGAATGTCCTTACAGGTGACATTAAGTTTCATGAAGATATACGTTAAACTCATGCAGATATAATTTCTGCAAGACAGCCTTAATTTTCAGCCTCAATTTCTAAATATTGCCTATTATGTTCTATGGCCTCTGGAGACTTCATTTTTATTCAATGATGACAAATGAAATTTCTTTTTAAGAATATCTGTTCACCAAATAGGCCCGCGTGGTATTTCTGTGTCATCCTGGGAGCCCCAGAGCGGTGCCGGGGCTTTGTGCGGAGCAGCCTGCCTGGCTGCCTCATCCCCGCGCAGCAGAAACGCAGGAGCTTTTCACACTAATCGCAGAAGATTGGTGAAGGTTGCAAATCTGACCCAGGAACACCTTTCTTTTTTTGCCTACTAAATGCTGACGGACATTCATTACCAATTCTCAGTCGGAGTTATCAGCATAATAGGTTTCATTCCCCTGGAGGGGCTCTAAAAAAAAAAGTTCACTTCCATAAGTAGCTTCACAAAAAGATCCTAACAAGAAGGAAGCCTCCTTGAAGGCTGCCATGCCAGTGGAGATAGCCGCTCCTGCCTTCCTCTGCTGAGCGGCTGGGCTGTTAGGAAATGCCACATTGCTTGAAACTGCTTGTCCTTGCCTTCACACTCCACCTCTCTTGCTGTGCAACATTAAAAGAGAGATCTTCAAATTGTAGCTTGTAGCAGCTCTCTGAATGGGGCTGTTGGGTTGCAGTAAGTGCAGATCCATCAAAGAATATGAAAGTAAGAGAATAAGAGGAGGAGCCAAAAGAGCTGAGAGAGGAAAAGAGGATGTGACCATGGCCAGTGTGATCCTGCTGGCCTGGAGGTGGGTGCAGGCAGAGTGCGTGGAGCCAACGCCTCCAGCCAACACAGCAAACCAGCAGGAGCTGAGGGGTGAAGGTGCACAGAAGGGCTGTGTGTGCTTGGTGAAGGGCTGTTCTTGGGAACACGGGGCTGGAAGATCTTACCTGGTGCTGGCCTTCAAAGAAGTGTTGTCCCACAGGTCGTCTTTAGGTAGATTAATTCTCTTCTGGAGGTGCCCTGGAGAAGGAAACAATCTCATGCCTCACCTGGGTGAGGAAGATCCTGACCTTGCTGACTTGATTGTAAAATTCCTCCCAGCTTCACTGGCTTCAAGATTTTACAACTATAAAGTTTCTTATATATAGGCATACACATCTGTACGTACAGGCACACATCTGTCTATTCATCTACACAGACATTAGCACACGACACCCTTTGCCCACTGTTTTCTCTTTAACCCTGTCCTTGAGGGACCTCCGATCTTCCCCATAACTAAGTTCTTGTGCCAAACACTTCTTTACTTGCCTTTCCTTAGCGAACTCTCTGTTCTTACAGCACTCCCTGATACTTTCCTGGAAATGCCACAGAAGGGTGCACTGAGCTCAGCCAAATGTTGCATCCTATTTTCCCCTTGCATTCCTCATTTGATTTCTGATGTCATATGCTCTTTCCTGCTTTCCCATCCAGAAGACCCAGATCTGATCTCATCCCATCGTATCTCTAAGTCCATCCTCTCTTTCTCTGTTTTCCTTACCACCATCCCCCCCACTACCATGTCTTGGCTGCTCTGATGTGTTCCTCTCCTGCCTGACCCACTTCTTGTGATGCCTTTGCCCATTCCCCGTGACAATATTAATGAGCTCTTCTGCTGCAGCCTCTTTGCCTCGCGTTTCTGAACATCCCACCTTCACTTCCAAGTCATTTCAAAGCTCTTCTTCCCCCTCCATTCCTTGTCTTTATCTGGTGTGTCACCCTCTCCCATTCTCTCTGCTGGTTTCCCACGCATACTTGTCTTTGTCCCATGGGTCTCTTAGTTTCTTATGCGATGTCCTCATTTCCCAGTTAGTGTAGTAGTCGCTTGTCTCTCAACTCCTTTTTTAGCCATCTTCTGCCTTTGGTACCCATAAGAAGGCATCAGATAACTAAATCTTGCTGATGAAAAGGAAATGTCCAATAAGTCTTTTGTGAAATACAGCTTCTTGCAGTAGGTTTAGGTGCTTTTTCAAAAGGTGAATGTCTTTGTGTTGCTGCAGGAAGCGGGTGCTCAAATGTCTTTAAAAAATTGAGAATTCAAAAAAAAAACTCAGAAAACATTCTCTGATCTTTGAGCCTACTACAAAACAACTCATGGCTCTGTGAAGCAGTTGAACAGCAACAGCAGAGAAGGCAGAGTCGTCATCTCAATGAACAACCAACCTTTGCTCGTGTTGAAATGAGATCTCTTATGAGAATGACATTTTGTGATTCCCAACTTTCTATCCGCCTACCACACTTTGAAGCTAACACTTTTGACTCTCCTGGAGCTAGGAACACACAGCACAGTCCCAGTACAGGAGAAGGCTTCTCCAGAATGTGATTACTAGTCTGTGCCTGAAGGGTATGAGAAAGTGTCCTGAAATAGTATGACCTCAGTTCTGGGAAGTCCCAAGTGGCTGAGGACAGGGTGCTCCTCCCGTTCACCACACATCAGTCTTACCTCTGTTGGAGGCCAAGCAGTGCAAACAGCGATTTGCTTTACTGTGGCTGGTGAACTTCAGTGCCTCCATGTAGAATCCATGCACGTAATGACTTCATATACATTTCCAGAAGCTAACGCCTGAGATTTGGCTCATTAAAATCCAAATGGCGTGCTAGTAAAATGAAGTCTACCGATGTACCAGATTTGTGCACTGGAAAGTGGGATTCAGTCAGATCTCCCAGTCGTTTACGAGCAATAAGTACTCAGTAGCTCTGAATACGTGCTCTCCTACTTTGTGCAGGTTCTGGAGGGAAAACCTTCTGTTGCACCCAAGGACAGCTCTTGCTAATGCTGAGGAAGCTCTTGTGGGCAGCATTTGGTGCAAGTGGCGTTAGATGTGCAGCATTGACCTGCAGCAGCCCTGGGGTTTGATGCACCACTCTCCTATGCTAACTCCCTGAAAGCAGCTAGAACAATCCACATGTTGTCTTGCATTTGTGTCCTGAGAGTGCTTCCTGCAGCTCAGCTGAATGTGCAGAGCCCCTCCGTGGAGAGGGAAGCGCCACCAGGGAATAGCAGGGAACAGCTTTTCTGTGGTGGAGCCGCCAAAGTGGCTTTGTTCCGAGTACTTTGTTTCAGTGCTTCCTGAATAGGGATGATATTACTCACACGCTGAAGAGCTTTGCTGTTTGGAGCGTAAGATGGTTTAGAATTGGGCCCAATTTATATGGAATGGGTTTATTTCTGCAGTAATGGCTTCTTCTAGGATAAGAGTGTTTATAGCCCTTCCCTTTGGAATCGTTGTCGCTCTGACTAGACTGTCTAGACAGCTCGGTTTTCAGGCATATTCACCACGCCGTGTCTCTACAGTGGGTAATAATATGTCAAAGCCATAATATTGCCAGCTAAGGCAGGCTCTGAAGGGGGAAGTGATTCTGGCTCTCCTCTTGAGAGGGAGGAACAGAAAAAATCCAGCTCCTGTTACTGCTGTGCAGGAGGGGAAGGTCCAGGGTCTGCTGCTCTTGCAGTCTGCAGATGGGGGGCTCTCAGGTCCATCACCCCCTTAAATGCATGCTCCTTTCCTCTGGAGCACTGCAGGAAGGAAAAGAGCAAGGAAGCTTTTAGTTGTCTACTTCAAATAATGTGTTATTTAAAATACGTTTCCTTCTTGGGGAAATAGCTGGTGATCATGCTATGAGAACAGTTGCCCTCAAGGAAATGGAATAAGCTTTTCCTACCAGTTTTGGATTCCAGGTTGGACAGAAGATCTTGACAAGCCTGATCTTGTTTTGTGTGCCCTTTCCTTCAAGGACACTTAAGAAGCATGGAATGACTTGCTGTGTATGACCTGGTCCAGCTGAACACCACTGTGAGGTGGTGGGTGATGTTTTCCCATGCCTTTGAGTTCTGTAAGTGCATGTTTTTACTCCCTTGACAGCTTGGTGAGAAAGAAGAATATTGTAGAGGCATAATTATTTCCAAGTAGGTGCCCACTGTGCCCTTCTGCACAGCCTTTGTGACTTTAGGGAGTGTTCAAATAACTTCTTTTAGCTCATATTAAAGACATTTGGAAGTGAAGCATAGAAGACACTATGCAAATAGATTTTGGAGGAAGGCTCCTGTTTTCTAGACTAACAAAAATACATCGCACAATCCTATTCGCTTAATCACGGATCCAAAGTTTTAACACCTGCCTCAGGATTTCTGCACTTCCCATGAAAACGACTAGTTGAATTTAACATTTGCAGGCCTGTGACCTGCAAACTCCTTGGGGAGAACAGAAATGCCCCAAAACATTTGGATACTAGCAATGGACTCTTGGCTGTAGAGGAGATTGCAGTTTAGAGTGCACACATGGGCTGAGTTCCCAGTGCTCCCTCAGTACATAGCAGGGGAAAAAGTAGGTACAGCTGAGATATATCCCACTTTAGGCACTGGAAAAGTGGATGGTAATACTGGATGTGGTTTCTGCCTTGGATATAAGGCGTACATTTATCTATATGTACTGCGTAGGGCTGATGGCAGCTTTAGTGCAGTTACTGGGCCTGGGGTTGTTGGGAACCTGGTGTTTGCCCAGGGAGAGATTTGAAGGGAAGTCGTGGGAACATCCATCTATTCTGGGTCACTGGCTCCAGTAGCTCTGCCAAGGAGACTGGCACATAATCCCTTTCAGAAAAACATCAGACTGTAGTTTTAGACTCTACTGTTCTTCAGAGAGGCTGTTGCAGCATCTCTGCTTTGATGGCTAAAAACTTTAACTTCCAGATTAACTATATTTACAGGCACTTTCAGACCACTTGTTCTTATGCCAAAATCACTCGGTTTTAAATGCATATTTTTTTCTCTTAGTGATGTTTTGAGGTTGTTGACGCTTTGCTTTGTACTGAAAAGCAAAAGAAACGCTTGTGGTGGTTTATAGCTAAAATGAGGTGGAGGTAAGACTTCAGGGCGTCTCAACATCTTGTTGGGAACCCAAACAGGTATTCAACTGAAATATAGCACTTCCTTTAATCTGGGACACATGGACTTGAGTTGCTGAGGTCCTCTCTGATGGTCTCCCCTGGCCAGCTCTCCTGTATGCAAGGCAGAAGCAGAGGCAATGTCCTGCTGCTTAATGATGCAGCCAAAATCTCTGAGGTTTCTTAAAGTTCAAGCACTTCTCAAACAAATATCTAGTGTTTGATTTTGGTTACCAGCAGAGATGATGCTGTTGCACAGCTATCAAGCCTCTGCCCATTTAAGGAGTACGTTAACTGAAGGATATACATAAATCCCTTTTGAACAGAATCAAACCCACAGTGATTACACAAACCCAGTCATGCGCTCCCTCACATCCCCTGGGAGCACCAGCATCTGGCATCAGCGCCTGCTCTGAGCAGAGATGCTCTCTCAGCCTGCAAACCATCATCCTGTGCTACCTCTGAGTAATACCAGGGCTAAGGATTGATCTGGCCCCTGCTTAATGTTCTCTTAGTGAAAGTAATTAAAAATTTCCAAAAGTAAACCAAATCAAGCCAATTAAACTGTAATGTGATCAAGGCTTGACTGAGATTTATCATCTTTTCCATGGCTTGAAATGCTGGCAGCTGGATGAATGCAGCAGCAGTGACGAGTGTGCACGTGTTAGATGGGACTTGACTTAAAGCACAGATCTGTGTGAGTAACCCAAAGCAAAAAAAAAAAAAAGCATGTTTGAGGTTTCTTCATTTCTTTTCAGCTTCTCAGGGGATGTGAAGTCCTGGACAGTTTGTGGCTGTGGTCCAGGATGGCTTTCAGACCTAATGCCCTTGAAGCAGGGGCTCTGTTCATCTCAGGGAGGTTATAAGTAGTATTCATGGTGGTTTGGGCAACGAGGAGGATTTTTTTTTCCAGGTCATGTAACTGTATACCTACCGTATGTCCAAAAAGAGCTGGTACAGAGTTCTGTATGGATGGAGCGAGTCTGAAGTAGGGCGTCTTCTGTATCTTGATAAGAAATGGTTGCACCTTCCCTTGCTGCAGGATGCCCACAGCCGGGTGCCAAGCTGCATGGTCAGTTGTGCGGCCCTGTTGCACCCCTCTGTGTAGCTGAATGGGGCAGCCAACAAAACAGACTTCGACAAACAACATACATTGTTTCTTCTGCTTTTCTCCTGCCTTCAGGAGTGAGGAAGGTAGAGAAGGTATTTCAGAAGCTTCCCTGAAATTAGGGAATCCCTTCCCCTTCTTAGTGTTTTGTGTTGTAGATGGATATATTTTAGTTTACATTTTGAGGGTGCCTTTAAAAACGAAAGGTAGTGGATAGTTTTTATCAGAATAAGGAGGCTGAGTTCCCTTGTAATGCAAAATCCAGACTTACAACACGACTTCCTCCACAGCCGCTGAGCATGTTGCTGTTTAATTGGAATAGACCGCGCGGAAGTGTGTGGCCTTCTCATTTTGAAGGACAAATGTGTTTTTGTTTGAGCCTGAGTAAGGCTGCAGCTCGTGATGTCCCAGACACGTGTGCGGAAGTCATCTGCCTGCTGGTGCCCCTTCCAGGCCAGCAGCGGCTGTGCCAAAGACTGTGCAGGCACGAGGAATTGCTGGCTCTGAGCACAGTCATCGTGTCAGGCGTGAGAGAAGCCCAAGGTGATGGTATTGAGTCTATACGCAGTGCAGGATAGCTGTGTGTAGGGTCTGTCCTACAAACATCTACCAAAGCCTGCTGAGGACGCTGTGTGCATTGGTCTTGATGTGCAGCCTCTGTCCCCTCCCTCCCATCTGGTACCTCACTGAGCTTCTGGGGCATCTTCCATCTGTGTCGGGCACCTCACTTACGGCTTCTCATGTCTAAAATTAGCTCTGTGTTGGAGGAGGGTTGGCTTTCAGCTCCTAGTTCCTTAAATACCCTCCAGAGCTATGGCTGTGAGACATTAACAGAAATTAGACCTGTCAACTGCAGACAGGCTGAGCATTACCAGGAGTCCAATAACTTGGATTAACATTTATCTGCCAGAGATGCTCTGGGTTGTCTGAGCGCCTTCCCTCCCTCATGCTCGTCTTGGTGCCCAGAATATGTAGGAGACAGCTTTGCCCTTCACGGGCAGTAACTTGATGTGCAGAAGGGCCCATTCCTCCTTTCCCAGTCCTGTTATCCTGAGGAATTCAGTGCCTTGAATGAACCATTGGAAGAAGGAATTGTTTAAACTTGATCAGTGTTAATTTCTTCGATGTTTATTGGTATAGAAACTAGAGTGAGTGTCTCCTTCTGCCCAAACGGCCACCCAAAACACTGGGTTGGACGCTTGGTGTAAGGCTTCCAGATGAATTAGGTGATGCTGAAAGGGTTCAGCAGCTCTAAAAGACTGGGGGAAAAGTCCAGCCTCAGGAAGACCTTGTGCATATGATGATCAAGTGGTGATGTGGAAGAGGCAAATTTTGTTTTTTCCAGGAGACAAACCCATTTTGCTGAGATCCCTGGATAGAGTTCTGACTCTGGGCTTTGGGCTTGCCAAGGGTAGCTCAGGAAAGAGGGAAAAGATGCTGCAGCTTTCTCCACTTGTGCATTGCTCAGGGATATGTGGGACTGTTCAGTCCTGCCAAAGTTGTGGTAACCCTAGGTGTGCCCTGAGCAAGTCTTTGGGAACCAAGAAGTCTTTATTGATTAAAACACAGCCAGTAGAAGGTCTTTGCTCCTTTTTGGATGTATGAGCATTATGAAGGTCTGCATGTTGGACTTTTCTCCTGTTATGCAAGGAGATATCTATTCTAGCCCATATTGACTGGAGTGAAACTGCTGTCTTCAGCTTGATACTGGTTGTTCTTCAGTCCTACTCAACTGCCCCATATTTCTGTATTAACTGTATTTTTTAACTATATTTCTATATTTCACACTTCAGAACTTGTAGCGAGCATGCAGAGCAGGGAGCTTTGCCACATAAAATATTAGCAAATTGCTGAATGCTCCTGAATGGAGGCTGGGATCAGTTTGCAGTGTGGTTCGTGAAATCTGACAGCTCTTAGAGGCTTGCAATAGCCAGATGTGCGTGTGGAGCACAGCTCCAGCGTGTGCTGCTGCTACTGACTGATCATCTCAGCATGCCCTAGTCCCTTGCAATGCACTTGACAGGTATTCCTGTTCCTCCTAGTGAGTGATTAATGTCTTGTCTCATGCAGCCCACCACAGGTGTTTGCTTCACGAAGCTTCATAGGGATAACGAGGCCTTAGACATCTAGAGAGAATTGTTCTGGGACGGAGCAGTGGAGCTCTGGGTAAGTCCTTGAGTCTCTCCTGTGCGGAAGGAAAGACGGTGTCCTGTCCTGGCTGGCAGCTCAGGGGCAGCTCTTGCTGCCCAGCTGCTTCCTTATTTATCCAAATATCCGAGGGCTTTATGGCCGTAGCTGCCAAACTGTGTTGGGCAGGAGACTGTTGTCAGCTGTCCTGTGAGTTCCTGTGCACCTGCGTCACCCAAGTTGTAATTGGGAAGCACTGGATGAGCTGAGACTGAAGTTGTTGCTGTTGCTTTACAGTCAGCCATCCCGCTTGGTTCTCTGCGGAGAAAACCGTTAGTGCAAGCTGGGTTATTGCACTGCAGGGATAAGGAAGTCTGGGCCGGGTAGGTGCACTGGCTTTCTGCTGCAGTCCCCGTGCATTTGAAGACATTTTAGTTCTGGAAAGTATCCAGATGTGCTCTGGGCAGCAAGACTTGCTTGTTGATCCACTGTCTCGTGCAGGTCCCCGAGAGGCAGCTGGGGCAGAGGTGGGAGGGTCAGAGTGGTAAGGGCTGTGCCAGGCTAGGTGGCACTTGAAGTGGCCTTCTTAGTGCTGAGTTGACACCGCCTGGAATTGCAGGAAGCCTCACAACGTTGCAGCCGTGCAGACACAGTCCCCAAGTTCCCCAGGCGCGTCTTGCTGCTCCATCTTTTAAGGCTGACTGAAAACGTTGCTGGTGGGAGTCGTTTCCATCCATTTACCAAGGGCGTCCTCAGTGGGGAAAGCTTATTTTTGGGAGTGCTCAGTGTAGATGGAAGGAACTAATTAACTGGAATTAACTGGGATGCTTACATAAGTGTCTAGGAGCTATTTTTGAAAAGATGAACGCTGCACTGGGGGAAGTTAAGGTCAGAAGTACAGGAAGAAGTTGATACGAGAAGACCTGATAAATCTGCTGGTGGTGAGGGCTTGCAGTAACCCATCCACTCGCTGAAAAACAGGCTCCTCTTTGAGTCCAATATCCAGGACCGTGAGCTTGCTTGCTCCTGAAAAGCACTTCACCAAAACTCTGCCTGGATCATGGCACGGTGAGCATGGGCGGTGGTGTGTGTCTGAGCATCTGTTCTACAGAGGTGGTTAACAGTTCCCTGTTCGAGCTGAATTGAAGGTAAGAAATAAATTGGTCCTATCCACAGACAGCCAGAGCCTACCGGGGGGTCCCTCAGTCACTTTAGTATTGGGAAGGGGACTTGCTCCTTTCCCGTGCCAAGAGGTGACACAAACGGACCCCGTGCCTTGGCCTCTGTGCTGGGGATGAGGGAGGGTGATGAGTGTGGCTGGTGGGGAACACGAAGAAGCCTTTTCTGTGCTGACATCATCAACAATCTCTCCACAGGAATCCCAGGGCTGTACCTACCCCAAAACCTCATCCACGCGTTGAAGGCAGCAAGAAGGATTGCCACACCAACATTGATGCTCTCTGCGGGGCGGACAGCCACAGCATCGTACAGTGACCTGAGAGCCTGCTGGAAGCCAGTGGGAGAGGGAGCAGTGCGTGTGATCTGGAGGGGTGCTGCAAGAGTGACTGGCGTGACGGAGAGCATCCCTGTCATGCTGAGCTCTCTGGATGTTTGGGTAATCCTAAAAGACTGCTTGGAGAAGCAGAAAGACGCAGGGAGATGAAGAAACCAGGAGGCTGGCACAGCTGGCTGTGGGAATGATCAGAGGTAAAAAGCTCTCACAGAGGAAAAGCAGATTCTTGAAGGGAGAGGAATGTAGAAAAGCAAACTAGACATGGTGAGGAGGAAAAAAGAAATGTGCTCTGTGATGTCAGTTTTGGAAGACTCTAGGTTTTGCTGGTACTTGCAGGCTTTCAAAACTTGCTTTGCTGTCTCTCTGCAGCAAGGGATTTGCTGAAGTGACAATCACACTGGCTGCAAAACACGCTGTTAAAGCTCTATGTGGCCCTAACAAGCTGTGGCTGCCGGGATGTGAAAATATCCTATCTTCTGGCCATGTTTAGGGTATTCCAGAAGGCTGATGCCTATTGTGGATTATTAAAGCCAGTGAATACAACGTCCCCCATTTGTGTGACCAGAGTTCTGGTAGAAATTAGGGAATGGTTGACCTATGCCACTGTAGCCATGGGAAAGATGCTGGAGAATATTATTTTCTGCCTTTCTGAATGATTTAGAAAAACAATAGTAGAGATGCCAGCAGATGTAAGGAATGACACAGGCAAAGGCTGGCATGATCAGAACTCCTCAAGAAGTGTTGTTGAGAGACCAAAAGTGTTGTTGTAAAGACCAAAGCAGAGACAGCTGAGCCATTCAAGAACGCTATCTCTTACATGGCTTGGAGCAGATAGCTGAAATGGGGAGATTTGGGTTCTGGCTGCTACAGGCAGTTGTCTAATCCCTCTATTCCTGGGCTACAGCTATGGCAGTTTAGGTCAGTAATACTTTTCCACCTCTTTTTCAAAGCATTTTTCCAATCCCTGGCTGTGATGTGATGCAAGTCTAAAGGTAGGGGGATAATTATTCAGCTGCCTATCTAATCTGTTTGATCTCCCTTGTCTAATCTCCATTATCTTCCAAAACAGGCAATAGGTGCTTTTGATGCAGCCTGTGATCAGAAGCCACGCACAGAAAGCAGAAAAGTAGGGCGCCTGGCCATTTTCAAAGTGAAACTGCAGTCTGTTCCTCGACTGCGTCCTGATCAGAAGCAGGCTTTTTCCATCTGCAAATGGACTTTCATCTCCCTTTCTCCCCACCCGTCATAACAAACAGCTTTTTTTGGTGAAGTTGTCATGGCTGTTCAAAAGGCTTCTGTGTTAGAAGTTCTGGGATGAAGAGACGGTATCTGGGGATTGACTGCAAGAGCTGTGTTTAGTGCGGGCTTGAGAGGTTTTGCTCTTGCGCTGCAGTTTTAAAAATGCTTGTGGGGTAAAACATTTTGATCAATTATTATGATAATGACACGAGAGTGTGGAATTATGAGCATAATTATAATTACCATTTTTATGCACAGTTAATTAATCATAAAATACTACATCATAGAATTTTTCTGTTTAATGAAATTCATTATAGAGGCCCCCGAAGCCCTAAATTTAACATTAAGCAAATTAAACCTGTGTCCGGGGTTAGGGCTATTAGCCCAAATGTGGCCTTGGATTAGTTGCTCCAACAGGACTCGGCGATCTATTAACCAAAGGAGAAACCCTTCCTGACCACAGGTACCTGCTCCAGAGGGAGGCGAGCTGGGTTTTGGCTACCGCGGTGTTATCTCGGGGTAGCTCGTGTGCTAGTAATTGAAAAGGCCGAGTTGGTGAGCCTCGGGCCCAAGGGTTTGGAGGAGAGCTTGTGCTTGCAGCAGGAGGCTGCTTTCCTCAAGGTATTGGAGCTAAGGGCGTTGGAGGGAAACCTTCCCTTATCTTACTGGGGATAACTTCTTGTCCGTGGTCTGGGTTTCAGCCCTCCCATCGCAATGTTATGCAAAGAGAGCAGAGTGTGGAGGCGTGGTTAGCTTGCCTTGCAGAAACGCTTCTACAACTAGATATTGAACTTTACCAGTGCTGTGTATCAAAGACTTATGAGGCACCTCCTGGAGCGTGCTAAGGGTGTGAAAAGTCCCAGTGTTTTCAGCTGCACTTCTTTGAAAGAGGTAAGGTTAAGTTTTGGGATGGGAAGGCCAGTTGGCAGGAGATGGCAACCAGCATCACTGTCATTGTTTTTTGGTTATATTTCTTCCAAAGAACTGTACTAATTGAAGTAAGCTGTAGATCATACCTCACGCAGTAGCAAATTGGATGGGCGTCCTCTGTCTTTGTGACCTCGTCCTCTTGAGGTAGGTGTCAGTAGGCAGTGGGCTGTCCACAGCATCATTCACCAGCGTCGCTTGGGATTAAAGTTTTTTTCTTTTTTTTCCCTCCAGGCACTAGTGCCATATTGCACCTCTGCACATGACCATGTTGGTCCTTTACAGCTCTTTGCTGGAAGGCAGCTGGCATCCAGGTAGCTCCACTGGAGGTGTCTGCAGTGAGTCAAGCAGCAAACGGGCCACAAAACGGTGAGTTTCTGAGCGGGAAACTTAATTTCTGATTTGGGAACTAATCCAAGCCGAAGAACAAGTGTCATCTTTCCTTGTGTTTAGGCATGGGTAATGCTGTGTCTGAACCTTGGCTAGTTTTCTAGATGCCTTTGTCACTGCAGACCCAATTCCCGTTGCCTGTCCTCCCCATTACAGGGCACAAGGGGGCAGCCCCATTTCCAGATCGATTTGGTTTTTCTCGTCCCTGTGTGCTGCAAAAAGCTCTGAAGTGAGCACATTTGGAAGATGCCGTTTGGTTTTGTTTTTACCGGTGTCTTTCTAATGGAAAGAGCTCTTTGGAGGTACTAAATTATCAATTTTCTCACAGGTACCCAGAGTGCTGATTGTTACGGTTGTTTTTATTGATGTCTGGTCTGGAAACAGATTGCAGGTTTTGTTGTTTTTAATATAACGTGACATGTCTCAGCATGCAGCCACAGTAATGTGATATAACGGGAAATCGCCCAGTTCTGAAAGTACAGCCGTGGGTTATTGCCCTTTGGCTGGAAGCAGGCTTCATTTTTTCTCCTTTGTGGTTCCCAATCAAGGCAGATAACTCAAACCTTTGGCAAATTCTGTGTATGAAACTGCATTGTTGTAACACACATTACCATACTAACTCATGTCTGTGGGTATGCAAAACCCAGCTCGCTCCTGTTTTGGCAATCCGATGGTATATGATACAATATCTGATAGGATGTATAGAGTCAGCTTAAGCTTTTCTCCCTGGCTCAGGAGATCCGGTTTTGTCCACTTAAGAATTTTTGGGCAGCAAAGCTAAACTTATGATGGTGGCAAAAGAGATGTTGAGGTGGAAATGGGGATGTTTGGGAGCTGGGAAGTGTCAGTGGTTATTGGGGTGGCTGCAAGGTGTCTGGGGGGGAGCAAATGTAACGGTGGGAGCAGCAGCGAGGGAATGCTGGAGGAAGAGAGCTGACAGCAGCCAGAGTCCGGATGAGATGAGGGCAGGGAGAGACCTGGAAAAGCATCTGTGGAGCTTTGGAGGCCCAGCGGGCTGGGAGGAGGTAGTCAGGGTGCTCAGCTTTGCCACCAGCTGCCTCTGAGAGGGGGGAAGAGCGCTGTGGGGCCAGCTCGGTGCAGTGCTCAGCTGTCTTGAAGCCAGCACATATAATTGCTGATCTTGCACTGGCTTTTGTGAGCTGCAAAAGAAAATGAGTTGTTAGCATCTGTCCTTTCACAGTTCTACTGAATTCTTTTTCATTTTTTTCTCCATTGCACCAGAAGGGGTGCACCGATTCCTTCTTGGAAAGGAGAGGGAAATGCTGAGCCTGTGCTGTTGAACCCAATGTCTAAACCTCTGTTTTCCAGTCAGTGACAAGCCAGAGGCCGTGGAGAAGGATTGCTGGCACCTCCTCAGGGCAGTGCAGTCTGTCTGTCCTGCCTGCCCCCAGCCGGATGGGCTCAGCCTGGATCCCGTTGGTGTGAGGGGATGGGGTAAGCATGCAGAGAGCACTAACAGCGCTGCCATGTGCTTAGAAGCACAGGTGTGCTGGGGACGCAGGTGGCACATGCCTGAGGCTGCCTTTGCCTGCGTGAACCTGATATTTGTTGTCTTTTTAACCCAGGGTTACCAATGAAACAAAGATTAAGTGACTGTTTGCTCTTGCTGTGCTCCTGCCTGTCTCTCCGTCCCTGCTGGTAACTGCTGTGCTGTTTGGCCCTAAGATGTGATGTCGTTAATTCTGAGAAACAGCACCTGAATGGGAGAACAGGATCCTAGAAGATTGCTCATTTGTGGAGCTCCCATTTTATTGGGCAGCAGGACATGGTTTGCTGTGATGGTGTAGGAAATGTGCCTAAGTAACGCATCTCCTGTTGGGATGGTGGGGGAAACCAAGTCCTGGCTGTGCACGCAGAAGCGGTTGCCTACATGTTGCATCAACCTCCTTGTTCTTAAAGTGAGTAATGCAATGCTGTCAAAAAGCATAAGGATGGCTTCTCTACGAGACAGCCCTGCTCTCCAGGGGTAGGGTATCCATGGTCTATCCAGGGAGTAGATGCTGTTGGAGTAAAAGGAGCAGCTGCTGCTGCTGACTACATTCATGGAGTACTCTGCCTTGCTCATATGGAGCAGAGCATCCCTCGTAGGGCTGAACCGCAGCCTGCTCTGTGCTGCCTGGGTGACAGGAGGAGTGCTGGCTGTGAAGAGGATCCGCCTTCAAAAATGTTTATGGTGAGCCTGCTCCTTTACGCTGAAAACATTTTTGTTTCATATTCTGGGTTTTATTTTTAGCTGCTCTGCTGTGAAATGTCTCACTTAAATAGACCCCCTTCTCTGTTTTTGGTGTGCTTCTGGCATAAAGTCAATAAACTTATTAAAGAGGAATCTCTGGAGAATTTCACAGAACTTTCTGAGATTGACAACAGGTGGAACAAATGCATTGCAGGTTATATTTAAACGGCACTGATTTGAGGCAAGTGTTCATGTAGGAAATGAACTCATGGCTATTCCCAGCTGAGCACTTATGCCCACAGACAGGGGGTGCTGGAAGGGGCAAAGAGCCTCCTGCTCTGTGCTCCTGCACCATGGTGTGGCCAGCTGGGTTCCTGTTGTTCCCGGGGGTTGCTGAAAGACTTTGTTCAGTGCAGTGCTGGAATATGGTGTGATAGGAGCTGAAGTAAACCTCCTGATGACCCCAGTCCAGTGGGAATACCTACAGGAGAAAGACAAACACTTGAACTTGCAGCTTATTCTTCAAAGTAGAGCTATAAAACCTTCTAAAGGCGTCTGGAGAGGTAAAAATTTATAGCTCTGAATATAAAACGTCCTAAATTCAAGTGAGATACTGACTTCAAGACAATGTTTTTTTTTTTCCCCCACTGTGAGCTTTTTCAGCATCATGTATGCTAACTTGTCTTTCCTGGTACTGCAGAAAGGGTGCTCGCCATTTCTGTACTCTGTTACAGGTGCATTTTCCCCTTAGATTGCCTAATTGGTTTATATAATTAACTTAAACCTGGAGCAATTGTTCCTAATCTGTGCTTAGCTTGAGGTTTTCAGCCTGTGTCACACTTGAAAAGAAGCTTCTGGGCCTGTGAGTGTACTCATTACACTTTCAGCTGCATCCAGTTGA
The DNA here is from genome assembly GCF_009769625.2 of Cygnus olor. Taxonomy (NCBI): domain Eukaryota; kingdom Metazoa; phylum Chordata; class Aves; order Anseriformes; family Anatidae; genus Cygnus; species Cygnus olor. The sequence goes on along the minus strand of NC_049173.1, from coordinate 2,487,285 downwards.
TTAAATACTAGGTGCTGCTTCCTTCTGGAAACCTTGTCTCTCTAATAAATCTTCGGAGGCATAAAGCAGAGATTCCGCACATCCTAATGCATGTTGCACAAGGAGCGGGGATGCTGAGGCTGTACCGTTGGTTGGGTTAGGAGCTGGTAATAGGGTTTGATGGACCTATGCTGACAGCGTTCGGGAGCTAAAGCAAACAAACTCTGCTGGCAGTTTGCATCTTTGTCTTACAGGGGACTACGGCGACTTCCCTGATATTGCTGCACTGGCATGTGAAGCAAAGCTGTCTGTTATCACTCATGCTTCAAGTGCTGAGAGAAACTTTAGAGACTGCAATCATCTTCTATTCAGGAGCAGAGGTAGTTCTTGCTGTGGGAAATCTCCCTGGGAAATCAGTCTCTGAGATCTCCCAGCTTCTCTGCCAGAGGTGTTCTGCCAATTTGAGGGAAAAGAATCGTTCTTATAAATAAATCCTGCGGCAAGCTTCTGAGGTGAGGGACTCCTGGGAAAAGGTGTGTTCTTGGAAAAATGAAAAAAGTGCAGGCAGTGATGGGGTGGGGGAAAGCGTATTGAGCCACCCTATTTGTGAGGAGAAGACTAAGGCTCTTGTTTTAGGGTAAGGGCTGCTCCTGGCTTAAGGGTGGGAAGGGAGCTCCTTTGTCAACACCCTTTTATTTGCTTTTGGGGGCAGAGATGGCTTTGTTCTGGGGAGTAAGGTAAGGCACATCCCCTTGTTCACCTTGTGTAGTGCCTGCATGGCCCCAGTATGTGATGTCCAACATGGGTGGGTGCCTCTCTTTGAGGCATAGTCATGTCTTGTAGTCACAGCACTTTGTGCCAGCACTTTGATATCTAGTGGGCTGCATTGGGGTCTGCTGCTGGGTTGCTTGGTGCTTAGGAGCTGTAGATACATGCAGGGGGCTCCTCTGGTGATGTGACCACTTCCAGCTCCTTCCTGCTGCCGGGTTTCTTTGCAGTGCAGTGCTCTTCCACACTGTGCAGCACACCAGTGGGGACGTGGGCCTGGCAAACAGGGGAGGCCAAGCTGGGGTTCACAGATGTTGCACTGCAGTTTATGGACAGATTTCCTTTGACATCTTCTGTTCAAAAGAGCTTCAGGTCCTTCTTGTAATGGCTGGTGGCAGATGTTGACCTCAGGCTGGGATTGGGCAGCCCATAGGGGTTAGAGCAGCCCTGCGGGCCCACATGGGTGCTCAGGAGAGGAAGATGTAGATGTGTTTTAAAATTGTTCTAAATGTACCAAAAGAAAACATTTTTTTACCTTAACTCCCTTCCAAACAGAAAAATGCTGTGATAAACATCCTTGTTCTTCACCAAAACTGTCAGCACATTTTTCAACCTTCCCAAAATGTATTTTGGCACTGAAGATAAATGCAAATAATTTCCATGTATAACATTTTTATTTTTTGGGGAAAACAAACATTGCTTCTGCGAAGGGAAGCCTAACTTGAAATCATCTCTTTGTATACACTGAGCATGAAGGCCAGTACTTTATAATACTCACAGTATTGGCAACTTTTTAAATCATGAAAGATTTACATAAGTGCTGCAGAGTTGGAAATGTTTCATGACATGTTCATTCACACTAAATCAGGCTCTGCCTTTTTAGAGTTCTCTTTCTAGACAGTTATGCAAATGCAAAAAGACAGGAATGGATTTAAAATGATTTTCAGCACTGGAAGATTAGCAGAAAGTGACAGACTGCCACAAAACACTGCCATCTCTGCTCCTGCAGACTTCCAGCTCTGGTAGGGATAGGATGGGCAGCAAAGAGAAGAAGGAGGAAGAGATTAAGGGTTTTAGTTTTCTTGTCATTATTGGAACCTTTATGTGCTTGGGCGGGATGATGAGTCTGTTTCTGCAAAGTGGCTGTTATGAAACCATAAGGGTTATAGAGAAACCAGGTTCACGCCTTGACCGAGCCTGGTATGTAACTTCTGTAGTTGAGTGAGCTGGGGGTGTTCAACCTGGAGAAGAGAAGGCTCCAGGAGACCTTACAGTGGCCTGCCAGTGACTAAAGGGGCTGCAGGACAGCTGGGGAGGGACTCTGTGTCAGAGGGTGTGGTGATAGGACAAGGGGTGATGGCTTTAAATTGAAAAAGGTAGGTTCAGATTAGATATAGGGAGGAATTTCTTTACTCTGAGGGTGCTGAGGCTACCCAGAGGAGCTGTGGATGCCCCATCCCTGGGAGTGTTCAAGGCCAGGCTGGGTGGGGCTGGGGGCAGCCTGGTGTAGCGGGTCCATGGCAAGGGGCTGGAATTAGATGGTCTTCAATGCTCCTTCCAACCCAAACCATTCTGTGACGACTCTTTACCCATCCTTAACTGAAAACAAACTAGGAAACTTCTCCTTGGATCCTGCAAAGCATCTACACTGATAACTCTTTCTTGTTTAAGTGGCTGCACTTATTTGCTGCCCTGGATATAGGGAGCTGAACTAGCTTCTACCACGTGACGGGCACAGGGCAGAATTATCCTGTCCTGTTGCTGTCCCACTCCAAATCCCCCAAATTGGCAGTGTGGTGTTGAATACCCCTCACCAAAAAAGATATTTCTCAGAACCCTGAAATGGTCAGCTCTCCCTATGGTCTTTTAAAGGCTGCATTGCCCATTGTATTTTCTATGTGCTTTCAACTTGCATGCATCTGCAGTTCTTAATGGATGATTAATTGGCTTCACGTAAAAGATAAATTCATGGAAATAACCTCCTGTGTCAGAGCCCTGCACCCTGCCGAGGTAGGCTACTCATCATATGATCCCCTAGGATGTCTGATATAATTTGCAAGGAATAATGCCTAAAAGAACTCAAGTTGATAGGGTCTGGTCTCTGTCACCAGCCTGGCAGTCCATGACTCAGGTGACATGCTGAGGACAGAGGTATTTGTTCTTGCAACCTTCACTTTGATTTATGAGTCCTTCGCTGTACAATCATACATTCTCTGAAGGCCAAAGAAACTGAAGAAATCCAGAATAGCCCCACAGATAATTGGCTTTTGAATTGAATTCTTTCCCAAATTTTTATTTGGGACCTGCTCTGGCCACCTAAGTCACTGTTTTGCTTTGAAAGCCATTATATAAAAAGTCACCAAATAATGAATGTCAGAGCATTCGTATTTTCTTTGGAGTACACTTATATAGCTTTTACAGGGCTTCTTTGGCAACGGTCAGTCTGTGTGTGTGTCCATTAGCCTAGCTCAGCAGGGAACTTTGAGGAAACCCTAAAAGCACAAGATTTTTGCCTTGTGTTCCCACAGCAGCCAGCACTGAGAGATCCTGGCTAGCCACAAGGCCTCGGGATTGTTGTGCTTCTTTTAAGAAGTTTTCCTCACTTTCAGGACACTTTCTGCTCCTGGTCTGCTTCCTACCTCACATGCCTCAGAATCTGCAAGATTTCTCCCATGTTTTCAGAGAGTTGTGTTGCCAATCTCCAGTCATGACTTCATGAATTACCCACTCCTCCAGTACAAGTTAAATCTCTTGATGCTGATGTTTCACCAACCTGCTGCAGTCCAGACTGGTCTCTCTGTTCCTATCAAGTCCTTGCCTATTTCTCCGGTATCTCCTCATGGGCATCCAGCTCTTGGCTCAAACTCACTGAATGTGACACCAGCTCTTTGTCCACTGCTCCAAGCCATCTCTGTCACCTCCCTTCTTAGTCCCCGAGCTGCGCTACAGCGGCCTGAGCAAATACACTCTGGGGAGGTGAGGTTTTCTGCCACAGAAGGCAAAAGCCCTTTCAGTAACACAGGAGGTGTCACACAGTGTGTTTTTATGGCTATTTTTACAGTTCTTATTATACCTTAGATCTAAAACAGATCCTTACAATTGCTCGTAATTGCTGGTCTTTTGGCACTTCATAAATCCTCTTCCACAAAATATGCAGCTAGGGAAGAATAACCTGCCCACCGAGTGACACTCTTACAGGAGGGAAAATAATGAGAAATGTGGAGTGTGGGAGCAACAGGCTTTCTGGACAATTGTAAACAGCAATCGTGCTTAAAAGCATCATCATCTGATGGCAGAGCAGAAAGAGAAACGCTGTGTTTAATGAATTGAATTGTTCATTGAAAATAATGGACCATTTCTGACTTGCAGGTACTTAGTGACTTGTTGTGATGTTGTAGCGCTTCAACAGCGCAGGGAGCGAGCAGCTCCTGCACCTGCTTTCTCTGAAGCGTACTGCTTTTGTGCCTGCTATGCCTAATTCTGTTTGTGCCACGGAGTTGTCTTAGTTAATTCTGTTGTAAAATAGCTGCTGTGCATATGCCAACAACGATAATGTATGTGGAAAACAAATATCTTTAAATAGTTCTGCCTCAGTTCTCTCAGATAACTCCTTTTCTCAAGCTTTAAGAAGGTCTTGGATTAATGGATAAGACTTGGGCAGCACACTCGTGGTTCCAGCAGGGAGGTGGATCAGCATGTCCGGTAGCTTGGTTTTGTTTCTACAAGAGTGCAACAAGCAGGAGCACCACGTTCCCCTATACTTTCCTTAGGACCACGTTTCCCTATACTTTATATACTATACTTCCCTATACTAGGACAAACTCCTTATACCTGTATTTAACACAAGCCAACTCTTCAAAGCATTGAGGAAATTTTAAGTCTGGGAACTGGTTGAGAATATGTCACGAAAGATGAGGTTCTCCCTGGTGAGAAGAAAAGACACGTACAGGCTATGGCCCGTTGCTGGGGGCTAACGCCAGCAGCCAGCCAGTTACCAGGAAGAAATTGACTTCTTCGGGTGGCTTATCCTTAGTATGTGCCTTCCAAGGTCATTGTCTTTGCGAGGCTTTCATGGATTTACATGTAAGCACCTGAAATTCCAGACTTTAGGGGTTTTGTGGTGTGTAGGAAAGGTGATGCTGTGAGTCTTGGTCCAATACCCCGTGTCCCAGGAACGGAGCTGGGGTTGGTGGGTGAAGGCAGATGTGGGTGGACATTTAACCAAGGCGCTGCTGATGGTGATGGATCTCCATCTGCTGGGCTGCATTTTCCACCCCAAAAGGCTCTATGGAGAGTGGTGTAATGGCTTGCTCTGTGCCTGTAGCGCTTGGGGGAGTCCCTTCTGCATCAGCAGTGATTAAAGCACTCTTTGTGGGAGCTGCTGAGGTGGAAAGTGCTGTGATTACCAAGCTGATAGTCTGCGATTGCTATTGACAGTCAAATTGGGCGATTCTCCTCTGGCTGATTAGACCAGATGTGCAGGACATTTTTAATAAACTGCAAAACAATTGAGATGATTTGATAACAAACCTGAAGAGAATGGATTAATAATTTAAGCATCAAGCAAATATGGTCTTTGACAGTTGTGTAGTGCAGCAGGCAGGCTAATGCTCCCTGTCGGCAGCTGTGCCACCCTCCTGCCCCAGATGAAACCTGGCAGACCTCATCAGCCCTGGGTCTGGCACTCTAGTTAAAATATATATTAAAAGAGAAATTAATCTAGTGCTCAGACACTGGATTAAGCTCTTTGATTTGTCTGGTGAATGAAATATGTTTGGATGTGCTGAAGAGTGCAAAGGGGATGTTGGTCAAGGCATTGATGGAGATGCAGATGAGGTGCTCATCACAGCTGGGTAGAGAGAAACTTGCTCAATTAATGCAACCTGTGGTCATTAATGCCATCATTGTGCCTACTGCAGACTGAATCTGTTAGGATAGCGGGGGTGAGCTGTGGGAATGGCTGGGAAAAGGCCTGTCTGCTGGGGTGGAGAAGCGCTTTGCTCTTGTTCAAAACTGGACCTGCCCTGATTTGGCATTCTCATAGACTCGCTCCAACCCATTTCCATCACGGTTGTGTTTGTGTTTGAACATCGCTATTGCTTTGCTTGGGTGTTTCTCTTTTAAAATAAGAGTGGGCATTCTAATAGATGCTGACACAGAGCCAAGTGTCGGACTGTCCAAATCCATCAGATCAGAGAAAAGCGTTGAAGTTACATTTCATGAAGGCTCATTACAAGGGACAATTAGTGGGAACCAGAATCCTTATCAGATGGCAACCATGTCTTCAAAATACAAGGGAGCACTGACTTCTGGGTCATTAGACCAGAGGCTGTGGGGCAGGGACCATGAAATTTATTTATTCCAGAGCTTGCGTTGAGAAGGTAGGTGGTAATGTCTCAGAAACCCCACAATTATGAAAGTACAGTGCACAAGACGATTTGCAGAGAACGGCCACTTTTAATAGATACTGTCTCTTGTCATGTTGAGTCTCTACCTGGTGCGAGATGGTTCCCTACGCGAGCTCCCTGAGGAGGATGTTCTCCTTCTGCTTGGATTGCTTCAGATCTCACTGGGACAGTGTGTTTAAAGCACCCCGGTGCAGTCCAATTAGAGGCACTTTGCCTTTGAAGGGCTTGAATAGAGGTGTTTAACAGAAATAATTTAATAGCACCAGTGGACATTCAGCCATGTGCTGTGCCAGTCCCTTCAGAGGTCTGGAGAACAGCAAGAGGCTGTTGCCGAGTTCAAGTAGCTTATTATTGCCTGTACATGAGGGCTGTATTTCATTCCTGTGCTTAAGAAGAGGCAAAAAGGCATGTGCTTGGCTTCTCCTTTTGAATATAAGGACAAGAGGCAGGCTGCAAGCTTCTCTAGGCATGCTGTGAGTTATTCGAGCAAGAATGGTTGCTAAGTTATTCTTACATGCAAGAAGTTGAAGTTACTCATGCAGGCAGTTCAAGAGGGGAGGTGAAACGGGTTGTGTGTTTTTCCAGAACAGTGATTCCTAGGGCTTTTGGTATCTTTGTTCAGAAAACTTGTTCTGGTCTGACCACCACTGGCCATCCCCGGGTCCCTTCTAACTAAGGATTTTGCTAGCGGTAGCTTACTTGAACCATACAATGTGGGTGGCAAATGTGTTGGCTGCCCATTTCTGTGTTTTACCAGCAGACTGACTCCGTAATATAGCACCAAAGCAGGAGATTGACGACGTTTGATTGGGGGTGTGGTGGTGGTGGGTGGTGTCTTTCCCAGAGTCCTGTTTTTGGCAGTGATCAAAAGCAGAGTCTAGGGAACAAGAGAATAAGACAAACAGGTGTTTATGTCCTCAAAGTACTATTCCAGACTCCAGGAATTTGTTTTTGGGCATTTACTTGCCCAAGATTGGTGTCTTGGTGTTTAATAACAATCCAGGTCAGTTCTCTGGCAGCTTCTCCCTCCCCCCCCCCAACTTGCCTTTGAAGTGGTATAAACTTTTGGCATCCCCAAGATCATTTAGCAAGTTCTACTGTTTATCTATGTTTGTAAATAAATAATATATATTTAAACCTACCGCCTGCCTGATAACTGCCATGTCCCTCTGGATCCCTGGGTTTCTGGGTGTTTGTGTTCACCGAGGGCTTGGTGTGGCAGCACGTGCTGGGGTAATGATGGACTAGGAGCTGGGGATCTCTTGCTTTGGGATATTGCTGTGAACTTGTGTTGTTATTGGGACCCAAAGGATGAACAAGCCCAAACAGCTTCATGGCTTGACATCAGCCAGGCAGCCCTGTTGTCTTGTCCCAGGGTTTTGATGAGTTTTTTTTCTCATGCAGTGGGTGCAGCTGGAGAAAATTAGCCATGAAGCCAGCTTGCTTTTAGCTTATGACTAGTTTGATTTCTTTTAAAGTTATCTCTGTTCAATTGCTCTTCTGGGAATCTCTACATTAAAACCCAAATTGTTTTTAAGAATCTGAAGTTAAGAAGTTCTCCAGGTGCTGTTCAGTAATGGTGCGCACACACAGGATTACACAGGAAATGATGATTTTCAGATGGCAAGGCTTAGCTGGCACACTACAGTTCACAAAAGGGCAACATGAATTAACGGGATGATTAGATATCTCCAAGTACCACACAAGTGTTGCTTTGGGGAGCACTCTGGCCATTGAGAAGTGCAGGAGATGCCTCCCTGCAGGGCTCCGTGCCTGGGCTGGGCTTTCCCATGCCCTCTGGGGAAAGCCTGTCAGAGGCTGCACCTGAGCACCCCACAGGTTGGATCTGTGATCCCAAATGAGCAGGGATAAAAAGCTCCCCATCCTGTACATGCCTGTACAGCAGAGAAAAGTTATTTTTGAAGTGTTTTTGTAGTGGTTTTGAAGAGCTGCCTCGGTTCTCTACCTCGCACATCGCTGCCTGTTAAAGCCAGTTGCCTTAATTATCCCAAGTTCAACTCTTCAGGATTGAGAGGATATTAGAACTAATAAATGTAAAACATCTCTCTATATCTTTGTCTATGTTTCTATAGTGCCAGGCCTATGGATAAATCAGTTAACCTCTCTACCTCATTTTACTCATCCATAAAATGAGACTAATAATCGCTTACATCACAAGAAGAGCTGAGAATGAATGTGCTTGGAAGGTGAGAAGTGGGCTATGAATAGTGATCATGGTGAAACAGTAAAAGGAGAAAACCTGCCTCAAACAAGAATTTGTTTGATATCTCTTTTAATGGAAGTGCTGGCATGAATTCCTCCTCACTAGGTTATGGAAATTTAGGACTGGACAAAGTTTCTAAAGGAGCCATTTAGCTCGTTTGCTTTTGCCTTGATTTATTAGCTGTGTTTTATGCTTCCAGCATCTCCGTGCATCTGTGCAAGGGATCAGTCCCATGGTTTAAATGCTTTTGGAAACAGAAACCGTGAGGTCTGAGCGTCAGGCCATACGCAGACGGAGGTTTCCAAGGGTGCCTGTTGGTTTCAATCACCATGGAGCTGGGCACTAATAGTGATGTGAGCAGCATGACTGCACCACTCTAAATTGGAGCAGGATGGGTCTGTGCAGTGCAGACGTGCTGTACACCTACACCTCCCCATCTACCTTCTCCTAACTGTGTAATTACCTGACATGCCCCCATGGAAATTTCTGATTTTTTAGGAGTTTTTATGGCAGTCAAAGTTTTTTTGTGTTGTTTTTCCCCATATAGCTATGTGTGATGGTGTCTAGAACAGATGCCACAGATGTTGAGAATCTGAAGTATATTTTGATTTTGAGTATTAAGCAATATAAGGTCATTAAATGCACAGAGAACTGATGAAAGTACACGGTTTGAGGTGAAGCTGCTGCCATGCCCATAGGTTTCATGCTCGTGCTGTTTCCAGTTCACCATGGGAGGAGCAGCAGGCAGGGCTGAAGTAATCAGAGAGCAAAACTCTTCCGTCTGTCTTTCCGAATGCTACATGTAGAAGTACAGGCGCAATTAGGTTAAGAGCACTGAACAAATGTCTAAGAGAAAGAAAAAAGGATGACTCACAGTATTTGTTCTCTTACTGCACAAGTTTATATCCCTCCGTCCGACAGCAACATCAGAAATGTGAATCATTTCTGCACCAGCAGCAGCTGAACTTGGGTGCTGCTGGCAGCACGCTCAGCCGTGTCCGAGTGAATCACCGTCACGGAGCTGTTGCTGCTAGCCCAGAAAAGCCATACCCAGGAATTCCAGGCACTCGGCACTTGATGCGAATATTAATCGACAATTAAAAAGCATTTGCCTAGCTTTGTAAGCAGAAAAAAGAAAAACTGAAGTTACCATCAACGACTGCAGCTCCTGTGCTATGGCAAGGCTTTGTGGCTGGCGCTGGAGAGCAAAGCTGGGGGTGAAGGTCTGTGAGGAGGCTCCCGAGGATGTTGCATGGTGTGTAAGCATGACTGCTCTGTGCCACTTTTTCTTAAAGATGATCTTGGAGCTTTACAAGCCTTGAAAAGGCGCTCTGTTCCTGCTGAGGCAGCACAGTGCTGTGCTCGGGTGGATTATCGGAGGCACAAAGCAAGCTTGTGGTTTTCAGAAGTGCTGAGCCTCCGCAAGTCTCCTGGTCTCTGTGTGGGCACTCAGACAACTAGGCACAAATGTTTTGTTTAGGGCACACCCCGAATTTCTGTGAGAGCTGGAAATAGAAATGCAGGAGTCCTGATCCCTATTCTTGCCGTTAAACCATGGCCACGTTTCTTCTTGCTACATGTAGTAAAATGACCTTCTGCTGAGGGAGACCGCAGGATGGACAAAGCTGGTTCGTAGTGGCCGTTTGCTGAAGATGGCTGTTACAAGAGTTCTGAGTAGCAAGTGTGGCAGCCCTGGTCTGCTGTGGGCTGGAAGACACGTGGCCAACACCCTGGGGACGTGGCGAGCACAGTCTAGAGGGCTTCCTGGGGGTGCTCCTTCTCCTTTGGTGGGAAAATGGAAAGGAAACGTCACCTTGAGTGGTGTGTCAGTGCACACACTGGTGCTTCAGACACCACAGTATGTGGCACGGCTCCTTATGAAGCTACCAGCCCACCCACACGTAAATTGGCACATTGCATGCTTCACTAGGATACAGTATCGGGACAGGGAACTCTACTGACAGCAATATGGTCCAAGTGCCTGCACTGAAGCTAGAAAATGGCTGATGGTGAGCATGTACCACTTACGTCTGCAGTTACTTCTGGTCAAGTACTGGAAATAATTACATAACCAAACTAATTTTATATTGGGAAAGAAATATCTGAATATCTTCTGAAAGAAAGATCTGAAATCAGGGGTATTTGATTTCTCTACGGGCTGATGCTCCCTGGAGGTTCAGGTGGCAGCAGGAGATGCTGGATGTCTGATCTGGGGTGAGTTGGTGGCAGTCTCATCTCCAAGCTGAATTTCCTTGACCTGCTTGTGAACTGGAAGCAGGATTTTGGAGATTGGGCACTGGCAAGGCTGCCCTCCTTGGTCCATAACATCTGGTGTGCAGCCTATGCCCATGGCGTAGCTGGATCTGAAGCTCCTTCAGATGCTTGTGAGCTAGCTTGGCGTGGCTTGGGCAGGTCCCATGAGCAGCGAGGGTGGAGCTTAGTTTCTCTTAGGGATTTTGTGCCAAGAGTGGAGCAAGCTCAGGCCTTCACGAGTGACCTGTTGGCAGCAGCAGGGATATAACCATGATCGTGCTGAGCAGCGTTTGCTCATATGGGATCCCTGTCTCAGTGCAAATCCCCGATGATTTTGCAAGGTTCCCTACATGCTGGAAGAAGAAGCTGACTTTTCTATTTAAAGCTGAAGTATCATCCTGCTTCCTGTCTTCCAAATATTCCCTGGGAAGAACTAAGGGAAGGAAGAACTGCCTGTGCCATCAGCTGGTGCAAAGCCCTGACAGTCTGTTTGGCTTTGGTGCTCCATGCTGAGGTGATGGCTCGTGCACCTACTCCCCCATTTCAGCCCTTAGGTGTGGATGGAGTTGAGTCAGGCAGTTGCAAGTCTGGGGTTTTGGGAGTCCCATAGCTAATACCAAGGGACCTGCACCTTGGTGGGGTTAATTCTGTTGGCAAGGGGAGAATTTTGTACCTTCCCCAGGGGAAGGAGAGCTGACAGTCTGATTTTGGGGCTGCTGGAAGGAGGGGTGAGAACTGGTGAGCTGCAGAGACCCTGACACAAAGACGATCAAAGCGCCCACAGAGAGATTTCACTTGTGGAAACTTATTTAATATGGCTTTGAGTTGCAGAAAGCATTGCAAAACCCTGGACCCTTCATGTCTTTAAGTGATAAGCTATTTTCTTGCCAATGTTACATATCCAAAAAGGAAAAAAAAAGAGGTACAATTATTGTGATTACAGATAACACAACATCAGAAATGGATTTAGTAGAGCAAAAGGAAATGAAAGGTGTAAATTAAAACTCGATAACGATGAAGGATTTGCATGATACCAAATGCTAAGATACCCTATTAGCCAATAAATTACCCTTGTGCTGGTTACCTCTGGGAGCCATGTTTGCATTTTATGATAATTATTTCTTGTCTTGGGGCATTTACTAAGGAAAGACCAGAAAGTTAACAATAAATTTTTATAATTAAACTTCAAGATGAATTGAGACTTTGTAGGCATAAATTTTTTAATTTGTGCCAATCCGTAACGTTTGTTAGCACAATATCAACTAATTTATGGAAATATGTCCATTATGGACATTTTCATACAAATGAAACAAACAAAACTGACAATAATGGAGTGAGTAGCATGTTTTGATACTCCATGGATGTGACTGTGGTATTATGGAACCACAACTTCAGTTAGTTTAAAAATTAAAAAAAAAAAAGCCAGAACCTTTTTTTCAGGAGAGGAAATGTCATGTGAAATAGATATGAAAGCTTAAGAATTAATACACCCATCACTATTTCCCTCTCCCTTAAAAGCATTGCATGCTCTGGAGCCTCTATGTTCAGGTGTTCTTAGAAGTGGGCCTGGGAGAGCAAAAGCCCTAATTCCAGTGCTTGTACCAATTTGCTTCGTGATCTCATGTGGATTACTTGATCTGTCTGGGTTGGTTTATCCTGTCTCTAGATTATGCTTTGCTAAAGGCACAACGGCAAACAAACAGAATTGCTGCGCTCTCATACAGAAGTCATCACCGGGCCATCAATGAGGAGGTGTGGGGAGGTATTTCAGGCCCCTTCCCCCTACACCCGAATGAGGACATCTTTACCCACGGGAGGTAAATATTACTGCAAGAGGTGAGATGGATGTACTGACAGAGACCCGTGTTACCACGCTCCTCAGAAGTACCACCTTCACCTTTCTAAATTGTTTAGAAGCTGTTATGCAGCCTACACATCGGTACGGCTTCCTAATCTACTCATTCCATAATTTACAAATGCTCCTTTTACTGCACAGAAGCTGTTGGGGCCTCCATTGTCCCAGTCAGCAGACTGGAGCAAAGCAGGAATACCTCCTGGAAAAGGCTTCAGATTTCTAAACAAAAGGGAGGCTCTAACATTCATCAGAAAAGAATGTCTTAATCTCTTGAGCACCTTGCCCAAGCTGATTTTTCTGAGTTGCCCTCATGTGGGACCATGCCTGTGATATACCTGACATGTTGGCTTGCTTTTGATAAAGTTTTGGAAATCTTTTGTGATACCCAGGTTGATGCTATAGGTGATGGATACAATGAACTGCTCAAAATGATGATGTAAGGATTGAGAGGTTTTGAATTGATCAGGGAAGATCAGAAAGAAAAGGAGGTGTCAGAGCATGCGTTTTTTTCCTACCCAAAATGAATGCAGCTGGGTGAAATTATTTCAGCATATTGTTGTTTTTGCTGGAGAGCAGGAGCTGAACCATTTACATGGTATTTAGCTTTTTTTTTTAAATTATTATTATTTTTAACTTCTGGTTTTGTTACAGTTCCCATACCAATTTGTTGGCATAGCAAAAGGAATCATCTTTTGGGCTGATGCAGCAAAGGCATGTGAGCATTCTGTGCAGCCAGGTTCAGGGCGTCCCTGTCGCCTCATGTGGACCAGGAGGGAACCTCTGGTGCTTTCATTTAGTAGCAGGAATTTGTCCCAGCCCATAGAATGTGGCTGGCACTGAGATTTTAGATATCATTGGGATTTTTTTTAGCATTGCTTGCACATGGCCCAGTAGGAAGGTCCTGTTTAATAATCGATTGCAACATCTGGTTTTGTTTAAAAAAAAAAGCTGTTTCTAACCTAAAGTAAAGGCAGTAAAATGAAGTTAGCTCAGTCCAGACCTGTAGGAAACGACCTTCTCCTGCAGTTGTTGCCCCAAGTCTGAGCTCAAATAGCATTGTATGCAAGGGTTATTTTCCCTAACTCTGTGAACTATGCTGAGAAAGAAGAGATAAAATCGTGGAAATACCAATAGAAATTCACAGGTTGTAGTTTAGATTTAGGATCTGTATTCCTGTAGTAATTTAACTGAGTGGTAATAAGAAAGTAATAAGAGTGGTACCATCTTGGAGGATTTGGTAAGCCTCCATCCTGCTAATCTAAGAGCAGGTGTGAAGGAGCAGTGGCAGCCTGTTCCCTTGGAGTGATGAGGAAAGAGAAATGGGAATTATTAAATCTAGATATTCAGTGGTGGCTTGTTGAGCAGTTTATTTTTTGTATGCCTGAGACTTATCAGGTTTCTCTTTTGGGACTGCTCATTTGGATAGGGCATGTGCTCTCTGTTGCCAAAACTAAGGCTCAGGACCATCCAAAATGAACTTCCAAATGTGATTTCTGCGGGGATGGAGCGAGCCCTCCCTGCACTGTTCTGGTGAGGTGCGAGCCCCATGGCATCATTGTTAGCAGGGAGCCCAGGGTGCCACTGGGCTTCTGCACAGATTTAAAACAAAAACAAAATCAAAGCAACAACAACAAGGAAAAAATGGAGAAAAAACAAACTTTTAGCTCTGCGTCATCTTCCTGTTGTGGGCACTGTGCAGCAGAGGAGCAAGCGACAATTTTCTAACAGATTGCCTGAGAGTTTGTGAGTCTGGAGATAGGGAAGGGAATCAGCTGGAGAAGAGAAACATGGAGATGACAGCTGGTTAGGGCTTTTGAAAGAGGATCTCAGAGTCTGCCCAGTGTCCTTTGTAGGAGGCACGTGGCCATAAACACAAAGTGAGCGGCTGGCGTAGTCCCTGCAGGGATTCAGATCCACAAAACTCAGCCAAACAAGAGGAAAAAACAAAAGGCATTGCAAGGAATTCAGAGAAAGTCCAGCAAAATTTGGAATGGAAAAAAGGTAGCAATGCAGCGAATCCTTCAGTGAACGGAACAATGAAATGGCATTTATGGCAATGCAGAAACCAGCATTTTGTTTAGCAAGCAGCAGCTTTAGAAAACCCTGCAAAGCTAAAGGTAGTTCTGCTCTTTGGGATTGCTTTACAATTATCTTCCTTGTTCTTCTTGAAGCATTTTAATTAACCTTTTGTGCCCTGATCCCACAGCCACCCTTCATTTGTAGCTGTGCTCGCACAGAGTCATGGTACCGACTAACAGCACAGACAGGAAGGGAGAGCTTTCCACACAGTTTTTCTCTCCACAAGTGAACTCCTTTGTTAGCTGCCCATTGTTTGTCAGAAGATTAAGTTAGAAAAAAAACATTAATTTAAGGAATGAAGAAAAGACCATTCCCCTGTGGATTGGTCAAGTCTCATTTACAGACAGCTTCTATAAAATAATGTGGTCTGTGAAATAAAAATAACTTTAATTTTAACAAGCAGAGTGACAAGATGGTACAGAGAGGCTTCTTTGTTACCATATAGTTTAAATTACTTTATTCTAACCTGACAGCCACTTCTCAGTTTGTGCATTTAAATGCAGGTGCTCGATACCCAGCACTGACTTCCACCACGGGCTGGCTTCTGCCAGCGGAAGCTGAGCATCGCCCAGGGGTGCTGCAGGGGAGGCAGGACCTGGCTCTGGCAGTTTGTGAGATCTAACACCACAAGGTAAAAGTGAAGGTGTGAACGGAGCTATGAGGCTCAGGGTGTTTTCTTTTTTTTCTTTACATAATGTGGCTTGCTTCATCTGGGTTCAAGGCGACATCAGTACACAACTCTCAGGAGCAGCTGGTGAACAAATCCTCTGGGCTTTTAGCAGCTAGTTTTTGAATGATTCATCAGCTGGCCCTGTAGCTCAGGGCTTTTTACTTTTTCCCTCATGTTTTCTCTTAGTCAGATGCCTGATCCCTTAGAAACATGTCCCTTGGATGCTCGCGTTTGCTGCGTTACCTGCAAGGCAGCTCTGTGCTCTGCCACCCTTGCGTGGCTCTCGGTAAGTGAAGTTCCTGCGCTCACCTCCTGTAGCTGCATCCTCGTTAACAGTGCCCAAGGAGAGCCTTGGGTTTGTAGCCACCCACCCGATTTATTTTGAGTGATGTTCGGTTTTGGTTTCAAATTGCTTCTCCTGATCACCAGTCAGTCATGGGCTGGTTCCTGGTGTTGTGAAGAATAAAAACGCCGTGTTACAGGCGGCAGACTCCTGAGCTGAAGTCTTGCCAGCATCTCAGGGCAAACCAGGCTACCAAAGCACTTTCCCAGTGCCGCCTGCCTGCCTGTGCCGCAGGTGTGAGGGCTGGGGTGCTCATGCCTGGCTCCCACCGCACAAGCATCCATGCCTAATGGATATAACAGCCTAAAACAGCTTATTGAAAAATGTTAGCACTGGTCTTTTCATTGCCTTGTGCAGGTGGTTATATCTGTGCAAGATGAGCCATAATTAGTAAGCCATAAGATGTGCAGTAATTGCTGCTTGGGTGTCTTTCTGTCACCCACGGGACAGCCCGGGTTCTCTCTGCACCACCCTGGTGTGAATGTGGGGTGCTCGTTGCAGCCTGGAGGAGCTGGCTTGAGGGGGCTGCAGGGGTCGGGAGAGCTGAAAGGAGCAGGACCTGTAAAGGGGGCTCTGTGGCGTGGAGCGAGGCAGGAATGGACATAGCAGCGTAGGAGGGGGGCACTGTGATTGCTCCCAAATATCACCCTGCACAGGGGGAAAAGAAGCACCCCATTGTGGTTAGCTGAGTTGTGACTTTCTGACGAGGCTCAGGCTGAGTTCTGCTGGGCTCATAAGAGCAGCCTTCCCACTCCATGTGCAGAAATGTTTGGCTATCGCTTATGCCTTCGGTAGCTTTTGTTTGTTTTTTAGTCCGATGCTTGCTGTTCTGCACGGCGGATCGCGCAGTGCCCCTTTCGGGTTCCCCTTTATGGGAAGCCTTACCCTCCAGCTTGCGAGACAATTCCTGCTGCGCAGAGATCTGACCTAGGACTCAGGAAACCTCACCTCTCCTCTGACCTCCAGCCTCCTGGCGCTTTAACTATACCTGCCTCAGTTTCCCATATGCAAAGTGGGGATGAGAAGGCTTAGTTTCACCTGTGACGCATTTAGAGCTGGGGGATGCATGAAGCAAGAATTTATAACTTTAAGTACATTTAATTGCAATCAAGCTCTGCGTTGCTGCTGTAAATTCCCCCAGAATGTGGCAGTTTTTTCACTGTGCTAAAACCTTGTTAGTATTGCGTTGACATCTCTGCTATTAAGTACAGGGGAAGTATTTGATTGTTTCTGTTTAGATCTGCTCCTCACACGAGTGATTTTTCTTTGCTAAACTGTGTTTCAGTGCAGTGCATTAAAAAGTGGGATTTCTGTAAACTCGTTAGTGGCAGCCAATTTTCAAGAGCCTGGGGAGACAAGTGTGTGGGGCTGGTACCACCAGGAGCAGGTGATTTCCTCGTGAAGGATTTTCTGACACTGTTTTTAAAATTCTTACTCTGTGAGAAGGCCTAAGGGTATTGCCAGGATCTTCTGCTTCAACTTTACTTTAACTCTTCAGGGAGGCTGGGCATTATGTGATGTTAAAGTCAGGGCGAAAAGGAGATTGAAATGAAGCTTTTAAAGCTTTGACCTACAAGAAATGTTCTGACCTCATCAGGAGAGAAGGCATAAGAATAGTACCAAACTGTTTTCAGAGTGTTTTATTTCATTGCAAAGCTCAGATTCTGACTTTATATTCCAATTTAAGTGGAAATGTAATGTTAAAATCTTAGACTTCCTCCTAGCAGGAGACAGAATATCAGTAGCTCTGCGTCTCTTAGTGAATTGGACCTACAGCCCAATTTTTAGCAATCTTTTCATATTGGTGTCCACCCCCTCACTTAAAATCACTTTTAGGAGGGCAGATCGGTATTTAGAATAATCAGAGCAATAACATCCCTGGGTGCTTTGATTGCAGGCAGGCACAGACCTCTGCTACTGCTATCCAGCAGCCTATCTCTGATTTCGGTGGTGCTGTAAATGAAAGGATAGTGAGGTTAATTACACTTGAGGATAAAGATTCATTGATAATTGGGAGCATTTCTTCTCACAGATATCAAAGCCTTGTGAACACCCAGATGCACGAACAGCGAGGGATGGGAGTAAGAAGAGTGTAGTGCTTATGAGCCTTATCTGAGGGGGAGTTGAGGCTGGAAACTCTGGCTGTTTCTCTGGAAAACACTGAATTTAGTCCTAATTTATGTATGTCTGGTTTCTCTTCCTGTATAGTGTGTGTGTGCAGCTCTCTTTGGCTAGCTGATCATGTGCACTAATTAGTGAGCAGGACTGAGAGTGCTGAAGCAGAGGTTTGTTGGGGTGAAATGCTCCTCCGACCCCCCCGGGGGAGGTGATCTGGAAAAAAATGTGATTGTGAAGAATGCTTTCCTTCTCCCCAGCCATGCAGCACTCAGGGAAGTTCATCCATAGTCTCTGCGACTGGAGATTTCGTGTAACGAGGTCTAGCGTGGAGATGTGCAGTGAAATCACCCAGGCTGAGGGATGCTTGAGTATGGTCAGACTGGCAGCATGTATTGGCTTTCTGGTCCTCACACCCCGCACAGAAGGATCCCACACATCCCTCTTCTTCCCTGCCTTCGCTCCAGCCCTTGCCCAATGCCATCTTCCAGCGTCCTCCTTCGTTTATTCTTATCCCAGGCTCTTTTCAGTGGGATTAGCATTCTGCTTTTTCTGCCCAGAAGCACTCCAGCTTCGTGTCCAAACAATGAATCTAAAAAAAATCACCTTATTGGGTATCTAAGTGGAAATTTATGTTCTGAAAAATTTATGTTCTGAACTTTTCTAATGCAAGAAAGCAAGCATCACGGTGTATTTTCCAGTGATTTTTTTCTGGCATTTATGTATTGGGTTTATGGAGAGAGTTTTACCTGAATTGCGTAGGTCTTGTGCTTAACCATAGGCTGGATTTAGAGAAAATGAACTCTACCAGTTCAAATATTAGATGGCTTAAAAAAATAAAAAATTCTGAAAATACACATTTTTTGTGCATGTGTTTCTCAAAACCACATGGGCACGTTCGTGGAAAGGGACTTATTTGTTGAGAATGAAATGGCTGCAAGTTAGTTTTGGCTTGCGTTTACCCTCCCTTCCTCCTTTCCTCCCTTCCTTCCAATTTTGGATGAGCTGTAATTGGTTTAATTCTTTATGGTTGACCATAATCATATCCTCAAGCATACAAACACATGCTGATATATGCACACCAGGATATTTGCGCATGTGCACCTGCTTTGCTTTGTAACAAAGAGTTAAGAACCAATGAAAGAAAGTAATGAACTAAGGGAAACTAAAGAACAGATATCTGAAATATTCTCCTTCTGTACCTAGGTCACTAACTTAATTTTCTCCCCCAGTTGAATAGATTTTAATTTCTAGGAAGTCTTACAGATATCTTGAATCTTTGTCAAATTATCATTACGTTGATTTATTAGCTTCACAAAAAACGTTAGCTCCACTATGCAGAGGAACCAATCATTTCTAATGGAACCCTTTAAACAATTCTTTTTGTTCAGGAGGGAAACGGTAATGTACGGCGCTGAGTCTAATTTTCATTAATTTGTGCCTGAGCAAAGAGATTTTTTTTATGGAGTAGGAGACTTTATAATATGCCCAGAGATGAAATCATTTGGAGAGATGAGAAGCTTAGCGCCAGTGTTCTCTCACTTGATCACAGGTGATATAACCTTGAACTCTTTTTTTCTTTTTCCCTTTTTCTTCCCCCCAACCAATGCCTAATCATGCCATAGAGCAGTTTTTGGGATTGCTGAGTGTTGCTCCATCAGGCCAGTTACGGGCTCCTCGTTACAGAACAGGGGGAACCCAGACCCATTCATTCCCACCTCGTTTTGCTCTTTGGGTCCCTGCAGGCCAGCATCTGGACCTGCCTGTTATTTACATCACCCTTCACAGAAAATGTTTCTGTCGGTGAGCATCTGGTACAGCTGTATAATGGCTCCTTGTTTGGAGCGGGGCTTGCTGTAATGACTTGATGTGATGTAATACCGATATAAGAAGTGATACCATGTTCATTGCTGTGCATTAATCATCATGGAGCACACCTGCAGTGTGGCAGAGAGCAACCCTGATGCTCTTAGACTGCAAAAAGGTCACTCTGCCAACTCCTGTTTTGCAAAGTGTTTCATCTGTACTTCCCACAAATACCCAGATTTGTTTCATAATTATGGAACGTATCTGGAAATTTACAAAATGTATAAGATTAAGTGATAGGAACGTTTTCCTGCGCTTCCTCCTTTCCTTTCCTGCTGGAAAGATTTAAAACCCAGAGCCCCTTCTGGCTATTAGCTCCTGCTGTTTCAGGTTTGAATCTTCTGTGTAAATATTTCATGTTTTGTCTTTGCAATATGTATTTTTCCAAAAAATCCTTCATTAAAATTTAAATTGCAGTCCTGAGTACAATTTCCTTTGCATATTTGGCATATGCTATACTCTATTTAGCATAGCTCTTGAAGGCTATTTCTCTGCTTTTAGGATATTGGATGAGGATGTATATGGAAAGTGATTATTCCTCATTTGCCAACTGCAGCATTTTTATAATTTTTTCCAGGCATCTGGCTTTTGATACTGCCCCAGACATGAGCTTGGACATTAATAGACAGAGGTTTTAACTCACTTTTGCAGGTCAGATTGTTCCTGTGAAGTTAGTAAAACCTAGGTGCAGGCTTAAAGCTGTTAGATGCGTTTGTTTATTTAATTTAAGTAACATTCTTTTAACAATCCACTCTTTTAGTCAAGTCTAGAGCAGCATATTTTCTCTTATTCTAAAGAAAACATAAATAAATAAAATCCCTTTCCAATTCTTTTACCTTAACTAAAAGAGCAATCTGCTACAAATGACATCTGCTCTAAATGACATCTGAAGCCAGGTACTGCACAGCTCCGGGTTTCATAAAGAACTCCTTACTTAGTAAGGCAGAAGAAGAAAGCAAGACAGCACTTTTGAAGCTGAAATAATCCTATTTTGGAAGACTCCTTTTGTTTAATAGCCCATACAGTTTCATTAAGCGTAATTCCGTCCGTCAGTTGCTGCTGTCAATGAGATTACCCTGTGCGGCTTTGGGAGTTCAGTTGCTGCAAAGTAGTGAGCAAAGCATAAATGGTCTGCACAGATATTTCTGCAAAGAGGCAAACACAGATGCGTGTCCAACTGGACAGACGGCCACATCAATCCCCTTGTGAAACATCAAACCTGTGTGATGCCACTGCAACCTGCTCCCAAGGCAGGCGCCAGCAGCTCCGGGACATGTGCAGAAGACCTGAGGGTTCTTACAAGGTGACACTGAGCTGCTGACCCCGGATTTTACTAATTGCTCTCAGCCATTTACATGGAAGATAAGTGGCAGGACAAGTAGCTGCTGAAGCTTCACCCCATAATTCACACTGTCCCTCCTGCGTGCTGCTTCTTTCAGGGCCTGACCCAGAAGCAGAAATTTGGGATGAAGGAGGCTGTCCCTCTGGCCACACACACTCAGTACGGCCAGGGCTCGTTGATGGGAAATGTATGAACCTCTTGCATCATTAACGGGCAAGGATTCATCCTGGGCACCTTATGTGGGTCTTACTCCGCAGGTACCTGAAGCTACCATTAAGCAAGTCCCAGAGGTTCCCGTTTCCCTAAGCTGGCAGGAGGTGGACCAGAAGGCACCTCAGGCGGAGGTGGATCCTTGGTGGGACATCCAGCCGTAGCTCGTGGTTCTTGCCTGGGGCATGTGCAGGTCAGTGTAAGCGTGAGGCCTGGTGGGTGCCTCCTCTCTGCCCTTTTCGCAGGCTGTTTCACACGTGCTGTTCCTACAGGCAGAGGTCACAGCCTTCATTCGAGGGCTGGTGTGAGAAGTAAGGAGGAAAAAGGTTGGAAGGAGGAAAAGGTTGGTGGCACCAAACGGAGCAGAAAGAGCAGAGGCCTGGAGAGGAGGCCGGTGTGAAATAATGTGACCATGCTCTTTGTGCAGGCTGGTGTTGGCGGATGAGCAGATCCTTCTGCAAGTGTCTTTTTTGGTAGATGAAACCAACAGGCACAGAGAGAGAGAGAGAGGAATATTATGGCCCTCAAAGATGTATTCTAAGGGATATCGATTGAGTATAGTGGGAGGAGGTGGCCAGGAGCAGGAATACTCCCTACCTGCTATGTTTTGTCCGGTCACTTCATACAGCTCTGTTTCATATGAGCCTGTTTTCAAGGACAAGGCTTTGGCTGAGATGGTTTTGGTCTTGGGTCTGACTCAGAACGGCTCCTCCTGGGCCAGGTAACCCCACTGGTGGAGATGGCAGCAGACGTATGAACAGAGGGACAGGGAGGAGTTTGGGAAAGTGCTTGTTGATTGCTGCACTGGTTACAGCAGGCATGTATTCCTGCAAGACACGGTGGCTCAAGAACCATTATTTTCCATTCTGTATCAATTTGGGACTGAGAGGCAAAGAAAAGAGGTAAGAGGAGAAAACCTCCTTCAAACTTTGGTGCTAGCATAGCTCCCTCGCTACAAATGAAGCTGATTGACGTCAGCCTTTGCTGGAAACTCCCCCAGTGCTTCCCTGCTCGAGCTCCTGGCTGGGCTGTAGACAGGTTGCTGCTGCTGGTACTTGGGGCACCGGGGGCACGGTGCCCATTGTGATATGTCTTGGTGGTGGAGAATCGGCGTCTCTGCAAGCCCTTGGGGCCACTGTTGTGTTTTGGATGTAATTGGGCACATTGCTGCTTAATAGCAACTCCTTCCCACGGGTCTGGGCCTTTAAATCTCATTTATTGCTCCTCAGTCCCGCTGCTCAGGGTCTGTCTGTTTTGGGTAGAGAGGCGTGAGCAAATGGGGCAAGGCTGGCCTCTGTGCAAAAGGAGAGGCTGGTATTGCCCTGTAATAGAAAGAAGTGTAAAAGGAGCGAAATCCTGTTTCTTTGCCAGTGTCTGCCATGTTATATCATGTTGCAGAATGATGTTTGGAGAAGAAACAAACTCCTTGGTGGGTTCTGTGCAGCGCCAAACACGTTCTCCTCCTGCCCCAGTTCTGCATGGGTGCAAAGCGTTTCTACAATAAAATTGAAAAGCACTGGTGCCCTAGGGAAGCAAAGGGATATTTTTAACCAAACTACCCCAGAAAGAGCAGATCTGAATTTCTCAGAGGCAGAAGCACCCGGTGTTCAGACTCCCTGGAGCGCTGAGGAGTGTGTGAACACAGGGTGCTGCAGGGGAGCTCAAAATATTCCAGTACACTGCCAAAGCCTGCACTGCAGGCACATCCCTTTGGAAGGGGAATTTTTCTTAATGAGGAATGAGCAATGCAGGAGGCTCAGCAGGAGAAAGTAGTCCCTACATGTTGACATTTATTTGTAAACCCTCTGGTGGTGTGTAATCACACAAGGATGATTTGTGCAATACGTTTGGGGAGAAAACACTATATTTTAACTTTTTTTAGCTGGTATTTCTTTACAGTTATTCACAAAAACAGATTCTGCTGTGTGGGCATGTGTGGGAAGTATTGATTTCAGCACAGAGCAAGTAAATATGTTTTGGTAACAAATGCACTGCGACTGGTTGGGGCCTGGATGCCTGGGCCTTGGGCTCGTGGCTTTCCTGAGGTTCCCAACATCCAGCCTTTTCCTAAAAGCCTCTTTGACCTCAAACTTTGGGTCCACCAGCTGGCCCAGCTCCGGGGTGGAAAATCTCTGCCTTTTCCCCTCCGTGGCAGGACACAACGCGGGATTCTTTAGCTGGTGATTTTTGCTCAAATTTATGTTTGTAAACCAACTCAGCGCTCTCAGAAATCCTCTCTCATCACTCCCCTGCCTGGAGGCACTGTTCGCATTCGCGGGGCTGTGCAAACAGGTCCGCAGCAGCTCTTGGTGTGCGTGGGGACAGCCCTGGCTCCCCGTCCCTCCCCGACCATGGGGAAGGCTCTCGCCACTCCCTCACTCGGCTGGAATAGCGGCGACCTGCCATGAACCTCTTACCAGCTAATGATTTACTGGAGATACTGCAGAGGAGAACACTGTTTCCAGGCTGCTCTAAAGCTGATAGCCAAGTGCTGTGTGAGCTGACACGAGGAGGGGGAGCAAGAGGACATTCGGGGCCTTTACTCGAGGAATCCAACCTGTGCTGGGCGGACAGGAGGCGGGTGGTGGAGGTGCATCCTGGCACGCCTGCCGCTTCCCCTGCGATATGGAAAATAACCGCTGAGGAAGCAGCTGGGTGTGCAACACTGCATAAATCATAGGGTTTGTTGTGGAGAGATGTGGTGCTAACGGAGGAGACAGGGCTGGAAGAAAGCTGCCTACAGCACAGGGATACCTCCGGGGAGGTCCAGCCCTGAAGGCAGGGGACAGAGCTGGGCACAGGCACACCTGGGTATGCCTCCGGCATGCTCTGGGTGCCCAGGAACAACAGGGCAGTGGGTGCTTGGCTGGGGTCCCAGTGAGGCTGGCCAGGGCCACGAAGCTCTGCTGGTGTCCTCAGGGCACTGGTAACAAGGGCTGAGCTACGGGAGCAGACTGGCTGCCAGCGACTGCCGAATCTGTCCTTCCGGTGCGCACCCCACAAGCCTTCACTGATGCTGCGTGATGGGCAGGAGGGTGGGAGGACACAGGCGTGGGATGAAGCAAGCAATTCCTGCCCTCGTGCAGGAAATGGGCTGTTCTCACCAAAGCTGAGACCTGAGGTCACCACTGGAGACGGATGGCAGGGGTTTTCCTCCAGCCTCCTGCCTGTCTTGGCACTCGTGCCCTCACTGACTCCTTTCCCACCTTGCCCTGCCGCTGGCAGGTTTCCTTCTCTCCAGCAGCTCGCATTTGAGCTCCTGCCTGTGTTTTTGTTTGTGTTCTTGTGAGCCAGCCAAAGCTGTTGCTCACCGTGCTGCTCTCCTGATCCTGAAGGTCCTTCAGCCGGAGAATTTGCCACTTCCACCTGCTTTGGCTCTTCAGCCCTCGTGCTGCTTTAGGCACCTATCCAACCTCACGGACCAGTCTGCCAGTCCTGTGCAAAAAAAGGTGGTTGAGTTTCTGGGCCACTGGAAATTGCTGCAGTTACTGCTGCAAAATAACAGAATTTAAGCTACTGTATAATTTTTTGCTGGCTGACTTTTGGGAAAAAATAAAATTCACACCAGCAGCTGGAAGGAGAGGTGTCACGGATGCTGGGAGCTTGCGGGGTATGGGGCTGCCTTCCTGCTGTGAACCTGGGCTCCATGAGGGATGGCACAAGCATTTGTGCAGGAAATGTCTTGGAGAATGCTTCTGTCCTCATTTCTTCTTTGGGAGCAGATATTTCATCTGCTCTCAGGAGGGAGGCAGAACCCTAATCAGGAACCATGAAAACTCCCCGGTTGTGCACTGAATCCTTGGTTTCTGGAGTGCAGACATAAACTCATCACTGTTCAGCTTATTTAATCCTGTGCTGCTGTCGTGTTCAGAGGTAGCAATGACAGCAATTAAATAGAAATATATTTAATGATACACATTCAAGTGATGGAGCATCTCGTGGCAATGGCTGCTTCTGGAGGGCGTGCAGTAACTCCACCGCAGCAAAGGACTTGCTGAAGGGCTCCTGCTCAGCTGCTACCTTGGTTGGGCTACGGGGGGGAGGAATTTTAGAGGTCTGCATGCATGCGAGTTCAATTTCTGTGATTTCAGCTGGAATCAAACTTCTATGGTTGTGTAAAACTGTTTACAGAGATCTCATGTCACCTAAATTTAGGCTGCTGGGAGGAAGAGGGACAGTTCTGGTGGCTCTCCAAACCACCTCTGAGATGGGTAAGTGAGGAGAAAGGGCTTGGCGTCTGAACTGCCCTTCCCCTGGGTAGTCCCCATGTCCTCACCTGAGATGCTGAAATCTATCTTGATATTGCCATCTGTCTCTAAAGAGAGAGACCAGAGAGATCATTAGGGTGCTTCTAACCTCGATACAGGGCTGGGGTTGCGTTAATGTCATTTTGCTAGTCCTGAAACTCCTCCTCTGCCTAAATCAGGCACAGGCAGCCCAACAGGAAAGTCAGGGAAACAGCGAAGGGAAAGCCGGCACGGGAGCTTTCTGCATTTGTCGTTTGTCACAGGTTCCCGTGGAGCCGCTAGCTTAGTTGTGCTAATCAGGATCTGGAGAATCGGATTCTCCAGCTGAAGAGAGCGTCCCTTTTGTGTTAGTCTCTGAAGTTGTTTTAACTTGCGTTGACACAAATTAAACAGGAATCTTGCTGTCTATTGATTTTGTCAGCAATGTTTTTTTTCCCTCCTGAAGTCATCTTTAAAGACTTTACTTTTATTAAACTAAATGCTGCCAGTTAACTAAAGTCTTTGTTTTTATAGACTCAAGAGAACAAGATCTAACATAAATTAATCATGACTTAATTGACTGAACTAATTCAAGTTCTCTTCAGTCCGCTGCACAGCAATATTCCTGTCTTCCCAATGCTGTAACTGAAGGCTAAATGGTACATTGGTTTAACAGCATCAACTTTTTATATCTTTAACACAACATTTCTACTGTGGACAAAAGTTTTAATTCCTTGGAATTAAGTCCACAAAACATTTTCACAGTTAGGAATGCTGAAGCGGGCACCCCTTTTTGTAACACAGACTAGAACTGACTTCAATTTCTTCCTATTATCTCTTTTTCTCTCTGTGCATAGACTAAATTATTTATTTAGTATTACTATTTCAAAGGAAAACCAAGCATTAATTCAATTTACAACAGCATTCTTTCACCCTACAGAGCATAAAATGAAATGCAATGAATTGCTAATGCTGCCGATGTCAAGAAGGCAATGCATTTAGCGAGGCTGGCTAAATCATTAATGCGAGGAGCTCTCCCCCCGAAAGGCACCGCTGGCAGGAAGCAGCGAACCCAGTGCATGGCTTTTGGGTTTTACAGTGAGTCTGCGGACGAATCCATTTGTCGTGCTCCATGGGAGGCAGAAGGAAGGGCTATGGGGCTGCCTTGTGAGAGAGCTTGCAAAATTTGGGAGGGAGGGGGCTGTGATGCTGTTGAGATGGCCTTTCGAGGACGTAGGCAACCAAGGACGACAGCCTCCAAACTTCTTCACTGCTTGCTGGGGATGGTACCAGAAATGCGGACAGGCAAGGCTTCTGCTCAGGATGCTCAGCACCAACCCACAGGGCAGTGGATCTGAAAGGCCTGTTCATCAAATGCATTTGGATAGTAAATCCATGCAAGGAAACTGCAGGCTGCTCCTGGGCTTTCCCCATCCAGAAGAGGCTGAATTAGTCAAATAGACTGCTTCCTACCTAGTTTCTTCAGCTCTGCATTTTTAGCTCTGCTCTGCATTTTTAGCTCTGCCTTTCCCTGTGCTGCTTCTTTTTCCTGCAGCAGAACTTTAAATACCCCAAGCAGTGGTGCTGCAGTTCCTTCTCTTAGGAGCTTGTTCCTTAATCTAATAAATCTATGCCAGGAAGATGGTTTTTCCCCTATCAGCCTAAACTTTTCATAGCTTTATTTCAAGCTGCTTTGCTTAGTTTTGCCCACTAGCATCATTCCTAAGAACTTCTCCCCTGGGGAGAGTTGAGTTATTGTGTGCTATCCCATCCCAATGCAGTTCTCAGCTCTCCCATGGCCAAACCCGGCTTTTTTTTTTTTCTTGGTTGAATTATTCCTTCAATTGAAAGCTGCATTTGATGCAGGTCTCTGTGCTTTCACTCTCATTTCATGCCTTTTTGGTGGCTTCTCCAAAGCCTGTAGTCAAACAGTCAGGTAGTTTGCCGGAGCCCAGTGGTACTGCAAGCTTTAAGCAGAAGTTTGGAGAAAAGAATGCTCAAATATATTTATAGATACTACATATACAATATAATCTATTTCTTAGTGGTAGTGCCTCTTAAAAAGCTGCTGTGAGAGGTTTCTGTCCCCGGTGCTGGGTGATTTGGGGCAGATGGGGGCTTTGTGCTGGGTTTCCTGCTGTGGGAGCCTGGAGAACTGGGAACTGCAGCCATGGCCCCGTAGGGACTGTGCTGCTTGAGCCCTGCCATGGGCTGCTGGCAGCATGTGTAATGCCTTGGGAGCAGCCAAAAGAGCCCTCCTGTAAGCAGACATGGGGAGATTTTTCCCCACAAGAAGTTTTTGGGTAGAAAGTGCCTCCTGGCTTAGAGCCGGAGTGTCGGGATATTCCTCTGGGACCAGAATTGTGGCAGGATCTCATTGCTGTGGAGGTGGCTCTAGCCTCTGCTGCCTTCACCCAGTCACTGCAGATGCTTCAGCTTTGCTCTCAGGCACCTACCAACATCTCTTCTGGCAAAGACTGGTGCAAAATAATCTCATTTCAGCTTTACCTCACTCTTTAATCCCTCTTTTTCCTCCTCCAGCTGGGGTGTGAAGCAACCTGCACACTTCTGGAAGGTTGGTAGAGGCTTCCACCTGTAACTACGTACAGGGTTACAGCCTGAAGGTTTTTCTCCTGCTCTGCCCTCCCAAAGCTCCTCCGGATCGTTTCATACTGAGCTGAATTCGTTAGCTTTGGCTTCAGAAGTCAGGGAAAATACAGTCACTTACAGCAGTGTGAATGGGCCCTTAGGAAGGGATTAATGCTCTGTAGCTTGTTGGAGTAGTGCCTCCGGCCAGGGAGTTGTGGGGAGTCAGGGAGGAGATGCTCATTCTGCTTAACCCAACGTACAGCTGCCTCTGGCTCCTGGGAACTCCTGTCATCACCCAATTTGGTGGTCGGCAGAAATGGGGTGTCACGTCCAGGGGTGAAACTTTACCCTGCCCCAGGGGTGAGTTGCTTTGGGAGGCTGCCTTCCTCCATTGACCAAGTCCTGTTGTGGGGTAGCTTTGATGTGCTGCTTATTTTTTTGTGATGTAAGTCAAAAAGGATTACATTTTACATAGAAATGCATGCAAACATACATCCTCTAATTTCAGCAAAATTGAGATTGATAGAACAATTTTTGGTTTCTTGAAGCCCATCCAGCTCTGAGCTCCTGCAGGCAGTGGAGTCAGGGTGTACACATTGCTTGGGCTCAGGTACTCAGGAGATGCTCAGTGAGCTGTGTTCATGTCACCCTCATGGAGTTTGAGCAGGGTGACAAGACTGAGCAGTCCTTCCTCGCTAGAAACCCTCACCTGGGGAACAGAGTCCTCTCCACCTTCCTAACCAGGGTAAAGACTCAGCGGTGCTTCTCCCAAATGCTCTACAGATGCACACACAAAGCATTAATGCATTTAAGACAAAAAGGAAAAAAGGAAAAAAGAAAAAAAGCTAATGTACTGTACAGCCCAGTGTACTGTTTAAACGTAATTTGATAAAATACCAACTACCAACAAATGGAAAAGGTCTGCAGTAAATATATGTAGTGTTCTCCATAATGAAAGTGTCATCATAAGGTTTAATTCATTATGGGCTCATCACTTTGCTTTTATGTTTCAGGTCATTAATTGCTGATAGAGGTTACAGCACAGAATGGATTAGGTGATAAAATTACATTTCAAAGTCTGCCCTTTTTCATCTGAAGCTTAAGGAATTTACATCTACAGAAGCAAAGCAGCATCCAAATATCTCAGAGCAGATGCAGACTATTGGCATTGTACTTCAATGCAGCTGCATGTAATGAAAACCTGAAATTGAATTTTAACTTAATAAAGTAGATTGTTTTTTAATTGAAAGTTTTTCTTTTCTTTTTCCTTGACTGGGAACATTCCCACTCTTTAATTATGTTTTGTTTAAGAGAAGAACAAATAAAATCAATTTGTTTTCTGACAACGGAATGGGAGCATGCAGTATTTCTCAGCACTTTGAGAAGCAGCACCCCACACCTTGAGCAAATCTATTAAAATAACGTGCTTAAAGCAAGCAGTCGTTTTTAATTAAAAGAGCTGCTCTGCTCAAACAGCTTATATATCAAGGCATCGTATATATTCTCAAACCGTGCTGCATTTTTTTGTTGGTGGTGAGGGCAGGTATATAGCAAGGGCTGAGGTAGAAGGAGAGGAAGCTGCTCACAGAGGATTCCCTTTTGGGCATGCTGCATGTTTGTTTAATGCTCATGAACGGGGCAACTCCAGGCCTTGGGGACCCGTCGCTGGTCCCTGGCACCACTTCACATTCACAAAATGACAACGAAATATTCCTTCAGCTCACCCTTGTTGACCCTGTTTTGCTGATAATGGGGATCTATTCCTGTGAGTGCCTTGTGCTTCCCAGCACTGCGGCAGGCTCCCTTCACCCTGCTGTGGTGCCTTGGTCTGATGTTCAGGGTGAAAGGCGCTGGGGTGCTACGTAGCTGGCTTTCCGAGGGACCGAAATGGCTTTTAGAAGGAACAAAACTTGTATTTAGTTGTAAATGGTCATGACAGCAAAGCTTAACTACCCAAACCCTTCGGAGTTCGTTATAATGTCCTCTCCTTGGAATGTGTTGATCAAAACATCCATAGCTGGGACTTTTGATCTCAGTTTTAAAGTTTGGAGCAAAAACATCAAAGATATAACGTGAATAGTCTGGCACTGATTTACATGCACAACGTTATTTCTACTTTTGAGAACAATGATATTTCTGTTATAGCACATTTCTGGTTTAGTTTGCTTTTCCCTCTCTTCCCTACCCGTTTTTTTTTTTTCCCTTGTTCTAGAACAAAAGGAAGGGATTAAAAAATCCCGTTGTACTAAACAGGGAGAGTGTGGGGCAATGGGGAAAGCACTGCCTCTGCTTTTCCATCATGTTTTGTGTCTTTTCATTGTTCTTTTTCTACTGGAAAGATGAAAGAAAGAAAAGGGGACAGGTCCCTGCTTTGCTTTTTCTCTGTTGCTTATAGACTTCACGGGAAATCATGTATTTTCCATTACATGAGGAATCTTGAATTTGAAAAAAAAAAAAAAAAGAAGAATGGCTTGATGATAATAATGTTTCCACAGAGGGAGGAAATCAGCACAGCTAGGAAGACAGAGACGTCTTCCTGCGAGAGTTTTGGTATGCTCTTCATGCTGCTGCATGCTGCAGCCACCGCGCGGGGAGGCAATGCAAGGGGGGGACCCCGAAAGTGTGGGGTCTGGTCCATCACAGGCAGGGCGTCCTCGTGAGCTGCTGGGGATGGAGTTGGAGCAGGGGCATTTGTCTGAAATTACTCACAGACTGAAAGCCCGAAGCAATTTAGTGGGAAAATTCTCTGGTATATTCGAAAAACATGACGTGAGGCTTTGGGGAAGGTACACTGCTGTAGCCAGGACCCTGCAAGAAGCTACCTTCCTTCCCCCAACTGTTTGTCTTTATTATACACCCCGGATAACTGTTTTTCTTTACACCCTGGAGCAAAAATACCAACTGCAGATTTCTGAGCTGCTCACTGGGGACAAAAGCAGATCGAGCAAAGCCACCTTTCCCTGCTCCCCTCCTTTCATCACCTGTGTCTGCGCCGTGCTCCCCGTGGCAGCAGGATGCACCCAGTCACCCAGCCTCTGCCTCCATGGGCACGCACTTCCAAACGCAGTTAACGTGGGATGGGATTTTGGTGCTTCAGTCCAAAGAGGATTAAAACTTTACTGGCATGTCTGAGCCAACAAGGGACGAGGTGATGGGGTTTGATGTGCGGCGACCATGCTGCACGTGGAGTGCTGCCTCCTGCGGGGAAGGCAGGACACAAATCGGATCACAGAGGGGTATGTCCATGCCTGTGGGTTTACTGTTCACAAGGTTATTTCAGGGAACAAGCATTTTTTAAAGGGCTGACCCCAGTTGTGACTTGCCAGCTAGAAAGGATGCTCGCTCTGCCTTCCCCTCTTCATTTCAGCTGTAGGTGCCCTGCTGCTGTGTTCATGCAGCCTATTGAGGCTCGTTGGGGAAAGCTTACTGAAAGTATTTTCCCTGAAAATTTCTGTCTTTTTGTCAAGAAGGCAGAAACCTATAATTGTTTTTAGTTTCAGCGAAAACTTGAAAAATTGTCAAGCAGAATGGGAAAACCCCACTTCTTAAAAATACAGATCTTTATTGCTAACCCATCCAAGTGGGAAAAAAGTCAGTGTGCTGCAAAGACTACATTGAGAGTTTACAGCTTACCAACAGCAAGCAACTGGCAGCTCTTTGGTTGGTGTCAAGGCAAAGGTTGATTTGGAAGGGATTTGAAGGAGCATAATGAACCGAAGGGAGGATGATGCATGGCTTTCAGCAGAGACTGTACATATTCCCAGCAAACTCGAGCCACATTCCCCTGGAGCTCTGTGGGATGAATGACAAAACAAAGCTGCTTTTAAGAAGCGTGTGGGCTGCCCCCACGTATTTCCCTGTTGTCAGCTTGTGCAGTGATGCCCGTTCCCAGCCCCGTGAGCTGGGGGAGCCGAGGGGCAGAGGCGTGGCACCAGCTCCAGGTCTTGGGTTTGCACCTTGGTCTGCTCCGTGGCTAGTGTCGGGGGAGCTTGGCATCGTTTTAAAGTGGTTCAGGGGATCCTTTGTCTCCAGCTGTGTGAATAGCTGATTTTGCAGTCCATTGGTGGCTTTGGAGAAAAGCTGGGTTAAATGGAACATCTAATTTAGCTGAGACTGAGGAGCACGCTTCTTATGTCTGGTGTTTTCCTAAAGAGCTAAAATAATAAACAGCAATCAAGGGCAATTTGTTTAAAATAAATCTGAAGAAACCCAAAGCTCAAAGTTGTTTCAAATGAAAGCTATACCCCAAAATTGTTTCGTTCAAGAAATGGGAAGATGAAACGCATTCCGCTTCCCATATTATTGCTATTTTTTCCTCTGCCATTTCCTCCCAGGCAGAAGTTTCAGAGAAGATAATATGTGTTTTCAAAGCATTTCAGGGTGTCTGAACCTGCAGTTTTTCATCTGAAAAAAATGGTGGCTGAAAAAATTCTTTGGGTTTCTTCTGACTGCAGAGGACAATGGCTTTGCACAGACTACGTATGTAATCAGGGGAACTTGCATCCGTCTTTGCTGCCATCTTCCTGTGCAACCTTTCTTGAAAATGAAGGATGACAAGAATAAACCCCAAACTGGAAGATGTTTCCATTGATGTGCTTTACTCTGTGAAACATGGAAAAAAATGCACATTCCTTCCAGAAGTGCAAAGCATTTGACAGTGGGTTAATTGCACTGCACCAAATCTTCCTCCTGGAGGGTGGCACCCTGCTCCATCCCATGGGAGCACCGGGATCCTTGTCCTGGTCCCTCCTGGTGCTATGGCCCCAGGGGCCAGCCTGGGAGCCACCAGATCCCATCTGGGATAACTAATCACCATTTCAGCTCTGTTTGCAAGAAGCACAAAAAAATCCATGAATTACAGGTTGGGAACATCCACAGGGAAGTACCCAAGGCCTCGTTCCTTTGAATGTCAAAAGGCAGCAGCCCAAATCTGGTTAAGCATAGAGAGCCTGACAGATATGTTGTCTGCAGGAAAGGAGGGCTGTATCCAAATCTCTCTCAGAGCACCCACGAGCATCCACCATCACAGCAGACTCCATGCTAAACCACTGCACTTCATCATTTCCCACATGTGCTCCATCGGATCTTATCAGGGAGAGCACCCATGACTCCTGCCTGTGTGTAGATTGGAAGAGAAGAAATCGGCGAGGATTCACCCCTGGTTTCACCATCCAGCTCCTGCTGGGTGCTTTGTAGGTGCTTGCACTTCTGGTGGTAGGGATGAACAACCCTAAGGTCGATTTGTAATCCTGGTTCTCTATACTGTGGTCTTTAATCAAAATAGTGACATATTGGGTTTATTTGTATTAAAAACTCCCATGGAGATCAGGATGTTTTACACTGTGGAGCCTGACAGAAGGGAACTTTGCACGGGGACGCAGGATGAATGAGATCTCACTGCAAGAAATGGTTATGGTGCTGGAAAGAGGCTGGAAGAGACCTCGGGAGGTCTTGTCCCACCCTGTACATGTAGTGCATCTCCAGCGATGAACACTCCATAGCTTTTCAAGCTACTCTAGTGTTTTGTTTGGATTGCTATTTTAAAGTATTCTTCCCAATGCATAATCATAATTTCCTTTCCTGTGCTTGAAGCCCGTTCATTGAACAAATCTCAGCTGAAATACATTTCACTTAAAAGAAATTAAATGTTTCAACAAGAAAAATGTTTTCTTGGCTAATTTGCAGTCGGAGCTCTCTGATGAATTTGACCTGAGTTTAAAATAGCTTCAGTTTCACCAAAACTCCACTCTGTGGTAAATTTGCTATTCACAGCAGAGAAACCCCGGATTTAAATTCATTGACTCGCTTTGGTCTCAGGAACCTGCTGGCTCAAATTCAGAATAAATTCAGGAGGAGGAAATACCGTCAATGCGGTGGAGCCCAAAGTAAACACAGAAAGAAAATAAGGATTATCTTGCATTGGTGTAATATAATCAAGTTCAAATTTACCTGGGTGTAAAGTAATATAATGGGGGATTTGGGTGAATCCCACGGCCAGTGGCATCTTCCAGAGATAACCGGTCTTTTTAGAAAGGAGATTAAGTGGGAAGAAAACCTAGTTATGTTAATTAGAGCTGAAAAAAAGGCTAAGGAATAATTGAATTTAAAAAATATCCCTCTGCTTAGAGAACACGAACTCGAACAGCTCTAAAATATGCCTGAGCCGTGTTCCCTGCTCGCAGCTGATGTTAAGTCCCCAGGAGCAGGACTCGCAGGGCTCCGTCCCCGTCTCTGGCACAGCCCACTCTCTGCTCCCTGAAGAGCTGTTGGATCACTCAGACCATCTAAGCTGTGTGACTGCTCCAGTGCAATCTATGAAGCCTGGAGAGGTCAGCAATGGCTTTTGTTTCATTGATTTATTTTTGTAAAGTCACAACTTTGAAATTCTTCCTGTCCCCCCACTGTTTTCTAGCTCATTTCTGCCCGACATGCCTGTTCGCCCAGCAGCCCCATCTCTCCTTCATCCTTGTTCCTTGGCTTTGTGGCCCCTCTAAAGTCACTTTTGACTTCTCCACCATTGACCAGACAGTGCCCTCTGTTTTCTCCATTCAACCTTTTCCATAGCCAGATTTCTGAGGGTGATTTCTGTTTTGCTCCTGTTCTGGAGATTTTGGCTTGCTGTGCTCGGATCTGGCAGGGCTCTGGTGAGGAGCATCATGGCTCTGGCCACATCCATCCGCTTAGCCATGGGTGATGGGGACCTGAAACCAAGACCGAGCAGCATGAAGGAAGCAATCTGCGGGATTTTTTAGCAGTCTAACTGAGTTGCAGGAGCTAAAGAGACCATTGTTTCTCCCTTAAGGTCCTGTTTTGCAGCTCACCAATTTGCAGGCAGAATGCAACGCAGAGCACCAGCCAACTTACCCTTTTTTTGGGACATCTTCCCCTCTTTGAAGCTCTTCCTGGCCGTGTTGCTGATCAGCTCTTGGCAGCAGCAGAGAGCCGGTGTCCTCGGAGCCTCACCACCCATCCGACTGCTGCTGCACTGTCGTCTCCTTGCATTTCCTCGCCCTGCTGTCGTCTGTTGCCTCTTGTGCTCTGGCACTCTGCGCAGGCAAGTTGCTGTACTTAGATCACAAAGCCCCAGACTGAGAAGGACCCATCTGGCGGTGCAGCACCATGCAAAGAAGAGCCAATACCCACACAGCCCTGCAGTGCGGATGAGCACGGTGGTAACATTTTGGGGACTGACACAAACCTGCTCGGAGACATGTGAGCACGCGAAGACTCATGCTCACTTCCACTTAGCTAGTAGCTGAAGCACCTGTACCCCTCATGTGAGTGGTTTGATCAGGGTTAGGTGTAATCTGAGAGCAGGATTTGATCCTGTGCAAGTATTGGTATAGAGGCATGTCTCTGTTTTGGTGTTGAGAGTAATGCTATAATCACAGAGCGGTGTGCTTACATCTGGTGCATTTATAGACTCTGGAAGGTGAAGGATCAGCAGCTTTCCGTGTTTTGGGAACAGGGGAGTCTTCCTGGATGAGCAAACCCTTTGGCTTGTTTGAGCAAGAATGGTTCTGGGTTGATTCCCCCTTCAAATGTTTGCTCAGGCAGTGAGATGTGGTAGTTAGCTCATTTGCACCCTCTCTAGCAAGAAGCGCCCGCAGACCCCGTAGGTACACGGGAGCCTCAGCAGCAGCAGCAAGGTGCAGGATGAAAGCTGTTCATATGGGTTTTTATTTTCCTGCTTAAAATCATAAGGCAAGCGTTTGCTTTTGCACTTGTGCTGTGAGTAATGTTACAGATAAAGTGGCTCCCTTTATTCCCAAGCAACCACAGTGCGTGCTCTATGTTTAAGCACATTATTTCCTGGCTGTCCACCAGGGATTTCCTGGTTAAAAGTTCCCTGCAATGAGCTGTGTGGTTCGGAGGTGGCCCACTGAGAGCCTCGGAAATTTCTTTGCACTTTTGCAATTCATTTCAGCAGAACAGGCACGGGGAGTCAATGCTGTTGGAATTCCATATGTTTGTCATTGATAGATGCTGACCATAATTATGTGTTGTGAATTGTGTTATTCTCTCTCCTCTGTAAGCCCCGCTATGGTGCAAGGAGGAAGCCCTTCAGGAAATCACACCTACCTCCAACCCGTGCTTCAAGAGCATCGCGAGCATGGGGACGCACCCCAGAGCCTGGGCAGGGCAATGGCTTCTTGTGTAAATCAGTGAGTGCTGGCTGAGAGCATGGGAAATGTGTGTTGGGCTCCAGGAATGGTACTTCTGCCCTGCCCTTAAAACCTCAATTACAGGCCAAGAGGAAGCACACCTTATGCGTAAGGTCAATAATTCACTTTTAAGATTTATTGAAATTTTAGCACTCCAACCCAAGAATCATCATTATTAGGCTGGATGTATTTATTACAGAAAGAAGGCATCTATGCAGAAACCCGTTCAGTAATATAACACTAATACAGTTAAAATAGCTGCGCACACTGCTGGTCCTGCCCCTTCTCCTGGTGCTGTGCTCCCCCTGCTCCTCTGAGTGCTGTGCTCGGGGGCTTCTCCCTGGGGCTGGCCGGGTGTCCCCATGGAGGTCCTTGGGGCAGGAACAGGACGTCCACTGATGGCTTCTTCCTCACCCCAGGACCCACACAGTGCCGTTTTCATCTGTTTGCTGGAGTGCTTTTGTACCTTTATTTCTTCAAGGGTTCTCACCTCCACACCACATCCCAGTTTACTACACGTGGTGCCCTGTACACCTTAGGTGCTATTTCAGAACGTCAGAAATGCAGCTGCTCTTCTCTCGGTTAACCCCAAAGCCAGCCTTGCCCAGCTCCAGATGTGCATTTCTTTAGCTGTGCATTTCTTTAGCCGTGCGTTTCTTTAGCTGTGCTTTTCTTTAGCTTGCTTCGGTGAGCTGTGCGCAGCCGGGGGTCCCCCGTGCCATCCTGTGCCACCTCCTGTCGCCTGCCTCCTGCACATCCATCCCTGTGCTGCAGCCCAGGTCCCCACATCAGTGACAGATCTCTCGTTCTACCCGAAAGAATTGCTTGTTCCCATTGTCCATATAAAGCCAGAGTTGTACCACACCAAGCTAAACAAAAGTACAACAAATTAGCCGTGGACAGCTGGTCAATTAGAAGAACTGCTGCCGCAGCTAAACCTAGGGAGAGAAAGCTGCAGCCAGGCCAGGAGAAGTTCGGGCAGAGCACCGCTGAGGCTCTGCAGGCTCAGTGCAAGGTGATGGCACCACCCTAATGCAGGGCTGCACGGTTCCTACATGGCCATTACTAACGAAACACGGCCACGGTGGAAACCTGCCACCAAAGGAGACAGTGCTTAGCTGGGTGGGCGTGTCAAGTGTGTGGGATTAAGAAAAATGATGCATAAAATAGGTGAACTGGGGGGAAAGCACCACCTTTAAGAGATGGCTTTTGCACTATTTTCTTCTTCTTCTTTTCTTCTTCTTCTTCTTCTTCTTCTTCTTCTTCTTCTTCTTCTTCTTCTTCTTCTTCTTCTTTTCCTCCTCCTTCTCTTCTCCTCTTTCTCCTCCTCCTCCTCCCCTCTTTTTTTTCTTCCCTGTCTCCAGGATAGTATCTTTGATGTGTATTTTGCTAACTCTGAAAAACGGAATAGACACGGCCAGCTAGGCAGCTTCCTTGTTGGCTTGCTGCATCGACTGCTTCAGACATTTTATACCTACTTTATTTGGTTTCCACGAGACCAACGTGCAAATATCCCAGTGATAGGTTATATAAACATTGCAAAAGGATAAATGCATAGAGGAATATGCCTCTGAAATACGCTGCTGAAATACCTGAAAGCAAAGGTGCCCTGGGGAAGCAAGGGTTGGATGATCCCTGGCATGGCCGTGCTGAACTTGCTGGGCTTCCTGAAGGCGTTGGGGCTGTCCCTGGAGCACAAAGCCAGTCCCAGCCACCAGCTCCACTCCGTGTGGCACCTTGCTTCTGCCATCAGCCCGCTCAGTCCTGCAGGGTGCTGCTGGGTGCAAGGCTGGTGTTGCTCAGGGTCCCACAGGGGGATTTAACCACGCATCGGGCTGTGGAAGTTAGCGTGGTTTGCAGAGAATAATTTCCCCCAGCAATAACATTGCATTCATCCTCCTTCCAGGCAAGCGCGGTAGGGCTGAGCAAGCATGGAAAAAGGGTCCTTTTGGACCTGGCAGACTGAAGTGCCAATTTGCAAAAATGATGGGAAATATTCCTCCTAGTTCTGAGCCGTGTGGCCGGGTGGAGTCCCAGCGGGACGGGCTTTGTCCTCCGTTGGTCTCCCTTCCCGCGGCAGCTCCCTGCTGCACTCCTCCTGCGTTTTCCCTCTTGTTGGATCAGGAGCTGTGGCACGTCGTTGGGTTTCTGATGACACCACACCAAGAAAGAGCCTGTGGCTGAGCTCACTCAAGTGGGGCGGAGGAGGTAGAAGGGTGCCATGGGAGAGAAATAAGGTGGCAGAACCGTGCTTCTGCTCTTGGGGTGAGGCACAATTTGGGAGGCAAAGGACAGGGTTCAGCAGTACCAACGAGCTGACCCTGTTCAGAGTCCTCTTATGTTGCCTTTTAAACTCTGAGAAGGACACTTGAAAAGTGACTAAATCCCGAGAAAGAATTTATTTGTATTTATTTAATGCATTAAAAGAAACCAGCATGTCCCTGCAGTGCTTTAGGTCTAGAGGACAAAGTTTTTACACACCTTTCCAATGCTTTTAGAAGCAGCTTTCCCACTGGGCTTGGATTGTCCTTTCCCAGGTCTATTTTTTTTTATATATAGGTCTGTATTTGCTGCACCACGTCCTCCTCCCTCCTGGGCACAGGTGCAGGAGGGGAGGCTGCATTTCCACCTTGCTCTGGGCTGCACCTGGGGAGAAGGAGCTGGGCAGTGCATTGTCCTGCACCCTCCCTTCTAGCAAGCCCAGATGTAAGGAGAATTTTGCAGGTCCCTGCTTTAATTTGCTGTTTGATACGTGGGAGCCCTGATGGTTTGGAAGTGGTGGCGGTCGGACTGGGGGTGGTGAAGTAGGTGGCTTCTGCAAACGCAGGGCAGGAGCTGGTCTGGGACCTTGCAGATGCTGGGTGAAAGTCTCGTCTCCTTTTATTCAGCAGAGCAAAAATCCCCAACTCGGTATTACTGGGCAGAAGGAGGCTGCGGTATAACCACCCAGTTGATTTTCAGGCTCTCTGCTGGGTGAGGAGCCCTTTTCTGCTTGCACCGGAGGCTGCACTGGAGCGGAAACCTCGGTGCTGCACTTAGAGTTTAGGAAGCTACTTCTGAAAATTGGACATCTGGCGTCGATGAGGCTGGTAGTGCTATTTGTGAGCCGAACACATTGCTTTTCCCAAGGGCGGTGATGCATTGTAATTCTTCGCTGTTCATTAAACAGAATATTTTCCCAGTTTAATATCATAATAGTCATAATTGCTCTGCTCATAAGGACCAAGGTTTACTAAATTCAAATGATGCAACGGATGCAAAACCCACATAAGAGTATTTTATCACTGATACTATAAAGACTTCCCTATAGCAAACATATTTTTATACTCTGCAAACAGCTTTAGAAGATTAACAGAAAGCGTCATAAAAATACTCTTTAAATTAAAGATTGCATTGACTTTAGAGACTCACCCTTCCCCCACACCACCATCCCAGCAATAAAAGCACGACGATGTTTACATGGTTTCCAAACCGTAAAACAGTCATTTTTCATTATTTCACCAGTCTCAGAATGCAGACTTCTGTTTATCTATAACTCAATACATTTTAACAAAAGGCCTGACATTTCAGTGAACGCTGATAGGAAACGTGCACAGAAAGTGGTTTATAAACAAATTAATGAGATTACTGCAAGGAAATTAATTGGAAGTAAAAATGGGATCCATCAAAGAAACATACCGATGGGTAGTTTGTAGCGGAGGTGCCTTTTTTACATGCATTTCTAAAAGCATTATCTCCATGCAGAGCTCCATCAGTGCTGAACAGCAGCATCGCACTGTGTGACACCGATGTAACCACTGGCCTTACCTCCCAGTGAGGTGGCCGCTTCCTCGGCCCCAATTATGGCACTGGAGGGGTTTGCATCTACCTGGATGTGTCACCGAAAATCAAAAAGGCAGGACGTCTGGATTAGAAGTTTCTTGTCTCATTATTTATTTTATTTTATTTTATTTTATTTTATTTTATTTTATTTTATTTTATTTATCATTTTATTTTAATTTAATTTAATTTTATTTTATTTTTTCTGCTGTGGCAATGAACTGGTTCCAGAAGATTTAAATTGATCTGGTTAGAGGTGGCCAAAAACCACAGCAGCAAAATCAGCACATTTTTCTCAAACAATCTCCAAAATCCAAAGTGGCGAGGGCATGTATCACAGCAGAGCAGGGAATAAGTATAACTTTGTCATCTTCATCAGCGCTGCGTATAGGAAAGCGCTGGGATGTAACTGGTGCTGACGGTTTGTCTGTGAGTCCTTGTGTTAGGACAGGGTTGACTTTCTCTGTTTTTTCCCTATTTAGCTGAAAACCTCCCAGCTTTTGGTGTGCATCACACGGGAAGCCCTCGCTGTGCCGCACAAGCTGATAACAGCTCACACCCAAATCTCTGAACATGTCCAGCAGGAGCAGGATGCTGACCTCTCCCTGCTCTGCTCCAGGCTGAGCAGCACCGATGCGGCCAGAGGGCCACATCCAGCCCAGGGTGCGTTTTGGCTCAGCGCCTTCTTGCCAGACCTGTCCCACTGGCACACGACCAGTAGGTACAAATAATTAACGGCGGAGAATAATTACAACTGTAGCACACTTGAATGAACCAGCGACTTGTCGCCTATTTCTCTCAGTGGTAGACAGGAACAGGGTATAAAGGATTATTTGTCGCCGTGCTGGCATTTTAATACACGCATGGGAAGTAGTTTGCAGGACACCGTTCCCCATAGGAAGCTCTGTATTGTTTCCAAGACTTAACTTTCCTCTGCTCCTCATTTGCCAAAATTAAAAATATCGATCTCCTTGGGAAGCATGAGCCCTCTAACAGTGATTGCTCTCGAACCCGGCGTCAATACTGGGTCCATTAATGTAATCGCATTATCACAGAGGTGATATTGTGTATTATTAGGCTGGAGGAGGGCGGGGAGTGGGATTAAACACATCATCCAATCAGCCCTGAAGGTGTAATTCAGAATAAATCATTTTTTAATCAACAGGAGGATGTGTTAAAGTCATTTGCTTGTGGTGTATGTTTATGGGGAGGAAATGCAGGGATATTAAAGAAGAGTTTCTGTCTCTGGATTTATTTTTAAATAGTTCTTTTTATTGGCCCATAGTACAATAGGCAAATGAGATATTCTCAAATAAATGTTTGTCATGCGAGATGGAAACGTGCCTCTTAGATCTACCACTGCAAGCTGTAGATTGAAACCAATGCCACGCTTAGACCCCGTTACATTAACGGATGGCAAAGAAACAATTTAATTGTCTCCTGTGCTCTGAGGGTTAGTGGTTTTAATTGCGTTTAAATGGTTTAATGCATTAAAAGTTATGATTTTGGTGCAAAGGAAAAAGCGGCGTCTCCGGGAGGGGAGGGTGGTGGCCTTGGACCTGCCTGGAGCCAGCAAGGAAGGCTGCTGGGGCTGGGAAGAGGGAATTTGTGCAACTCCAACACACTGCAGCAGCGGGGTCGGTTTGGTGTGGTGTGCCTGGGTTTGCTGTTAGCTCAGAAATGTCCCAGATTTTTCCCCTCCCCAACTAAAGAAGTGATGCTGGTGGGTTGCCTGGGCAGCCTGACCTTTTCCAGCAAGGTTTCCTTTTTCCTTTTTCCCTTTTCCCTTTTCCCTTTTCCTTTTTCCCTTTTTTTTCCTTTTCCTTTTTCCTTTTTCCTTTTTCCTTTTTCCTTTTTCCAGCAAGGTTTTCCTTTTTCCAGGAGGGTTTTGGCAGCACCCCGTTGGGGTATTGCTCACCTCTGTGGTTTGTGCGAGGGACCCTGGGGCAGGGACTGAGCACCCAGCCCTGCCAGCCTTGGCTTGCCCATCTCCCGGGGGATGAAATCCCTCCCGATCCCAACAACATTTCACCTGCTCCGAGGTTTCCCAGCGAGCCTGCTTGAAGGAGGGTGGGTGGCTGAGTGCGGAGGGCAGAAGTCGCTCTCTTCTGTGATGGGTGCTGGAAAACCCCTGCCCCAGCACTGCAGCTGGTGGCGCCTGCAGGAATGCCCCCCGTCAGGTCATTATCCCCGATAACCCCCTGGCCTTTCTTCCCCTCTGCATTGCTGCTCTGGAGCGGGATCAGAGAAGTGGCCTCGTGCACTCACTGCATGTTTTTCACTCTTGAGTAATTTAAAGGGTAAAAAGCTGCCTGAGCTGCCAGAGCTCTTAAAATCCCTCATCATATGAGCTGTGCCTCCCAGAGACAACTCACCTAACAAATGGATCCGCCGCACCGATATTGGACTCTTTAGAAAATTACTAAAGATTTTCAATTATACATGCTTCTGTCCCTAAGTTTAAAATGATATGTGCATGCATTATGGACTTAAATTAATATTTGAGCTATTAATTGGAAATTGCACTTGGCAGCAAGTTAATTTTTGTGGTGCAGTGCTCGTGTACCCAGAGATAATATGATGGCTGCATTTTTAGCAGCTTATAAACAAATAAAAATAAATGAAATTCTTCAAGATCTGCTCATACCGAGCTATCAAAATGAATCAAGCTTAGGGCAGGGACGTTTGCTACCTGACATTGCCCTTCCCTTGCACCTCTCCGTGCCATCATCTGGGTCTGGGAGGGATGCCTTCATTGCTTTTGGGGTGTCCCAGCCATGAGCAGAGTTACTGCTGT
Organism: Cygnus olor; assembly: GCF_009769625.2. NCBI lineage: Eukaryota > Metazoa > Chordata > Aves > Anseriformes > Anatidae > Cygnus > Cygnus olor. Next base: position 2,444,577 of record NC_049173.1, on the reverse strand, counting down.
TCTTAGCACCCCACTGACCTTTGTGCTGCGGCCAAAGGTTTGTGAACTGTTCAGTGAACTTAATTCCTTTCTCGATTTTGTGTGTTATCCAGAAGCAGACACAATTTTTATGCTTTCACACGTACCCGCAAGAAGCTCAGCTTTTAAAAATGCCTGGGGAAGACTTCTTGTTCAGATGCTCGCTAGCTCCTCTGCATTTCTCACTGCACTTTGGTGTTTGTCAACACCGTGTTTTCAGTCAAATGCAAACTAGCACACTGTACGAACACGTAGGAAATACAGTTTTCATTGCAAGAATATTAACAGGAAAATCCATCTCTTAAATGCTTTCTGATGAGCAAAGGGTGGCAATAATTTATAAGCACCTGTTTATTATTTATTGGTTAGTGGAGCATCAATGTCCTCTTGTGCTTGTGGTTTCTGTACTGCCACCCCCACTGTTTATTCATAATGTCGCATGAACGGTGAGTGCTCTAACGTGCATATTGCTCTGTTAGGAGATGACCAAATGAAGAAAGAGGCTTAATTTGTCAAAAACTCATCAATCCTTTTAGGGACCTTTAAATGTCCTGGCTGACCTCTTCACGGTTAAGAGGCTTAGTGGCTTAGGGCTGTGAGCACTGCCGGCGCCGTGGCCCAGCCCTGATCCTTCACATGCCTCTCCTGGCTGTGGGGCAGCGTTTGCCTGTTGACGGGGTTGGGCTGGGAGCAGCCTGGCCAGGTCTTTCTGTGCCTCTCCGTGTGAGTTATCCGCTATGCAACCAGGATACACACGTGTCAGAGGGAAAATAACTCACAGGAGTAATGTCATTAGCAGGTTAAATCATTCCCACACATCAGCAGCGCTTTAGGAAGACAAAAACTCCCCTAAACTGTTTTCGGTGCCTGTTCGTGTCACTCATAAAGGCTGCTGAAAGCAAAGGAGGCCATTTGGCTCTTCCACACAGCTGCCTTTTCTGTCCTGGCTGCCACGGGGAACTCTCAGATTCACACCAGTTTTGATCCATCCATCCAAGCTGCTTTTACAGTAGCTGATTTATAAGCTAGCATAGACATCTCTGGGGCTGTCAGAAAATACAGTTAGCTGATTTTCCTTTTATTTTTTAATAAAATATGTTAAGGGCAGTTTTCCCTGACGTTTCAGCAAACAAAATCTGCTCCAGCCACCTTGTCCACTCGTGGGAAGGAACTCATTTCTTAAATGAAAATGTTAGAAGCTACGTTCAAGGTATTGCAGGTGGCATTTCTGTGTGCTGTGTGCTAAACGGTTTCACTGTAGAGAAAAGAGGTATCCATGTTTGGAATCTCCAAATTTTTCCACATCTCCTAATTTTTTCCCTCACTTTTCTGCACTTTTTGTGGGTTTGAGAGCCCTTGTGCACACAAAGATTATGGTGCAGGGGCTGTGAGGGCAGCAGACTGCCTATGCCGGGACTAAACAGAGGGAACGGGTTTTAAATTAGTTTGCCATTTTTCTCTTTGATCTCATATTTAAGTGTTTTGAGATTTAGAGTCCACTCCGCAGTTGAGGTGTTGCCTAGTTACCATTTTTGATATCACAGAGGAAGAATAAATAAAATGACATTTTAATATTAAATGCTGTGGCTTGAGGATTGCAGATGTGCTCCCTGTGCACCAGCCAGCCAAGTCAGAAACCCTCTCCTGAAAAAGCTCTTATTCTTACCAGGAGACTTTGAAAATTGTCTTTTTATTTTTAAATATATATGTATTTTCCTACAACAGCCTCTGCATCGCGTTAGTTCTGCAGTAGGGAATCGGAGACCGGGTATTTTGTTAGCTGGGCCCGTTACCCCAGGCATAAATCCTCGCATGCTGTTGTGGGCACCGAGAACAACACCCCGGGTGCTGCTCCGTGCTGTGGGGTCATGGTGTGCAGTGCTGGGTGGGGAAGTGCCACGTGCCCATACTCACCGCCACACATTTCCAGAGCTCCCCACCAAGCCGCGCTAGGAGAGCAGGCAGCCACTGCTCTTCAGCGGTGACAATTCATGGGCAACGCCTGCTTTTGAGGTGGCCCTTGGCTGCTCACTCTATTTTATCCTCAGGGCCTTCCAACAGAAGAATTAGGCATTCTTCTTGCTTCCCAAAGCTGGCGTTTGAGTCCAAGTGCATGCGGTGCTGAGGAATCCTTCATTGTGCAGAGCTGCCTGATCAGCAGAAGGGTGAGTGCCTGCGTGGGCAGGTCGGGAATTCCTTGGGTTGCTGTCTGGTTGTTCACAGTCCTCCTGTCTAACATTGGGCATCCTTAGTCCTGCCTGCATGCCGACGGCATCAGTCACTATCCCTCAGTCACTATCCCTCCATCAGCCCGTTATGAACTATCCCAAAAATGCTGGAGAGGGCAGAAAATGAGGCATAATGCTCCTCCCCTCTACACGTTGCGTGCTGTTTCATCTGCTGAATCTGGTTTGAGGGGATGCCTGAGACCTCCCCTCTCTTGGGTGTGTTGTCCTGACTTTCCTCTCATCCCCTCCTCTATGGGGAACTCACCACTGTTGGTTTTTAATGACTTGAAAGTCATTAACAATAAACAAGAGGGGTCTGGAAATTTATACTCTCAGAAATAGTTAATCTTAATATTCATAATTATTTTTTGGTCTAATTCAGTGAGGGTGTTTGCTCTGGTGACTTTGTTCTGGTAATGATCTGTCGCCAGGCTTTCCCAGGTGAACTCTGAAGTTTCCTGGGTGTTCTTTTGAGGATCTTGTTTATAAGAAAACACAGCAAAGAAACCAGGAAAAGCTGATTAAATTACGGAGTTCAGTAAGCACTTCATAATCAAGAATTATAGGCCCAGGAAGGTTTAAGCTGGCATTTATATTTAAGAGAAATCTATGAAATACTAAGAAATACATAGCTCAGGAATCTGAAGTGCCTTTCAAATCATGAACATTTAGAGATACAGACACTGAAATGCTTTAACTGTGAGGCTGTTGCATATTATCCTTGCATCACGTAAAAACTGGCAGGAGCAAGCACTGTATTAGTGCTCGAGATAACTCTAATTGATGCTAAGGCTTGCAATTGGTTTTAATTCCTGCAGCAACAGAAGGCGATGGGAAAGTGCCATTGCGGCCAGGAGATAACAGGGAATCTTCCCCTAAACATTCACAGCAACATATACATGTGTGTATATAGAGAGAGGTAAATAGCTATGGACAGGTGTTTTAAAAGTTCACAGCGCATGTTTTCCAGTGACTAGAAATAGCACATAGAAGGATTTTTCTGGATTTCTTGTTAATGAATGACAGTTTTGATCTCTTTCTTTTTCTTTTTCTTTTTCTTTTTCTTTTTCTTTTTCTTTTTCTTTTTCTTTTTCTTTTTCTTTTTCTTTTTCTTTTTCTTTTTCTTTTTCTTTTTCTTTTTCTTTTTTTCTTTCTCTTTTTCTTTTCTTTTTCTTTTTTTCTTTCTTTTTCTTTTTCTTTTTCTTTTTCTTTTCCTTTTCCTTTTCCTTTTCCTTTTCCTTTTTCTTTCTCTTTCTCTTTCTCTTTCTCTTTTTTCTTTTTTTCTTTTTCTTTTTCTTTTTCTTTTCTTTTTCTTTTTCTTTTTCTTTTTCTTTTTCTTTTTCTTTTTCTTTTTCTTTTTCTTTTTCTTTTTCTTTTTCTTTCTTTTTCTTTCTTTCTTTTTCTTTCTTTCTTTCTTTTCTTTCTCTCTCTCTCTTTTCCTTCTTTTCTCCCTGTTATTTCAAAATTTCTAGACGTATTCGTAATATAAAGTATATATATATTTTTTTCTAGTCAAAACACTGCACTATCTTTCAAAGCAAGCAATGCACAGTGTGAGCTATCCATGGCACTAGTATTTACGGTTTGGAAGCACATTAAAACAAAAGCTAAATTAACGAGCTAGAGGAAACCAGCAGTTAAACCGCCTCCAGAAGCCTTTCTTTTCTGCCTCATGAGGGCACCCTGAATTGTATCTAGAGCCTGGAGAGGTCTCTTCCCACATGGGCCGTCAGCAGTCTGTATGTGCACTGCTGTCTGTCTGGGAGGGGAGCATCTCCCAGGGCTGCAGGAGGGAACTGGGAGCTGGGAGCTGGGAGCTGCCCCACCACCAGCCTGGCTTTTCCCTGGCTGAAGCGAGCCCGTGTCCTTCCAGCCCAGCAGAATCTGTTCCCCGTTGAAAAACTGCTGCAACTAATTTAGAGATATGCGCGAAATAAGAGTTGCGAGCTTTGTCCTCTCTGTGGACAAAGTGCAGTAAAGCAGAGCTAAAAGCCAGAGAGCTGCTTTAGTTCTTCCACTGCATCGCGAAACTCAGCCCCTCTCCTGAGCAGGTGGCCCCTGGCATTCCCCTCTGAGCACTTGCCTTCTCTCTGTTTCTACTTTTCTCCAGTTCAGAGAGAAATGTTCTCTTTTGCTGCTCCTGAGCCGAATCCAGTAGGACAAAAGTGTCCTCGTGATACTGGATTTCTTGCTAAATCAGCACTGGTAACGTGGGCAGAAGAGCGCTGTACCTCTGCAGGACCTCGGAGCTTGATGTCCTTAGTTCTAAGCAGATAAATAAAAATAAAGCCTGATTGCAAAATGGGAAAGATAATTTTGATTTAAGATGAAATGAAAATATAGAGTGATGTTGCAGAAGGAGATTGATTAGTTCTTTAAATGCACATGTCTGGTAAATGTTGAAGCCAAGGGAGTTGAACAAGTTACTCAAGAAGCTACCAAGCACAGACATATTCTCAAATCCTTTTTGTTTTCTATCTGGTTATGGAAGTACTACCCTCAAAATAGTTGTATCTCATTAAAGGATGAACATTCACCATATTTCATTTTTTTGAAACCTGATAGGATTTTTGAGCTGTTTATTAGGGAATTTTTTTGTCTTCTTTTGCTTTGTTGTTGCTCAAATTCCGTAGAATGGAGTAAGCTCATCTTTTCCAGTTTTAAGCAACTAAACCCCAGTCATCTCTCTGAAGATAAGACCTTTACTCCGTAGTTGTCCAAAACATATTTTTCAGCAGCATTATAAGCTATTAGAAGTAAGCTTCCACTCTGCATATTAAAACAAATTCACCTCAAGCGGCAAAAGCTGTCTTACCTACAATAAAAGCTTTTTCTGAAGATCTGGTTATTGGAAGCCACATCATTCAAGCTTAGCTGGCTAACAATATCTGCCTGTTTATCTGGCATTTTGGGAAATGGGTCCATGAAACTTAATTGGCTTTATATATTTACATTCAAAATATTCAAAGGGAAACTCCAGTTTATCTGACGGGTCGCCCACGCTTCTCTTTGATGAGCTTCATCATGAATAAAGATAGCTTTGGCTGAGTTTTGAGCAGAACCTGTAAAACACTGGGGATCTGCAAGTCTCCAGGTAAAGCGGGCACTTTCCAACCTACATATCAAAGCCTCATCTCCTGAGCTGGATTCTTCATAAATATTTTGTGAAAGGAGGTGATAGTTAATTTTTTTTTCCTTCCTTCCCCCCTCATCCTTCTTCTGTCCCTCGGCCGTAAGAAAAGCCTATTCTGGTTCTGCCTGTTCACACTTTGTCTCCAAAGCACACAGCCTGAGCTCAGAAAATCAACAAATAACCGGACTTGCTGATTCCTGTTCAAATGCCTCTGCTGTCCAACTCTGAGAGCGATCATGTTTATCAGATGAACGGCGCCTGCTGTGACACCAGCCATTCACATCTTATAAGAAGATGCTCAGTGGTTTATAAGGAAAATTTAGTGCCTGTTGCAAGCCAATAAATCAATTTCCCAAGCCCTGTCAGAGACCCAGTCCATGAGTCCTTCCTGGAACCTAATTCAGATTGAATTATTACTTCAATTGCACCTGGCAGAGATGTTGTTAATGCAGAAGATGAGTTAGGAAAAAATAATGGCTACAGAGAAAATGCGTGTGGATGAAAGAGGATGTACTTAGATGCAATAATGTCTTCTAGACAGCATCATGTAAAATCAGGAGGCAGCTTTTAACTCGACAGACAGGGCAGCTGCACACCTGATTCTCAGCAAGAATGGTGAAAGTTACGGTGAACGTTGCCCTGAAGCCTCTTCTGGAATTGCAGTTTTTCTAGCATTCGTGCTGCGTTTTGGTTATGAGGCTAAAGCCACCTAGCTACCTCTACTAAATGATCTCACCTCCTCTGTCCTTTGTCCCTCAATTTCTTGGTGATTTCCTAGAAATGGTTTTTGTGGGGGATTCTGTTTCTGGAGGTGCCACATGCCTCCAAACAAAGCTGCAGCCGTGGGGGTCTGAGCTATCCCCTGGGCTCATACCCCACCCTCTGAGAGCAGAGATGCGGAGAAAAGTGGACACTTCATGGCTTCAGTTTAATTTCACAAGCTGCCACGATGGGATCAGGAGCTATTTTAAGCCTAACAAGCTACAAGGCCTTGCACCAAACGTTGCAGTTTGAGGTGCTGACGGTTACTGCTGCCCCACGGCTTGCTTGGTCCCAGCAAAAGCCTCCCAGAAAAGGTCACTGGACTAGTACCAAAACCTGCAACGTTTTATTTCTCATCTTCCATCAGTCTCCTTTAGGGAATGGTGTTGGTGGCACAGGTACTGCAGAGCAAAGTCGTGGCCATGGTTCACAGGGGAGAGCTCACGTTTGTGCTCTGCCAGATCCCTGGGAGGGGTGGACACGCTCCCACAGAAGCACTGCCCAGCAAAACCCTCTTCCCTAGCTGCTTTTCCCACAGAAATGACTTCTGTGAGCCCTCCTTAATTGGTTCAGATAAAATGAATCAGGTTAATGAGGTCCTGCTGTTTAAAGATTCGGTGCCTTGTCTAGGCCAAAGCTGGCTGGGGAGGGTCAGCAAACAGCTCCTGGGGGCAGCTCCTGGGGGACCATGATACGTGTTTTGGGTATGGAGCAGAGGAAGGTAGAGGTCTGGTTGGGGGTAAGTGCCCCATGTTGTGTTTCAGACTTCTGCCTTGCTTGCTTTTGACAGCCTGGGCTCCTCTGTTTCTTGCTTGCTTGATGTTTTCTGCTGCATTGAGGAATCCAGTGGGAAAGTGCTTGATTATTTTTCCATGGGTGACTTCAGTAAACGCATTTTGAGGCGGAAGCCTAGACCCGGGTACAGACAGGATCCTCAAAGAGCCAGTTTGCATCTTACTGAGCCAGTTCTAGTGCTGAATCCTCAAAACACCAACAAACCTACCTCCTATGCCACCGTGGTCCTGTCTGAGATTCTCTCTGTTTCTGGAGTTGCTAGCTGGTATGGGTATAAATGTACATCCTATTACGCTGTAAACTCCAGTTTTTATAGACCACTTGTCCACTTATGTAAATTCCAAATCGTGAAGATTATTTTCAGAGCAGATATTATCTTGGTGCATCTCATTTGCTTAGCACTTGCTTTAATGATATTGTGGTCCCTTGTTAGAGTACTCAAATGTAATTTCAATAAAAACTTGTGATAGCGGTTTGCCAAACTATCTTTTTCTTTCAGGCCTGCTGTGCTGTGGCTTTCTGAAATAGCCTGGTCACCTGATTATTTTTTTTACCCAGGAAATCCTCTGGCAAGAAGGTGGCTTCAAGCTGTAGGCAGCAGAGAGAAATTTAGCATTGCCAGGCTGGATACAAGATCCAACAGGATTAGAGCATAATTACCTGCTAGCAAGTTCAAAATCAACCAAATCTTTTTTTTTTTTCCTATTTTTTAAAATTATTTTTTTTATTATTTCATTCCTCCCCCTGAGCCTCGGGCTGAGGCTGTGACTCATCTCGGAAACCTGGGCTCTAAGCGCAGGAAACTGGAGTCCTAACAAACCTGGAATGGTGTGAAATGTGTTAAAATTTTGGGTAGGATGGGGATCTTTGGGCTGGTGGGAAGTATTTTCTTGTTAATGGTGAACTTGGTGTGTTGGTAATGCTCAGGAGGCAATTTTTTCTTAGTATTAGAGAGAGCTTCCCTCCCACATTTCAGCTGGCTCTGGAAACAAGAGCTCCTCTCATATTTTCTAGTCTTCTTTCCTAGAAATGCTTTCCCAGTGAAGTCTATACCCCTTAGATACAGGTTTGATGAAAAAGTAATGAATGTATTTACCACTGTACTCTCTTACCCTGAAGGAAAGCAGAAAGAAAACAAAATTAGAATTTCTGCCTCTTATTTTCTTCATAATATTTTTGTTGAAAGTGCTGAAGGACTGGCATCTCACTAAGAAAATTAACTTGTATTTCTATTCAGCTTGGATTTATCAGATGAAAAGAGACAGTTTTGGTTAAAATGATTTTGCTAACTGGCCATTGATCAGCTTGATCAGATGAAGAGAGAAACCTTGCATCAGATAGCAGCGAAGTCTCTCCTCTTCCTTGGTTCTGGGTTAATACACTGCATGGATGATTAGAAACAGCAAATTTTTAACTAGTGATTGTTTTTTTTTTTTTTTTTTTTTCCCTCTGAGGGGTGGACACAGCAGTGTTCAAGGGAGATGATTTCAACTGGAGATGTGACAGGACTTGAATGTCTAATTCCCCTGAAAAGCCCTTGCTTGAGCACATGAGTCTGGAGGCAGTGGAAAGAGAAAGATTGCCCTGGCTCTCTCCTTGGCTCCTCACCATTCAACACACCTCATAGGAACCATTATTTCCCAGTACTAACCATCACCCTCTTCTCAGATATTTTCTGTAGATGAGGGAGGCAGCAGTGGTGTAGGTCTCATTACTGTGTAGCTTGTATGTGGCTAACGGTGTCACTGCTGTGACCTGCCGGTCCTGATGGCGTGGATCATTCAGGCAAAGGGGCAGAGCACCCACACAAGTGACTTCGGGGTGTCCTTACTTGCCCTGCGTTGCTGGCACATGCTTATGGGTAGTATCTAGGCTCACGGCCATTACATCCTTCTTTGCATTAGGACGCCACGTGGAATGTGCTGCCTATGATGCTAATGTGGTCTTGGGGAGAAACTTGGAACTTACCAACTTCTTACTTTTTCCCCCCCCTCCCCGTATTTTCTGCTGTCCCATCTCACAATACACCCAAAGGTGCATGAATATGATTAAAATTCTGATTACTCATATGAACAATGTGGAAAAGAACAGCTTTAGAATTAAAATTCAGAGAGAAATTGAATCCCATAACAGAGTCTGCATTTATATTCAGAATATGCTAATATGCTGTTCCATGAGATCTTTGAATTCAATCAGGAAATCACCTAACAATAAAAGCCTAAAAATATATACAGAAGAGAAAGCAAGTGAGAAAGCCAGCTGATGGCATTTATAAAATCTCAGCACAAATTTAGATAAACCTGATTGATAGCTTCTTTTTTTTCTAGGATTTTTAAACATTAATCCAATCTTGCTTGGCATTAGCAGAGCGAATGAACATTGTCTTTACTTTTTCTTCTCCTCTGGCGTGATCCTGGAGTTCTGAAGCAATGAGCTGGTTTAGACAAAGCAGTAGATTTCTAATTTAGTTTGTTTATTATGTAACTGAGCGTAATTGCTAATAGAGAAACAAGTTATTACAGGCTGATGTGCCTGGTTAACAAGAGCAGAGACCAGTTCAGATGCAACCCCAGTTCTTGTGTTTAGTAGCATTGCTTGGCTCTTTGATAGGTGTGACAGGAGCTTGTTAGCTGTTCCTTACCGCAGTATTTGGCATGGGGACAGGAGCAAATGTTTGGGGCATGCTAGGTGGTGCAAGCACCTGGCTGCATGGATGTCGCTGGGGCTCGGCGCCTCGCAGTGACTGTCTGAGTCCAGATGTTCACATATCTCTGGGCAATTGATTACAGCGCGTACTAAGAACTTGCCTGCATTTCGGTGTCAGGGCCTCTGTTGTTGAGTTAGAGCCTCTTGCATGATTTTGCTGACAGTCTCGCCCAAAGAAACCAAATGTTAGCAGCAGAGAAAAGATGTGCGTTGCCAGGTACAAAGGTTGTTAATTGGCTGGTCTTATGGGAGATATGGTTTTGGAGGAGGTAACAGTTCAGGAAACTTTTTCCAAAGCAAAGAATATGGAGTAATTGCCTTATACAAAGCCCCTGAGTGCAAGCAGTCCAGCTGGTGTTCAGAGACTGGGGTACCTTGGGGTGCTGCCTCGGGGAGGGGTGTCAGGGGGCTGCTGGGCCGCTGTCCAGCAGCCAGAGATTGAGCTACAGTCTGTCAGAGTTGCCAGCTGCCCTTAATATGGAGGCTGGATTGAGTAATTAATTCACCTGGAGGGGGCTGCCCTCTGCTACAGGGCGGGGAGGGATTGCAGCTTGCACCGCAGTGCAGGCAGACATGGTACAAGTCCGTCATCTCCCAGCACAGGGCAGGGTGGCTTGTTCTAGGAGCCTGGGATTTTTGCTGTTGCAGTTAAACGTAATTGCTGTTTCCACTTGGAAAGCAACGAGTCTTGTGTGCTGAGTAGATGTTTTGTGCTGCTCACTGGCGCTCCGATCGTGATGCAAATCTCCCTGGCTGCAGGGTTGCAAGGAGGAAAAGATTTTTTGTTTTGTAAGTATGGCTAGCAAACTAAATACCATCATATCTACTAATTCTCCTATGTGCTCTTTAAACACTCCTGCTTCCCTTTGAAAACTGTGTGACAGGACCTGGCTCTTTTAAGAGTCACCTAGTTACTTTCCATATGAAATAGTGACACATTTTTGGGGGGTATGTTTTTCTGGCAAATCTGGAACTGTGTGTTCATCTCTTTAGCAAGGGCAACCTGGATAAAACTAGACTAATTTCTAACCTTCGCCCATTAGAGTGATAGAAACCCATCCAGGATCATTCTTAATAATTGCAGTCCATTGCGTTTGTTTTCATACCGATAAATGACTCAATGACGGGGTTTTGTGTTCTAGCCACACTTGTGTTACTCATTCTTCCTGGTGCTTTCCAGAGACCAGAATTGCAAATGCCGACAGAAAAAGTGGAAGGTTTCCGCTCTTATTGCTTGCTCTGATACCTAAAAGCATTAGCAACAATCTTACAATGGCAGCCTGTTCCTCTGAGGTTCTGGTGGTTAGGTTCCTTTACAGCACTTGAAGTTGTCCTTTGGACTCCAGCAGGTTTTCCTGTCTCTAGAAATTTACATGGCCCAGTTCTGACTGGTTTTATGTTAGCTGTGGAGTATGCAATGAAGATTAAGAAAACCTGTGCTGCTTAATTTAAGGCGTATAGTGGCAACCGATAGTCTAAATCCTGATGGGCTACTTATTTCTAATGACTGCTGTGCCTGTGAAAAAAGAAGAGATGATATGAAAGACATCCATTTGGATACTCCTAAATCCTATGCTCTCTATCCTATTTATAAAAGTCATCCTGCGCAGAAGGATGATAATCTTCCAGTATCCCAAAATAGCCTGTACCTTGACTTGCCTGCTCAAACCCCAGGGAGTTCTTGGCTGGGTAAAGCTGTGTTTGTGTCAGAGTGCAAAGTGCATGGGCTCAACAGCCCCGGAGGCTGCTTTTCGGAATTAAATTACAAATAAAACACCTTTAGTACTTGAGGGCTTAAAATGTGTTGCTGCCACGCTCGTGTCACCTTTGTGTGCTGTTGCAGAGGTGGGGGAAGAGAAAACGATTGATTTTTATGCTTTTCCAGTGATGGAAAGACCTCTGTCCTCCTTTCTGCTGGTCAAAGCTCTCCTCCTCCTCCAAATATGCGAGTCTGCCTTGATGTCTGAAGAACTAGGGCCTGGTCTTATATGCTGAACCTGTGAGCTCTTGAGTGTCTTCAGTTTCATTTTTGAAGCTCTAATATTTACATTTAAACTGTGTATAAACAACATACGCTCTGTAAATATTCATGCTTTGCTTGTCCGAGCGTACAGAACAATCCTACTAGCACGTTTCATTTGCCTCTTTTTGGTTTTATTTTTGATGCTTAGTTTTTGGCAAGGTATTAAACAGCTTCTGGATCTTCTGCAATAAATAAATCCAGCCTGACCCTCTTAATTATTTGAATATTTGCAAAGAGATTTGAAATTCTTTGTGGAATGAGTATTTTCCCAAATCTACGTAGCAATTACCAATGTTTTAAGCCAATCTGATTTCTTTATTCAGGTTTAAGAATTATCTTAATTCATGTACCAGTCTGAGGTTTCCTCATGCAAATATATAGCAGCTGATGTATTCAGGTAGCCATATGAAGTCTTTCACATGAATTTTGCACAGAGTTTTTCTTCTTTTTCTCAGGAAAAAAAAATGCTCTGGAATTTTGGTACCTTTCTTCCCCCTCCCCTACATCCAAAACAGTATGTGATATATGGGTCAATTTCCCTTAAACTGTAGGACATGGTAAATTCCACTGCTCACAAAGCTACCTATTTTCAGTATCTCTCTGTCTGGTGGAAATGGGAGAGAAATTGATGCCGGCATATTCTTAAACACAGGACTTGTAATGTTACTATGTGAAGGACTTTGATGCTAGTAACTGGAAAAGTGTGAAGAGTTGCTTTTGTTCAGTCTCAGTGTGACCATTCAGACCCACACCTTAATCCACACAAGTCTGAAGAATTAAGGCATGCATTTTTTTTTTTACTTCCATCACGAGTTATTTTCTGTTATTTCTAAATGTGGTTCTTCTATGGTTGAAATCTTTGCTCAAAGTAGAGTGTTTAAGTCTAAAGCACTTCAAATATTGTGTTTAAATCTGTTATACTTCCTCCTTGCCCTAGGATGCTCAGAAATCTATATTTAAGACACTCAAGAGCAACGATGCTCTGATATGTGGTGTTGCTTTCTACACGTCCTCCTACTTTTTCTTAAAGTTAATGGAGTCTAGTTTTGTTTCTTTTGTGCTGAGCAGGCTTTATCCTGCCCAGCTGGTTTTTGTTCCTCCATTTGTGCCAGGGTACCTGTTTATGCTACAGAATCAAACACAGGATTTGATGTGCTCTTGCTGGAGCAGGGCCTGGCACACCTGGATTTTGTTGGAGGTCCTCAGTTACACTAAATGGTGCTCAAGCCTGCTCGTTTGCATGGGAGCTGGAAATGTCAAGGGTCTCTACCATAGGTGAACGTGATATTCATCTGATCATGCTGGGTGAGCATCCCTTGCTGTTAGAGATTCAGGTGCGAGGGAAGAGGAGGAGGAGGGAGTGCCATGTATAGGTGGTGGCTTTGAAAGTCTTCAGTACTTATGTTAATAACTAATGTTAGGTGAGATTCATGGGTAGATTTGATTCATGTTCAGCTTCTATGTCACTATGCCTTTTGGTCAGTGTTTTAGCTAGGTGAGCTAGAACCAGTGTGTAGAGTTATACAGATGGAGACTTGCATGAGATACAGGCTCTCTGAATTGCAGCTGTGACTCTCAAAACCCAGGTGGGGATGGTTTGTTTTCCTCCCATCTCCCGTGGCTTGAGTATTCATCCAGGTCGCACTGGGTCCTGTTTCAGATCCACACTTCAGTGGCAGGTTTTGAATGACAATCTTTCCTTTCTGTAGGAGTAAATTTTAGCCATTAAAACACTGGCTCTTTCGCTTACTTGTGAAGCACAAGAACTGTTCACTGAGGCTGTGAAGGAGGATGAGTAATTCCTGGACTGGGCAAAGGCAATCACCGGGCATAAGGCAATGCAGGTCATGGCTCCAAACAGTGTAAAACAAAAGCCATCGGGAGAGGCGATGTAGAAATATTTCAGAATGTTTTTAGGGTTGTCTTTTGAGGAAAGCGTGAAGAGTTTGGGTAAAATGTCTCCTGAACTGATCAAGTAGAAAATGGTTTTGAACCGAAGTGACACTATTAGCGCAAGCAACTCTTGCTGGATTTCCTCTGCTTTTATCGACTATCAAAACAAAATTTTATTTATTTTATTTAACCTGGAGTAAGTTTCTCTCTGGCCCTCAGTGAGTGTCATTGGTTTGACTAACAAACCAAAGAAATCAATTATTCTCACAGCACTGGGCACAACATGCTTCACTCTCCTACCAAAATCACTTAAGAGTGTTTAAAGTGTGGTGCAAATAGCATGAGGTTGTTTGTACTGAAACGTAACATATGGTAGACAAGTCCGATGAATATTGGGAAAAAGTATTATTGCTCATGTCTAACAGCTGGAGAATTGTATTATCATTATATGGTTGGTTACTTCCTAAGGGATTCTAAAACTTCTGAAAGCAGAGCCCTCTAAAGCAGACAGCTCTCCCCTGACAGCCCAGGAACACGATGTTTAAAGGCCTGTGCGATATTAGCAGCCTTGGAGTAGATTGTCAATCACTGTATCGTCGTCTTGTTTCTTGTGTAATGTCAGCATCACAACCATTAGACGTGTTGGCTTTGAGAGGTGTTCACATAACCAAGGGTACTGTTGGGAGCCTCGAGCTTGAGAAACTGAACCCAAACAGGGTCAAAGCCCTTACTGAGCCAGCCAGCAAAGTCAATGTGTGATTTCAGGCAGGGGTTTCTGCACAATCTAAAGCCATACAGGAATTTATCAGTTATTGATAGAATATCCTATTCCCATTTTTGCCTGATTAGTAAGGAAAAATAACCTCCCTTCATGTAGAAGCCTAGAAGGAAGGTGAAGGCTTCTCCAGCCAGCGTATTGACTTTGTATACAATTACCTGCCCTATAGGTGACTGTTATCTGTATATGCGTCTGTGCAGGGAAGTGGTAGTGCTCAGGCACAAAATCTTGCCTTCTAGCCCCATGTTGTCTCATCTGCTGGAGCATAAGTATGTTGAGACTTGGTGAAAATGTCATAGACTAGCTTCATCTCCAGGCTAGCCGCCCCTCGGCTGCAGAAGAGAAGAGACATCTTGGGACAAAGTGGATGATGGCCGTAGTGGATGATGATGTTCCTGGTTTGGGCAATCCCAAGCTCATGAGTGGAAGGAACGCAGTGCTAGATGTTGATATTATCAAGCACTGAATGATAATAGGGTTCATAAAACCTGTGGCTTTCCAGTTTGATGCAGAGACCTTCAGTGAGATGAGGTAGTTTTTGTTTAGAGTGATGAAAACTGTAAATGTTCATGGCCCAGGTGGGGGACAAAAATTGTAGGGGGTTGGAAACTAGGCTTGGAGGCAAAATATAAACTGCTATATTGGACTCTAGAGATGTGGATTGCAATGTTAATATCTTTAGAAATATTTCCATTGCATCCAGGACTGCATTGGTGCTGGTTCAGGATATCTTGAAGATACTTTTGTTTTAATGACCATAATGCTTTCAAATTCCGTGCTTTGTGGCTATTACGTATACAGATAGGGCACTTTTTGAAAAAGAGAAACAGCTAAAAAGGGAAAACATTTGCAGGTAGAATAGATGGTTTTTAAAGTTGGCATGTTAGACGTTTACAGCAAATATATACCATGTTCTGAAAAAAGAAAAGGAGGCTTTAGAAATCTCAAATTTAGCTTTCCAGGCTTCCTTTATAGTCAGTAGGGGAGAGGCACAAAGGGAAAAATGTGTCCAGCTTCTTTATAAAAGAAGAAATTGGCCCCTGCAAGAAGCACAAGTATCCACACTTTTCAAAAACCATAAAGCTTTTTCAGAAACTGTAATGGTGTATCAAGTCCAGTCAGTGCTTATGATGCAAGATGGATTCATGGGGGTGAATAATGCTATAACAGAAAATCTGGCTTGATTTTTCTGTTTCACTTGCATGTGAAGGAGCTTTGAGAATTTCTTACTTTGGAGCCTTTCTCTATGAAGGAACAGGGTTTCAAAATCAAGTTATCAATAAAAATGTTTAGATGGAAATGATGAAATGAATTGTTAGGTCCGGGTACCTATCATCTCCTCAGTACACACAACAACCTCAAATAACTTTTAAATGGCCCAGTCAATAAAGTAATAATTTTTCATTTAAGTTAGTATTGGGGGAATGAATTAAAAAGGTTCTGGAGGACTGAGACATTGCAGATCACTAAATCTCACGCCCAAGTCTTGTAAACCAGTTGGAAGTAGGACAACAGTGATAGATAAATATGATATGTCAGAGAGGAATAATTCCTCCTGAAAAGTTAAAAACATAAATAAACTGACAAAACAAATGAAAAACACACCACAGAACAGCCAAATACCTCCTTGTGTAAAGGCAATCCAAGTATTCTCTAGCTTAAAGGAATAAGTGCTTAAACTGAGATTTAGTTTTTCCCCCAGTGACTCTACAGGGAGTCTAAAGTTAGTGACACGTCTCTCCTGTCTGTTCTCCTCCCTACATGTGTTGGTACCCAGAGAGAGGAACAGGATTGTTAATCTTGGTCACCCATTCCTCTGCATCTGCACCAGTTAAATTTCAGGACAGATCTAGCATCTTTGAAATTGTGCCACTAGAAGCATTCGTCTCAGAAAATCATTAGGTAGTGCACTAGAAAACAATAGGAAGATCTGGATATTTACGTAGAGTATGTTGTTGGTCTGCAATTTAAGCCAATTAGTAATTTTTTTATATTTAATCTTGTAGGAACTGAATGGTTTCCCATGAATGGGAAACCCAGACAGCATGGTGCTCCAGATTACTTTAATGTGTTTTTCCTGGAACGAGGATGCACCAGCAGTTCATACTCTGCAGGTATGGCTGCAACACCTGATGGGGTGATAACTGCAATCAGGTGAGAACACCAGGGAATAGATGCTTAACAAACTGCCTAATCAAAAGTCCATTATATTCTCAGAATTAATGAGATGCTGAGTGCTTCAATTAATACTGGGCATTTTGTAGAAGTCTTACACGTTTTTATTAATTTAGCAGCAATTCCTAGCAAATGCCTATCAGTAGGAGTTGTAATAAAGTGATGCAGCATTCAGAGGTGGGTTTAGCCATAACTAGAGTCTGGATGTTTAATAAAACACCTATTATACATTATTCCCCCATGTTTGCAACAAGTTATACTTTTAAAAATAAAAGTGTGATATTCTTCACTCATGTAAGACTGATCTCTCAAATAAATACTATTTGCACACTGAGAATATATATTCATTTGAGCACTGAATTTACTTATGCAGAAAGTATATATGTAAACACGCTCTGTGTGCAAGACATGCACACTCAAATACCTATTTGCATAGCTAAATGGAGTTAGAGCCCAGACGTACTGCAAATGTTTTGTATCTGCATTCAACAGATGTATTAGTTTCCATTTCTAAAAAAGAAATAGTCTATCTCAAGTAGTGTAAACAAATCTGCTGCATTTTTTCTTTTCTAAAAAAGAAATAATCAAGATGTTCCTTGGAAGGCTCGTACTTCATTTGAGTGAAACTCAAAAATACTTCCATTTCAAAGAGGTATTTTTGTTTGCTAGTAGTTTTACAATCTTAAGTTTCAATCTGCAATCTGGCATGTGTGGATGCATGTACATATTTGTCTCCAATATATATATTTTGGGGAACAAACTGTGATACCTGACCCTGTGCTGGGGCGCCAGCCTCAAGATATGTTCTTTATCCAAAATCCATCACCCAGGTTTTCTGAGGACTTCTCATATATGCATCAAACTTCCATTGTACAAATCAGTTGCCCATTGTCCAAGTGCCTTTGCAGATCTTCCTCCAGCCTTCCAAGACTGTGATGCTTTGCTAGTTAAGGACACTGTGCAAATCAGGACTGCTCAGTAGCTAAAAACCAAAAGCTTGAGAAACTCCTCCAAGTCCATTGAATCTAACTCCATGTAATCTCAAGAAACACTGAAGCCTTTGACAAATATAGTCTGAGGCTTATATATTCAAGCCAGAAAAAAACCTTATTTGAGATTTCCTTTTCCCCCTTTCTCTAATCTGCTTTAGCTGTAAGCTTCTGTCTCCATGAAGAGAAAGCTGAGCTGTTTGTCTGAACCTAAATATGATGCTTTAGATGCCAAAATGCAGGGGATTTCTGCTCTGAAACTATATTTGGAAGAGATGTCTAAATGTAGTCCAGCATTAGCCACCTAAGTCTGAGCGAAAGAGTTTCTTCCACTTTTTTTTTTTTTCCTTGGTTGACGTGAGGCATTCTCTACTGAAAATCCCCTCTGTTTTAGAGCTCTGCATCTGATGCTTAGACACCCAGTCCTCCCTGGTTAACGTAAAGGGCATTTGGACATTTAAGTCAACCTCTGGTTTCCATGCTAGGAACCACTTGCTAATATCTTGTTGTATAAAGTTCTGGTTTAGGTCTAATGTTTTTTTCCCCAAATTTAATCCTTTCTTCTTGCTCTCTCTCCAACACTCTATAGAAAGAAGCACAAAGAGTAACAAAATTTGGTTGCATATAGACTTGATTGATGACTTGTTGAATGTATACAATGTTTTCAGGTGATTTTAAAACAGACATAGTCCTGTGCTAAGTGTTGTCCAGGCAGGATTAGGCCGAGAAGCAAAGCAGGTGTTTTCACTATTAAGGTAATGATCTTTGAACATGAAAATAAGGCATCAAAGTAACGGCTGCAATACTTATCAAAAATCATAAATCTAGTTAGATATCAATGTTGAAAGCTGCTAATTTTACAAAGTCATAATGTTGATTCATTCTTACGAAGCTTGCGTTTATAAAAGCACTACTCAGAAGTTTTCGTTTGTAGATGGCTTTTGTCAAGTCTCAACCTTTTTTTTTTTTGAGGAGCTGTCTGTAGTTTTGACATATTGCTGGCAAAAAAAAAAAAAAAAAACCACCCTGCCATTCTGGTATTTTTGTAGGTTTTGAAGACTGGAGTAGGTGGTTTGTGTATTGGACAACTCCTTACCAGGAAAATGAGGCTGAATTTTGTTACCCTTTGGGCTGGATTTGGGTGATTCCACAGGACCTGAAGGGAGGGGAGCCCCGCAGGATAGCCTTGGGGCTGCGGAAAATTAACTCAGGAACACAGCCCATGTGGTCAATCAAAAAAGGAGATTCATGTGACTTGATCTGTGTAAGTGACTTCCCGGTGAGATATGTTGGCTCCTAAAGTTGCCTTAATAAAGTAAAAAGGGAAAGAAAGAACAAACTGGTGGGAACTGGAGCAATAAAAAAATAATAAAAAAAAAAGAATCAGACAATTCTTTATATACAGACGTGGTTAACTGCTATTTTAAGTATTGGCTTCTGTTGATGTATTTCACAGAATCATAGATGCTATCAAATTTTCCAGCACTAGTAAAAACATCCCTGAAGTATACTTGATCCAAAACCTAATTATTTTTCAGGCAAGTCTAATCTATTATGCTCTATGTAACAGTAGCTGGATAAAATACAGGAGTATTTTAGAGGACTTGGTGGTCATTTGTGACAGTAAAAAATACACACCGTGTTACGCTTGTGCTGGGTTAGACCTGAGATCTAAATTGCCTTCCCCTGGACAGGCTGAGAGACACACAAGAGACAGGAAAAGAGACGATAGGGAAATAAAATAATTTCTCCACTGGTGTTAAGGGGGTTGTTTTGAACTGACCTGCTGGGTGGCAGTAGTACAGAGTCTAGCTGTAGTGTAATTTCTAGGTGAGAGACACTGCAAACAGGACTGGTCCATGAACAAAACATAAATATTAAAATATAAAACCTCAGCAAGTTGCCCCCTCTCTACGCTGTGGTCTTAGGGAAAAGACCTACTTTCAAAAAGGGCTTTAAATTCTCTTAAACTTCCTTTCAAAGAGACAGAAGCATAATGCAAGTGAATATCTTCTGCTTTTATTGGCATCTGACAGCTTTTGGAGGTTGTCCTGCAGCTCCCAAGTCCTAGAAACTGCCTGCCTGCCTTTGCACTGGTGTATTTCATTCAACATGCTCTTAGTGCACAGCAAAGTCCCTGACAAGGTGTTATTAAGAATCTTATGTACTCTTTGTTAGGACCACTCTTAGAAAATGTTATTTCTGCAGGTTCAAAGCTTTTAGAGAACAATTCCAACTCCAATGAAATTTTAGTAAATTTGAAAAGAAAGTGTTTTTTTTCTTCTTCCACTTGATGTCATTCTATATAACATACCTTGGGAAAATCAGTCTCAGAATAGAAAACTTCTGCTTTTTTGACATGTCAAATTACCATACGTTGTTCAATAAATGTAGTTTGTGGGAATGTTCAGCATGAAGGATGCTCTTGCTGGTTTTGATCATGAGTCCAGGGATGATGTGCAGCTGGTGTGAGCATGCTCGCCTTGCTATTGGCAGAACCATGGGTGTGAGGGGGAGTTGAGGAGGATTTTACTCTCGGATTAAGCCAACAGCCAATAGCAACATATTTTATGGGTTGCAAGGATTTTGGAGAAAGTAATTTTTATGACCCTTTCTGAGTATCTTCACTTCTGAGGATATTAAAATATAGAACCAGATGTAACCATTTGATGTGAACTCATAGGTTACAAGCTTAATGACCTCTGTTTATTAACTGTAACTAAGCCAACCCTATTTTCGTCACATCTCATGTCATCAAACTTCCTTTAGTTAATACACCTCTGGCTTCTCTCTGTAAATAAAGTTTTCCTTAGTCACAATTCTGTAGTCATCCTTTTGAGTCTTCTCTAACCTCTGCCCTCTTCCAGCATCTTCCTGGTGTTTCAGCTGCAAGAGTTACAGCTGTGTCTGCTGTGGGGAGCAGTTGGGATCTCTGTTCTTGTCCCCCCACATCTTTCATCAGCACCATCCTAGACCCAGTGTCACCCGGTGAGTTGGTGGCTATCTGGTTGAGAAGACATGAATAGCTTCATGGATGCCGACTGTATTTCCAATGGAGTCCTGGCTCCTGTCAGTAGGAGCAGTGTTCTTTTTCTCATATTTGCATGACTGCTGAAGAGCCACAGTCCATCTTTATCCATCTTCATCCATCTTTACCGGGCAAATCAGCCTGACAAGAAGCTCTGCGCTGGCCCGGTGAGGCTGGCATGTGGCAAACTGCCCAAGCTCCCCATGGAAACCCTGCTATTGCTTCTGAGCATCAGCCCAGGTGCACCTTCCCTTTGGCCACGTCACATTTCTCATTGCTCTGGGACCTGCTGAGAACCAACAAGAGCAGGTTCAGAGAGCTCCTGCATTATCAGGGTCTGTGCCCAACAAAAGCCCTGCTGGAGCACTTAGTAGGGCACCTTCATTGTCATCCTACCTTTTGTGTTTAGAGTGCTTCAGGGGCGATATTACCACCTTGGAATTACCCCTGCTCCTCACCTCTGCTTCTCGAAGAACTGCAGAAAGCCTTGCTTGGTGCTCTGAGCCTGCAGTGGCAGAGGTTGCTGCCCACCTCCTGCAGCAGAGAAACATGCAGAGCTTCATGGTAAAAAATGTGAATCAATATGACTTCAGGAATAACGCAATTTTAGGATTAGATGTTAGAGCCTGGACTGCTGGGGGATAGGTAATATTTGAGGGCTCATTACCCTACTATTTTAGGAAGGAAATCTTGGGTGTTTGGTACAGTGAGGAAGGTTATTCTCAGACACCTACCCTATTCCCTTTATTTCTGTTATCTCGAGTCCTGGTGTGCAGTGTTTCAGTGCTATTTGTTTTTCAACTGAAATTTAGATGCCAGCTATTTTATTTGCCTGTATCAAGCTTTGTTTTGCACTGGTAGAGAATACAGGGCATATCTGTCTGTTTGTCAGGGGCAACCAAACAGATTTTGTAAAGGATCTGGAAGTTGTTTCCCTCGAGCTTCTCCATTAACCTGCTCACCACCAACAAGCACCTCCACGTCATGGAGTTGCTCAGGTGTAAACTAATGTAGAAATTCAAGTACGTTTGGCAGGGCAGCTCCACAGAGAGCAGTGCAGTGCAGCAGAAGGCATTAAAATGCTGGTTTATACCAGATGAAGATATGTGCTATTAGCTATGGCCTCTGCTTAGTGCAGGCATCATTACATGGTGTTCTTTGCATTTATTTCTGAGTGGGCCATATACTTTGCTTTTGGGGAATGAAAGCATGGAGTCAAAGATATTAAAGCTGAGCATGAGAAGATTTGGGGGAAGAAAAATTCATGGTGGATGGGGGGAAAAATGACATTTGCAAATGATCCTTTCATTAAAATGGAACAATCTGTGTGACCCAATTTTTTTCTAGCTCTTTTCCAGCCTGGCTTAACTTGCAGTTCTCATAAAACTGGAGATGGGCCATTTGGTTTATTGGTGATTCAAATACTAGCAGAATAGGGCTGTGTTTGCCAGTCCACAAACTTCAGACATTAGGCTGTTCCCGGCAATACCAGTCTGCTGTATTATTTCTACTGGAAAGTCACTTTATGAAAAAGCAGCAGCTGCTCACTGAAAATAAAAGTCTTCTCTTGATACTGTCAGCAAAAAGCTGCCTTTTAATCACTATATGGTTCATACTGTTAACAAAGGAACGTGTCTTATTGACATCAGTGCTACGTTATCACCATCACTCTGTTGCCATCAGTGTTGAAGTCTTCTGCCCTGTACTGGTTCTATAATCACAAAAGAATCATAGTTATCAGTGCCATAGGGGTGCTGCAAGAGCTCCATGTAAGAGCTGTGCAGTGTTCCAGAGAGGGTCAGCTCTGACATGCTGATGTAAATCTCCACAATGTTTCGTGTGGTACCAGGGCTTGCTTCCAAGGGTAGATGCCTTTAGCGGCGTAGACCCAGCCATTGTTAGACTGCCCTGGATTATAAACCTTTATTTTTGCTATTGCAGCTGGAACATCTGTGATGCATCATGTTAGGCTATATCATATTCTGCTCTGCAAAAGGCAATTATGGATGAAGCTGCATAAGCTAGGGTTTCTAACAGTTCTGGGCAAATAAAAAAGCCTCTTCAGGAAAAAAAAAAAAGCCTAAAGAAATATGCCATGCATGTGCTCAAATCTGCATGAACATACTTGTTAGCCAAAAGGTTTCCATACTGATTCAGCAGGTAACATATCATTCACCATTACAGCTGTGTCAAACTTCCTGACAAAATGGATTTGTGAGAAAATGCTGGTTTGTTGAAACTGAAACCTCATGAAGAGATGCCGTTTTTGGAGGGAAAAAAAGTCAATGGGAAACATTTCCCTGCTAAGGGGTGGAACTTTGAGCAGACTAGTTGACTTAGTGAGGCAGTTAAGTAAGGTGAGGTTCAAGCCTGATACTGCCAGATCCTACAGCCAGAGCTTCATCTGCTCTTCTTGCACCATTGTGCAAGACCTGCTATGCTCACTGCCTCGGTGCACATTTAATTGTCTTCTGTTTTTTATATATTCATGGAAATCCAGTTTATTTGTTGGCTCTTATTATGACTTTTCTGTTATTTTCCTTAGGTTTCACGATCACAGGATGGTTAAGGTTGGCAGGGACCTCTGGGTGCCCCAGTGCCCCCCAGCCCCAGCACGGCACTCCGAGCAGGGTGCCCGGCCCCACAGCCAGGCAGCTGCTGGAGATGCCCCCGAGGAGCCCCCAGCCCCTCTGGGCAGCCTGTGCCAGGGCTCTGGCACCCGCCCGGCCCAGCAGTGCTGCCTGAGGGGCTGGGGGAGCCGCCGGGGCTCCGCGCTGGGCCTGCGGCCTCTGGGCCTGGCCCCGGGCACTGCTGAGCAGGGCCTGGCTCCATTTCCTCTGCAGCCTCCTATGTACGCAGTGTATTTGTACAGACTGATAAGAGCCCTCCTGAGAATCTTCTTTTCCAGGCTGAACAGTGTCAACTCTCTCAGCCTTCTTTCACAGGAGAGAAGTTCCTGTCATAGAATCACAGAATCATTAAGGTTGGAAAAGCCCTCCAAGATCATCTGGCCCAGCCACCCCCCTACCACCAATGTCACCCACTGAACCATGTCCCTAATCGCCACGTCCAACCTTTCCTTGAACACCCCCAGGGACGGTGACTCCACCACCTCCCTGGGCAACCCGTCCCAATGCCTGACTGCTCTCTCTGAGAAGAAATGTCTCCTCATTGCCAACCTGAACCTCCCCTGGCACAACTTGAGGCTGTTCCCTCTAGTCCTATCACTAGTTACCTGTGAGAAGAGGCCGACCCACAGCTTCCTTTCAGGTAGTTGCAGAGAGCAATAAGGTCTCCCCTGAGCCTCCTCTTCTCCAGACCAAACAACCCGAGTTCCCTCAGCTGCTCCTCAATACAATCATAGTCCCTGCATTGTTGTGGCCCTTTGTTGGATTCTTTCCTGTGCGTCCGTGTCTCCTGTACTGCAGAGCTCAGACCTGCACCGTGCCAGCAGATGTTTTAGCCTGTGGCCTCTTAGACTCTTGCTTGCCACTGCTTCCTGTAGGCACGATGTGAGCACTCCTTGAGTCCCTTTGAGCCATGCTGATGTACCAAAATCTGTTAGAAATGCATGCTAACGGCTTGTGAATAGCTTATAATTTTGCTAGGCGACCAAACCATTAGGAAGGCTTCACTGGGAGCAAGTGTGCGCTATTTATCCCACTTAGCATTGGGTAAAACACAAAGGTGGCAGTTTGGTTTGCTACCTGTGGGTCTCAGCTCACTCCAAGCCTTTGCCCTGTGGCTGGGGTTTGCGGTTAAGAGGATTTCCATCTGTTGCTTCCTTGGGCAAGCTCCTTTGACTTGTTCTCATCCCTCTGAGACTTTCTGTCCCTTTTAATAACTATTTGTGATGGATAGTGCAACAAAAGAAGCCTCATTAAATCCTTAAGAAATTAATGTGTAAGCAGTTTTCCAGAGGAGGGAAAAAGGAAAGAAAAGAAATATGATAGGCAAGACTTTAAAACAAAGGGCCAGCAATTACTGATTCACTTGTTAGTCTCTGCGATCATGAATCCAGAGGGTATGAACATCCTTTTAAATAGAATATCTGGTTCAGGAAATCTCTTCCAAATACCTCCTGATTACAAGTTGAGATGGTGACTGATGATTCTGAATGCAAATGCCAGTTTCTGCAAGCCTGTGACTGGATGTTCAGCTTCCCTGCTATAGCCAGGAGACGTGCAAGAGATCTATTGTCTGTCTCTCTCTCTCTTTTATGGTAAGATTTGATTAGTGAGGTTACTGAGGATTTCAGAGAGAAAACATGAGCTGTCTTTTTTTTTTTTTTCCAAAGTGAATGCTGTCAGCCACCCATATGTGTGTAGTGTGTGCTCACCTGTGAGTAGCTCTTTATTCAGTTCACATATTTGCCTATTATTTTTATAAAAACCTGAGTTTTCTTTTTTTTGACCCAGGGTTAAAACTTCCAATTTACCGGTGTATCAACATGCTTTAAAATGCACAGGAAAAAGTGGAAAGGGAAGGTTTTGGGTTTTGTTTGAGGCTAATTAAATGTGCTTTTCTCCTGTTACTCATTTTTATGGATTTGCATGTTGACTCAGCCTTAATCTTGTAACTTATCCTTGTGCTGCCCTGTGTTGGATGCAGCAGGGATAATTCCTATCCCAAAACATGGCAATCCAGTGGAGGTGGCCTGTTGGGCAATGTCATCTGTCCTGGAAGGATTTTGGTGGCTTCCTAGTGCATTTGTATATACGTGTGCACACATATGGACACGCTTATTCCCCTTTGCTGGTGGGATTCACGAGAGTGGTCTGATTTGGTGTAATGAGGATGGACAGGCCTTGAGCAGGCAACAAGGACAAGAGTCAACATAGACTGTTGAGAGGGGAAGGCCTCCCCCAACTTCCCCAGTCACTGATTAAGATCCCTCCCACACTATTGACATACTGGGTGCCTTTTCTGGTCTTCTGTTTTTGGAGCTCCTTTACTGTTCCTACAGATACCTAGTTGCTAGACCGTTTTTAATTTCACTCGTCTCTTGTGGATCAGAGGCGGTCCATTTCATCCTTCAGGTCATAGAAGCTTTGGGCTACAAGCACACACTTTATCCCACGATTTTATATGATGCCCTGAAGCAAGCACTTCCATGGATCAGTCTTTCTTTCCTGCACTGGTGGCATTAAAACTGATGGTGCCACATCTTTACAGATACGCAGACAGCAAACATTTGCTGACACCATTTGTTGGCTAGTCCAGATACTTTAGTAGAGTTAGGCCATAAGACCTTGCAGGTCCCCCAAGTGCTCTTCAAAAGAGGTAAGGAAACCCATTCTGAGACTCTGGGAGTGACAGTTTGCTGGAGAAAAAATGCCAGATAGTCACTGCGAATGAAATAGATAAGATCCAGAAGTGTCCCAACATGGCTTGGTGCTGCGTCAGCATCACTCAGTCAATTGGTGCTGTTAGAAAGTCTGTGAAAGGACAGAATAAGCTCAGAATAGCACAGCTCCCAAATCCTCCCCACTTACTAATGCAAGGCATCTGTGCTGCATTTGGATACACTCCTCTGCCATGGCTGTGATGTTTGTGGGAGCTGGCCACTTCACCATCAATGAAGAGCAAACAGTCAGTGGGATCATAAGTAGGGGCTGCACAAGGCCTTGAATTTCAAGTTGCATTTAAATTTAATGGCAATTCCACAAAAATAGTCTGAATTCTTTATTTACCCAGCCCTAGCCATCTAGCATTTAGCAGTACTGCTAAGCTGTAGTGCTGTGGGGACGTGGTGCCCATGCTAGCACTCGGTGCGTTATCAATCTAAGCATGCCAAAATGACACGTCTTTATTAGAGGCTGACTCTGCAGTCTCTCCCAATGAAGTAATCGCAGCACTTCTAATATAGTCATTTGATGCTGCGATATCATTTCTACAAGTGCAGGAAGGCAATACTTCAAGAAAAAATATAAAAAGAGTGTGGTTCCCTTGTGTTCAGACTACATGAAGGTATATCTGCTGTTTAATTTATTGAGTACTCAAGGGCACCTGTCAGGATAGATGTTCCAGTCCCAGCCCATCTGAAATAACAAGCCAGGAGAAGTCTCTGCTGCTGATAGGAAGTGTCAGGGAAGAAGAAAAGCCTATAGGAAAGAGAGCAGTACTAAATGTAAGCAACACGCCAGGGTTTAACCCCACAGAGAAACTTAATTTGTTTTTTAATCAACCATTCTTGCAGCAAGTTAGGAAGGAGGATTTCATAGGAGACTGAACCCTGGTGGACAGGAGGACAGGGCTGCAATCAAACACAATCTGTGCAAATGCCTCGGGACTGAAAACAAAATACACTATCGTCACCTTCAGCACTCTTCTCTCCAGCATGGAAAGGTCGAGAAATTAAAGAGGGAGGAGAACGTGTAGCACAGCTCTGGAGCTCAAAGCCCGGTGTTGTGCACAAAGGAAAAAATAAAAAATAATCCTTACAAGGGAAGAATTTGGGCTGACGGCTTATTGGTGCTGGTAGAAATCCAGCAGGTGTGACTTCTGAATTGGGGTGAACTCTCAGACAAGCTCCTCAGCAGGAGCAGTCTGGAAAGGAAGGTAAAGCGAATGGAGTGATGGGGCCAAGAGGGCAGCAGCTCCAGCAGGAGCACGTCTCCTTCCGAAGCTGACGAAATGCCAAGTCACAGAGGCAGCTTTGAGGGAAATGCGAGGTGAAATCATGGCTAGCAGATGGCAGAGAAACAAGCGTGACACCCAGAGCCTGACAGGAGAAGATGAAAACTTCTAAGCAGTGTAGTAAAGGAGGATGTGTAAGGAGGAGGAGCGTTCTCAAGCAGTTGGCTCCCTCTGAACGTGTTATCAGCGATGCGTTACCAGTGGCAAGTGGCAGTAAGGGGCTTGGTCAGTGATGGGCTGCCAGGGCCAATTTCAGGATGTTTTAGGAGGCAGAGCAGAGTTACAGCTGGTGAAACCAAGGCCCTGGGCTGCTCTCTAAGTGAAAACCAGCTGAAACTGAAGTAGCAAAGCATCTGGCTCCTTTACACCCTGTAAGATGATTCTGGGGTGGATGGTTCATACCCTCGACCCCATCACGTTAGGAATAGAGGCAGCAAATAGGTGATGGTCCCGCCTTTGGCTTCCCAAGCGGGACTGCAAAGGGGCACCGGAGGCAGTGCAGGAATTACCTGCTGCTACAAGATGGGGTCGTGCAGGCCCTGCTGTGCCTCCCAGCAGCGATGGGGCAGGAGCCCTTAATTGGCGACCGGCAGCAGGGGAGCTTTGCCTTCCCTGCTTAAATGGGGAGCAGAGGGACGGGAAATAGGAGGAAAAAAAATGAGTCAATCTGACTGCAGCAGAGCTCTGGAATAATTAATGAATAATGTGCATTGACCTGGTTAGTGGGTTGTTTACTGCATGAATGCATGGATTTAGCTTAATAGGGTGCTATAGGGGAAAAACCCTGAACAACCAGGAAGGAAAAATAATGACTGAGAAAATTCCAGTCTTCATTAAAACTTGAGGCTCGTTAAGAGACAATGTCAGGACACGAAGTTTCAGGCACAGTTAATCTCGCAAGAGAGGAAGATACTGCGTAAAAGAGGGGGAGCAGTAAACCCTGGCATCCCTTCTTGCACTGTGGGACCTGATGGACCCACAGATGCACACAGCACCCTGCACAAGGGGGCCTTGTGGCCTGGGACCTTGTGGTGTGTTTGCAGGGGTATTTTTATTCAGCTGCTCTACAGACATCTGATGGATGTTGGAGGCTTCCCCAGGTAACTGGCTGGGGTTAATGGAGTTGCAAAAAATGGCAGGGTTTGGGCAAATCTGGGTGCATTACAGCATTAGAGGAATTTCAGCTCAGAAAGGGTAAAGGCTTGAAGCCTGCCACCTCCTGGGGGGGGCGCTCAAGGAGAAGGGAGAGGGGTGGAGATGGAGCTGAGTCTAGGGAAGAGTTTTCCTTCGCTTTAACACTTTCTTTCTGGGAGAGGAAGCATAAGAAAATGAGAGAATAAACAAATGATTCAGGCATGAAAATTCAGTGCTTCTCTAAAAGATACTGTTGGGAGGAGATTATGCAGGAGGAAGCTATGGGGACGTAATTATCTCAGATACCTAATTAAGAGATGGGTGGGTCTGAGCAGGCCTGCAGCTGTCTTAGAGGAAGGAAAGGCTCGGAGGAAGGAAGGGGAAACTGCTCCTTGGAGGGCAGGGGAATGTCTGTGCAGTCATGTTTTGGTGTAGGGAGGACCTGGGGATGTTTTGAGTGGTGGGTGGGAATGAACAGACCTGGGGATGGTGAGCGATTTGGGAAATCTTGTGGGGTAAATCCCCTGTGTTGATATGAGGAAGGGTTGGTGGGCTTGAGGCAGGGCTGGTGGCTGGGTGTGCTGGGCCAGGTATGAGGAGAGGGGAGGGAGCCTGGGAGGTGGCAGTGTCATAAATGCAGGTGGTTTCTCACTCTTTGCTCATGCAACAGCTCAGACACGTCCAGCCCATGACAGATAAATAGGTTGGAGTATTGCGATGGCTCCTTCTGCTCACAAGAATCTGCATGATGTGTTTTCCTGTAGCTGTAGCTCTTGCTTGAATCATCTGCTCCAAGAAATGCCTTTCCTTCTCTCCAGGTCTGGTGCTTTTTCTTTTTTTTTGGACACGATACCGTAATAAATTACCTCTACGTGAAGATACATGGTCTATACAAGCAAGCCTGTACTTTGTGTTCTTTTGTGACAGTCCAAGAGCGTACTGCCTTTCAAAGAAAAGCTGCAGTTTCCATTTGTATTAGATTTCTTGTGATGATAAAGACTTTTTGCCTGAGTATCTTTCTGGTGAACCTTTGTGATTAAAACGAAAATCATTAACTGGGGCTTTGCGAGGCTTTTCTACAATTTCAGCAGCCCTGAATACAGTGGGGAGGGAAAAAGAAAGAAAATGCTCCAGCTCGTCTTCCCCGCTGTGCTAACAAGCATCTGCAAACACGGATGTGTGGAACAGGCACCACGCAGCTCCCGCAGCTCTGTGTGCGAGCAGCCGTGCGATTAAAGCGGAGTTGAACAAGTCGCCGGGTGTCAGCAGAGCCTCTGTCACTGCCTGTGTGTAAATGTTGAGCTCGCAGCAGATTGGCAACGTCCCGTTTGCAAGCCTCAACGAGCAAGGCTTGTGCTACATGACATCCCCTGGCTTTGTTGTGACTCAGGGGGACAGACGCGGGTGACCTTCATGGTTCTGGTGCTGGTGTCAACTTGCTGAGCTGCAGTAAGCTGATCGTGCGTCGTCCTCACCTCCGAACCGGGGAGTCTTTGGGTGCGGGGGATTTCTGAGGCACAGGCAGGTTGTCATGTACTAAAAGTAGTTTGGGCTTGCAGGGCTGTGAAGCAAAGCAATGTGTTTTATTTTCCTGAACACGAGGTGACTTCAGGGCCAGCAGTGAGGCTCCCTGTGCTCCTGCTGTGTGTCGTGGCTGCTGCCCTGCATCCTGACCCAGGCGGGCAGCTGGCTGTGGGACCCAGACATAGGCAGTGGTGCTGTGCAGTGTGCTCATCTGCCTGTTATCCTTGGCTGGGGTGAATCCAGATCCCCCGAGCTGGGTGCTGCTCCCTGCACTTACACACAGCTGCTTGGGAATGAGGCACAAAGGGCTCTCCGTCCGTCTGTGGGAGGAGGTGGCACCTCTCCTGATGTCCCCGGTAAAAGCCACGCGGGCACCTTTCCAGGTGCTGATATCCCCAGCCTAGCTGGCCCTTCTGCATCTTCTCCATCGCAGACAGAGAAATGAGATGGTAATTGTCCCTGCTTTGAAAGGCTGAAGCGCAGATGTTGTTGTTGCTATGAAATCAGTTTGTTGATGGAAAGAGGAGTGTGTGGCTGCGTGTTGTGACTGGGCCTGGTAATAGTGTGTGATTACTTCTTGCAACATCAACAGAAGCGCTTAACGAAAGAGCCTGCAAAACGACTACTGAAACATTAGCTGCTGCTGCCTCCTTGCACCAATGGAAGCGTGGTAACATCGGGAGGGACGTGCGGCAGAGACCATATTGTAATGGAAAGGGTTGCAAAGGCCATAAGGGTGATGCCATCCCAGATGTGAAGGAAAATCCAGTTCCCTAAGGGTGCACAAAGGGAATGGCGTTCCCTTTCCATTTGTCCCGCCAGCAGACATCCCACACAATTGGGGTTCACAGCACGAGCTTGGCCTGCTCCCTGTCCGACCAGGCGCTGCTCTGGGGCTGTGGTGTGGCGGCAATGGGGTCGGGAGCTCTGTGCATCACGCTTAGGGCACACCTCACAGCTGGGTGGTGGGCTCACCTTCAGCTGTGAAAATGCTCCATTTCAGGCTTTTTTTTTTGTACATCCATCAGTTGTGGCATTGGACATCCATTATCAGTGAGGAAAGATGTAGTAAATTATGAGTCTAAAGAGTAGAGGAGTGATATTTAGCTTGTGGTACACGGTTTCCTGTCTATTATGCTGAAGATGGGCTTAAAGCCAGCAGAGACCATGTTGTGAACTCTGTGGTTGAGTTTGGTTTCAGAGTTTCTTGATACTGAGAATATCAATATGCTACTGCTTCTGGACATCGTTTCTGTGGACAGGGGCTGGTCATTCTGCCTCTTGCTGAGGAGTTTATCATTATAAACTTGAACCTTGGCTTTTATTTTCTTTTTTGAATGGTTTCTATCTGTTTTAAAATGTGGGCACTGTTTAATTACTAATGAAACCTCTGTTCAGCTGGAAAAAAGACTGCAAAGATATTTTTGTTATTTGTTGTTTATGATGGGCTGGAGAAGAGGAGCAAATTTGGCTGCAGCAGAGCGAGGTGACAAGGGATGGGTAATTCCTTGCTGCTGTAATGGTTACTCAGTTTAAGCCAGTCCAGCAAGGGAAGCTTCTCCTTGGTTGCTACAAATGGAGGTGGTGACAGATTGCTGGTGGAAATGTCTCTCCTTGTCCCTGTGCTGTTTGCTTTGAGGGAGCACCATTGAAACTCCTCTGCTGGCCCTGCTCCCATGGTCGCGTGGACCATGACAGCTCCTCTCTCATCACCACCACTTCGTTTTCCCAATACAGACGGGCAATTACAGCTTGGATTCATGCTTGAAGCCCTACCAAAAAACCACCGTGGGGCTGTTGTGCAGCTCTGAGCACCAGTCCCTGCCCTTGCATCAGTATTGGCGGGCTATTCCTGGCCCCGTGGATGTCACTCCTCCCGTCTGACATCAGCAGTGCGTGGCGAGGGCTTGGTCTGCGCCACAGCTCTCCTCGGAGGCACAGCCAGGCAGTGACTCATGCCCTCCTAAAATAAGTCCTCGCCAGGTGCCTACAGGCAGTGATTCATTTCATCTCTCCCTCTTCATCTGCTGTCAGAGCTGGTGCGACAGGCTCAACCCTGGCGTCGAGCTCTGCGATGGCTGGAGGGAGAGGAGAGGAGTTCTGCTCTCCCTGCTGCCAGGGAAGCTGCGGGTGTTAGCTGGGTATTAGCTAGCGAAGGGGAGTGCTTCATAGCTTGCCAGCTGGTTTTCCCCATTTATTTTGGAGGCAAAATGCAGGGATTCTAGGGCAGGATTCTGGGAGCCGTGTCCCAGCTCTGAGCTGCTCGGTAGAGCTGTCTGAGCCATGTGTGGTGCTAATGTGTGCCTTGTTTCTTCTCAAGCCTCTTCTGGTGTCCCTGTGTTCTACTCTGTGCCAGGGGGACTTGGCCCTGTTAGGACTGGTCCAGCCTGATTGTGCAGTATAGAATAATCAGATAATAAGAGCCCACTTACTTCAGGAGAGCCTGGATGCTGTCCCCCAAACCCAAGTCAAGCTGGTGGCAGACAAGAAGAATTTGCTCCTATTGTACTTCACCTCTAATCAGCATTGCCATTTTTTCAATAAGACTGATCTTTAAGAACAAAATTCCCTAAATTAAAAAAAAAAAAAAAAAAGACAGGAGGAAAATGCAGTGTTATGCAAGCAAAACAACGTTAAATTAAAACAAAAATTCCCTAAATTTCATGTGAAGATCATTATTTCCAGATGAGTGAGGATAGCCAACAGCAGAACTTCTGACTTTTGGTCTCTCTTAGAGGTAGAAAATGTTCTGCATTCCTTGCTGACTCCAATTCCTTAAAGTCCAGACAAAGCAGCCTTACATTCCCCAGGCTGTATTGCTGTGCTTGGGCAGCTAGTTGGACTGCTATTGACATTTTTTCCCGTGGAAGCACCAGGGAAAAGTTTTCCTTTGCTGAAATGTTGTCTTGCCGTTGTAGGTTTGCTCAGGTAGGCTGTGAAAGTTCAGCCTTTCATTTGGTTTAGATGGATTTTTGCACTGGGGCTTGAGTTTCCTTTGCCTGGTGTCATCATGGGATGTAAAACCAGGGATTAATTCCCACTGACGTTGACTTTAGCACAAAGGGAACATTTATGCATGGTGCAGGAAACATCTTAGTCCACAGTAACATTTGTAGAAACTTGTGAAAAGCTGAAGAGAAGCAACCCCTTTGCTCAATAATACAATAGTTTTAAATAAGATTTCAAGCTCTGTGTTTCTCCAAGGGGCAGACTTAAACTCCTACACCCTTATGTGCAAAAAAACCCCACAATAATACACCCAAAGCAGATAATAAAATACTTAAATTACTTGACTTTTCTGCCTTTTTTTTTTTAAGGCCATATTGGATGTGGGCAATCTAAAGGTGCTTAGAATTTTTTAGCCCTATGAAGCCTGTATGTAAATACAGTGCTAGAGCCCTGTGCTGTGAGCAGCCTACGAGAGGGTACAGACTGCATTCCATTTCAGTCACAAATGATACGTTTCTTATAACGTTCTCCAGGTGCTTTCCTTTTCCCTTTTGAACAGGCTTCAGACCTCCTGGCACCGGTGCACAATGCGCACTCCGTGCATCAAGCTGCATAAGAAATCCAGAACTTGAGGTAATGAATTGTCTGCTCAGCATGCTGGTGGCAGCACAAATTCAAGGCAGTAGCTGTGCAGAAAGGAGTGAATCTCTGAATTTTTAGGGATAAATGAAATCAGAGTCCTGTCTGCTCCTTTCAACTTGTTGCTGCTAGTTCCTCTTTTCTTCAAATACACCGGGATGCTTCGTCCTCTTCCAAGACCGACAGTGCTGGTCATAGGACACAAATGTTTTCTTTCACACTCCATGAGAATAATTAAACTGGCATTGAACAGATTTATAAAAAGAAAAAAAAAAGCTTTTGGCAGAAGCCCAGGGAGCTTGGCTCTGAGATGTACCAGACCATAAATGCTGGGCAAGAGCTGTGCGAGGTTATGATGAGGGCAGAGGAGCCGAGCTGCTGCCTCTTCTGTGCTGCCTCTGTGTGGAGCCATTGCAGAGCCAGAGTAATTGGAGACATGGGCAAGAAACGGGTCATCAGTGTTATGGACAGAAACGCTGGTTTGCTTGCATAACACTGCTTTTTCCTCCTGTCCATCCGCCTACTTCTTCCCTCTGCTGCATTTTTTTTTACGTACATATATATATTTTTTCTGAAGTATTGTAGGAATCATCCGACAAAGCACAGACCACACTTGAGTACTCGAGCAAACAGCTTACGAGAACCAGCATTTGAATTCAGGGCACAAAGAAGTCATTACTTGGCTGCTCTGTCCATTTGTCGCTATATGAAATGCACCCTGACTCATCTGTAAAAGCTACAAAAAGCCATCTGGTTGTATTAGTCTTTCTTTTTCCTATCGCAGTCCCTGGTTGTATGTCTTTATTATGTTCTTTTAAGAGAATCGCAGCGTAAATACTTGAGGCAGGGGAAGAAGAATCTATGGGTGTATCTCCCTCGTGATTTTCCTTAGGGGAGGGGATTTAATTCATCGAGGAGGCAGAAAGATGATGATAAAACAACTCCCTCCTGTAGCACATCTTGCTTGGAAGTGGAGTGGAGCCTCCCCGAGCCTTGAACCTCTTGAGAGGAGATCCGTGTGAGCTGAGACCACGTGCACCGTGCCTCATGGAGTACATGCAGCGTGAGGGTAGGGAAGAGCTGTGGACCTGCAGAAGCTGCTCACGCTTTTTCTTCCTGATGAGTTTGCATTAATTTATGGTGAGGACGTCTTTTCCAGCACAGCAGAGGTGCAAGGACCAACCCCACGGGTGGTAGTAGGTGAGAGTCTGCATTGACACTGAGAGGCCCGAGGCGCTTGCTGCGAGCAGTGAGGAGGTGCCTGGGTTTTGCTGTCTTTCCTGTGGTACCTTGGTATTCGAGCATCTGCTGTCACACACAGTGTTTTACATCTTAGAAGGGAGCTGCTGAATAAAGTAAGATCCATATTGGCCGTGTTAACAGCTATCAAGCTGAACTCATTATGAATTTCTATGAAAATTTTATTGCTCCTTTTCATTTTTCAAAATGTCTCACAGTCTTTCCCAGTAATCAAAGAACACAAAAGCTTTCGTTGCACAGGATCTGGGAAAACACTGTTCCGTTTCTGTTAAGCAGGTGCATCTGCTGACAGGTTTGGGGTGGAGGGGAAGTGTCCACACATGCCTGCATAAATGCGCAGTAAATAGGAAGATTGTAAGTGTCTTAGATGTGGATTTGGGAGGGAATCCTTTGATAGGATGTGAACAAGTCTGTAAAAAGACCTTGTAAGTCTCAATAGTGGTGTAATGAGACATTTAGCGCACTGGTGACATTTGGTAATTTATTTTATACCCTTCTTCCCTAGATTTGCTACAGATTGTGGTAGAACAGGAACAAAACCCTTAAAGGTCCTTTTTTCATCGCTGGTCTGTAAACTGCCGCACAATTATTTCCACTTTCTGCATATTTTCCATGAGCAATTTTCAGCTTGTGAGAACGCTTTGTTGGCACATGCTGGGTGCTGAAGGGGCTGGATAAAACCTTCAACCTCTTGTCCAGGGCCCTGGGGCCATCACTATACTCATAGTAAAATACACCTGTGACAGTCCTTTGGCATCGGAGCTGACTGTGCCAGGTTGGCTGTATTACCAAGCTCCTTTACTCACCCCAAATAGGGTAGGTAGGATGGTCTTTAAAAAAATGGTCTTGGAAACATCATCTGGAAGCTGTTGGAAAGGCTGATAAATGGTCTGGGCAAAAAACTGAATGGGTAATTAATTGCATGGTGTTGTTTGTACTCCTGTTGCAAGTGGCTGTCCTCCCAGGAAGAGCTCTCAAGTGCTGTCCTGACCCACCTGCATGCATGTCTCTTGGTGTAGGGTCTGCGTCATTTGCCTTTTGATGCATTTTCCATTCCCTAAACAGGAGCAGAGTCATGCATTGTGTGAGGATATGGGGAAAATGCTGGCTGCGGCTGGAGGGGAATGCTGTGCATGGGGAGCTCACCCTGGGCGCTTCAAATGATGGTTGATGGAGGTCTTGTGTATTATTTAGGAACATGTGTTTTATATACATTTGCATAATATTGCATATATACAGATGCAAATATATATATTTTTTCCTCTAATAAGTCGTGTGAGATTCTTAGGAGTTTAGCTCTCTGTGATATTTAAGCTTTGTGAGAGATGGACTTCACTTCAGTGCAAAAGTAAGTAAAGGTTAGGAAATGGGGGAGTACTGAACCATATATTACTGACCCATTTTATATATACCAAACCATAATATTACTTCATCTCCTCATTCTGACTTCTTGGCTAGATTCTTACTCAAGATGGGGGAGGACCAACTCAGTTGTGCCTGAAATGCTCACGCTGCTGTAACACAGTAATCAACCAGGCATCACCCACTGGATGACAGCTGTGGATGCCATAAAGCCAGGACTGGGATCACTCTTTCCTCCCCTTTCCTACTCATGCCTACCTCTAAGGATTTCAGCTTTGAAGTCTTCTGTGGGGAACTGACTTTTCTAGCATGATCTATGCAGAGCTCGTCTTGTACCTTGAAAAATAATAATTCAAGATAATGTTTTCCCATGGGACACCTTGTTTTGGATCTTAGGATGCAGACCGGAATGAATTGAGGCTCCTGGCATTTGTGCGAGTTTGCCTGTTAAAGCATCTCACTTACAAATGAAGGTTAACGCAGTTAGGCACGTCATTCCTCAAAACATGTTTCCTCAGAAAAGGACATGCCAAAACTGGGAGGAAAACCTAAGTCTCTTGAATCACAGACCCTTTCTTAATCCCCCCCAAACATATTTTTAAAATGCATGAATGATTAAATTACTGCTTCTTTATGTCTGAGGCATTGTCGTGTCATTTCCCCCATCCTCCCCACCCTCCCCCTCTGTAATTGACAATCTAAATTACTTACCTTTTTCCTTTCTTTCTTCTATCTTTTTTCCTCACCATCGCCTCTGAAGCATTTTCCACATCAAACAAGCTTTCTTTGTTTAAACAAGAAGCGTTCAGACTTCCCAGCTCCCTCTAGAGCACACGTAGCTAAACAGCGTGCCTGAGGTGGATGCTATGGAGTGTCCCCGGGTGCCAAATCTCACAGCATCCCCTCACACCGAGGGGTGCTGGCAGGGCAGTGAAGTGACAGAAAGCCCTACGTGTCTTGGTGCAGCCTCGTGGGTCACGAGCCCGTGGCACCACCAGCTCTGACTCTCTACATAGCGCTTCTTGGGCTTCATCTCCCTCAGCCTTTGAGCAGTCCTGGTGTGCCTGCTAGAAAAAAAAACACATTTAGAAGGTGCTAAAAATGACATAGTTTTAATTAGAAATATTGTCAGCATTCTTTTATCCCAGCAGTCAGCATCTAGTGGTTTTGTTGTCCATGAAGCCTAAAGCACTACCATGCTACAAGCTAAGCACCCCTACCGAGTCCAGCCAAGCTTCCAGCACTGCTTCAGCGCTGAGCTTCTGAGTGGTCTTTTTTTCAGCCGTATCAAGGGTTTGCTGACACCTGTGCATGTATCCCTGGTTTCTAGAGTGAACTGTCAAAGCAGCACCTCGCACTACGCACCAGGATGCGAAGGGAGGCAGGATAGCGTTGGTCGCCCCGTTGGAATGTAGCATCTGCTCACAGGAGGCGCTCGGAGGGTGGAAGGAAACCTGGAAGCAAACCCTTTCTCTTTTCTCCTTGGTGCTGGACCCATGACTCCAGCCAAGGTTCTGCCTGGCCTCAAGGCTGGGTTGTGTTATTCTTCGAGGAAAAGTTCAATTACCCAAACCTGCTGTGGGCTCCCAGCCAAACAGCGAGCCAAGAATCTGGCTGGGCAGGACAAAAGCCCTCAAAGATACGACAATAGCTTCCTGGGCTTTGAATTTGACAGCAAAAGTCTGCCAAATATCTGCAGGCTATGCTGATGCACTCTTCTCCCATGGTCTGAAATCAATACGTGGAGCTGCTCTGCATATTTATTACTCTAGCTGCACTGTAACCACTTGGGCATCTGCTTGCAAGAGTAGTTCACATCCCTACAAAATATATGTGCTTTCAATAATTGAAGCTTAAGAAAAAAATACCCAGCAAAACCTATGGAAGTCTGTTCATGAAAAGGGCTGAGTCCACAGAGTCCCTTTAAAAGTTATTAGATAGCTGTTCTTTTTTTGTTGTTTTCGCTGGGAAAAGAAGAGAAGAATTCAGTAATTCTCCAAACTATGACTTAATGGGATTTCTCCCCTTTACCCTACCTTAAAAAAAAAAAATAAGAGAAGAAACCAAGTTAGTTTGAAATAGCAAAATCTTTCTAAAATGTAGACACTAAAAATAAAAAGCTCTTGAGAAGCACTATGGGATGTGTTACCCAAACCAAAAAGTAGTGCAAAAACTTTCCGAGAGGTCTGGCATGGTTTGGCATATTTGGGGCCTTTACCCCATGCAAGCTGTTTAGAAGATTTATGAAGCTTCTCTCTCTCTCTCTCTCTCTCTGACAAAATAGTGGTATGTGGGTAAGAAAAAATAACATTCTTTGTGAGCTGTAATTGGAAATCTGTTGACCGGAAACAAATATTATAGCCCTGTAAGCAAATGTGCGTATTGATGTGCAGGGTCACTGGGACTGCCAGCTGACTAAGGAGAAGCTGCAGTCCCCGGGAGTACAAAGCCATGCTTTGCTTAACCAAGGCGTTGAAATACACGACAGGGTGAGATTCAGAGAGAATGTTGTTATTGTTAGGGAACAGATACTGTGTTTTTGAAGAAAAAAAACGGATATTGCTGGTTGGCTGTGCATTAATCTGCTTTTATGACTGTGTTTGTACACAGCAGATAGCACCGCACTGTTATTTAGCGGGTTGTAAATGAAATGGAGCAGCGCTGCTTTGTTCAGGGGTGTTAAAGCAGATGTGCTCTGGCAGGTAGCCTTTGGAAATGGTCCTGCCCCTCGCCTTCTGGGCTGCTGTTCCTGTGAGCCAGGTCCTCCTCTGCTTCCCTCCCTGCACCGTTCACCTGACTCTTGTCAACAGCCTTCCTGTTGCTCCCCTTGCAAATGTCTCTGCTTCTGCTGGTGGAGAACAGGCAAAATGCCCCCCCCACATTTCAGAGAGGTTAACATCCTCCCTTGATGGTCCCCCTTGGATCTGCCCCACCAGCTGCCAAAACGCCCTTGTCTGTGCAGCACTCTGTGTGTAATATCTTGGGGTCTGTTCCAGCTTCCCAGCACAACCCCTGAGTCAGTGGGAAGGAGAAGTGCGTGGCTCTTTCTGGATCCGTTAAGGCTCAAGTACTGTTCACTCTTGCACTGTGTAGTCCAAAGGCTCTGCTTGGGGCGATGGGGAAAGGCAAACGAGAAGGTTCCCCTGGGATCTGCTGGTCTGAGCCTTGGCTGGATACCCAGGCCCTGTGGTCAGGCTCAGTTCAGTTCCCGCAGCTGGCTGAAGGGGTCCAGATGAGGTTAAAATGTTGACCTGTGCCACCCCCAGCTGCACACCGGTACCCACGTGGATGGGGAATGCCCGGGGATGCTGTGCTGGGTGCTGGCTCCCCATGGAGCAGGTGGCTCCCTGGAGTCCTCCCCCAAGCCCACAACATCCTGGGTGCTCTAGAGACCAGATACCTCAGAGAAAATTGCTAAAAAGCCCAGCCTTTTGCTGGAAACACCCCTGCAAAGATGTCTTGGCTTCATTTGTCTGCACTGACTTTAGTACCTTGCCTAGCTCAAAAGCTTCCTGTTCCCCAAACTTACTGCAGAATAAAAGAGAACATTTTGTAAAATGCTTTCTGAATTTCCAAACCTTTTATCTTGCACTCAGGCAAGCTGTTAAACTCATTCAGATGAGTGGAAACCGTGAAAGCAGGCATTATGCATGCCAATAAAAAATAGGACACACTTCAAAGAGGAAGGGAATTTACCTTCAGACTCTGGAGGAATTCCACTGGAAGCTGGAATATTATTAGGTACTTTGAGTTCACTTCTCCAGGAAGTGTCTACCCACTTGCTCAGCAAACTGAATGACTTACTGCTGCACTAGGTGATGAGATCCCAGAAAAATCCTCTGAGGATGACGAACTTCGTCTTCAGGCGCCATCAGGATGTCAGGGCTGCTTGTGTTGGTAGCAACCCCTGTGCTCACCCTGTCCCCAGCCCTGCCTTGGAGGTGCCATCAGAGAGACACTGCCTTGGAGCTGATGGGGCCATCAGCATCTGATGGAGTCGTTACTCCTTCCACATGGTACTAAAGGAGAACGAGACCTGTGGCGATTTTTCAGCCTCTGTCCACCCAGATTTCCAAATCTGGCAGTAATTTCCAAATCCAGGCAGGATCATGTTATCCTCCCACAAGGGATAAGACAGCCAGGAGCCGATCAACTTTTCAGATATCGGTAGAACAGATGATGTAGCTGTAAATGTAAATGATGTAAATGATGGCTCATTTCTTGAGCCATCAACAGCATTTGAAAGCTTATAGCATTTGTGTATTTTTTAAAAGATCCTTTCTCCAACTTGATATTTTGGTTTCAGGTAACCGCTCATTTCAGAGGGACTCGTGTTTCACAGTTAAACGATATTAAATAAGCTGCTCAATCAAGGGGAGCGACTGCTAGTTTCCTAGATTACTATCAGTCTGTTTGGAAACGTCTACAGAAAAAATATTCTTGCAGTTCATCTTAGTGACCTTCTTTAACTGCAGTGGTTACCTGTGACCAGATACCTGGCATGTTCACCCCTCCTTGGGGCTGGACTCTAACCATTACTCGTAAGGTAGCTTAAAAGGTGGAGGGACAAATTACTTGAGCTTCAACTACTGAAAGCCATATATATATACTGAATACCATGAGAAAATGAAGGCCAGCGAGTGCCAGCTGCCAACAGCAATGACCTGGAGCTGGTTCAGGGCCGTGACCTGCTGTTACAGTCACTCGAGGTGCTAGGGGATGAAAACCTACCTCAGAGATAGCTGAAATCCATTTCCTCAATAAGGAAAGAGAAGGGTGTTAGTAGTAACATGGAGGAATTAAGCAGTGGTTGCTTCAGTCTGCAGTTCCTTCTCTAAGTCCCTCTTCAGAGGCTTTAAGAGAGATTATGCTTTTAAGTGGAGGTCTGTCTTTGGGGCATCTTTTTCCCCAAGTTCTTAGTGAATCCTGTCTTAGTGAAGCATTGCTGAAGATAAAACACTTTACAGAGGAGCAAAGATTTCCATTTAAGAGCTGGAGAATCCTGTTTAGTAGGCAGGTAATCTTCTCTAAAGCTTTCCGAAACCGATGGGAGCGTTTAAGCCAGTTACTTACCAGAAGCCACGCAAGTTGTCTTGAAGCAGACAAATCAATGGCTACTGAGAATCCTAAAGCTGAAGTAAATCCCATTGTTGCCCTCTGTTTAGCAAAGTTGATACCCTCTTTTCTCTCAGTAGGACATGCTCTGGAAGTTGGACACGTCGCAGTGTTAGCTGGAGCTGTCGGGGGCCAGGCTCTGGCCCAGGAGGTCGGTAGTCCTCGCGTGGCCACGAACCCTTACCAGGAGCAACTGGGGCTGCTCCTCGCTCTGCCACCACCAAGAGCAGAGCCAGCAAGCCCAGTGTTTTCTGGTGCTTTGCAAAGTTTGAGCTTCTTTTGAATCCTTCGGATAGTTTTCTGGGGGATCCCGAGGCAGTTTCTGAAACAACTCGCCTGGGCACTGTGCTCCAGCAGTCAGAAGTGTTGCCTGCTCGGATTTCAGTATCCCATTGAAATGATCACTGGGACATACACGAGTCTGCTGTCTGGGTGAGGTTTGACAACTTCATCTCACCGCAGCTGTGAGGATGGAGGAACCTGAAGGTTTAATCCCCTTGATGCCATGTTGCTTTTTCCTTTGCTTACTGCTGGCCTAATTGCTGCTCGCTCGTGTGAGTGCTGTGGGTGACTTGTGATAAAAGCTGAAAGTTGAGGACGAAGGGAGAAGTGTGTTTGCTCAGATCAGGTGCATTATATCGTCTGTTCTCTCCATCACTTCCTGAAAGGATGAAAACCACCTGGCTGCCACGCTTGGATAGGTTTGAAATTAGCTGCTGTCATTCTTTTCTCCTGCTCACCATCTCTGTGAATTCATCTAGCCAGTCTGTCTGCTCCCTGAGCAGAAAGCCCATTTAATCCATACACAGCACATTTCTAATTGCCCCTATTTGTTTGTTTGTTTGTTTATGACAGGGAATTCTTGGAACATACTTAAAGTTAGTATTCCAAATCTTTGTTTCATTTTCTGGGGCACTGAGTTAACTTCAGAATTTCTTAGGCGTCAAAATCTTGTTTTAAATAAGAACCCTGCTCCTACTATGTCCTGCAGCTCTCTTTTGAAATGTAATTAAAACTTAAAGAGTTCATAACGTAAGAGCCAATAAAGCAGTCGTCGTCTTTTCTTTTTAATGACTGTTGGAGAAGTATTTCTTGTCTTGCTGAGACTGGTGAGGAAGTAGCTGCAGCACTGCCAGGTAACTGATTTCCCAGTTCAGTATTAATTTTTTCACTTAAATCACTTAAATGACTTCTCACATTAATAGTGAGTACTGGCATCAAGTG
Source organism: Cygnus olor (assembly GCF_009769625.2). NCBI lineage: Eukaryota > Metazoa > Chordata > Aves > Anseriformes > Anatidae > Cygnus > Cygnus olor. The sequence goes on along the minus strand of NC_049173.1, from coordinate 2,402,203 downwards.
ACCTTGCTGTGTTGTACAGAGCCATCTTTTCTATTTGGATCAAGTATCAGGTAGCTGCTGCACGAGAGTGACAGCTGTGTCCCCTGTGACTTGCCATCAAAACTTCAGGTTTACGTTACTATAAGAAAATAGGGGCTGGAAGAAGCCAGTCTTCTCTGGGGGATGTTTCCCACTCCTCACTGTTCCTAAAATTGTACAGATGTAAATACTTCTGCAGAGGTTCCCTTTTCCTCCCCCCCCCATTATTATTATTATTATTATTATTATTATTATTATTATTATTATTATTATTATTAAAGATGCTCAACTTCTTTGGATAGTTTTAAATTTTACATTTGGAGAAGGATGGAGAAGGCTTGCTTCATGGCTTTGAAGAAGATACTTTATGTATTATATATTTATATATATAATATCTGTCTTGTAGAAGATACTCTGATGTAAGGAGGCTGCTCATCTTCATGCAATGACTGTTGACCAAATTGTCTTAGTTTTCCAGTTTATCACTGTTAGTACGCTTACTGTTTGGCATGGAAGATTTTTACTAAGCACATTATAAAAAATAGTTATTTGAACATCCAGTAGTTGTGTGCACACTTTCTAATATATATATAGCGTAAAATGAATAATATAGAAAATTGAAGGAACTCAGAGGTTATAAAAGCTGTTTCAGAAGCAGTATAAACACATTTAGATTTTTTTTTTTTTTATGGGCAGCAATTTTTGACACTTGAGACTTGTCCTAAGGTAACAGCAGGAAATTCCAGTAAGCTTTCATTAGTTTGAGATAAATGTAACAAAAAACTGTAAATGAAAGGAAATGTCTCCTCCCAAATCCCGTGCATATATTATCCTCTGGAAGCTTTGTGGGTATAAAGCAATTGTCAATTATCTTTTAAAATTCTCTGAAATGCAGACAAATTTCTGCTCTATCATTGAAAATATAAAATGTGATAATGTGTCCATCCATTTTTCTCCCTTTTAAACACTTTTGTCTATACGGACTGTGCACAAGCCTTTTTGTGCAGTTACCTTTCATGTGGAAAATGGAACATGAAGGCTTTTCCCATGGTGAGCAAGGTAAAAGTAGGAAGATTTGCAGATGACTTTTTGGTTCCTGTGTGTTTTTAAGATGCTTAGCTGGGTATCAGAAATATGAAACCTTCTGCTGGGTGGGTCACTTATTCTGAGTGAATATCCCACTGCATTTGTAAAGAGAAGGGAATGCATCTCTGGTTATGTGCTATTCATACCTGGTGGAAAAGCACGAAAAGCCTTTTCTTCTTATTTTGTATATTCTATTTCCTATTTGCCATTCTCTTCCAACTTCTAACTTCCAATATAAAGTAGAAGCATGCCCATGCAATTCTATGGTATAATAGTCAAAAAACTTGATTTATGAGATTAATTTGAAGTTTGTGGTGATTACAACTACTTTCTATGGGTTTCTAACCACAAGAAGTGACCAGTTAGGGCAAAATCTGACCTCAATTATTTTCTACATTCTTTAGGTGGCATGTCATGTCTGTTCTTACTGAGAATCAGGAAGACCGAGGAGTCATCTTTTCATCCTTTCTTGGCAACTCTTAGCAGGCTCAGCAGTGTGAGACTGGTCCTGCAGTATTGCTGAAATTTGCATCTGATGCAGTGCAAGTCCTTGGGTGGTCCCAGTTCCTTACAAAAGCAGGTGGGTGCCAGACTGTCACAGGTAGAAAATGACATCGATGGCAGTGCAGTCGCAAATGCCAAAGAATGTCTGAAGTTTGGGGGTAATTCAGGTAAATTTCAGATTGCTGGAGGTATCCTCAGCCAAGGATAAATTAATAAATAGTGAGATGATTTCTGCCTGGAGGAGCTGGTGATGGATTCAACTGACAGTTGGATGATGAGCCCGAATATGTCATCCCGCTGGCTCTGCAACAGGGGAGAAGGATGGGCTGCAGCTTCTGGGTTGCATCGCCTGCTGCCATCACTGCTGCTTGGCCAGGTTATGAGATTGTGCTGCTGTTTGCCTGGCTCAGCTTCTTGCCATACCCCAAGGTATGCTGGTGACTTTGGGGACATCTCCAGAGGAAGGTCTTACTGACCTCTAGTTCAATAACGAGCAACCTTGTATGGAAGAGGGGAGAGATGCTCCCCCCCTCTCTGTCCCTGTTTTTAATGAGACTGGGTTCAAACGTGAAATAAGTAGTCTGTGTTTAATTGC